>NC_134399.1:16367718-17063996 GCF_050003625.1 Haematobia irritans | reverse complement strand
CCACTATACCTAACCTAACCAACAGAGGAAAAGAATGTTTGTCAAATTTATTTGGGCAAAGCCCTATAGACTGCAAGATGGTTCGATGGACGCACGTTTCAAATTACCACATTCCTCATCATCATCCTCTACTTGCAGCAAAACTATCAACCAATTATCAGAATAAATTCGGGTAGTTCATTAAACCCAAAGTGAACCGCACTCGAACTTTCCGAAAAAAGGTTTATGATATGAAATTCAAATTGACGATGAAATTTTCTATAGAAATAAAATTTGGACAAAATTTTCTATAGAAATAAAATTTGGACAAAATTTTCTATAGAAATAAAATTTTGAAAAAATGTTCTATAGAAATAAAATTTTGAAAAAATTTTCTATAGAAATAAAATTTGACAAATTTCTTTGTAATGCACCAATCTAGAAAGTAATCCTGTTTGCATTTTTTTATAACAAAAAATTGTGACATACTTTCAGGCACTTACATGTAATGTAGAAAATGTGAAATATGACTATGGAAACCAAGTCAATAAATGTATTACTGCCAACAAAGACATGACTTCTTAATTAAATTTAAAAAAAATATATATATATACACTACACGTTTTTTATTAAATATTTTTTTGTGTAGGATGATGAACATTTTCTTCCATTCTTGATGTTTTATATATTTATTTTTATTATTATTATTTTTTTTTTTAACTTTTATTTATTCAGCATTAACAATATTTTTCTTTTTTTTTAATTTCCTAAGTGACCATGGGTTTGGGAAATTTTGAACCAGCGCCAACTCCTGTCGCTTCAACTGCAAACAACACAGGCCTATCCTCTCAGTCCAAAATGAATGCCATTGTATTGCAAAAAATCCAAGCCCTAGTAGCAGCAAATCCACAATTCCTTACCAGCGGTATACCGAATCAGTTATTGCAACAATTGCTAATGCAACCCATGAAGGTAAGATATCATCTAAACATGGATTTTGTTATAAAAGAATTGAATTGAAAAATCTCCTCATATGTCTTTGCAGGCTGTTCAAAAACAGGTTGCCCCCACAGCTACAGTGGTTCAACATGAAGAAGATGAAGCGGATTACGAAGAAATGGGTGTTGCCGAAACTTATGCCGAATATTGGCCAGCAAAATGTAGGATTTTTTGGATTTGTATTTGTATAGCTCACGTATTGATTTTGAATTTTCCTCTTCACCAGTAAAACTTGGCAAAAAACATCCCGATCCGGTAGTAGAGACTGCATCTTTATCTTCTGTGGAACCCTGTGATGTTTACTATAAACTTTCCATACCCTTGGATACCATACAAAGTGGCCAATTAAGTGCTTTACAATTGGAGTCCATAACATATGCCTCACAGGCCCATGATCATCTACTGCCCGATGGCAGTCGAGCAGGTTTCCTTATTGGTGATGGTGCTGGTGTGGGTAAAGGTCGTACCATAGCTGGTATTATCTATGAAAATTATATGAAGGGGCGTAAGAAGGCATTGTGGATTTCAGTATCCAATGATTTGAAATATGACGCTGAAAGAGATTTGGGGGATATTGGAGCTGGTAAAATCGAGGTCTATGCCTTGAATAAGGTGGGTTTTTGGGAGAACTCTTCATGGAATCGGAATAGAAAATTATCGTTGTTTTTATTTTTTTGCTGAATTTTTCAGTTTAAATATGCTAAAATCAATTCCGAAGTAAATAACAATGTTAAAAAGGGTGTCATATTTAGCACATATTCCGCATTAATCGGTGAATCGAATAATAAGACTGGTAAATATAAATCAAGACTTAAACAATTGCTGCAATGGTGTGGTGAAGATTTTGATGGTCTAATCATATTCGATGAGTGTCACAAGGCCAAAAACTTATGTCCTGTTGGTTCTGGAAAACCTACTAAAACAGGCCAAACTGTATTAGAATTACAAAATAAATTACCAAGGGCCCGTGTAGTTTATGCCTCTGCCACAGGTGCTTCCGAACCCAAAAATATGGCCTATATGGTGCGTTTAGGTTTATGGGGCCAGGGTACAGCTTTTCCATCTTTCAATGATTTCATAGCAGCTGTAGAGAAAAGGTTTGTTCGAAAATTCTTTGTAAAAACTTTCTAAAATTTACAAAAATATTTTTTTTTTCAGAGGTGTTGGTGCCATGGAAATAGTGGCTATGGATATGAAATTGCGTGGCATGTATATAGCTCGTCAATTAAGTTTTCATGGGGTCACTTTTAAAATTGAAGAAGTTACTTTATCCAAAGAATTTCGCAGAATCTATGATGAATCTGTACAATTGGTAATTGCAACATTTTGAAAATAGTTTGCACTTAACTAAATTTTAATAACATCGTTTTGTCTTGTTTCTCTCCTCCCCAGTGGGTTGAAGCCATGCATAAGTTTATTGAGGCTGCTGAATTAATCGATGCTGAAAGCCGTATGAAAAAGACTATGTGGGGTCAATTTTGGTCATCGCATCAACGTTTCTTCAAATATTTATGTATAGCTGCCAAAGTCAATCATGTCGTTCATATAGCCCGTGAAGCCATCAAATATGGTAAATGTGTTGTAATTGGTCTACAATCGACGGGTGAAGCACGTACATTGGAACAATTGGAAAGAGAAGATGGTGAATTAACAGATTTTGTATCAACAGCAAAGTAAGTAAACGGCAATAGTCAAAATTTTATTTCCAGAGAAAATTTTATCAAAATTTTATTCCTAGAGAAAATTTTATTTCCAAGAAAATTTTTGTCAAAATTTTATTCCTTGGTCACAATTTTATTTCTATAGAAAATTTTGTCAAAATTTTATTTCTATAGAAAATTTCGTCAATATTTTATTTCTATAGAAAATTTTTTCAAAATTTTATTTCTATAGAAAATTTTCGCAAAATTTTATTTCTATAGCAAATTTTCGCAAAATTTTGTTTCTATAGAATTTTCGCAAAATTTTATTTCTATAGCAAATTTTCGTAACATTTTATTCCTATAGAAAATTTTGTCAAAATTTTATTTTTGTAGCACATTTTCGCAAAATTTTATTTCTAAAATGTTGTCAAAATTTTATTTCTATAGAAAATTTTGTCAAAATTTTATTTCTATAGAAAATTTTGCCAAAATTTTATTTCTATAGAAAATTTTGCCAAAATTTTATTTCTATAGCAAATTTTCGCAAAATTTTATTTCTGTAGCAAATTTTTGCAAAATTTTATTTCTGTAGCAAATTCCATTTCTATAGCAAATTTTCTGAAAATTTTATTTCTATAGAAAATTTTCTGAAAATTTTCGAAAAATTTTATTTCTATAGAAAATTTTCGCAAAATTTTATTTCTATAGAAATTTTTTTCAAAATTTTATTTCTTAGAAAATTTTGTCAAAATTTCTTTTCTATAGAAAAAGAAAATTTTGTCATAATTTTATTTCTTTAGAAAATTTTGCCAAAATTTTATTTCTATAGAAAATTTTGCCAAAATTTTATTTCTATAGCAAATTTTCGCAAAATTTTATTTCTGTAGCAAATTTTCGCAAAATTTTATTTCTGTAGCAAATACTATTTCTATTTTTCTGAAAATTTTATTTCTATAGAAAATTTTCTGAAAATTTTCGAAAAATTTTATTTCTATAGAAAATTTTCGCAAAATTTAATTTCTTAAGCAAATTTTCGCAAAATCTCATTTCTATAGAAAATTTTCGCAAAATTTTATTTCTATAGAAAATTTTTGCAAAATTTTATTTCTATAGAAAATTATTGCAAAATTTTATTTCTATAGAAAATTTTGTCACAATTTCATTTCTATAGAAAATTTTGTCAACATTTTTTATTTCTATAGAACATTTTGTCAATATGTTATTTCTATAGAACATTTTGTCAATATTTTATTTCTATCGAAAACTTTGTCAAAATTTTATTTCCATAAAACATTTTGTCACAATTTTTTTCTATAGAAAATTTTTTCAAAATTTTTTTTTCTATAGAAAATTTTGTCAAAATTTCTATAGAAAATTTTCTGAAAATTTTATTTTTATAGAAAATTTTCTGAAAATTTTATTTTTATGGAAAATTTTCTGAAAATTTCATTTCTATAGATAATTTTCTGAAAATTTTATTTCTATAAAAAATTTCTGAAAATTGTATTTCTATAGAAAATTTTCTGAAAATTGTATTTCTATAGAAAATTTTCTGAAAATTTTATATCTATAGAAAATTTTCTGAAAATTTTATATCTATAGAAAATTTTCTGAAAATTTTATTTCTATAGAAAATTTTTTCAAAATGTTATTTCTTAGAAAATTTTGTCAAAATTTCATTTCTATAGAAAAAGAAAATTTTGTCATAATTTTATTTCTATAGAAAATTTTCTGAAAATTTTATATCTATAGAAAATTTTCTGAAAATTTTATTTCTATAGAAAATTCAAAGAGGTGTAAAACCAAAAAAAAAAAACTAATTTTTCTTGCTTTTGTTTTTTTTTTACTTACAGGGGTGTTTTCCAATCTCTAGTCGAAAAGCATTTTCCAGCCCCCGATCGCAATCGCATAAATCGCATTCTAGGTCTCTCTGAGCCCGAAAATCACAAATCCACTGTACAATCAATTATTGCTGAAGTTAAGGCAGCCAATAGATATAAAAATGGACCCTCATCTTCATCCAACAACAACAATAATAATAAACGAAAATCCTCACATTCTGATATACGCAACAATAAGAAATCTCGTAATGATTCATGGAATGATTCTGATGATGACGACGACGATGATGATGATAAAGATTCAGATAATGAATCTAACAAAGAATCCGATTTCAAAAATTCCGAATCAGAAGAATCGGATACCGGGAATCACAGTGATAGTTGTGAGTCATCTGATTTTAATCCATTCGGAGCAAGTGGCTCAGATTCCGATACAGATCCATGGTTAGCTCGTGCCAAAAAGAAGAAGAAAAAGAAGATGAAAACCAAGGAGTCAACATCAACAGCATCAGCATCTTCTACATCATTGGCTAATACAACCAACAACAATAATAGTTTCTTAAACCTGAGTAATATATCATCACCGCCTAAGAAGAAGGCACCCGTGTCCACACAAGACAAAATACAAGATTTGCTACAGAAAAAACAGGAACTGAAAGGTACTGTTACCCCCATTGGGGTGCATGGGGTAAAAATGAATTATGGGCCACCACCCAAGGATGCCATTGAGAGAGCTTGTTCGATGAAAGAAGAACTATTGCGTAAAATTGAATTGCTGGGAGAACGTTTGCCTCCAAATACCCTGGATCAGTTAATCGATGAACTGGGCGGTCCCGATAATGTGGCTGAGATGACAGGTCGTAAAGGTCGTGTTGTTCAATCGGATGATGGTTCCATACAATATGAGTCAAGATCAGAGCAGGATGTTCCCTTGGAAACGCTCAACATTACCGAGAAGCAGCGCTTCATGGAAGGTACCAAAGATGTAGCAATTATATCGGAAGCTGCCTCAAGCGGTATTTCATTGCAAAGTGATCGCCGTGTGCGCAATCAAAGACGTCGTGTACATATAACCCTCGAATTACCCTGGTCTGCTGATCGTGCCATCCAGCAATTTGGTCGTACACATCGATCGAATCAAGTCAATGCACCCGAATACATATTCCTCATATCCGATTTGGCTGGTGAGCGACGTTTTGCCTCAACCGTGGCTAAACGTTTGGAATCGCTGGGTGCTTTGACGCATGGCGATCGAAGAGCAACTGAAACTCGAGATTTATCTCAATTCAATATTGACAACAAATATGGCCGCACGGCCTTGGAAACTGTGATGAAAGCCATCATGGGCTATGAACAGCCTTTGGTGCCACCACCCACCGATTATCACGGCGAATTCTTTAAGGATATTGCTAATGCCCTTCTTGGAGTGGGTATCATTGTCAATAGTGAAACCACACCAGGTCTATTGAGCTTAGACAAGGACTACAATAATATATCGAAATTTTTAAATAGAATTCTCGGTATGCCAGTGGATTTACAAAATCGCCTATTCAAATATTTCACAGACACATTGGCTGCCATTATAAATCAGGCCCGCAAGGGGGGACGTTTCGATTTGGGTATTTTGGGTAAGAGGCAATTGCAAATTTGAATTTGATAATTTTTAATTAATTTTGTGACTTGGGTCTTTCGCAGATTTGGGTGCTGCTGGTGAAAATGTTACGCGGGTAAAGCTTATACGTTTCATACGTAAACATGCTACTGGTAAAGCTCCCGCTGAATTACATACCGTACGTGTGGAAAGAGGCATGATTTGGCAAGAGGCTATAGAGAAGTGAGTAGAGTAGTAACGTATTTGTAATGTGACAAAATATTTTTATTTCATATTTAATATTTAACAATATTCCCTGTTAATTATCTTCATTTTAATTTTTTTTCTTTTCCTTCCGACCCCATAGATATGCCGACTTAATTTCCGAGAATGAAGGCTTTTATCTCTCACATCAGGTACGCAATAATAAACGTACCGCCATTTTGGCTGTGGAATTGGAAAATCAACCCCAAAATACACTGCAAAGCAGTAAGAAAAAAGATGGCGGCAAACCTAGTAAAAAGGATATAATGTTCCAAATATATCGCCCCAATACTGGCCTACAAGTACGCCATGAGTCATTGGCCGAAATCGAAAAGAAATATAAAAAGGTCACCATGTCGGAGGCTGAAAAACATTGGACCGAACAATATGATGCTTCAGTAAATACATGTTCACATGCCTATTGGAATGGTAATTGTCGTAATGTCAGCATGGGAGGAGAGTGTGAGGTAAGATTTTTATGATTTCTTACAAATTCGACATTAATTTCTATTGTAGACATATACCCATGAGGGGCAGGAATAAAAGGGGACATTTTTTAAATATAAATTTGGGGAGCTTGATTCCATTTGCATAAAAACAGCATTTACACCTGCCAAGAGGACAATTTAATGACCATTATCAAAACTGGCGACGATCAAGAGAAACGTCCTAGCACTCGACCAGTAGTCGGGATTGTAATAACGGTTGCCACTCGAGTCCAAAATAATCAACCAAAATTAAAAAAATTATTTTGCAAAAGTTTAACATCTTAGAAAATTTTGTCAAAATTTTATTTCTATAGAAAATTTTGTCAAAACAATAAATTTATTCACAATTTTAATAGCGCTAAAAGAAACTCTATAGAAAAATTTGTCAAAATTGTATTTCTATAGAAAATTTTGTCAAAATTTTATTTCTATCGACAATTTTCTCAAAATTTTTTTTCTATAGAAAATTTTCTCAAAACAAAAAATTTATTCACAATTTTAATAGCGCTAAGAAAATTTTTTCAAAATTTTATTTCTATAAATCATTTTTTCGAAATTTTATTTCTATAGAAAATTTTGTCTCCATTTTATTTATATAGAAAATTGTGTCAAAATTTTATTTTTATAGAAAATTGTGTCAAAATTTTATTTCTATAAAAAATTTTCTATAGAAAATTTAGTCAAATTTTTATTTCTATAGCAAATTTTGTCAAAATTTTATTTCTGTAGAAAATTTTGTCAAAATTTTATTTCTATAGAAAATTTTGTCAAAATTTTATTTCTATAGAAAATTTTGTCAAAATTTTATTTCTATAGAAAATTTTGTCAAAATTTTATTTCTAAAGAAAATTTTGTCAAAATTTTATTTCTATAGAAAATTTTGTCAGAATTTTATTTCTATAGAAAATTTTGTCAGAATTTTATTTCTATAGAAAATTTTGTCAGAATTTTATTTCTATAGAAAATTTTTTCAAAATTTTATTTCTATAGAAAATTTTGTCAATTTTTTTTTCTATAGAAAATTTTGCTAAAATTGTATTTCTATAGAAAATTTTGCTAAAATTTTATTTCCATAGAAGATTTTTGTAAAAATTTTATTTCTATAGAAAATTTTGTCAAAATTTTATTTCTAAAGAAAATTTTGTCAAAATTTTATTTCTAAAGAAAATTTTGTCAAAATTTTATTTCTAAAGAAAATGTTGTCAAAATTTTATTTCTAAAGAAAATTTTGTCAAAATTTTATTTCTAAAGAAAATTTTGTCAAAATTTTATTTCTAAAGAAAATTTTCTCAAAATTTAATTTCTATAGAAAATTTTGCTAACATTTTATTTCCATAGAAACGTCAAAATTTTATTTCTACAGAAAATGTTTGTAAAAAATTTTATTTCTATAGAAAATTTTGTCAAAATTTTATTTCTATAGAAAATTTTGTCAAAATTTTATTTCTAAGAAAATTTGTCAACATTTTTTTTTTATAGATAAATATCTCAAAATTTTATTTCTATAGAAAATTTTCTCAAAATTTTATTCCTATAGAAAATTTTGCTAAAATTTTATATCTATAAAAAATTTTGTTAAAATTTTATTTCCATAGAAGATTTTCGTAAAAATTTTTTATTTCTATAGAAAATTTTGTCAAAATTTTATTTCTATAGAAAATTTTCTCACAATTTTATTTCTATAGAAAATTTTCCTCAAAATTTTATTTCTATAGAAATATCAAAATTTTATTTCTACAGAAAATTTTTGTAAAAATTTTATTTCTATAGAAAATTTTTGTAAAAATTTTATTTGCTATAGAAAATTTTGTCAAAATGTTATTTCTATAGAAAATGTTGTCAAAATTTTACCACCATTTTGGGTAGAATTCTTCTACTAACTGTGACAACCGTGATTGTAATCCGAATCGGAGATTCAACTTTTCGACATTTTCAAAACTTATGAATTTGAGTTTTCAGAACTAGCAATGATCAACAGAAAGGCCCTACCACTCGGCCTGTAATGGGGATTGCAATCAAAATCCAAAATAGACTTTTTGACATTTTCAAAATTTAATAATTTCAATTTTCGAATTTGAACAATTTTCCAAATATCTATTTGTACGGCGGTACGAAAATGGGCCTCAGGAAAATTACCTAAAACCCAAATGAAACCGGTCCACAAATGTGGGGCAATGTTGCATAGTCAATATCAGCCCCAAAAAATGTAACTGAAGAAGCGGTATGCAAATTGGCCCCAGGAAAATGAGCCCCAAAACCCAAATGTGATGCGACGCTTCATATTGAATATAAGCCCCCTGAAAATGAGCCCCAAAAATGTAATTGAAGAGGCGGTATGAAAATTGTCCCCGGGGAATTAACCCCAAACCCCAAATGGGATAGGACCACAAATGTGGGGCGACACTTCATAATGAATATAAGCCCCCTGAAAATGAGCCCCAACAAAATGTAACTGAAGCATGAAAATCGACCCCAAAATAAAATTTTCTCTTGATTTAAAAGACTGTGTTAAAATGAACTTCTCTCTTATCACTGAGTGCTGCTTAACATGGAATCTGGCAGCACTCAGTGATAAGAGAGAAGTTCACAACTGTGGTATCACAATGGACTGAATAGTCTAAGTGAGCCTGATACATCGGGCTACCACATAACCTAACCTAACCTAAAATGAACTCTATCCGATGGGGGAAAATATGAAGTTTTAAGAAAAAAATGCCAATAAGTGTTACTCAGACGTATCTGTAGGGTATAGTGATAGCTCAATTTGGACTCAGTCCTTAAGAGAAAGTTTTAAACCCCGTCTAAAAGTCGGCCAGAATGCGAAAATTGAGCCCACTTGAAACCCAAACACAATTCCAAAAAGGGCATCGGGTTTTATTTTCATTTGGAATATTGGAGTTTATTTTCAAAATTTAGACGGCCCCAAAAATAAACATAAGTTACTCCCCCTAAAACATAAAAAATTGTTGTTGTTGTTTTCCATATAATTTTTTTGGGGGTCCTACTTCATTTAAGTTTTGTGGCTAATTATCATTGATTTTTCAATTCTATATGAGTTATTAGCGTTGCAGGAAAATGAGCCCCAAAACCCAAATGAAACATGAAAATCAACCCCAAAATAAAATTAGGAGAAAGTCCATAGGCGAAAGTTTTAAACACCGGCCGAAAGCCGCCCACTCTAAAAACAAATCTGATGCGATACAAATCCCAGAATGCGAAAATTGGACCCACTTGAAACCCAAACACAATTCCTAAAAGGAAATCGGGGTTTATTTTCATTTGGAATATTGGGGTTTATTTTCAAAATTTAAACGGCCCCAAAAATAAACTTAAGTTACTCCCCCTAAAACATAAATAATTTGTTATTGTTTTCCATATAATTTTTTTGGGGATCCTACTTCATTTAAGTTTTGGGGCTAATTATCATGGGGTCCATATTCGTAGCACCGATTTCTACTTTTCAATTTTTACGAGTTATCAGCGTGCCAGGAAAATGAGCCCCAAAACCCAAATGAAACATGAAAATCGACCCCAAAATAAAATTAGGGCCCATTGTTTTGAAAACAATGAAGTTTTCAGAAAAAAAAATTAATAAATGTTTGTTACTCAGTACGTAAAAGGAAATCGAGGATTATTTTCATTTAAAATTTTGGGGTTTATTTTCATATTTTAAACGGGCCCCAAAAATAAAATGAAGTTACTCCACCTAAAACATAAAAATTTGGTGTTGTGGTGTTCCATATAATTTTTGGGGGTCCCAATTTATTTAAGTTTTCGGGCTAATTTTCATGGGGTCCATGTTAATAGGGCCGATTTCTACTTTTGACTTGACGACTTGTAACTTTTTTATGAATTATCAGCGTCCATTTGCCATTTCTTTCCGTGTTAGACATATTTCCCATGAAGGACGATGGGGGAAATTTCTGTTACAAATTAGAACAATTTGATTCCTTTTCCCTATGAAGAGGTCATCTATTGGGCTCTCAGCATCAGAGGCTATTTTTTATTTTTAAATAAAAAATGTTTTTTTTTTTTTAAATTTGCCTTCAAATTAAAAAAAATCGTGTCTTTTATTTAATGAGAAAAAATTTCTTTATTTTAGAGAAATTTATCTTTAAATTGTGTAAATTAAGATCCTAAAATTTAGCTCGCATAATCATTTATATTAAATCAATATTTTTTCAGTGTAATCATGCCTATTTCTAATATTGCCGAAATTTCTTTTTTTTTTCTTATTAGGTTGGTCTACGCCAACGTTTGTACAGCGTGTTGGCAGGCTCAGTGCTATCAGTGTGGTCCCGTGTAGAACAAATATTGGCTATGCGTAATGCCAACAACAAAATGCAAGTTATACGCATGAAAACCACTGAAGGTGAAAAAATTGTGGGTACACTCATACCGAAATTATGTCATGATCTATTAGTGCAGGATTTAAAGTCTGATGCAGATAGAGTAGAAGAAGTCAGCTTCTAAAAATGTAAACCAATGAAAAACGTACCACCAAAAACAAAAAAAAACGGTACTTTTTCGAAAAAGTACAATCAGTACGGAATACAACATTGTTGTAGCATTCAGACTTAACTACAACTGTGAAAATAAAACAAAAACCCCAACAAACCAAAACGACGCTTAATTTATGGACTTTATTTTTTTCATTTAAGTTTATCATTTTTATATGTATAATGAAATAATTATAATATTATTTTTAAATATTAGAAACAAAAAAAAAGTAAAACAAAAACTATATACAACTTTTATAACTATCTCTAACTTATAATTAATATTTAATTATAATTCAAAGGATGCTTTTTATTGATCATAAAATAAAAAAAAAAACATGAAAGAGATATTCGACACATCCCCATACATACAATTTTATTGAAAAATTATAAAATTAGTAAAAACTAATAACACATAAAAAAGGACATTTAGAATACAACATACGAAAATACAAATGGATATTTTAAACTATATAGTAAACCCATAAAATCCAATGATAGAAAATATCAAAGAATATAGATTATATATCAAGATAAACTAAATTTTTCTGTTAATTATAGAAATCCAAAAATGTTTTTATTTCCACCCATATTTTAAAAAAGAAAAGAAGAAAACGTAGTGTGATCAGAATTTTTTTATTAGCCTTAACTCGCTTAATTAAAGATTTTTTTTCTCCCCCCAACAAAAAAATTATTCAATTGAAATTAATGCAATTAATTCCAAAACAAAAACTCAGATGAATTCTTTATTTATGTATTTACTATAAACCATCCTTTTATTTTTCCTTCGTTAACGTTTCCATGTTTTTCAAAAACAAACCGAAAAATATATACAAAATAAATCCGTAAAATCATTTTCGTTATTGCCTCATTGCAGAGATCTTAGTTTATTTATTATAATATTACTTTTATATTTTATAAATTATAAATATAAATATTACAAAACAAAATTATTTTCTAAAACAAAATATTATTTAAGGAATTTTCTAGTTTGTACGTAGTAGGTTCATAGACATTTCGGCAAGAAATGAAAAACAAACAACAGCAAAAATAATGAAAAAAAAAATCCCAGATAAAACCCAACAGAATGTATTTTATGTTTG
Source organism: Haematobia irritans (assembly GCF_050003625.1). NCBI lineage: Eukaryota > Metazoa > Arthropoda > Insecta > Diptera > Muscidae > Haematobia > Haematobia irritans. The sequence goes on along the minus strand of NC_134399.1, from coordinate 17,051,589 downwards.
ATGTACATTAATAAAAAAATGATACAACAACAACAAATAAAATTGAATATTGAAATAAAATTTAAAAAAGTATTCTTTTTTATTAAAATAGTAAGCCTCCGTGGCGCCAAGAATACCACCATAAAGTTTGAAAAAACACACACACACACACACATGCACACAAAAAATAGCACAGAGCATAAACTGCAGTTCGTAGCTCAAAGGGACCAAATTGGCCATGGAGACACTGGTGCTCCGTTTTTGACGACGTTTTTCTTTTACTGACAAATCGGCGCAAAAGTGGATGGAAAGGTAGTAGATGTAGATAAAAACTTGTGTGGCGCCCGAGCACGAATACACAGACAAAGTTAAAGCAGTCAAGTGGATCAATCCCAAGCTATGATCGTGGCATACTTATTTTTTTCTCCGATTGAAATCCATTGCGCTAACTTTTCTTTGGTTAGATTCATACAACACTAGTTTAGACCCTTCTATGTATCCAGACTAACCCAAAGTGCGCCTACACTGTCACTATTGCCCATGACGATTATGATTTCTATTTAACTGGATACTTGGGCAAGCTATGTTTCAAGTTTTTAACCCTTTAATTATCAAGAACTGTAAAAAAGTAGGCCTTCATCGCGGCGATAATCTATCCGTTAAGTTGGAAAATAAACAAGAATAGCATGGAACGTGTACTAAACCTAAAAGAGTAGTTACCAAGCCATGAGTGAAGAAGACCTATTCTTTTTCCCTGATTGACATCCAGTGCTTTAACTCTGCTAAATTGGTGAGATTCACTATTGGTCATGGCGATTGCAGTTTCCTTTTAATCGATATAATTCGACCAGCAATGCCTCAATTTTTGTAACCCCTCTGGAAAGGATTACTTTTTTCTATAAAAATAAAATTTTGACAAATTTTTCTATGGAAATAAAATTTTGACAAAATTTTTTATGGAAATAAAATTTTGACTAAATTTTCTATGGAAATAAAATTTTGCCTAAATTTTCTATGGAAATAAAATTTTGACAAAATTTTCTTTGGAAATAAAATTTTGACAAAATTTTCTATGGAAATAAAATTTTGACAAAATTTTCTAAGGAAATAAAATTTTGACAAAATTTTCTATGGAAATAAAATTTTGACAAAATCTTCTATGGAAATGAAATATTGACAAAATTTCCTATAGAAATGAAATTTTACCTATAGAAATTAAATTTTGACAGAATTTTCTATAGAAATAAAATTTTGACCAAATTTCCTATAGAAATGAAATTTGACAAAATTTCCTATAGAAATGAAATTTTGACAAAATTTCCTATAGAAATAAAATTTTCCATAGAAATAAAATTTTGATCAAATTTTCTATAGAAATAAAATGTTGACAAAAATTTCTATAGAAATAAAATTTTGAGAAAATTTCCTATAGAAATAAAATTTTGACAAAATTTTCTATAGATATTAAATTTTGACAAAATTTTCTATAGAAATAAAATTTTGACAAAAAAAAAATAAAGTTTTGACAAAATTTTCTATAGATATAAAATTGTGTCAAAATTTTCTATAGAAATAAAATTTTGACAAAAATTCTATAGATATAAAATTTTGACAAAATTTTCTATAGAAATAAAATTTTGACAAAATTTTCTATACAAATAAAATTTTGACAAAATTTTCTATCGAAATAAAAGTTTAACAAAATTTTCTATAGAAATTAAAGTTTAACAAAATTTTCTATAGAAATAAAATTTAGACAAAATTTTCTACAGAAATAAAATTTAGACAAAATTTTCTATAGAAATAATGTAGGAAAAGAGATATGTTTGTACGAATTTATTTCGGCATAAGCCGGCTATCATGCAAAACCTTTTTTTCGGAAGGTTCAAGTGTGGTTCATTGTTGGGTTTAATGAACTGCCTGAATTTATTCTGATAATTGATTGATAGTTTTGAGGAATGTGGTAATTCCGAAACGTGCGTCCATCCAACCATCTTGCAGTCTATAGAGCTTTGCCCAAATAAATTTGACAAACATTCTTTTCCTCTGTTGGTTAAGCTACACTTGTAGTTTAGTCAATGCATGGCTTTAAGCTGAGATCAAAAACAACAATAGCGATTGAAGAGAAGCCAACAATAACAAACAAAACGAATGAAGATAGAGGAAGCACGCTCAAAAACAAACCCAGTCAACTATATTCAAATCGATGATTTGAGTTTGACAAAGGAAAATAGATATGCTTGCAAAATTTGTTTGGGTAGTAGCCGACTACAAACCCTTTTTCGGAAGATTCAGGTGTAATTCACTTTGGGTTGAGTGAATTACCAGAATTTATTCTGATAATTGGTTGATAGTTTTGCTGCAAGTAGAGGATGCTGATGAGGAATGTGGTAATTCCGAAACGTGCGTCCATCCAACCATCTTGCAGTCTATAGGGCTTTGCCCAAATAAATTTGACAAACATAATTTTCCTCTTTTGGTTAAGCTACACTTGTAGTTTAATCAATGCATGGCTTTAAGCTGAGATCAAAAACAACAATAGCAAATAAAATTTTGTCAAAATTTTTTGCAGAAATAAAATTTTGTCAAAATTTTCTATAGAAATAAAATTTTGACAAAATTTCCTATAGAAATGAAATTTTGACAAAATTTCCTATAGAAATGAAATTTTGACAAAATTTTCTATAGAAATGAAATTTTGACAAAATTTCCTATAGAAATGAAATTTTGACAAAATTTCCTATAGAAATGAAATTTTGACAAAATTTCCTATAGAAATGAAATTTTCACAAAATTTTCTATAGAAACAAAATTTTGACAAAATTTCCTATAGAAATGAAATTTTGGCAAAATTTCCTATAGTAATGAAATTTTGACAAAATTTCCTATAGAAATGAAATTTTGACAAAATTTTCTATAGAAATGAAATCTTGACAAAATTTCTTATAGAAATGAAATTTTGACAAAATTTCCTATAGAAATGAAGTTTTGACAAAATTTCCTATAGAAATGAAATTTTGAGAAAAATTTCCTATAGAAATGAAATTTTGAAAAAACTTCCTATAGAAATTTTTTTTTTAAATTTAACAAAATTTTCTATAAAAATAAATTTAGAGAAAATTTAATATAGAAATAAAATGTTGACAAAATTTTCTATAGAAATAAAATTTTAACAAAGTTTTTTATACAAATAAACCCCATGTTCCGAAATTCGGAATCGCAAGAATTTTATTCTCTTACAGAGAAAAAAATTTTGACAAAATTTCCTAAAGAAATAATCCCCCATGTTCCGAAATTTGGAATCGCAAATCGCAAGAATTTACTTCTCTTACAGCGAAAAAAAAGAGGTACTCGCAGACTTAAATCCAACTCTAATTTGATCTTCTTATTAAAGAGAACTATATGACCAATTTTTAAGTTTTAGGATTTAGAAAATATCTCCAAACGAAAATTTTACGATTTGCGATTCCGAATATCGGAACATGGGAAAATATTTTGACAAAATTTTCTATAGAAATAAAATGTTGACAAAATTTTCTATAGAAATAAAATTTTGAGAAAATTTACTATAGAAATAAAATTTTGAGAAATCAGGCTTCTTAGTATTCTATGTTCAAAAACGATCGAATAATAAATTTTATATTATTTTTTTTTTTGTTTATTGCTTTATTTATAATCAAATTATATTAAATATAATAAATACTGTTATTTTCCAAGGTAACGGAAATTTGAACTAAATTAATTTTTTTATATTAAAGAGAATGTCTCATGATCGACTAAGCATTTCTATGGGCAATTTTCCAAATTATTAAATTCCAAACACAAAAAATAGTCACCAGGTTGTAAATTAGGTTAGGTTTTTCATAACATCTAGAAATAGAAAAAATAATAAAAATATATTATTAGAAGATAATATTGTGGAATTTTTAAAGTCACACGAAAACATGAATAAACATTTTATGTCACAAAATTGACCCCAATTAATTTTTAGTTGGAATGTCTTAAGTCACAGAAATAATAGTCAAAACGAAATCAAATAAAAAAATTAATTGCTACAATTATTAAACAATAAAATTTTTGATTGAATATTTTTGGAAATGAAATTAAAATTTTAATTGGAAATTTATGTGCTTTTAGAATTATACTAAAATTTTCTTCCGATTTTAGTTTGCATTGAACTTATTTGTATAATAATTGATTTTTATAAATAAGTTTAATACATAAAATTTTAGAGCCATACTCCGAATAAAGAAAATTTCATTAAGCTGGGGAAAATTTATTTTTTTAATTTAAATGTATTTAATTTTAGTTGTTTAAATTTTCCCCAGCAGACAATGTTTGCTATTTCAGCAAACTTTTTATAGACTTTTTGTTGTTTAGCAGATTTTTCTGCTGTGCCACTAACAAATTTCTTTGAGAGTACAAATTTAATAAGTGTTAAGAAATTCTTGAAAAACAATTTAAATATACCATGAATTACTTACTTGCTTATATTTTTAACCACTTGTAGCCACAATGACTTCGTAAAATCATTCAAATTTTTATCCGTAATCGATAAGTTCTCTGTGTTACCGCATTTCCATTGTATGGATATATTACATCGAATCTGTTCGCTTGATACCAAATTGCAAGGATTTTCTTTATCCATTTTCAATGTGATTCCTTGGTTATTCAATACTGCTACATCAGGTTTAAAATCATTGAAATTTTGTAATTTTTTAAGATATTTTAAATCTATGAGTGATATATCTGCCTTGGCACCATTTATATCGTTGCCATTTTTCTCATATTGTACTAAAATATCTCGCCATAAACGAAGTAAAATCAAAGATACTGCATCTAAGATCTGTTCATAGGAGTTGGCCATATCCATAAATATTTTTTGAACTGCAATACAGAAAGAAAAACGAGAATTGAGAAAATACATTTTCAGTTTTTTTAGTTAGTTTAGGTTTTTTTTTTTAACGCAATCAAAAATGTAATTTTTTTTTAAAGCTCAATTAGAGAGTATAAAGATCGATTCTTATTACATTTTTTTTTTTTAATTTTATTGTTCGAACATCAAATTTAAGTTTCAATATGTTCAAATTGGCTATCTTGGACACGAACTATGGCCTTCAAACAGCCTAAAGAAAATTTTGTTAAAATTTGATTCCTTTCTATTGGAATAAATTTTATTTGTCATAATTTTATTTATATAGAAATTTTTGTCAACATCTTACTTGTAAAGAAAATTTTATCAACATGTTATTTCTAGAGAAAATTTTATCAAAATTTTATTTCTAGAGAAAATTTTGTCAAAATTTTATTTCAATAGAAAATTTTGTCAAAATTTCATTCATACGGAAAATTTCCTGAAAATTTTGTCAAAATTTTATTTCTATAGAAATATTTTTAAAAATTTTATTTCTATAGAAAATGTTGTCAAAATTGTATTTCTATAGAATTTTTTTCAAAATTTTATTTCTATAGAAATTTTTTTTCAAAATTTTATTCCTAGAGAAAATTTTGTCAAAATTTTATTTCTATAGAAAATTTTTGTCAAAATTTAATTTCTTTAGAAAATTTTTTCAAAATTTTATTTCTATAGAAAATTTTTTTGATTACAACAAATTTACCTTTTCTTTCTCTCATAAATCCTGTCATGGCTTGGCTATTAACATTTTTGTTAGACACATCTGAGGGATTTATTGCCTCTGGATCCCCATCGATGTCCTTTATTGCTGCTTGGTATGATTGATGTTGAAATCTCTTTACAATTCGTCCATATTGCATATTATTATTTAATAAATTTAATTGTAATATCCGTGTAAAGCGCATATTGTAACCGGAGCTATACAACCGTTCGAATTCAGATTCTGCATTTATTTGAAATAATCGCAGAATATGGATTTTCTAAGTAGACAAGAGGCGTGTGTTCGTACACCCTACATTAGAAATAATGAGCATTTTGAGTATATGATATCGTTTACCACAATTTTATTCCCATAGAAAACAAAAAACAATTTATTTCTATAGAAAATATTTATTTCTATAGCAAATGTTTACAAAATTTTGTTTAACACATTATTTTTGTAGAAATTTTTTCCACATTTTTTTTTCTTTTCAAAATTTTATTTCTATAGAAAATTTTGTAAAAATTATATTTCTTTAAGAAATGTCATTTCTATTGAAAATTTTGTAAAAATATTTCTATTGCCAATTTTGTCACAATTTTATTTCTTTAAGAAATTTTGTCAAAATTTTATTTCTGTAGAAACTTTTGTCAAAATTTTATTTCTGTAGAAAATTTTGTCAACATTTTATTTCTATAGAAAATTTTGTCAAAATGTTATCTCTATAAAAAATTTTGTCAAAATGTTATCTCTATAAAAAATTTTGCCAAAATTTTATTTCTATAGATAATTTTGTCAAAATTTTATTTATATAGAAAATTTTGATAAAATTTTATTTGTATAGAAAATTTTGTCAAAATTTTATTTCTGTAGATAATTTTGTCAAAATTATATTTCTATAGAAAACTTTGCCAAGAATTTATTTCTATAGAAAATTTTGTCAAAATTTTATTTCTGCAGCAAATTTTGTCAAAATTTTATTTCTATAGGAAAATTTTATCAAAATTTTATTTATATAGGAAAATTTTGTCAAAATTTTATTTTTATAGAAAATTCTTTCAAAATTTCGTTTCTAAAGAAAATTTTGTCAAAATTTCGTTTCTATAGAAAATTCTGTCAAAATTTTATTTCTATAGAAAATTTTGTCAAAATTTTATTTTTATAGAAAATTTTGTCAAAATTTTATTTCTTTAGAAAATTTTGTCAAAATTTTATTTTTATAAAAAATTCTTTCAAAATTTCGTTTCTAAAGAAAATTTTGTCAAAATTTTATTTCTGTAGATAATTTTGTCAAAAATTTATTTCTCTTGCAAATTTTGTCACAATTTTATTTCTTTAAGAAATTTGGTCAAAATTTTATTTCTGTAGAAACTTTTGTCAAAATTTTATTTCTGTAGAAAATTTTTTCAAAATTTTATTTCTATAGAAAATTTTGTCAAAATTTTATTTCTATAGAAAATTTTGTCAAAATTTTATTTCTATAGAAAATTTTGTCAAAATTTTATTTCTATAGAAAATTTTGTCAAAATTGTAGTTCAATAGAAAATTTTGTCAAAATTTTTTTCTATAGAAAATTTTGTCAAAATTTTATTTCTATAGAAAATTTTGTGAAAATTTTATTTCTATAGGAACATTTTGTCAAAATTTTATTTCTATAGAAAATTCTTTCAAAATTTCGTTACTAAAGAAAATTTTGTCAAAATTTCGTTTCTATAGAAAATTTTGTCAAAATTTTATTTCTACAACAATAAAGAAATAAAAAAATATGTGAAATTATGGTCCATTATTGATGACTAGAAAAAGAAATGATTTTTATCATTGAATACATTCTTTTAAATGAAGAAAATGTCTTCGAGAAAATTCCTTAGTAGAATAAGAAAACTTTCTTAAATGAAGCGGAAGATGATTCCAGATTCTAGCGACACGCAATGTAAAAGATCGATCACAAACAGCCGTATTAAAGCGAGGGAAAATTATCTGCGGATTTCTGATTGACCTTGAAAAAATAAAACGGCTTCGGAGCAGAGGTGGAGAACCCGAATTTACTAGCCTATAAAACAACATCAAAACCTTATGCTCAATATACATAGGAAAAGGCATCCCTAGAAACTCTAATACACTGCCCGAAGTGTGATCATTGCGCCTTAAAGAGAAAACAAACCGGACAATCATATTCACTATTCGTTGTAGCCTACTAAAACAAGCCAAATTCGCACCTGATACTACTTCAATATAGTAATTAACAGAAGACATTAGTAATGAAAACCCCAATATCTTCCTAATATGAACTGGCATAAACAAATTTAGCGAGTAAAGCCTCCGAAGAGTGGACATAACTTTCGAAAAAATAGAGTCAACATGATGTTCAAAACTAATTATGGCGTTTTCTTTTCTTGTAAAAAATGCACACTTTTTTTGCATTTTGCCCGGAAAATGTACTCTTTAGGTTCTTTTCTAAAAAAACAGGCAAAAGTGCGAAAAGGCTTCGAATTCTGTTGTGAAAATAGCGCCACGCATAGAGGCAAATTACGGGCATTTTCAGCACTGCCAACAAACGAGAGTGCTGCGATTGCCCTGTTTCCTTCTTTGAATTCTTTTCTGCCCGCTGAAATGATAGAATTTTTTTAGGTTGCTGGTAACATTTTAAAAATGCGCATTCTGTACAGACAAAATGAAGGCAAAGCACTTTTTTCAGAAAAGAAAACACCATAAGTCTCCTATCCAACACTACACCAAGACATCTCATCTCAGCAACGAAAGGGACTCCATAACCATTGACTTTTATATTCAATTCTACTTCATTATTTGTATGAGAAAAGAACATAGCTCTAGATTTAGAGTTATTTATGACAAAATCATTATCACAAACCCACCGACTAACATGTTCCAAAACATGATTAATATTCATCTCAAGTTGTAAAGTAGAAGTACTACTGAAAAAAAGATGAATATCATCCGCATAAAGAAACGGAAAACATTCACCAATTGAAGACGAAACAAAAATATCATTCACATACAATATAAAAAGCAGTGGTCCAAGAACGGATCCTTGTGAGTCTGCAGGCAGTATCAGAGAAATGAAACTGAGCTCGAAGCTTCTGAATCAATTTCGAATGGTTCATCCTGTCAAATGCCCTTGATAAATCCAGACCAACTAAAACTCCATATTCACCACATTATTTCTATAGAAAATTTTGTCAATATTTCGTTTCTATAGAAAATGTTGTCAAAATTTTATTTCTATAGAAAATTTTGTCAAAATTTTATTTCTATAGAAAATTTTGTCAAAATTTTATTTCTATAGAAAATTTTGTCTAAATTTTATTTCTATAGAAAATTTTGTCAAAATTTTATTTCTATAGAAAATTTTGTCAAAATTTTATTTCTATAGAAAATTTTGTCAAAATTTTATTTCTATAGAAAATTTTATCCAAATTTTATTTCTATAGAAAATTTTGTCAAAATTTTATTTCTGTAGCAGATTTTGTCACAATTTTATTTCTATAGGAAAATTTTGTCAAAATTTTATTTTTATAGAAAATTCTTTCAAAATTTCGTTTCTAAAGAAAATTTTGTCAATATTTCGTTTCTATAGAAAATTTTGTCAAAATTTTATTTTTATAGAAAATTTTGTCCAAATTTTATTTCTATAGAAAATTTTGTCAACATTTTATTTCTATAGAAAATTTTGTCAAAATTTTATTTCTATAGAAAATTTTGTCAAAATTTTATTTCTATAGAAAATATGGTCAACATTTTATTTCTATAGAAAATTTTGTTCAAATTGTATTTCTATAGAAAATTTTGTCAAAATTTTATTTCTATAGACAATTTTGTCAAAATTTTATTTCTATACCAAATTTTTTTTAATTTTATTTCTATACAAAATTTTGTCAAAATTTTATTTCTATAGAAAATTTTGTCTAAATTTTATTTCTATACAAAATTTTGTTAAACTTTAATTTCGATAGAAAATTTTGTCAAAATTTTATTTCGATAGAAAATTTTGTCAATTTTTTTTTCTATAGAAAATTTTGTCAAAATTTTATTTCAATAGAATATTGTGTCAAAATTTTATTTCTATAGAAAATTTTGTCAAAATTTTATTTCTATGGAAAATGTTGTCAAAATTTTACTTCTATAGAAAATTTAGTTGGAGCGGAATAAATACTAATATAAAAAATACCAAACTGTATATTGTAAATTAATTGTTTTTTTTATAAGTTTTTGAAATAATTCTAATCAGAAAAGTGATTGTGTAGTGTCCACATGGCTCGCATATGGTAGGTTATTTACCTTTTCCTTATGTAGAAATGTATGAAATAAAAAATTAATTGATAACTGACCCATTATAGTTATGCCTATGGGGTCGGGATCTGTACCATGTCAGCAAAATTCTTTTCTATTTATACATTTTTCAAATGAAATCTCTTATTAAAAAAAGTGCTTGACAGATCAAAGTAGGCATTTTATAATAAAAAAATCATATGATACCTAACGCCATATTGGTATTTTTAAACCAACCAATTACAATAACAAAAACTATAAACAATTTTTTCGTACAAACCAAGGGATTTGATGGTTAAAACTTATAATAAAATTTTCAAAAATAAATAAATAAAATCAGTTATAACCCTTTTTCGGATCTGGCCAGGTGTGAGTATACAACCATATCTAATCCAATATTGTACTAGACCAGAAAACATTTAGTCACATCCATATTTCCAAAGGTAAAATTTATTTCGTTTTCTTAACATCGTAGTTACTAATTGCGTCTCATAGGCAAAACAATAAATAGCTATAAATATTAACCCAGGGTTAAGTGGATTCCGTACTTTAAGATGTAACCTAGCACAGATAGCAAAAAGGGTCCACTTATATATAGGTAGTAAACAAATTTCTATTTCTCAAATAATTAAACTGATAAGATGATTTTGCTATAGTATCAGTTACAGGTACAAAAAAAAGCATTGTTTTTTTTTTGTTTGGAATAATTTACAAATTTTATGAACAAACCCCTGATTTTGAACAAATAATCTGATGGTATTTCTACAGTTTAAATAAAATGTTTACGAAATTTTCTTTGGAATTAGAAGGTTGAAAATTTTTTTCGATAGAAATAAAACGTTGACACAATTTTCTATAGAAATAAAATTTTGACAAAATTTTCAATAGAAATAAAATTTTGTTGTTTTTGATTTCAGCTTAAAACCATGCATTGACTAAACTACAAGTGTAGCTTAACCAACAGAGGAAAAGAATGTTTGTCAAATTTATTTGGGCAAAGTCCTATAGACTGCAAGATGGTTGGATGGACGCACGTTTCTGAATTACCACATTCCTCATCAGCATCCTCTACTTGCAGCAAAACTATCAATTTTTGACCCAAAGTGAACCACGCTTGAACCTTCCGAAAAAAGGTTTATGATAGCCGGCCTTTGCGTCCATCCAACCATCTTGCCGTCTACAGGGCTTTGCCCAAATATATTATTAAATTATCAAAAAGAAATAAAATTTTGACAAAATTTTTTATAGAAATAAAATTTTGACAAAATTTTCTAAAGAAATAAAATTTTGACAAAATTTTCTCTATAGAAATAAAATTTTCTATAGAAAAAAATTTTGACAAAATTTTCTATAGAAATAAAATTTTGACAAAATTTTCTCTATAGAAATAAAATTTTGACGAAATTTTCTATAGAAATAAAATTTTGACAAAATTTTCTATAGAAATAAAATTTTGACAAAATTTTCTATAGAAATAAAATTTTGACAAAATTTTCTATAGAAATAAAATTTTGACAAAATTTTTCTACAGAAATAAAATTTTGACAAAATTTTCAATAGAAATAAAATTTTGACAAAATTTTTCTATAGAAATAAAATGTTGACAAAATTTTCTATAAAAATAAAATTTTGAGAAAATTCTCTATAAAAATAAAATTTTCAGAAAATTTTCTATAAAAATAAAATTTTGAGAAAATTTTCTATAGAAATAAAATTTTCTATAGAAAAATTTTTTGACGAAATATGGAATAGAAATAAAATTTTGACAAAATTTTTTATATAAATATATTTTTTTAATAAGATTTTTTATTTTGTAGTTTTTTGGTAAAATTTTCTTCCAATACTCTAAGTATTTTTGGCTAGAGTGGCAACCGTGTTTTGAAGAGAGTTTTTCAAAAATTACTTCAAATCGGTTCATGATTATATATAGGCCCCTTATAAAACGATCCTAAGAATTTACTTTTTGAGTCTTCTGGGGGAACAAATTTCTTCCCATTTGGTTAAAATTTGGCGTGATGTATACTCTCTAATAAGCATTTTAAATTTTCGTGAATGGGCGAGCCTAATGTGAATGGGCTACAAGAGTATTCACTATAAAAAAGTATTGATTTGAACAAAAAAAAAAAAACATAAATATTAGTACAAAACTTTATTCATTTTTTTTTCTAAGCTTTTGCAAACCTTATAAAAAAAACTAATTTAACGAAGTCGTTACTTGTTTATAGTTTAAAACCAGAATGAATACTAACAACACCAAATGTTAGATTCTCATAACGGACCAAATCGAATCCAGCTTCTTCAATCATTTCTTTAAAAACATCTTGTTTTGGAAACTTTCGTATACTTTCGACTAAATATTGATAGGGCTGCCATTGTCCAGCTAATATTTGGCCCATAGGTGGTATGACATTAAATGAATATTGATCGTATAACCATTGCATTGTGCTACTATTCAAATGACTAAACTCCAAGCACATGAAACGTCCACCAGGCTGTAAGACACGATATGCTTCACAGAGTACCTGCGAAAAAAATAAAAACGATAATTACCATATCCCAATAGTGGTCATAATATCCCCATACCCTATCTATATGAGTACAATTTCTAATACCAAAAGCTATTGTATATGAATTAAATGAGTTGTCTGGAAATGGTAATTTCTCAGCATTGGCCACCTTCCACTCAATGGTCATATTTGATAGTTTTTCTTCGGTTAAACCCAGATTTTTGGCTCTCTCTTCTCCCACGCTTAGCATGTGTTCATTTATGTCTGAGACCGTTACATGACTTTTTAATGCTTTTGGATTTGTTTGCTTTTGCAGATATTTTAAAAATCTAAAGGAAATGTCGCCTGTACCTCCAGCCACATCTAGATGCCGAGTACCATGCTGTGGTCCCAAACGTTCGATGAAAATATCTTTCCACACACGATGTATGCCCATTGACATAGCATCATTCATAATGTCATAGGACTTTGCTACATCTTCGAATACCTTGTGCACTGTAATTAGAGAATGTCAATAACAATTTCCACTTTATATTATTATAATATCTTACCTTTTTGTTCTTTTTCACTTTCCTTCACTGTTTGAAATCCAAAATTAGTTGTACCTTCTTGATCGTTTGTTTCGGTGGCCGGTGATGTTTGATGACTTCTGTATATACTCAATATACTGAAACGATGATGGTTGCCTTTAATTTGTTTTAAAGAAGTCGCAAGTTTTCGAGTGATATTCATTTTTCAACTTGTTTATTTAACATAAGGTAATTATTAAGTAACTTCAAACTCTTGTCTTCTTCAGCTGTTTTATTTGGTGTGCAAGAAATGTTGCCAGATATGCTAAAGAAAATTCCTTGAACCGTTATTATCGATTGTTTACATTTTACTTCCATAAGAAATACAATGCAAATTGTGTTTACACGTACACAAACCAAATTTGAGAATACCAAAAATAAAAAAGACTAATTTTCATTGTTCATTGCATTTTTGTTTTTATTTATTTTGTTTTTCACTCGAAAAAGAACGGTAATAAAGTTATTTTTATGATTTATCAATTCCCATAATTTGTTTCATTATCCAATATGGGCAACCCTAATGCGATCGATAAGGCTGTTGTTTGTTATGATTTCTCTTCGTAGTAATATCTGTCATTCAATGTCAATGCATTTTTGGAGCAAATTCTATTCATTCTTAAACAAATAATATTTACTATAATAATAATCAATTTAATCTAAGGATGTCCTCCAAGGAAGCAATATCCAAGTGTCGAGCGTGTATGGGCCCGCTTTTTAATTTCTATCAAATTTACGATTATGTGGATGATAGTAATCGTATTGTGGATATGTTAGATGTTGTAGTTCCTCAAATTCGCATTAAAGAATCCCAACCTTTTTCCCATCTTATATGCCAGACGTGTGTTGAAAAATTGGTAATAGGCTATAAATTCCAACGTCAGTGTATCGAGAGTGATAATCATCTACGTTGTCAATTGGGTGTGTCACCACTTGTAACTTACATGAAAGATGATTCTCTAATGCAAACAAATATAAATATGAACACATCTGTTAGCACGGCTCCAACTCCAATGAAAGTTGTCAATCAGGTGGAAAGGTGTACCGATAATCAAGGAATACCTAGGTAAATATATAATTAAACCACATGATACCAAATCATGGGGACTTTATTGATTTTGTCTATTCCGATATTCGGAATCGCAAGAATTTATTTTTCTTTTAACGAAAATTGGAAAATCTCTCGGATTCCACTACAATTTTAATTTGGAGTTCTCCTTAAAGAGAACTATATTACAAAGATTTAAGTTAATAAGATTCAGGGTTAAGAAATTGTGGCCAAATGAAATTTTTGCGATTTCGGAATTTCGAAACTTTTGGGGTATATGTTATCCACTAATCTATGGTAAATACACTCCACCAAAATTCAGTTTACTATATTGCTGTATTATTTCTTCCATAAAGTACACTACGGCCAGTTCCACTAACGAAAAAAAAAAACGTTGTAAGGCTCATTTATCAAAAATTCAACTCTTTGTTCCACTATTCTTTTGCCTCAGAGAGAGAGATAGAGTCTCGTCTTCCCTTAAGTGTTTTAAAATATATAGGACACTTGCTGCTTGCTAATTTAATATTTCTAACGGCTTTCTAAAGGCTAAATTTATATTTTCAGCAATAAAAATACAAAATTTGAATGCAACGAATGTGGCAAAACATTTGATTGCATGTCCCGGCTAAAAGGACACTTAACCCTGCACAATAGAAAACGTTCGGAAAAGGCAAACAAAAATTCCAAACAAACGAATATTGCAAATTCAAGTAAGGAGAAGAGTTTAGGAGGACTTGAGGAAGCCCCAGCTGTTTCACCCAACTTATTTGATAAGCCCACCGAATATATTCTTAACAATCCGGCATGGATGGAAAACACAGACAATTCAAAAGATGAATGGTAAATATTGAAAATCTTGGATATGTAGATTAAATTCACCATCTTTTTATTTCCAGCAATGAAAAGTTTAAAACCGATCCTTCCGATACTTCGATAATAGGCAATACGAAAAAACGTAAAAGAAAAGAGGAAACATGGAAGAAAAATGTCCTTAAAACAGCAAGAAATTCTGGCAAATCTTATGAATCACATACGCCCGATAAAAAAGTTCGATGTGAAAGAAAAATTAAACCTCCTTGTTTGGAATCATGCAAACTGAAATGTACAACAAAACTAAATGAAGAAGAACGAAAAACGATTTTCTCTAACTTTTGGAATTTGGCAAATCTGGAAAAACAAAGGCAATATATAGCTAATAACACAGAACCCATTCAGCCCAAATATCGCTATGTTCGGGGAAATGGAACACGAAAACCCCGCATTATGAATAATGCATTCTATTTTCGACTTGGAGAAAAGAAGATAAGAGTGTGTAAATTATTTTTCAAAAACACTTTGGACATAAACGATCGTAACATATGTACGGTGCTATTGAAAAAACACAAAGTAGCCGATACCATACTTGAAGAGGATAAAAGGGGTAAACATGGCAACCACCCTCGGCTAGATGAAAGTATTAGAGACGAGGTTAGAAATTATATTACATCAATGCTGAAAACCGAAAGTATATCATATCGACCAAATAAAACAAAACATTTCATAGATGGCACAAAAACAATTTCCGGTTTCTATAAGGACTATCTTCAGAGTTGCGAAAAGAAAAATGTTGCCAGCACTAATTACACACTGTTTTATAAAATCTTCAAAGAGGAGTTTAACATTACTTTCTTACAGAAAGACATAAAGAAAAAAGTAAATAATGCCGTGAAGGTAACTACTAAAATCGAAGAAATGGATAAATCACAGATTACCGAGAAATATGATCAAAATCTTATAATGAATTTACTTTATAACAATTAGATTTATAATAATAATAAAAACAAAAGCTAAAAAATAATTGTAATTAAGCTACAGTACTATTAGAGAGCTGGAATATAAAACAAACCATATGTGATTCTTGAAAATACGTGGGCAATATTTTATTAACTTTAATTTGCCAATTTTGCCTATTTATCCGCATTTTGACGATGTTTGGCTCAAAAAACAGCAGTTTCCGATTTTCCCCTCGAAAATGACGATATTTACTCCGTTCAAAAATTTGGGAAAATCAAGCGAATTCGAAATCTTAACCGATTTCGATTAAATTTTGCTTACTTCAACGGCCATTTTCATGTAGCTCCGTTAGGCTTTAACTGCCAGTTAACAGGAAGTAAATTGCAAATATCTTCTCTCCATTTAACTTTAACTTAAAAATTTTCATCAGTTAAGTTCCTAACTGGTATATGGAATATATGCAAGATGACAGCTTCGTCCATAATAGGTTCAAAAATTGGTTAGTTAACGGAACACTTAATTATCTTTTCATGATGGCAAATGTTCGATGGGAGAATTGCAAGGGTTGTAACGACACCAAGCAAATATGGCCCCATTTAAACTTGAACCGCACACTAGATATCTGCTATAACGGGTCGCTGCCTGATAGGCGAATTTGCAAAAACTATTGGTGCGAAGTATAATGACTATTGTATGAGCTGTCATGATGCGGAGGAAAAGGAATCAATTAAACACCTCTTGTGTGAGTGTCCTGCATTTTGTGTAAAGCGCAAGCAACTTTTAGGAGCATATAGCTTCAGATTACTGGCGGATCTGGAAAACGTTAACATAAGCAGTCTGCTAATGTTTTTGGAACAATCTGGTTGGTTCAACAGAAGAAAATAATCGAGAAGGTTCAACGGTTAAAACTAGAAGTGCCCATATGTAATAGGTACTTTTAGTTAAATGTGGTATCACAATGTACTGAATAGTCTAAGTGAGCCTGAAACTTAATCGGGCTGTCACTTTAACCAACCTAACCTAATTACCTTGTATTAAATTTGAAGGCGACTGGTTAGTAAATATGCTCAATACGACCCCATTTGTTGAAAGGGCGTTTTCGTTTCGCAAAAAATATGTTGCCTTAGTGTTACACTACTTTTTCCCTCATTGTATTTTCTCCCAAATGATAGTGTCATTCCAAAGTTATTATTAATTCATAACATTTTGAGTGATACAGGATCCAAAATCTATGACAGTGTCCTTCATATGTGGCAATCAATTTCGAGAATGTTGCACCTTTTTTCCCATCGAAATCGCCATAAATGTGATATGATTTTTCCCCAAATTCAATAGCATTCGTCCTTGTGCAAAAAAAAAAAAACACTGAACCAAGTTTCATCAAATTAATTGCGACCAAATCCTGCGAACAATACATAGACAGACCGACCGATGAACGGACGAATACGAATAGATCGACTCAGGAGGTGATTCTGAGTCGATCAGTACGTTTTATGGAGTCTAAAGTCAATAAAAGTTATTATTCCCTAAACACTATGTGGGTTAGGATATAAAATCTGGATGCATTTATTGTTTTTAATGTTTAGAAGCTGAAATTTAGAATATGCGAATAGTTACTGGATGGCGTTCGCCAACTTTTCGGCTATGACATACTCAGAATGCTTGTACTACGCATGTACTAATTATATTAGAATTGTGTATTTTTATATGAAATGAATACATTTGTTTTTAACCAAAATATATGTTTTATTTTAATATTATTTAAATTCCCGATTTTTGTATGATTTTTATAATGCACGATTTATATTTTTTTGGGAAGAAGTAACAATTTTTCTTAAAATTATATTGGCAGCCCTGGGTGCAAAGATGGTTTTTGTTATATGGCAATAATGTAAATACACTTCAGGCAAAGTAACGGTAATGTTTCATAATGACAGTAAACGGAAGAGAAGAAGAAGCTAACTCATCGATAACACCGTTTAATGCTTATTAGTTGTCACTAGTATTTACCTCTATATTCTTATTGACTTCCTGTCACAAAGAGCAAAACATATCCTGGCAAAGGAAAAAGAAAATTAGTTGAGAGAAAACGGGAAAACGTTCATATATCACAATGTCTTCAGATATTGCAATGATAATAATGTGTAGAACATGTTTGGATGGTTCAGGAAAATATAAATTAAACGATTGCATTGAAGATGGAAATAAAATTGTAGAAATGCTAAATGCCGTTGTACCACAGATACACATCAATGATGGCAATCAATTTTCAGTATATATTTGCCAGATTTGTTTGGAAAAACTACTGACTGCTTATAGATTTCAGTGTCTGTGTATAGAAACCAATATTCAACTGCAAAAGTTCCATGACAAGAGTAATCCAGAACAAAAACTATGTACAGATCCCTTGATGGATTTGGAGCAATGTTTGGAATTGAAAGACGAATCGGTTAAAATAAAGAGTGACAATGAATATGGGGTGCATAACGACAATGCTGGAAACGACGATGAAGATAATGGAAACGATTCTGACTCTAGGTAAAATGTTGCGATATTTATTTAGTTAATATGTATATTGGTGAAGTCTGGTCCGGCCCCCTTGGCAATATGAACATATGTACTGAATGTCCACGACGTTTTAAATGCGATTCAGACCTACATTCCACAACTCATACCCGATATTTGTGAATTTCGTTTTACGAGTATATAAAATATAATTGATATACTCTGTAGTCACACGTTTTGGTATTTTTCGCGAAAGAAAAATTCCTTGGAAAGTAGAAAAATCTCCAAAAGGGTTAAAAGCTTAACTTTGAAACAGTGGAAAAATTACCAAAATATTTAAAATAACTTGAAAACGAAGAGAAGTAAAATCAGACATGGCTATAGAAGTCGTTTCAGTTCCATATTATGTGATCCTGTAAATTTAGATATCTCAATTTTCCGGAAATAATCATTGAAGCGCTCACAAGAGCCAAATTTTACTCAAACCGTTTCAAATATAGCTTCAATTAATCGGAAAATTCCCCATAAATTCGGCAAAAAAATATTGAATTTAAATAAAAATTAACTAACAACAAATAAGAAAGTCTAAAGTTGGGCGGAGCCGACTATATTATACCTTGCACCACTTTGTAGATCCACATTTTCGATAACATCCGATCGATCCGTCAAATGTGTTGGGTGCTATATATAAACGTTTTTGTTCCCCTATACATTCATTTAAATCTGACTCGATCTGAACAAAATTTGTTAGACTTCTAAGAAAAACTGTAGACTTAAAATTTCAGTCGGCTAATCCCCTGGTGTTAGTAAAAAATATGAGAAACATTTAAATCGGAGGCAATTTTTAGGCACCTTCGCAAAATTATATTTATGATTTATCGGTCGATAGCTTTGTATTCGAAGTATAGGAAAATTTAAGTCATTGGCGATTTTTTAAGGAAAATGTGGATATTTTGGCCATTTTTTGCCCAAATCGTATCTAAATCTGAACCGATCAAATTTTATACGCATAGTTACAATGTTAATTCTACTTCCCTGTGAAAATTTTAAAGCAAATTAGGGCAAAATTCTGGCTTCTGGGGCCATATAGGTGTATATTGAGCGAAAGATGTATATGGGAGCCATATCTAAATCTAAACCGATTTCAATCAAATTTGGCATGCATAACTACAATATTAATTCTACTTCCTGCGCAAAATTTAAAGCAAATTAGAGCAAAATTCTAGCTTCTGGGCCCATATAAGTGTATATCGGGCGAAAGATATATATGGGAGCTATATCTAAATCTGAACCTATTTCAACCAAATTTGGTATGGTATAGCTACAATATTAATTCTACATCCCTGTACAAAATTATGGCTTCTGGGGCCGTATAGGTGCATATCGAGCGAATGATATATATGGGAGCTATATCTAAAACTGAACCGATTTCTTCCAAAATCAATAGTGTTCTTTTCTAACCCAAAATACATACTTGTGCCAAATTTGAAGACGATTGGACTAAAATTGCCACCTAGATTTTGATTACAAAAATATGTTCACAGACAGACGGACGCACGGTCATGGCTAGATCGACTTAGGGGCCGGACCTGAGCAATATGTTATTGCCAAAGACACCAAATGTCTATCTCGCCTCCTCGAATCTCGAATCTTTAGCATGGCGTATAAGCCAGGATATAATATATTGTCCCTGATAGACTTTACACTTAAATTATTTGTTGTAAATAATAAGTATTATTGTTATTTTTCAGCAATGAAAAACTTAGTGTTCTTAGAGATAGAAGAAGGTTCCATACTACTGGGATACCAGCAAAAAGTGAAAGGTATATTTGAGTTTTATTAATGATTCCAATCAATTACCAATTACTTTTTTTTTCCAGAAATATTAACAAGTTGGACAAAAAAGACAACCCAAATCATCTAGACGATAAAAGTGCTTCCAAACGAAAGAACTCCGGAAAGTCTCGTAAAATCCATAGGCGTTTAAATACGGAAAGTATGAGTGCAATTGTTCATTGCTCTGAAAAGCTAGAGTTATCGGAAAATAATTGCAATAACCCACTAGAAAGTATCACCAGCAATAATGGAATTTTGAATTTAATGTGGGTTAAAGAATTCCATCATAAATGCAATTATTCGTTTTAATCTATTCTATATTTTAAGGAATAATAAGAACTCCTCAGAAGAAAGTTTTATGGCAAGCGATAATATTAAGCAGAACGACGATGGGGATATGGAGCCAAGAGAAAAGTATTAACATTAAGAAAATTTGCTAAATAAATCTTCATTTATTCATTCGTTTCCTTTTAGGTTAAATAGTGATAGTTATCCCTGTGATATTTGTGACATGGTTTTCGATAAACCTTTCCGACTGAAACGTCACCAACGGCAACATTCCACTGAGAGATTGCCCTACGAATGTGAAATTTGTAAACGTGATTTCTTTTCGGCAAACCCCTTAATCAAACACATGAAAAAATATCATCCTCAAGCAGAAAAGCATTCTTGCGATCAATGTAATGAATCGTTTATCCTACGCAATCATCTTGAAAAACATCTTAAAAAACACCATAGAAATAGTCGAAATTTATATTGTAAGATCTGTGATAAGGACTTCAAATTTAAAAGTTCTTTGGAAAAACACTTGCGTTCACATAGTGACGAACGACCCTATCTTTGTGCCCAATGTGGAAAAACTTTTCGCAGTTCAAGCAATTTGAGTGAACATGTCACAAGACATTCGGGCCTACCCACCTATGCTTGTCCTGAATGTCCACGACGCTTTAAATGCGGTTCAGACCTAAGGAAACATTCCACAACTCACAGCAACAGTAAACCCCATGTTTGTGATATTTGTGGATTTCGATTTACGAGAGCCTATTCACTTTTGGAACATAAACGTTTACACACGGGCGAAAAACCTTTTAAATGTGACCAATGTTCCAAATCGTTTGCTATTATATATCATCTTAAGCGTCACACAAGAATACATACAGGAGAAAAACCCTATCGTTGTAAATATTGTGATAGGGCCTATGCTGTTGGTGGAGATCTAACAAAGCATTTGCGGGTACATTTGGGGGAGAAGACCTATCTATGTACGGAATGTCCTATGGCTTTTAAATATAATTCTGAGTTGCAAAAACATCTAATAGAGCATTATAAAAAGCAACAAAATCAATTAAAGGGTCCCAATGGACAAGAAGACCCCAAGAGAGATTAGTAAAACAGGGAAGGCCAGCATGTATTGATTTAAGTGATAATTTGATTTTATAAAGTCTTTGAAGTTTTAAAGAGAAAAGCTCCATTTTCGTTTCTAGATTAAACCAAAAAAATTTTTAATGTATCCTCAAAGCTAAAAGTCTGTAATAAAAGCAAACAATTATTAGTTGCAGTAGTTTTTGTCTGCTGCAAAAGGTAAAGCTGTGACGTCTGTTAAACTCAAGAAAATGGACCATTGAATATTGGCAGACATTTTCTTCAAAAATTTATTTCTATAGAAAATTTTGTCAAAATTTTATTTCTATAGAAAATTTTGTCAAAATTTTATTTCTATAGAAAATTTTGTCAAAATTTTATTTCTATAGAAAATTTTGTCAAAATTTTATTTCTATTGAAAATTTTGTCAAAATTTTATTTCTATAGAAAATTTTGTCAAAATTTTATTTCTATAGAAAATTTTGTCAAAATTTTATTTCTATAGAAAATTTTGTCAACATTTTATTACTATAGAAAGTTTTGTCAAAATTTTATTTCTATAGAAAATTTTGTCAAAATTTTATTTTTATAGAAAATTTTATTTCTATGCAAAATTTTTTCAAAATTTTATTTCTATACAAAATTTTATCAAAATTTTATTTCTATAGAAAATTTTGTCAAAATTTTATTTCTATAGAAAATTTTGTCAAAATTTTATTCCTATGCAAAATTTTGACAAATTTTATTTCAATAGAAAATTTTGTCAAAATGTTATTTCTATAGAAAATTTTGTCAAAATTTTATTTCTATTGAAAATTTTGGCACAATTTTATTTCTATTGAAAATTTTGTCAAAATTTTATTTCTATAGAAAATTTTGTCAAAATTTTATTTCTATAGAAAACTTTGTCAAAATTTTATTACTATAGAAAATTTTGTCAAAATTTTATTTCTATAGAAAATTTTGTCAAAATTTTATTTTTATAGAAAACTTTGCCAAAATTTTATTTCTATAGAGAATTTTGTCAAAACTTTATTTCGCTAGGAAATTTTGTCAAAATTTTATTTCGCTAGGAAATTTTGTCAAAACTTTATTTCTATAGAAAATTTTGTCAAAATTTTATTTCTATAGAAAATTTTGTCAACATTTTATTTTTTATACAATATTTTGTCAAAATTTTATTACTATAGTAATACTATATACTATATATAGAAAATTTTATATAGAAAATTTTATTTCTATAGAAAATTTTGTCAAAATTTTATTTCTATAGAAAAATTTGTCAAAATTATATTTCTATAGAAAATTTTGTCAAAATTTTATTACTATAGAAAATTTTATTTCTATAGAAAATTTTGTCAAAATTTCATTTCTAGGCAAAATTTTGTCAAATTTTATTTCTATAGAAAATTTTGTCAAAATTTTATTTCTATTGAAAATTTTGTCAAAATTTTATTTCTATAGAAAATTTTGTCAAAATTTTATTTCTATAGAAAATTTTGTCAAAATTTTATTTGTATAGAAAATTTTGTCAAAATTTTATTTCTATAGAAAATTTTGTCAAAATTTTATTTCTATAGAAAATTTTTTCAACATTTTATTTTTTATAGAATATTTCGTCAAAATTTTATTTCTATAGAAAGTTTTGTCAAAATTTTATTTCTATATAAAATTTTGTCAAAATTTTATTTCTATAGAAAATTTTGTCAAAATTTTATTTCTATGGAAAATTTTGTCAAAATTTTATTTCTATAGAAAATTTTGTCAAAATTTTATTTCTATAGAAAATTTTGTCAAAATTTTATTTCTATAGAAAATTTTGTCAAAATGTTATTTCTATAGAAAAGGTGTCAACATTTTATTTCTATAGAAAATTTTGTCAAAATTTTATTTCTATAGAAAATTTTGTCAAAATTTTATTTCTATAGAAATTTTTGTCAAAATTTTATTTCTAGAGAAAATGGTGTTTAAATTTTGTTTCTTAGAAAATTTTATGTTTAAAGAAAATTTTGTCAAAATTTTTTTCTATAGAACATTTTGTCAAAATTTTATTTCTATAGAAAATTTTGTCAAAATTTTATTTCCATAAAATTTTGTCTATAGAAATTTTCCCAAAATTTTATTTTTATCGAAATTTTAAGAAAAATTTCTATATATAGAAATTTTTCCTAAAATTGTATTTCTATAGAAAAAGTAGTCAACATTTTATTTCTATAGAATATTTTGTCAAAATTTTATTTCCATAGAACATGCTACATGAAAAAAGATATACCCACCTCACGTAAATATTTTTGTTTCCCGAATGGAATCCTTGTATCCTTGATAATTACAAACAAAACAATTGCTTCCTCATTTCAGTTTATTTGTGTAATTTTCTATGGTTTTTTAGTTGATACGTTTTCGAAAATCGTAATCCACACTTACCGCATTTATAAGGTTTTTCTGAGAGGTGAATCTTTTTATGAATACTTAAACTTTCGCGAGTTTTGAAACGTGTATCACAACATGGGCATTCGTATTTCTTTTCTTCGTTGTGGGTGTCCACATGCTTTCGCAAACTGCTGCTATACTTGAAACCTTTACCACAAGTTGGACAAAGATATGGACTTTCGTCTGTGTGTATGTATTTATGTTCCTTGGCAGCGAGTTCAGAAGTAAATTTCTTATTACATATATCACATGAAAGTTCTACGTTTCGATGGAAATGCATATGTCTGGAAAGCTGTTCCTTGAGGGCGAAATTTCTGTCGCATTGTGTGCAGGCAAATGTACTTTCTGGATGTAATTTTCTCACATGGCTTGATAACGATCTTACAGACATATATTTCCGGTTACAAATTTTACATAAATACGTGCCACTACCGACAGTGGTTCTAATTCGAATGGGATTCAAACTGCCTTCTTGTTGCCTTTTTGCATGTAACATTGTATGCTTTCGTAAACTATCTCGATTAGCAAATCTCCTGTGACAAATGTCGCAGACACAAGGCTTCTCGGATGAATGAACTGATCCATGACGTTTTAAGTGTGCCATACAGTCAAATTGTTTTCCACATATTTTACATGAATTTTCACGACTTTTGTCCCATCTGAAATCATTGCATTTAGCTTTAGTTCGATAGATTTATTTAGTCATTTTACCTCTCTTTTTGTTCTATATTAGATGTGTTACTTTCCTCACTTGTTTTACTTGCGTAAAGATCCATAATTTGTTTAAGTGTGTTGTCACTATACTCATGGTCATTTTCCAGATGTTTTTCCATAAGTGGCAATCGATCATATGCCAGGCCACATTGTGAACAAGAGAACATTTTTTGACCACTAATATTTTGAAATTTGGTGTTATTAGTAAAAAACGCAAACAA
This sequence comes from Haematobia irritans, assembly GCF_050003625.1. Taxonomy (NCBI): domain Eukaryota; kingdom Metazoa; phylum Arthropoda; class Insecta; order Diptera; family Muscidae; genus Haematobia; species Haematobia irritans. The sequence goes on along the minus strand of NC_134399.1, from coordinate 17,026,746 downwards.
CATTAATATGTGAAAATCCTACTTTGAAATTATAGTTTCAAAAGGTAATTGAATATCTCCGGTTTCATCAAACGTTTTTTGGGAGTCGTTAGTGTCATCTGCACTGCTTTGATTTTGTAAAAAATAATAGTTTGTATATAGAAAATGAAAAGTTATTTTGCTTACTTACTTCATTTGTTCAATAAGTATTGTATTGTCATCATCTCTACTATTATTTTTGATAGAACCTTGGTCCGCATCCCTATGTACTTCGTCAATCTCCTCTTCATATATCTCCCATTCATCTTCGATCTGTGAAAAGTTCTCCTCATCACTACAAATTTTAATTTGAGATTTACAATTTTTGTTTGCGATCACATGTACCTACTTGGAATCCGTATTTTCATTGTCATGCGTATCTTTGGGACGTATATGTAGGATATCGCCCACCATTAGCTTGCTTTCCTCAGCATCAAAATTACTTTCTAAATCGATATTATTATCGAGATCAAGAACAATTTCTTGCGCGGGATTTGAAAACATTTCACGAAGCTTACTATCTGTGTCAATACACAAACGTTGGAAGTGAAAACATGCGACCAATTTTTCAACACAACTTTCGCATATCAACGTAGAAAACTCGATTGCATCCTCATTTTTTATGTTGATCTGTGGAATAACAAGACCCAGCATTTCAAGAATACTAAGGTTCTCCTCCAAACAGTCATCTAGTTGATAATATTTGCTATCTTCATCCATACAGGTTCGGCAGGTGGTGGATGTTAGTTCTAAAGACATTTTATGTTTTAATAGAAATCCATGAAGGATTAAAGAAATTGTTAGGATTTTGAGAAGTAAATAAATGCTTCTTCTTCGGGGGTGAGTACAGTAATGACAGCAGCTGCTTTCTCAACTGCAGCGTTGCCATATAGGTTCGTTATTATCCACGTAAATCGATAATAACGTGGAACAGAATTTTCAAAAGCAATAATGCAGTTTTGTTATGTATTTCAGAAGGAAATGTATAAACAATCGTAATAAATATAATAATCGTAATGTATAATTGATAATGTTTATAGTAGCCAAGGGTCTCATTAATAGGGATGCATATAGTTGTCGCCCGCACCTTAAGCCATATATATGAATAGATAAATAGTTATAGATATTGGCCATGTTAATTGGCCATAATTGGCCATGTTAATCGATGGAATTAATATGTATTTATTTGAATTTAGTACTTTTCTAGTAATATATAGAATTAAGATTTACTAAAATGGAAGTACACTATTATTGGTCTCATTCGGCTTATTGTATTGTATCAATAAAATGAAATTGAAATTATCCTCGTTAGACAGTGCAATGTAAATTATTGATAAAAACGTCCTAAATAGCAAAGATAAATTAGAAATTGTTGAGAAAAACGGATATTACCCTTACCAGTAGAAGAAAATACATTGGCAATTGCTTGCAGTGACATCTGTAGCTTCGAAATTTCCTCGAGAGAGAGAGAGAGAGCACATCAATATCTTCTCCTGAATAATCTTTGCTGCACGTTTATTTACATTTACGAATTGTTGATAAAATTTGTTGATAAAAGAAATTTTAATAAAGTGATCAACATAAATAGCATCATTAAATGGAGGAGAAATTGAGTCATATTCCTGTGGAATTTGAAATTATGCCCACAGATATATCATCATTGTGTCGTACATGCTTGGAGGAAAACAAAAAGTCCTATCAAATATATGACTATGTCGACGATGACAGAAGAATTTTGGAAATGCTCGATGAAGTTGTGCCACAAATTCGCATTAAGGAAGAGCAGGATAATGATCTTATGTGGCTTATATGTGAAACCTGTGTCGATAAATTGGTTACAAGTTATAAATTTCAACAATTAAGTATTGAATCATCGTTAATTTTTCGCCAATTTTTTCTAAACTCTGTGGAAAGAAAACTTGAAGTACAGCCCTTAACCGTAGGGGACGAATGTACTGACATGAAAATAGAGTTATACGTTCTCGACGCAAATGAAGATGAAAGCTGTGACGACAAAACTATAGACTTGGGAAACAAAGATGCAGAAACCGATAGTGATTATAAACTTGAAATGTACGTTGAATTACCCAAATTACGAGGACTATCATGTGAGATTGGCAAAGTTTGGTTTTATTAAGAATGATTTTCCTTTGGTGGATAGAAAAATATGTAGACGACATAGTAGCTTCTAACTGCTGTACTATAAAAACACTTTTTCAGTTGAGGTCTTTTCATGCTATATCTCATGTGAGACTCGGAATAGGCCAAATAAATTTTTTGAAACTTATTTTAATATTCCATATGCTTCTCTTTACAATTCTAGTAAAAAAGAAAAGACCTGCCCTAAATCAAAAACACAAGCCAAAAACAAAGATATCAGTTCACCAAAAAGTCCTCAGACGGGACAGCAGCTAAGAAGAGCGTATCAAAGATTGGGTATATCTACAGAGACAAGCAATATAGAGGAATCTTTAGATATTGGAGAAGATATTATTCGAGAAGTTGATGACGCAGTCAAAGTACATTTGAATGTTGAAGATCAAGATTCATTCGTAAAGTATGTGATTAAAAATATCCATTTTTTCATATTTTTTTAACTAAATTACAATTTCAGACATATTTCATCAACCACATTTAACAGTGTACAAATTGAACTAGGGAAGGAAAGCTATTTAATCGAAGCATTGGCTTATGAAAGGCATGTCTCGTAAAGAATTCATGGAATACTAATTATAATTTCAAATGGAACTCTTTTCAATTTAAATGATACTGCCAAGAATTTAATAACTTTCGTATCCGTTTTTGGTCTGATCGTTGTGAAATTGCCTTTAAAAGGAATTACACATCGAAAAGGATAAAACGACCGTAATACAAAACCTAAATAGTCACATTGTCAATCGGTATGATGAATTTGTAAAATCAATCCTCTGGTGCGGGTTCAGAAAGTTATATTTAAGAATGAAAAAAAAATAATTTATTTTGAAAATAGTTTCGTTTGAAATTAAATTGGTATTTATAGAAGCAGTACCTAACTAAATTTAACTAAAAAATATACGCGTGCTAAATGATCTAATTTTTCCCCTTTTTAAAGATTATTCTCCGTATTGCCCTTATTTGAATAAAATATGTTCTATATTACAGTGAAGAGAAAAAGGAAAGTCCAGAAAAAGTACCAACAAATTCATTAGATACCACAAAGTAAGTTCAGAATTAATATTTGTATACTTTTCGAATATATCTCTATACAAAACAAAAATTCTAAATTACAGAAACACATTTTCAAATCTACAAATGCATGAAACAAATAATTCCGAAGAAGTGTTGGAGAAAGAAAACTACTTTAGTAATAATAATAGAGAATCTATTGAATATTCAGTTGATGAGGATGTATTATTTGAAGACAGTATTGCATCGTGGGAGAATGAAGGTCAAAATATAAAGTTAGAGTAAGTTTTTTATAGAAAAATTTTCATGAGCAAATTTCGTTTATTTTCGATAATTCATTTCAGTGGCGATGATGCAGAATTTAAGGCCATCTCAGAAGTTACAGAAACGGGTAATGATAAAAAGTATGGTTGCGATTGCGTTCTTATTCCATATATAGTATTAACTACTCTTATTTAGGCAAGGTTATCCATGTAAAGTATGTGGGAAAATTTTTAATTGCCCTTCACGTTTGAAACGCCACAGCCCAGTCCATTCCCTAGATAAACCATTTTCCTGTGAAATATGTAAACGCCGTTTTTCAACGTCGCATTATTTGAAGATCCATAAAAACCTACATAAATTTAAAAAGAATCTGAGTGTAACGTTGCCCCCAGATGGTATACAATGCCCGGATTGTCCGAAACGTTTCAAAAATCGCAATGCATTGGCATCTCATCGTCAAGTACATACTCGCAATTCAATGCCAGCGAATCACATATGCAAAATATGCGAGCGTGGATTTGTAACAGTGAAAACCCTCACCGATCATATAAAAAATAAACACCCCGATACGGAAAAATTTACATGTGATCAGTGTGGCAAATCATTTGTCCTGCACGAAAGACTTTTGCGACATTTAAATGCCCATAAAGATTTGAGGTGTCATATATGTGAAAAGGTATTTACTTCTGAGCCAACTCTGAAAGAGCACATGAATATTCACACTGGAAAAAATCCTTATCTTTGTTCAGTGTGCGGAAAAGCTTTTAAATATCACAGCAGTTTACGCAAACATTTGGAACGACATTCGGACGTATGCAAATATAATTGTCCCCAATGTTCAAGGAGTTTTAAGTGTCGCACTGACATGAATAAACATATAAAAACCCATCTGGGAATAAAGGCACATATTTGTGATATTTGTGGCACAGGTTTTACTCGAACTTGGAATTTACAGCAACACAAACTTTTGCATTCGGGAAAAAAACGTTACAAATGCAATGATTGTCCAATGACGTAAGTGATGATTATCTTTGTGGTTTATACATTTTTTGCCAAACTGTTTTTATTTCTAGATTCTCATCGCTTCTGCAATTAAAGCGGCACACACATGTCGATCAAGGATGATGTGATGTAAAAGCAAATAAACTTTTTTGTACTTAATGTGAATCAGAAATACAAAGAAAAAACCATTTCGGTATATTTATTTTATTCATAACATAATTCCAGTTTAGACATAATTAGGGATTGCATAGCTACATATTAGTCTCATCATCGGTTATGGGAGCACAGATATGACGTCGCAATGATTGCAGAGATGGGTACCTGAAAGAAATCATAAAAAATGTTATTTCATAATTTTTACAATGCAATTTGTGGCTGTTCTTTGCTACACAGAAAAAATTTTCACGAAAAATTTTCCAATTAAAATTTGAATTGAGTTTTAGAAAATAATTGAAAAGAAATTAATAGTATCAATTAATTTTTTTAATTGAATAAATTAATTTTTTGACTTTTAAGTAAGTTTTTAATTGATACTATCATTTCAATTTTCATTTAAAGGTGAGTACTATGTTCGGGTTTTTCACCAAAACACTAAACTAAAAGTACAAAAATATGTATGAAGACGATTATATTTTGATCAAGTCGTACCAAATAATGGAAGGAAAAGATCCAAGGAATTGATTGCAAATAATTTTATATTTCTATATTAATTAATTAAAAAAAGTAACCGTGAAAACAAGCTGGTTTTCAGCTTGAAAACTGAACATAGTACTCAGCTTAACAAATTAATTGGATCAATTAATTTCGTAAATGAATCAGAAAAAAATTTTTGTGTGTAGAGAAGGGCTTTCTGCATAGTGTTTTACTAAGTCACTGCTCAGAGTCTAATTGAGCATCCCGATCCTTGTTAGGTTTATTTGCAATCTTTGTGTTTTCTCTTAACGGGTTAGGTTATGGAGGATGAGACCAACTGGGCTGCTTTACAGCATATTTTGCTTTTATTTCCATAAAAGATATTTTTTAATTTGTTTAGAATACGGTATTCTTGTTAACACAGAAAAAAAAATCACGAACATTTTTCCAATTAAAATTTTATTTGAGTTAAAAAAAAAAATATTCAATTAAAAATCAATCGAAAAAATTAATAGTATCAATTAATTTTTTCATTTTTAATTCATTTTTCCCCAACTTTTTTGGACTTGTCTAAATAATTTTCTTCTAGAATATCTAGATGACACATATTTTAGAATAAAGTATACAAATCTCCAAATTTTTCATCTGGAGTATCAAACAACCGAAATATTTATATTTGCCTGAGATTTGGAATCAGTATTGTTAGACATATTTATAAAAAATCCCCCAGTCTTTTCGACTTATTTAAATAATTTTCTTCTTGAACATCTAAATGACCCATTTTTTAGGCCCTATGTCTGGTTTTCAGACTATCAAGTAGATTTTGAAAGTTTTTAGTTTACTCAAGATCAAGAAGAGACTGATTGTTCAAACATTGGTATATGGGCAAACTTTTTAATCTCAAATGTAAAATGTCAAAAAAAAGAGAGTTCTAGTAATTCCAAATTGATCTGGATTGAAACAATGGTTAACAATGCATTCGATTGTCCTTGTTTTTGCGCTTTTTGTAAAGAAACTCTTCCTTTAATTTTATTCCTATAACTTCATACAATTTACTTACATGCGTTGACAATCCGTACATTTGTGAAAACTTTTTTTCGCATGTGACTCTCTGTGGCGTTTTAAATGAGTCGATCGGGTACATCGAAAACCACATATATTGCAACGATAGGGTCTAATTCCAAGATGAGTTTTTATATGCTTTTTAACATCGACTGAGCACTTGAAACATCTATTACATTGTGGACATTGGAATTTCTTTTCCTCAGTGTGACGTTCAATATGTTTCCGCAAACTGCTACTATATTTAAATGCCTTACCACACGTTGGACATAAGTAAGGATTTTCACCTGTGTGTATGTAGTTATGTTCTTTAAGGGCAAACTCCGAAGTAAATGACTTTTGACATATATCACAAGACAATTGAATTTCTCGATGCGAATACATATGTCTCTCCAATTGTTCTTTTTGGGGGAACTTTTTATCACATCGATCACAGGGGTAAGTAGTATCAGGATGGTCTCTTACTATATGTTTGCTCAATGTTTTCAATGACATGTACTTGCGTTGACAGAAGTCGCATGAATACGAAGCATTAATATGCGAATGCGATATACGATGGGCGGATAGAGAATTTTTTGAAGGAAAACTTTTTGGACAATAGGGACATTTAAATCTCTCCGTTTGGCCACCATTATTTTTGTCTTCTTCTTCCGTCACAGTGTGTAATAGTTTGTGTCTATTAAAGGCATTTATGGTGGAGCATCCGCGAAGACAAATATCGCAGGTATACGGCTTCATATCTGCATGAACCGGGATATGGCGTTTCAATCGAGACATACAATTGAATACCTTTTTGCAGACTTTACATGCATATTCACGAATTGTTTTGCTGCAAATGTAATAACATGTGAGTGAGTGAGGCAAAATTCTTATTTTGTATATATCTACCCATCGGTATCGTCTAAGTCGCCTTTGCTTTCATTTACAATAATGTTGTCGGCAAAATATGCATTCCATTCATCCATTTGGGAATCATCTTTTAAACTTTCGGAATATTTAATAAAATTTTGGATTTCTTTGGCATTAAGATTGTGCTTTTTCAGTAAATGGTGCTCTATACGCCCAATCCTGTCATATATTTTTCCACAATCTGTACAAGAGAATCTCTTCCGAGTACTGTAATTATATAGCCATGTAAATATACATTTGAAATTCTCAATTTTACTAACAACATACTTAAGCTTGATTATCTTGAATGGTACGGGGGACAATTGGTTTTCTTCCCCATCATTTTCTTGATCTGGTAAAACATCATTGAGTTGGTTACTGAAATTAAAGGCGAAATAATATTAAATGTTTCAGTATGCAAACATTTGATGTTTAGGATATATATTTACCTTCCATCTTCATGGACTTCTTCGATATTAGTATGGATTTCTTCTATTTCTACATCACTGGTGTTTTCTAGTTTTAAATCATGTTCTTCGAGTGCCAACAAATTCTCATAATCTTCTCCTTCTTCTTCATCTTCTTGAAATACGATCTCTTCCACTGGTTCCATTGGCTTATGAATCAACTGTCTCAGTTGGGTGTCACTGTCCATAGCCATACATTGGAAGTTATAGCTTATTACAAGTTTTTCCACACATGACTCACACATAAGCGAAGAAAACTCAATATCATCCTCTTCCTTGACTTTAATTTGTGGAACAATTACATCAAGCATTTCAATGATTGTATGGTTCTCATCCACATAGTCATAGATTTGATAATACTTGCTGTTTTCATCGAGGCATGTGCGACACGCAGATGTAAATTCTAGAGACATCTTAATTCAATTAATTTTTTTTTTATATGCAAACATCTAAATGGCAAAAAAATGTTATTTATTTTTAAAAGACGTGGAAAATTTTATTTATTTCTTTATTTCAATGTAAACAATCTGACCACTTCTGAAAAGTCAAAACAAAATCATGCTTTTTGACGTTTGACAGCAATTGACAGCAAGCCGGCATTTTGAGAGCAGTGTACTCTGTGCTGAGAGTATCAAAAGGAAATAAAAACAGCTGATTGCAATACCATCAAGGGTGTCCATTAAAGATCATCAATGCCATTTACATTTGTGGAGCCAGGCCATCCATGAAGGAAGATGTCGTTGGACTTAGCATCAATATGTAGAACTTGCATGAGCAAGGGAAGACGATATTATCTTCTAGATGATGTCTTAGATGAGAACTACACAATCTTGGAAATGTTGAATGATGTTGTACCACAAATCAAAATTCAAGAGGACATTGATATTGAATTGTCCTCTTTGCTATGTGAAGCTTGCGTTGATAAGTTATCCATAAGCTTTGCTTTCCACCAGCTATGCATAAATACCGACAGACGGCTACGTAAAATGATTCTTTATCCAATAGAGGAATCGTTGTTCGATGACTCAAATGGTAGTTTTGATGCACTCTTGGAGGAGGATGACAGTGTTACTTGTGTGAATCTTTCGAAGTACTCGAATAGCAGCAGTGACAATGACAGTACACAAATGAATATATTCGAAGAAGAACATTTGGTTGAAAACCTAATCATAGATGAACAAAATGAATCTGATGGAGAAGATATTGTAGAAAGTCTGGCCATGGACGGAGAAGTTTTAGTGACATCTTTGCAGATTACAAAAATTGGGTAGTAATAAGCAAATATAAAGCTAGCAGGCAAATGTTAATAACATAATTTAATCATTTCAGAAAAGGTCATTGTGAAGAGGAAATCAGGCAGCTGGAAGACTCAATTGAGGATATAAACCAAATACCATTGGAAAATATTAGAATTTTGTTAGTATCACTCTGTGGTGTTTAATTTCTTTATAAGTTTTTAAGATTTTTTTTTTCTAGGGAAGACTGCAGTAAGGATATTTTACCGATAAAAAAACAGCTGAACAATCCTAAGAAAATGGATGTGTTTCCAGAATATGACGAAATCGAAGATAATGGTGAAGACCATTCTATCTCAAAATCAGAAACAAGTCTTTATCAAGGAAATAGGTTATATTTTTACATAACTCTTTTTATCTTTCCATATTAAAGGGGTTTATTTATTTTAGGAACACATATGGTACCAATCGACAATTTCCTTGTAAAGTATGTGGGAAAGTATTTAACGCTATTTATCGTTTGCAAAGACACACTCCTGTTCATGCCTCTAATAAGCCTTATGTTTGTGATATATGTCAACGCGGATGTTCTAATTTGAATTCTTTGAGAGGGCATAAATTATTGCATACACGAGAAGAAAACGAAGAAAATCCTCCAGAGAACTATAAATGTCCCTTCTGCCCGAAGTATTTCCCCAGTAAAAACTCTTTATCATCCCATCGTTCGACGCACTCTTCAGTCAATAGCAAATACTCGTGTAAATTTTGTAAACGAAAATATATGACAATGAAAACTTTAACTGACCACAGTAGAAAAATTCATCCCGATCATACTTATTCGTGCGAGCTGTGTGACAAGAAATTTGTACAGCACGAACAACTTTTAAGACACTTGAATACACACAGAGAAATAGAACTCTCTTGCACTATATGTAACAAAGTTTTTACTTCGGAATATACCTTAAAGGAACACAAGAATATTCATACAGGTGAAAATCCTTACCTTTGTCCCACCTGTGGAAAGGGATTCAAATATAGCAGCAGTTTGCGTAGACATATTGAGCGTCACAATATTGAAAACAAGTATCGCTGTCCATTTTGCGATCGAAATTTCAAGTGCCGTGAAGATGTGAATGTTCATAAAAAAATGCACATTTCGGATTCTTTTAAGTGTACAATATGCGGGCATAGGTTTAATAAGAAGCACCAACTAAAAAGCCACAGAAAACTACATAAACAAAGTGTTAAAAATAATGGAATATAAATTATGATAGCTACATAATTGAAATTTGCATTTTGTCAAGGAATATTGAGACACATCATCCAAGAAATGCCTACAAGAATTGCTCATGAAAGGGAACAATGGCCATGCCGGATTATGAATCTAGGTGGACCATTTTTGACGTTAAATGTGGGAAAAGTAATAAAAAGGAGGAAGCAACCTGTGGCGACAGGCCAATATTGGCCTACTGCATCCGAAATTGATAACAGCATGGATGAAAAAGAAAAAACTTCAAAATCGGAAATGAGGCGCATTTAATGTCTTCCTCAAATTTCCATAATTTTGTATAAGAGACACAGCATCTGTAACAACAACACTAGCATCGACCCACATTCCTATCGGTTCTTAATACCGGTGTGGATACAAGATGTCTCCCCATTCTCGATGGAGGAGTATGGCAATTTTTCGGAAAATCTGATAGTATTGCCTCTAACCACTACACTTTACTGCCCAGGGATAAACATGAGAAAATTCTAAATCGGATAAAGGGATTATTGCCTCAGCTGTTGGTTGGGTGGAGAAATATTTCGAAAAATTTATCTTGGTATGACCAGGAAAAACAGTTCGAAATTATGTGGCTTTTACCAGAAACATCCGTCGTTCAAACGTACACGACATTATTTGTTTATTCAATAATGAATTTTGTTTTTATTTCAAATAAATAGTGTGAATATTTAATTTAATTGAGATTCAAATAAAAAAGCACAGTTTAGAATAAATTCACAATTCAATAGTCGAATAAACGAACATTACTATCACGGGCACCAGATTGGCGATCGTTATTTTCAACGGTGGCGATCAATTGCATAACTTGTCCAATAGCACGACCAAGGCAATGCTTGTCCAATTTTTGGCCGCTAGCAGTTTTGCAGTTTTCCAATTTCTCATCAGCAACATTAATGAGTTTTTCCTTATGAACTGGATTATTCGAGAAAGTGTGGGAGCCAGCTAGACGTTGAATGATTTTCCTTTTGTAAAATTGGGCTTCTGGCAAACGAGATGCAGAGCTGGTGAATTTTGTAGAGTAACTATCGGACATAGGATAACGGTTGGAGTCAGACCAAGAGTTGCTGTTATCATAGTCAGAACTTTCATCGAAATCGGAGAAGCTGGAGTAAGCGTAGCTCTGCAAAATTGTTTAGATTTCAATGTTTAGCGAACAACCTACAACAATTTTCGACATAAATTACCTGGGCAACCAAAGCAATAACCAAAATAGCGAACAATTTCATTTTTGCGGAAATATTCGGATATGTTAAAATACTTTGAACTGAATGCATTAAACGACTATTACAAGTGCTTTTATATCGTTATTATGTTGACTTGTCACCTCTTAAGCAAAATGCAAACCCCCTAATTTTGCTGATATGTTTTTGACGATAACATTTTCATTTTACCACAATTTAATGCTAATATAGCAATTTCTGTGCCTATGATATAAATGCAATTTTTGGATATAAATTTTGCATGAGTAAGCTACAATAGAACGATATGATATATGTACTTACTGTATTCGGAAGTTCAAAACTATATTTGTGGATTTCAATGTTTCAATTGGGACTCAGAAATGTTGTGTCAGTGGAATATATTGTAAGGTTGAGTAGGGAAACTGATTTGCTGTAAAATGGTGTCCAGATGAAATTCGATTAGTGGTCTTCTTTATTTGTTGTCCGCTATCAATCTTATGAATGAAGGTAAATTTCCCACAATACTTTGATGAGAATGGGAAAGAATTGCTTGTTTCTTCTTTTATTTTCATGCGGCAAATTGACCTGGAACAAATATTTTGTAATTTCTTGGCCAGTACGTTTTGTTTAGAAACTCAAGGAGCTCGGTTGAGTAGGCGAAACTAGGAACTCACATAGCTGGGTGTATGTCGCAACCATATTTGTCTTTCCCTTTTTTAATGTCTAGGCTGTTGAAGTCTCGCAACCCCTGCGTGGAATGTGGCATTTCCAGTACCAAACAAGGCTACTGAATTACATTTCTTAGTCTTCGCACTTTCCTCGCCTGAGCAGGTAAAATACTCCCTTTAAGGCTCGCTGAAGAATCGTTTAATTTTTAAAATTCTTGAACTTCTTGAACTGCTTGCTTTTCAACGTTTTCATGTGGATATTATAGACGTCATAACTCACCCAGCGCTGAGACCAGCCTAGATGTAAAAAAGACTAAGTATTCAGTGTACACTTGGTCCATCCAACTCTAGCAATCGGCCAATATTCCATTCAGAAGTTAAATGTTCGATGTTGCGTTCCTTTAGTCTGTTCAATATAGATTCGGGGTTAGGAGGGTTTTCAGGTCTTCATGCAAATGATTTTAGTTTTTCTTTATCTAATCATACCTAAAGACTTTTTTGAGAAACTTTCGGAAAAAAAGAAATCATAGGATTCCTATAATCCAGGTTCATTTGCTTATGTCACGTTTCTTTTTCTAAGTAGAGCACTGCTTGTAGCAACAATCTTAGGTGACAGAACCCATTTGTAAGGAGGGTCCTAGTTCGCATATATTCGAATTGTGGCTTCGTACGTAATGTACACATTATAAAGCCCGAGTATCACCTTATTACCTTCCCTTATTATTCTTTTATGTTTTGTTTTATTTCCATATATGTCTTCTTATTTGTTATTCAAAATTTCATACCATTTACACATTATAAAAAAAATTGTTGCATAAAATAGTTAATACATTATACAAAGAAAATATGTCTATAAACTTGTATGTATAAATCATTTATTTTCTTAATATAACCTAGTTTTCAATATTTTATAGCATTAATTGCTATTATCCAAATGCGTTTGGCTATGCCTTCGAAGTTGAGATGCCGTATCAAAGCTAATTGAAAAAAAAACAGTATTTTCATAAGTATTTATTACATTTTTATAAATGTCTTATTACTTACGACAAGTCACACAATCCACAATTATGTATGAAATTCTTTTCGCTGGCCTGTCGTCTACTTTGTATGGAACCCCTTCCCAAACCCTGATGTGTTGTTTTATGCTTCTTAACATCTGCCCGACACTTAAAACGCATGGGGCAAAGGGGACATTGGTATTTTTTTATAGTAGAGTGCCTCTCACGATGTTGACGTAAATTACCAGCACATTTGAAACCTTTTCCGCATTCTGGGCATAAATATGGACATTCTCCTGTTGGTATGAGATTGGGTATGATATGAAAAAAGATAGAAATTCGAAGTAGTCTGTAATGTGTTCCAGGTAGTAAGTTTCGGCTAAATAAATTTAAATAAATATTGACCCGAAAACATATTTTCCCAATTAGAAAAAATCATTTCCGCTAATTTTGAAAAGGTAAAAAAGATGTTCCCCTTATTTGTGGAACTGCAAAGTATAGAATTGAATCTTTCAAGAAAAACTGAAACGATAGATTACCCTTCTGCTTTCCACCTGAGACACAGAAAAGTTTCGATAGACTTGCACCATTACCTGTATGAGATCGCATGTGTTCTCGCAAGAAGCATTCAAACGCAAATTCCTTGTTGCATATTGAGCATACCAGATCTTTATCGCGGTGTTTGCTAGCATGGTCCAATAGTTGCTCTTTAACTATGAACGTTTTATCACATTTCTCGCAAGGATATTTGTCTGCATTTGGATGTTGATTCCTGACATGATCTGTCAATGTTTTCATTGTTAAAAACTTTCTTCCACATACCACACACAAGAAATTTGGTAAAATAGTTTTATCAGCATGCATTCTACGGTGACCAGATAGAGCATTCTTATTCTCAAAACGGCGTGGACAATGAGGACATTTAAAGCCTCCAGCGGGGGTTTGTGAACTATCTTCCAACTGCTTTTTAGAATGCATCGCCTCATGAACCTTCAAGTAGTGTATGGTGGAAAAGCGGCGTTTACATATTTCACAGGCATATGGCTTATGGAGCGAATGAACTCTACTGTGGCGATTGAAGCGGGAAATTCGATCGAATACTTTTCCGCATACATCGCATGGATAGTTGCCATTTCTAACATTCTTCATATCGGTTCTAAAACGCACACAAGTTACTTTTGTTTATTCAAATATGAGAAAACTTACTTTTCAATCTCTCCTACGTATTCGTCATTTTCTTCTTTGCCTGGATCGAGATCGTCGTTGCCAGTTTCACTGTAATACATATGCATTGTTAAGCAATGGTATTATAATCATTAACCAAATAAAGTTTTTACTTAGAATTAAGGAATGTTTCCTCACTTTCCGTCATCGTCTTGTTGTCATTCCAATCTTCTTCATTCAAACCGTCTACTTCGATACCGTAAATATCTTCAAATTCGACTCTATCTTCCCCTGATGGTGATTCCAAAACTTCAGATATATGTTCTCTTATTTGAAGTTCATTATTCTCATAGAGTTCCACACATATACTATTGTCCTTGTGATCCTCATCTAAATGAATTTGATATCCTTCTTCATTTTTAAACGTTCGTCGACATAGGTTGCATTGATACAAAACTATTTTGGCGTATGGACAAACATGGGAATTAAGATGAGCTAAGTTGTCGAAATATTCGCCACAATCAGAACAGAGATAGGGTTCCCTGAATAGAAAATTATTTCAATTAATACATATAACAATAATGGTTCATTTGAAACAAAGCAACAAATATAGACTCACTCGTGGGGCTGTAAAATTTTCATTGGTATGACTATTTCATTTTTGACCGTTAAGATTGCATCCTCGCTGAAATTATAATAAATAGCATAAATATATCAATGGTTTGCATAAAAAATGTCTTGTTTTCTAAAAATCGCCGCATACACTTGCGGACACCTCCCAAATATGGACAATACTCTGAGAAGTATTACTGTACATATTATAGGAATATAAATTTTTTCGTCTCATGGACCAAAATATGGCCAACATTTTGCCCAATATACCAATAATATCAAAGAGTTTTTCTTAGTACTTACTTTTGAGTGGTGTCATCTACATCCACAGATTCTGATTTCATTTCGTCATCTTCATTCAAGTCATCTCTTGTGGTTACTGAGACACCCTCTAGGATGATTTGCCGAAGTTGACTGTCTGCTTCTAAGCAAAGACTATGAAACTGGTAGGATGTTATAAGTTTATCCACACATATTTCACAAATTAATGGTGGAAAATCACCAACGTCCTCTTTGAATTTTATCTGCGGAAAAAGCTCGTCCAGCATTTCCAAAATTCGATGATTGTCATCCACATAATCATAAATTTGGTAGTACTTCCCATCTGCTTCTAAACACGTTCGGCAAACTGACGACAAGTTGGGTATTATTTCAAATTCCTCAGTTTCCATTTTACGAGTAATTTTAAGATTTGTTATAGAATAATTAGAAGCTAAAAAAAATTGGCTTCTACATGTCAACAAACACTGACAAGCACGCTCTTACCGATCATGCGTTCACAGAGTTGTCAATAATTTGTATAGATGTTTCAAGTACAACCACAATCGAGACGACACACCAGAGAGTATTAAAAAAAACAAGAGGACGAAAATTTCTCTTCTACAAAAACTACAAATGTCAACCGTATAGATGTCGCACAATGCTTGCAGCTTTGGTATTACCGACGTTGCGGTCGAAACGCAGCTTTGATAAATTATTTATAAAGGCATCGGCAGTTATAATTTCAAATTGTCTGCCAAAAAATTATAAAAAAAGAACATTTGTTACTACAAGGTAGGTTTTAAATCATATTTTCTTTACGTTTCGTAAAGTCGGCAGAGAACTGAACTGGGTGACGCCGACGCAAACTGGATGATATTTGAGAGAAGCGCCTGCATGACATTAGATAAATTTCCTCATGACTGCCACCTACTGTCGCAGTTTAGCTTGACAGTTTCATTCTTTTGTTTTCTTAATACACTCTGGACACACATGCATTTTTATGCCACTTGAGAAATATATTTTTGGGATGCCAGTTTTGCCAAGACATATG
Source organism: Haematobia irritans (assembly GCF_050003625.1). NCBI lineage: Eukaryota > Metazoa > Arthropoda > Insecta > Diptera > Muscidae > Haematobia > Haematobia irritans. Next base: position 17,010,789 of record NC_134399.1, on the reverse strand, counting down.
TAAAAATCGATAATAACGGCTCTTATTAGCCACCAACCATTCATTTATTTATTTTTATTTCTGCATGTATGTAACATAGTCGATCAGAACCTAATGCGCTTCACAGACTATCAGTTATTAGTCATCGCCGACAAGTCGTATCGATCCCACACACTGTAAGATTCTTTACAAACACCGACATTCCGTCCGGAATAACTGATAGACTGTAAAGCGCATAATAAAGAAATTTATTATCGGTCCCATAAACATGCAGCAGTATCGATTATGCCTTCTGACTTTACTTATGGTATGGCCAATATCTGGGATATGTTCGACACGAGCACTGTCTTCCGGAAAAACGTATAGTGTGGACTGCGCATAACAAAAATAGCAAGGCTTCTCAGCAATAAAGCAAAATTTTTCAAAAGTTTTGCTTACTCGACGTTACCTTTACTAATTTCATATGTTTGTTGGGTTAGCACGGACTTATCGACGCAATTCTTCTTGTTTATTATTTATTATACAAATTATTTTGTTTATAATGCTTTCAATAGAACTATATGGGCGTATATGTCGCGCGTGTATGAATAAAAGAATCCCACTTTACAATCTACAAGAATTTTGCTTGGGTTTAAAATTGGATGAAATGATAAAGAGCATTTTTCATGACACAAAATATGAGTTTCCTCTTCCTAATGAAATCTGTGAATCCTGTCTGGAAAAATTAAAAGTAGCATACAAATTTCAAGAAATGTGTCGGAATACATGTAAGATTTTGTACAACACTTGGATTTTGTCACAACAAGTTAGAGAGATTCCAATACCGAATGAGGCGTTAGAGCAAGTAGATAACCAGGATGATCCATTATTGGATGAAGTAGAAACTAAAACAGAACATCAAAGTAAAAACCCAATTAATTTGGAAGGTAACATAAGAGTTGAGATAGTTATCTTTGACTACAAGTAGGTAATTTTATTTAATTTTAAGGAAACAAGCAGGATGATTATGAAGAACATGAAGAGAAAAATTGTGAGAAAACATTTGAAAGCAATGAATTAATCATATTTAGTGGAACCAAAATGGATGAAGATGATGACAATATACCACTTAGCTTATTAAGGAAGAAAAATACAAAGGAGGAATTAATTAAGCTGTAAGTTTTTTATTTATCATTCTAAAACGGAAAATTTGTGTGATACACTTCCACCATAAATAATAAACAAAATTGTTATAAATTTAAAATTGTGTTTTCTCAACATTAATTCCAATCGTTTAATGCTCAATAATTAATTAAATTTTTTCCCAGAACGGATGAGATGACAATCGCACCTATAAGAAAGTTTTCCCAAGAATCTCCCATCAGTAAGATCCAACACAAGTGTGATTTATGTGCAAAAGAATATTCATCTGCTACTATGCTACAAAAGCATAAACGAAGCAAGCATAAAGACATTGGGGTTTCAATCAAATCTAAAACCAAAAGAGCTACAGTATTGAAAAATTCACAACCAGTGGTGTTAATGGACATGGAAGCACCTTCAAATGATGATGAAATTAGCAATAAAAGGTAAGATGTCAGAAAAAGTTTATAATTTTTTTATTTATGCTTATTTAATTTTAACACCTTATTCCAATAGTTATGTCTGTTCACAAAATAGTGACGATGAGAAATCGCATGATGAAAAACAAACGAATTCCAATAATACAAAGAATAAGGTTACCTCGGAAAATTTCCCATGCAAAGAATGTAAAGCAACTTTTCGTTTTGAGAAGCAATTAGAACGCCATATAAAAAAGCATACAGAAAATCATCGTTTTGTGTGCATTGTATGCAATGATCGTTTTAAATATCCTTTTATGCTACAGAAACATACTGAAAAACATCACCAGTCGGAAAAAGTTAAAATTATAGATATGAAAAAAGATACTTTGGATAAACCACACGCTTGTAAATATTGCACATCGGCATACACCAATATTGGAGGACTGGCACAGCATATGAGTAAAAAGCATCCCGAAATTATCCCATTCAAATGTGAAAAATGTGAGAAAACATTTGTAGTTGAAGAGCATTTGAAGATACACACTAATAGACATTTGGGCATTAAGAACTTCAAATGTGAATTGTGCGACAAATGTGAGTAGTTCATAAAAAAAATGGACGACAAGAATGAATAATTATTATGCGTTGTTGTTGTTGTTGTCCGCATTAAATTATCCCCAATGTTAGTTTTAAAACAAATTTTAAAATATCCCCCTCTATATATGTTACGAATATACCCCATTTTCTTTTATTTGCAATTATTACAGCCTTCTCTTTCAAATTTGCCATGAAACAACATATGAGAATACATACTGGTAACTTGAATTATCTATGTACTATATGCGGTAAAAAATTTTATCGACCAAGTAATCTACGTCAACATATGCAAAGACACGGTGATGAAAAAAGCTATAGTTGCCCTAACTGTCCTAAACGATTTAAATGCCCCTCGGACCGTTATATACATTTAATGTCTCATCAAAAGGAAAAGAATCATGTATGTTCAACGTGTGGTGCAAGATTCTCTAGAGTGGATACATTGCATCAACATCAAATTCTTCACACTGGACAAAAACCATACAAATGTGATCAATGTCCAATGGCGTAAGTAAAAAAAAATTACATTTATTGTTGAGTATTAAGTTCGAGTTTATCCACTAAAATCGCGATTTTTTCACGATTTCTTTTTTTTAATAATCCATTTTAAAGAATATAAACTTCATAAAAAGTTGCTTTGCGATATTCCCCGTCAAGTTATTTCAAAATTTGCATCATTATTAAAATTTGATTTTAGCGGCTAAACTCGAACTTCGTACCGATTTTTCAAATGATCCAAACTTGGGCCATACATTGATAGCTTTGAGATAAAAAATAGTAATAATACAAAAAAAAAAATTAAAACTAATGTGAATACAATATTCTATATTATATTATATTTCTATTTTTTACACAGATTTCCACGTTTAATGAACCTCACACGTCATTTGCGAACACATAGTGGAGAAAAACCCTACGAATGTAAACACTGCGGCAAATCATATGCACAAAGTAATGATCTGAACAAACATTTGAGGACTCATGTTGGAGAAAATACATATATTTGTACAAAACCTCAATGTTCTGCAGCATTTAAATATCAAGCGGATTTAAGAAACCATGAGTGGGAACACTATCGGAAACAAAAGGAGGATGAGCTAAGGGAAAAAGAAACTTCTACCGATTCTTTAGTAAAATGCAATAATTGAAATGAAACGAATGTTGTCGATTGTCTACATTTTCTTCCATAGTTTTATGTTCTTAATATATAATTTTTTTAAAATCCATTTGTTTTGTTATTGTTGGTTTTGTTCTTTAAGCATTGTTGTCGTTTTTTTATTTCAGCTTAAAACCATACATTGACTAAACTACAAGAGTAGCTTAACCAACAGAGGAAAAGAATGTTTGTCAAATTTATTTGGGCAAAGCCCTATAGACTGCAAGATGGTTGGATGGACGCACGTTTCGGAATTACCACATTCCTCATCAGCATCCTCTACTTGCAGCAAAACTATCAACCAATTATCAGAATAAATTCAGGCAGTTTATTAAACCCAACAAAAACCACACTTGAACCCTCCGAAAAAAGGTTTTACATTGATAGCCGGCTTATGCCAAATGAATTCGAAACAAACATATCTCTTTTCCTATGCCACTGTCAAATCATCGATTTGAATTCACATGGCTGGGTTTATTTTGAGCGTGCCTCCTCTTCTTTTTCCATTTGTTTTGTTATTGTTGGTTTTGTTCTTTAAGCATTGTTGTCGTTTTTTTATTTCAGCTTAAAACCATACATTGACTAAACTACAAGAGTAGCTTAACCAACAGAGGAAAAGAATGTTTGTCAAATTTATTTGGGCAAAGCCCTATAGACTGCAAGATGGTTGGATGGACGCACGTTTCGGAATTACCACATTCCTCATCAGCATCCTCTACTTGCAGCAAAACTATCAACCAATTATCAGAATAAATTCAGGCAGTTTATTAAACCCAACAAAAACCACACTTGAACCCTCCGAAAAAAGGTTTTACATTGATAGCCGGCTTATGCCAAATGAATTCGAAACAAACATATCTCTTTTCCTATGCCACTGTCAAATCATCGATTTGAATTCACATGGCTGGGTTTATTTTGAGCGTGCCTCCTCTTCTTTTTCCATTTGTTTTGTTATTGTTGGTTTTGTTCTTTAAGCATTGTTGTCGTTTTTTTATTTCAGCTTAAAACCATACATTGACTAAACTACAAGAGTAGCTTAACCAACAGAGGAAAAGAATGTTTGTCAAATTTATTTGGGCAAAGCCCTATAGACTGCAAGATGGTTGGATGGACGCACGTTTCGGAATTACCACATTCCTCATCAGCATCCTCTACTTGCAGCAAAACTATCAACCAATTATCAGAATAAATTCAGGCAGTTTATTAAACCCAACAAAAACCACACTTGAACCCTCCGAAAAAAGGTTTTACATTGATAGCCGGCTTATGCCAAATGAATTCGAAACAAACATATCTCTTTTCCTATGCCACTGTCAAATCATCGATTTGAATTCACATGGCTGGGTTTATTTTGAGCGTGCCTCCTCTTCTTTTTCCATTTGTTTTGTTATTGTTGGTTTTGTTCTTTAAGCATTGTTGTCGTTTTTTTATTTCAGCTTAAAACCATACATTGACTAAACTACAAGAGTAGCTTAACCAACAGAGGAAAAGAATGTTTGTCAAATTTATTTGGGCAAAGCCCTATAGACTGCAAGATGGTTGGATGGACGCACGTTTCGGAATTACCACATTCCTCATCAGCATCCTCTACTTGCAGCAAAACTATCAACCAATTATCAGAATAAATTCAGGCAGTTTATTAAACCCAACAAAAACCACACTTGAACCCTCCGAAAAAAGGTTTTACATTGATAGCCGGCTTATGCCAAATGAATTCGAAACAAACATATCTCTTTTCCTATGCCACTGTCAAATCATCGATTTGAATTCACATGGCTGGGTTTATTTTGAGCGTGCCTCCTCTTCTTTTTCCATTTGTTTTGTTATTGTTGGTTTTGTTCTTTAAGCATTGTTGTCGTTTTTTTATTTCAGCTTAAAACCATACATTGACTAAACTACAAGAGTAGCTTAACCAACAGAGGAAAAGAATGTTTGTCAAATTTATTTGGGCAAAGCCCTATAGACTGCAAGATGGTTGGATGGACGCACGTTTCGGAATTACCACATTCCTCATCAGCATCCTCTACTTGCAGCAAAACTATCAACCAATTATCAGAATAAATTCAGGCAGTTTATTAAACCCAACAAAAACCACACTTGAACCCTCCGAAAAAAGGTTTTACATTGATAGCCGGCTTATGCCAAATGAATTTTTTTAAAATGTAATAAATATATTTGCCGGTAGTAGAACTATATAAAAAACTACTATTAATTCTATTCTATTGAATAAAAAAATTAGATTATAATTTATAATTAGATTAAATAACATTTTGACAAAATTTTCTATAGAAATAAAATTTTGAAAAAAGTTTCAATAGAAATAAAATTTTGACAAAATTTTCTATAGAAATAAAATTTTGAAAAAAAAAAATTCTATGGAAATAAAATTTTGGCAAAATTTTCTACAGAAATACAATTTTGACAAAATTTTCTTCAAAAATGTTGAAAAAAATCTAGAGAGATAAAATTTTGAAAAAATTAAAAAAAAAAATTCTATAGAAATAAAATTTAGGCAAAATTTTTTATAGAAACAAAATTTTGGCAAAATTTTCTATAGATGTAAAATTTGTTTAGTTCGGCATGAGGTCATGTGAATAAACATCTGTTTTTATTCACATGACCTCAAGCCGAACTAAATAAATATAATTAATAGTATAAAGGTCAACTATCAACAACATCGAAATAAAAATTGAGAAAATTTTCTATAGAAATAATAATGATTGAAGAATAAACCAACAATAACAGACAAAACGAAATAAAATTTTGACAAAACTTTCTATATAGACAAAATTTTATATAAAAGTAAAATTTTGACAAAATTTTTCTATAGAAATAAAAGATTGACAAAATTTTCTATAGAAATAAAATTTAGACAAAATTTTTCTATAGAAATAATATTTTGGCAAAAGTTTCTATAGAAATAAAATGTTGAAAAATAAAAAATAAAATTTTAAAAATCCAAAAGAAAACAATTTTGACAAAATTTTCTGTAGAAATAAAATTTTGACAAAATTCTCTGTAGAAATAAATTTTTGACAAGATTATATTTGGTAAATTAGTTTTGGCTCAAGTTTCGACCGTGACTGTAATGGTTCGCTTTATTTTAGTACGCGTTCGATAACTTCTTAAGGTGGGTATTAAGTTCGAGTTTAGCCGCTAAAATCGTAATTTTTTTACGATTACTTGTCTTTAATAATCCATTTTAAGGAATACAAACTTTGTGAAAATTTGGTTTGGGCTATTCCCCACCCAGTTTTAATAGAATTTGCAACAAATATGTATAATTTATGCCTTCTGTTTATTGATTTAGTTTTCACTTTAGTGGCTAAACTCGAACTTATGGCGTTTTCTTTTCTTGTAAAAATGCACACTTTTTTTGCATTTTGCCCGGAAAATGTACTCTTTAGGTTCTTTTCTAAAAAAACAGGCAAAAGTGCGAAAAGGCTTCGAATTCTGTTGTGAAAATAGCGCCACGCATAGAGGCAAATTACGGGCATTTTCAGCACTGCCAACAAACGAGAGTGCTGCGATTGCCCTGTTTCCTTCTTTGAATTCTTTTCTGCCCGCTGAAATGATAGCATTTTTTAGGTTTCTGGTAACATTTTAAAAATGCGCATTCTGTACAGACAAAATGAAGGCAAAGCACTTTTTTCAGAAAAGAAAACACCATTAGTGTACACATTTACCTAGAAAGTATTCGTGTGGAAGCGTAATGTAGAATCGCATGCTTTTTTCGACTGAAACATTCTGGAAATTTAATAAAATCTGGGTTTGGGCTATGGCTTTTACAAAATCAAGATTTTCTACCCGCATGAACTTGTCTGTTTTACGTAATTTGTAAAAGACTATTAGCAAATAAGTTTGTTAAAGACTTTCTTAAAATATGTTGTCAAAACTATTGTACCATAAATTTGATATCGGCTGAAAAATGCCTACACAAAAGGTACTAAATCATTCGCGGGGATACTACGCTACAGACCAGGATGAAAAAGTATTGAAAAAAGTACCATAGTACTGCATTTTCCATCCCTGACATCTATACATCACGGAAAACGAAAATAACTGTTGTGGAATTTGTAGCGATAGGGACATTCCAAATGATGTATGATATTTGCATTTTGTAAACAAATTGAGAATTAATAAAACATGGCACTTGCTACGCACACAATATTATGACAATAAATAAATTTTACTGAAATTACTTCTAGCCAAGAATGTTGGATGCAAAACCTGCAGGAACATTCCTATTAACCAAATTGAATATCTTATTGATGTAACAGCTGATAGCTACTCTTCTTCTTCTTGTGAAATAAAACATATGTTACATTTGTTTATAGATTGAAAGGAAGAAGACTCGTATATTAATTTTGTTTGTTGTTTAAATTTGTTTAATTATACCGCTAACAATGTCTCTGCTGGGACGAATTTGTCGAACCTGCCTTTTGGAATCCCCCACAATGTACAAACTTGCCGATACGAAAGGAGAAATTAATATACGGGAAATGCTGGCCAACGTCATCCCAAATAGTGATGACGATTTGGAAATATCATTGCCGGAGGAAATTTGTAATGATTGCTTGGAGTCTTTGTCCATAGCGTATAATTTCCAACAAATGTGTCTCGCCAATAACAAGAAATTGCGTAGTCTTATCATACATCATGAAGTAGAAGATGTTATAATACCTGATGCATATATTACAGAGAAGGACAATTTAATTTATCAAATTGTAAAATCGAATGCTGAAACTGATGAACTCAATTCAAATGAAGTACAACATGCTTTTGAAAAACTATTGGACTCTTCCAAAGAGGATTTGCAAGAAGACGAAACACAAAAGGAAAGAAAAATCGAAATTCATTCTATGGAAGAAATTGAATATGATTTTGATGAATTCGAAAATAACAATGATGACGATTGTTGGTCCAATCTGGTCGACGATGACAATTATGACGAGTAAGTATAAAAGGAACAACTTTGAAACCACATAATCTAACGTATATTCCAGCATTGAATTTTCCAAAATTTCGGAAGTTAAGCCAACCAGGAAATATAGAAAGAACAGATCAACTAAAGTATCAAACAACAATAAAACTTGTACAATTTGTGACAAAACATTCAATAAGCGCGTCTTTTTAAAACGGCACATGTCGGTTCATAGCGAAATCAATACATTTGTCTGTGAAATATGCCAATATCGTTTTGCCACGGAAAAATTATTAAGCCTTCACATTTCCCATAAGCACAATAAAGGCGAGGCTATAAGTTTTGCTGGTGGCCCTTACAAGTGTCCCGATTGTCCCATGGTATTTGAGCAAACTAGAGCTTTATCTGCCCACAGTGTTATACATGCAGAAAGAGACTTTAAATGTAAGGTATGCCAAATGAATCTGAAAACTCTATCGGCAGTTACAAGGCATATGAATCTTAAGCATCCAGGCGTATTGCCTTACAAATGTGAAATTTGTGAGAAGGCATTCCCGGTAGAAAATCATTACCAGGATCATTTAAATATGCACAATGGATATAAAAAACATAAATGCAATATGTGCGAAAAAAGTGAGTAACTTTATTGTTTTTTATCTCTGGGGTAAAAAAAATATTGCTATATTTGTTTCACAGGTTTTCCCAACAGTACTTCTCTTAGGGATCACATACGATCCCATACCGGAGAAGAACCTTTTCTTTGTCCCCAATGCGGAAAATCATTTAAAACTTCCAATATTCTACGTCAACATCTACAACGGCACGGAGAAAAAAATTTCCAATGTCCCGAGTGTCCCATGCGTTTTTATGCTAAAGTTAATCTTCGAAAACATATGTGTACCCATTCGAAAGAAAAACCATTTATTTGTGATGTATGTGGCTCTTCTTTCACCAGAAATGATTCATTAAAGGCACATCGCTTTAAACATACCGGCGAAAGACCATTTAAATGTGAAGAGTGTAATATGAGGTATTTATGGTTATCTAAATACCATATATAATATTATATAACCTATCAATTGTTTGGATTTTTTAGTTTTGTTTTTAAACGCCATTGGATGAGACATAAAATTACACATACCGGAGAAAAACCCCACGCTTGTAATTATTGCGATCGCAGTTATGCAGCTAGTGGTGATTTGGTGAAGCATTTAAGAACCCATTTGGGAGAAAATACATATTTTTGTGACGAATGCCCTCTAACTTTTAAGTACCAACATGACTTACGTGATCATAAAAACCAGCATTATAAAGAAAAAACTGCGACATCAGAGACAATGGATAGAGATACATCATAGGCAGGCATATTTATCTTAATGTTATTATACAAATATTTTGTTTATAAGTGAAATTAATATTCGTCATCATTCAAATATGTAATAAAATTATGAATATATGATGTAGCACTGGATTGCAAAGTGCAAGAAAAAATGAATTTTAAAGATGGTTTAAAGTTTATGTTTATAGGTGGGTATTAAGTTCGAGTTTAGCCGCTAAAGTGGAAACTAAATCAGTAAAAAAGGCAAAAAAATATACATATTTGTTGCAAATTTTATTATAACTTGATGGGGAATAGCGCAAAGCAAATTTTCACAAAGTTTGTATTCCTAAAAATGGATTATTAAAGACAAGTAATCGTAAAAAAATTACGATTTTAGCGGCTAAACTCGAACTGTGGCTAAAGTTTATGGTCTCATAGAAGATTGCGATTAAAAATGCTTAGCTAAGAGCTATCATAATACATTAATAATAATACCATATATGCTTTGTATTTGGTCTTAAATCTGATTAATTCGCAAATTAATGATTCAATTTAGTAGTTTTTTTTTTGATATTGGAGGGTAGGTATATACAAAAAAGTGTTTTTTTTAATTTTACTTTCGGTAAAATTTTAAAACCTAAAAAATACACGAAAGGTTGTTCGGTAGACTATGAAATACAAAAATATAACAGTAGCTAGTAGCCAAGTTCAAGTTATAATAAAATTAGAAACCAAAAAATTATACTTTTATTTCGCTTTCATAGGTATATTTTTGATTTGAGAGGTTAAATTCGAATTTAGTACCGTAACCTCTCTTTAATGGTATTTTTTTTAATTTAGACGTTTTTACACTTTTCTCGTTTTTACACTCTGTAAACTTCATTAGTACGCTATGTATGTACACTACGTAAATACGTTCTAATTTAGAGTGCCACCTAATGAGCCTCATAATCAGCTGTTTGCGGTAATTTATTGTTACATTTGTATTGTTATTTTGTTTACGTGTTATTTTGTCGGCGAGCCATTTTTCTTATTAAAATATCAAAGATACATTAAATTATCAATGTAATTATAGAATGTCTGCAACACTACGTTATCGGGGCAATAAAAATAATATTGTAGAAATTGCCAAGACACTAGATGCATTCAAAAAGGTCCCAGAACAATATACTGAAACCACAGAAATCGGAGGAACATGTAAGTTAAATCCTTACCCACATCGTTATGGTAAAAAGGAGTCACAAAAAGAATAGGATGAGATACAAATTGAAGGCTTAAATCTACTTTAGTACAAGTGGTTCGATTAGTCCAATGGTCCGATTGGTCCAATGGTCCGATTGGTCAAATTTTTGACCAGCGTGTAGAATTTTCGATTCTAAACACAAAATGTAATATACAACTTTTTGTCGGAAAGACCTTTTTCGGAGTTAAGGTATGCCCATAGCCCCATAGCACTAACGGAGCTTCATGAAAATGTGGGTAAAAATAAAATATATTTAGAATAACACGGTCCACTTTGAACTCTGTCCAATTTTCAAAGGTAGGTATATCGAAAACTACGCTCTTCCGACAAAATGTATATTTTTACCAAAAACTCAAAAAAAAACGCAATTTCATGCATTTCATGAAAAATTACTGTCAGAATTAACAAAAATATATTCCATATATATTTCATATCTCGAAAACTAGTCTTTTCCGACAATTTTTTTACTTTACATTTTCGCTTTAAAATCCCTTCTCTCACACTCAAAAAAAATTGTTAGTTTTTAACAACTTTTGCTAAAGAAGATTTGTTCCGTATATAGAATTATATCAAATTTTGTATAGGAGCAGAAATAATCATTGAAATGACAGCAATTGATGTGAGTTGTCGCTTATGGGATGTTCGCGGGAAACATGCCTTCTCAATTCTTGGATATGTTTAATCTACACAATTCCAATTGCTTAATTGTTTATAAATGGGGCAGTATTGAGGCAACAAGTTCGTCCCGATTATAGAATATTTAGTGACCCTTGTAGACTATAATCCGATCTGTGTCAACATATTTTTCTACCATTATTAGATTATTTCATTTTTTGCCTGAGTAAACAACATAAAAGTACTGCCAATTTGCGATAAACTGTCTGTATATAGTGTTTTATGAGCCATTACTTCTTTTTTTATTTTTTATTTATTTATTTTATCACGTAGTAATACAAAATCTTCCAGGCCAATACGCATATTACTCTTAGCAAGGACTTGAGCTTTAAATAATTCCGTAACATCAATCCAATATTAACCAACTAAATGATGATTTTTTAAGAGCTATAGGAAATTACTAATATTTATATTCTTGTTAATCTCTTTTCAGTATCGTTAATTAGCCGTATATTGATAATATATTTAATATATAGAGAGATACAATATTATCAGGATGCAAAACTTAAATATCAATTTGAACCGGACATTGATACGGAAAAAGTCCAAATGCATGTGGATATTACTGTAGCGATGCCTTGCAGTTCATTGTCTGGTGTAGACCTAATGGATGAAACACAACAAGATGTGTTTGCCTATGGCACCTTACAGAGAGAGGATGTTTGGTGGAAACTGGAACCAGAGCAGCGAGAACAATTTGAAAGGCAACAACATTTGAATCATTTTCTACGTGAACAATATCATGCCGTTGCAGATGTTCTCTTCAAGGACTTAATCACATCAAGTGAACTACATCACCCGGAAAGACAATCTAGAGGTCCATCTTCACCCCATGAAAAATATGATGCCTGTCGTCTTCATGGCACATTGGGAATACATAAGGTTGCCGGTGTTCTACATATGGTTGGTGGAGCTCAACCTGTGGTGGATATGATTGGTGACCATCTTATGATAGGATTTCGTCGTTTACCTTCAAATTTTACACATCGTATTAATCGCTTAAGTTTTGGTCAATATGCAAAACGAATAATACAACCACTAGAGGGAGATGAGACTATTGTACCGAATGAGGCTACGAGAGTACAATATTTTTTGAACATTGTTCCAACTGAAATACACAATTCTTTTTCAACCATTAATACCTATCAATATTCGGTTACCGAAAATATACGTGTTTTGGGTGAGTGATAAAAAAAATAATTATACTAATTATACTGATAAAAATGATTAAGGGTTGATTATATTTTTCTTCAATCGGAGAACTCCATTCAAATTGTAGTTGTATCTATGATACGGTCACATATTTTTCAATTGTTGAACCATCAATTTTTGAATATATTTTTGAAGAACAATAAATTCTTAATTTTGGTAGATTTATTTCTGTATCTGATTGGGTTGTCTTTTTGTGTAACTTTTGAAGGAAAATCATAGTTTCTCACACAATATGAGTTTGCAGGTTGTCTGAGAACTTTATGCCTTCTGGTCGTCAACATCTCATTTCTCGACATTTCTCTTGTTTATTAGCAAACATTTAATTTTGTTTATATTTTTAGATGGCGATGGAAGTTCTTATGGATCTCCTGGTATATATTTTAAATACGACTGGTCTGCCTTGAAAATTGTTGTTCGCATTGATCGGGAAAATTTAATTAGTTTCATTATAAGGCTATGTTCAATAATATCGGGAATTATCGTAGTATCTGGTGAGCATAAATTGTAAATAATAAATCACACTCATAGCATAACTTATTTTGTCTCTTTCTTTCTTATAGGCATTCTAAATTTCGTATTAGTTTCTGTGCACAAGAAACTGCTGGAAATTCTGGCTCCTCAATTATTGCACAAACGCTTAAAAGAATCTCCAGAATCAACACCCTTGGCGAAACCCCAAAATGTGGTTGAATCCATTGTGACACCTCAACTAATTGTTAATAGTAATGATTTGATTTCCACCGCTAATACAATGTCGGCTCAAGTGAATCCATTCATACAAACCTTAAATAACAAAATTAATGATTAAGTTCTATAAAGCCAAAAAAAAAAATATTTTACATCATTCCCAAGAATCTCCTATGGCATGACTTATTAGGATATAAAATTTTTAATTTTTTTTACTAAATACAATTGTTGTGTTTCTCTTTGTAAAATATCGTTTATTTCTTAAAGATGGTTTCATCAATATTATCATAAGAACCGCCACGACGATATCCTCCGCATACAATTTTTAATATTTCCATTGCAGCCGATAATGTTATGTTGACATCATTTTGTGAACCTAAACTTGGATTAACTTCGACTAAATCCACACCTTGTACTCGTTTGGTTTTACTTAGGGCTTCAACAATATAGAGGCCTTCTCGTAACGATAAACCTCCATTGACAGCTGTACCGGTACTTGGAGCAATGGTGGTATCTAAAGCATCAATGTCAAAACTAATATGAATTTTATTATTCACATCCAGGGCATCCAGGGTCATTTCCATAATTTTAGATATTCCATATTTATCCACGGACTAAAATGAAAATGTTGGAAAAAAATAGTAAAAATATTTAAAAAAATTAAAATATTTTATAAAATACGCAGAAGAAAAAGAAAATGATCTGAATTTCTATTTGGAATGCGGAATTTGATATTTTATGTATATAGGTTTTGTTCTGAGAGTCTGAGCGTTTCTTTTGTTGACCAGGCTAATTATTAGACCTTTGAAATTTGGCGGTCGAGAGGATTAGTATGAATACTTATGAGAGATTGAGAGATAGATAAAAAATGTCAAAATTCCTATAGAGATAAAATTTTGACAAAGTTTTCTATAGAAATAAAATTTTGACAATATTTTCTATAGAAATAAAATTTCGACAACATTTTCTATAGAAATAAAATTTTGACAAAATTTTCTAGAGAAATACAATTTTGACAAAATTTTCTATAGAAATAAAATTTTGACAAAATTTTTTATGGAAATATAATTTTAACAAAATTTTCTATAGAAATAACACTTTGACAAAATTTTCTATAGAAATAACATTTTGACAAAATTTTCTATAGAGATAAAATTTAGACAATTTTTTTTATAGATATAAAATTTTGACAAAATTTTCTTAGAGATAAAATTTTGACAAAATTTTCTATAGAAATAAAATTTTGACAATATTTTCTATAGAGATAAAATTTTGACAATTTTTTTTATAGATATAAAATTTTGACAAAATTTTCCTAGAGATAAAAATTTGAGAAAATTTTCTATGGAAATCAAATTTTGACAAAATTTTCTTTAGAAATAAAATTTCGACAACATTTTCTATAGAAATAAAATTTTGACAAAATTTTCTAGAGAAATACAATTTTGACAAAATTTTCTATAGAAATAAAATTTTGACAAAATTTTTTATGGAAATATAATTTTAACAAAATTTTCTATAGAAATAACATTTTGACAAAATTTTCTATAGAAATAACATTTTGACAAAATTTTCTATAGAGATAAAATTTAGACAATTTTTTTTATAGATATAAAATTTTGACAAAATTTTCTTAGAGATAAAATTTTGACAAAATTTTCTATAGAAATAAAATTTTGACAATATTTTCTATAGAGATAAAATTTTGACAATTTTTTTTATAGATATAAAATTTTGACAAAATTTTCTTAGAGATAAAAATTTGAAAAAAATTTCTATGGAAATAAAACTTTGACAAAATTTTCTTTAGAAATAAAATTTCGACAACATTTTCTATAGAAATATAATTTTGACAAAATTTTCTAGAGAAATACAATTTTGACAAAAATTTCTATAGAAATAAAATTTTGTCAAAATTTTTTATGGAAATAAAATTTTAACAAAATTTTCTATAGAAATAACATTTTGACAAAATTTTCTATAGAGATAAAATTTTGACAAAATTTTCTTAGAGATAAAATTTTGACAAAATTTTCTATGGAAATAAAATTTTGACAAAATTTTCTATAGAAATAAAATTTTGACATTTTTTTAATGGATATATAATTTTGACAAAATTTTCTTAGAGATAAAATTTTGGTAAAATTTTCCATAGAAATAAAATTTTGAAAAAATTTTCTATCGTAATAAAATTTTGACAAAATAAATAAATTTTTGACAAAATTTTCTATTGAAATAAAATTTTGACAAAATTTTCTATAGAAATAAATTTTTGACAAAAATTTCTATAGAAATAAATTTTTGACAAAATTTTCTATAGAAATACATTTTTGACAAAATTTTCTATAGAAATAAAATTTTGACAAAATTTTCTATAGAAATAAAATTGTGACAAAATTTTATATAGAAATAAAACTTTGACAAAATTTTCTATAGAAATAAAATTTTGACAAAATTTTCTTTAGAAATAAAATTTTGACAAAATTTTCTATAGAAATAAAATTGCGACAAAATTTTCTATAGAAATAAATTTTTGACAAAATTTTCTATAGAAATAAAATTTTGACAAAATTGTCTATAGAAATAAAATTTGAAAAAATTTAATTTCGCTAACGTACGCAAAAAATTATTAGAGTAAAGGAAACTTTCTCCAAACATAATAATTCCATGAACTAAAATAAAGTAAAATTGGCGTTAATGAAATAGAGGGTTCACTTTTTTGTGAGTGTATGTTTTGAGAAATTATCATTGACGGTTTGCTCACTATATATGTATGTAATCCCCCCAAAAAAATTGTAACGATTTTTTCGTTTTTGTTTTCAATATTTTTTTGAATGTGACAGTAACGAAATACCAATCATAATTTATGCAAAAATAGTTCTACAAAAATAACTGACACACTGCGAGAAAAACCGGATATATCATAATGAACCATGTCCTATCCCACTGGCATTATAGAAAACACACACACACAAAACCACTACCTAACGTACATTATAAAAGGATAAAGAATCCTGCTAAATGCAAAGGACTAGGTGTGGACGATAAACATGATTTAGAAACAACCCCTGGTTCCACTCCCCTACCAAGGAAAAAAGACATATGTGAAGGTTACTTCGAACCCTGTTATTGAAAATTGTGTTTGTATTGTGTGTGTGTGTGGAGTTACAGATGTTGTAATGATCACGAAAGATCGTTAAAACCAAACGCCAACATTTTGGAAGCAAGCAAACCCGAACAGCCTTGCAACAAAATTGGGGTGGTTATTGTATAGTACGTACAAATGCCACCGCCTCGTTTCGTTCGATCGTGTGCTTCGTCAATGTAAGCAAGCGTGTCCTGTGTGTCCTTTAATTGGTAAGTAAAAAAATCGAATAACAAAGAAGCATAAACCTGAATCAAAATTTGTAGTAAATTTTGATCTTTATAGCAGTGTTACAAGCAGCACATGAACGTATACGTAGAGAGAAACCAACATTTTGCCCTAGGGTCCTGTTTAGACAAACAAAAGCCATGGCCAGACAGACTCAAAACAAAACAAATGTACAGGATACATACTTACATCCATGGCAAATGCTCGTATTCCCAACTTATTGAGTATGTAGGCTTCATAAGGGTCAATGTCCCTTAGACCAATATAAACCAACTGATCCGCACGCAAGCTGGAATGAAAAGAACAAGCAAATGCATTTAAACAATAGCCGTAAATAGAAATTATTGATGCATACAATGTATTTTGATATAAAAAAGGATAAAAAGGAATTACATGTACTGTACGCTAGTAGGTTGGGTATGTGTACACAAAGGTAAAGGAAATAGGTTAAATTTCAATTCTTGTCTAAAGTTCACGAGGTGGGATAAAAGACGATTAAGAAATGTTAATGGACAAATATTGTAAAAATTTTATTACTATAGAAAATTTTGTCAAAATTGTATTTCTATAGAAAAATTTGTCAAAATTGTTTTTCTATAGAAAAATTTGTCAAAATTTTATTTCCATAGAAAATTTTGTCAAAATTTTATATCTATAGAAAATTTTGTCAAAATTTATTTCTATGGAAAATTTTGACAAAACTTTATTTCTATAGAAAATTTTGTCAAAATTTTATTTCTATAGAAAATTTTGTCAACATTTTATTTTTATAGAAAATTTTGTCAATTTTTTTTCTATAGAAATCTTTTCAAAATTTTATTTCTATAAAAATTTTTGTAAAAATTTTATTTCTATAGAAAATTTTGTTAAATTTTTTTTCTATAGAAAATTTTCTTAAACTTTTATTTCTATAGAAAATTTTGTCAAAATTTTATTTCTATAGAAAATTTTGTAAAAATGTTATTTCTATAGAAAATTTTGTCAAAAGTTTATTTTTTAGGAAATTTTCTCAAAATTTTATATCTATAGAAAATTTGGTCAAAATTTTATTTCTATAGAAGATTTTGTCAACATTTTATTTCTATAGAAAATTTTGTCAAAATTTTATTTCTATAGAAAATTTTGACAAAATTTTATTTCTATAGAAAATTTTGTGAAAATTTTATTTCTATAGAAAATTTTGTCAAAATTTTATTTCTATAGAAAATTTTGACAAAATTTTATTTTTATAGAAAATTTTGTCAAAATTTTATTTTTATAGAAAATTTTGTCAAAATTTTATTTCTATAGAAAATTTTGTCAAAATTTTATTTCTATAGAAAATTTTATAAAAATTTTATTTCTATAGGAAATTTTTTCAAAATTTTATTTCTTTAGACAATTTTGTCAAAATTTTACTTCTATAGAAAATTTGGTCAAATTTTTTAATTTTTTTTGTCGTTCGTGTCTTTCCAATGGACTGATTGTGGCTGTGTGAGGCTGTCACTATAACCGAGCTTATTCGAGATATGTCAGAGTATGGCCCTATTTGAATGTTAGTAATAAAAATAAAGGATATAATGAATTAGCCTTACAAAAAGTGTGTGTGTGTGTGTATCGTTGCTTGGAGGATCTACGCCCACCCATTGAGCCTTTTGTGATAATGGGGTATTGTTTGCAGCGTTGTAATAAATTCATCTCTTATCCTGATCAAGATACCATTTGGTTAATTCACCTATTAGTATGGGGGGTTGATTTTTCAATATACAAAGAAAAATAAGAGAAATTTCGAATAAAAATAAAAATGTAAAACGGCTGTTTTTTCTTTTTGTTTTACAATAAAGTCGAATTTTACTAAAGGACACGTGTGTTGGAGTGCAGTTAAAAGAATGTCATTTGTGGTTACTTGTTTACGATATCATATCTGTCGAAAGAAAGATATATGGGCAAGACTTGTGGCTGGTGTAGGCCTTAGTAAATCGTTATGCATATTTACACAGTATAAATGTTAATGTACACCCAGAAAAGGAATATGATCACCTCAAACATGTTTCACCTCGATGGTGGCTCCCCGCTCGTATGCATCGACCGTGGGGAGAAAGTAAGTGCAGAATACTATTAAGAAAATGTCCTAAAGACAGTATTAAAGGCATGGACAGACAAAAATTTCTGCTGCAGACCGTGGACGTTCCACCATCGCACTCAGCTCCCATCAACCAAGACTGGCTTAAAAAGGAGGTTCCACCCTTCATTTCTACCACGCAAAATCTGCGGATCTCAATACGTCGCGTTTGCGGCATTTTGGAGAGCAAAGTAGGCACTAAAAATATCAAAATGTCCATCATCTCAAATCGGTGTTTCGCCGGGAATGGGATAAAATCCCGCAAATTCACTTTTGTTCAGCGTGTGATGGCTTTGTCGGCCGTTGGAAAGTCATAATTCGTGCCAAAGGTAGCCAATTCTAACAAAAATTAAACCGAACAATAAAAGTAAAAAAAATTAAAACTATAGGTCTTTATTTTGTTGCATTACATATCAGTCACTTTGTATTCAAACCTTAGAAATTTTTCATATATGTATGTAATAATTTCTATTTATTCAGGAATGGCATGGAATTTTCGATATTCGAGCGGTGAACACGAATTAACGTTCTAGGACGCTCAGTTTAGATATAAGACAAAATTTTCTATAGAAATTAAATTTTGACAACATTTTCTATAGAAATAAAATTTTGTGAAAATTCCTATAGAAATAAAATTTTGATAAAATTTTCAATAGAAATAAAATTTTTGACAAAATTCTCTATAGAAATAAAATTTTTGACAAAATTTTCTATAGAAATAAAATTTTGAAAATATTTTCTATAGACAAAATTTTTTATAGAAATAAACTTTTGACAAAATTTTCTATAGAAATAAAATTTTGACAGAATTTTCTATAGAAATAAAAATTTGACAAAATTTTGTATAGAAATAAATTTTTCACAAAATTTTCCATAGAAATAAAATTTTGATAAAATTTTCTATAGAAATAAAATTTTGACAGCATTTACCATAGAAATAAAATTTTGACAAAATTTTCTATAGCAATAAAAGTTTGAGAAATTTTCTATAGAAATAAAATTTTGTGAAAATTTCTATAGAAATAAAATTTTGATAAAATTTTCTATAGAAATAAAATTTTGACAAAATTTTCTATAGAAATAAAATTTTGCCAGAATTTTTTATAGAAATAAAATTTTGAAAAAATTTTCTATAGAAATAAAATTTTGACAAAATTTTCTATAGAAATAAAATTTTCCCAAAATTTTCCATAAAAATAAAATTTTGACAAAATTTTCTATAGAAATAAAATTTTGACAAAATTTTCTATTGAAATAAAATTTTGACAAAATTTTCTATAGAAATAAAATTTTGACAAAATTTTCTATAGAAATAAAATTTTGACAAAATTTTCTAAAAAAATAAAATTTTGTGAAAATTTCTATAGAAATAAAATTTTGATAAAATTTTCTATAGAAATAAAATTTTGACAGCATTTCCCATAGAAATAAAATTTTGACAGCATTTTCCATAGAAATAAAATTTTGACAAAATTTTCTATAGAAATAAAATTTTGACAAAATTTTCTATAGAAATAAAATTTTGACAAAATTTTCTATAGAAATAAAATTTTGACAAAATTTTCTAAAAAAATAAAGTTTTGTGAAAATTTCTAAAGAAATAAAATTTTGATAAAATTTTCTATAGAAATAAATTTTTGACAGCATTTTCCATAGAAATAAAATTTGGAGAAAATCTTCTATAGAAATTAAATTTTGGCAAAATTTTTTATAGAAATAAAATTTTGACAAAATTTTCCATAGAAATAAAATTTTGACAAAATTTTTCATAGAAATAAAATTTTGACAAAATTTTCTATAGAAATAATGTTTTGAGAAAATTTTTTATAGAAATAAAATTTTGACCAAATTTTCTATAGAAATAAAATTTTAACCAAATTTTCTATATATAAATTTTCTAACTAAAATTTGGTAAAATTTTCTCAACATTTTGGTAGATTATTTTTGTACCGTGCTTTCAACTCGTCCTTTTTTTTTTTTTTTTTTTTTCCTTTGGAAATTTAAAAAAAACTTAATGGTTGGTGATTTGATAAAAAAAGAACATAGTTAACGGATTCGAAATTTTATTTTGGATTTTTGCAATAAAATATGTACATAGTACCCACCATGTTTTTTGGAAAAAAAATCTTTAAAATTTATACCACCCCCTCTCCTTTCCACTATAATGTGCAGATGTGTGTGATGTAGTTAGGAAAGGTGATTTATTTTTAATTTCCATTTTTGAAAATAATGTCGTATGTTCTGGGCCATGGCATCACGTAATAAATTATAATTATTATTTTTATAAACAATAACGATACATCTACCAAAGCATTTCGAATAACAAAAATTATTCACCGGCACACACCATGACAACCCACCCCTCTCGCATCACGTCAACAAAAATATTTTTTGGAAACAGAGTAAATTTGCTGTGTCTGGCGTTCATGGAAACCAGCTAATCTGATGGATTTTATTGTTCTTGTTGTTGTTGGTCATTCGCAACCCTATGCGTCGATTTCACCCTCGCCCTTTGTGGCGCAGACATTTGGCACATCAAAAGTAAATCATGTTTCAACCACCAACGCTACCAAGCACCAGATTCCGTATCTTCTCAAAAAAAAAAAAACTAAATCTTGATTCATTTGCCAGACATATTGGCACCGTGGATAACTCACTATCACATTACCACGAATAGCTTCTGCATATGCCATTGACTCTGAGCCATTGGCACAATTTTCTTGTATTAGTACAATCTGGGATTTGCAGATGTACAATTCCATATGCTGGAATTGAACTCTATTGTTTCTGTTCCATTGTCATTATATTTTCGGTCATTGTCATAAAAATCAAAGGTGATACAATTCCGATGTTATCATACGTAGGGCTCCATTAAATGATATGAAGATACATGAATTTTCCAAATTTATCTTTGCTTTAAATATTTTTTTTCTATGATTGGCTTAAGACTTAAAAAATATATTAAAAAAAAAAACAAATAAAAACCTCTTTTTGTGACATAAAATCTTTATCTTAAATTTTTTAAATATGTTGTAAAAATATATCACCACAGATATAATTAAAAATATCCTCACTCCATTATTAAAAGAAATAATAAATAAATATAAATTTTAATAATATTTTCTTAAATTTTAAAATAATGTCTAAAAATTAAATTAAATTAACTGCTAGGTATAGCCCATATATAAAGCGATCCCTAGATTTGACTTCCGAAGCTTCTTGGAAGAGCAAATTTCATCCTATCTGGTTGTATGGTAAGCCTTAGTTAGTATATGATCTCTAACAACCATGCACAAATTGGTCCATATCGACCGATAATTATCCCAGCACAACTTTAAAAAAATGCCCAAAAATGTCCTCCCAAAGACGATCATAAAAATGTTAAATCCTTTCTAGAAAAATTGCGAAGTTTTGAAAATATTTGATGACAAACGTTCCAGACAAGCGTTATAATGCATTAAAAATCATAAAAATAAATTAAAAATTATTTATTTGTCAAAATATTACAAAATTCAAATCACTGAATTCACCTCACGCCTTAAGAATTGGTGCAAATTCAGCGCAGCGGCTGTTGAAATGGCGAACATCTGTCCTATGACAAGCCCGTGTTAAATTCAACGCTTCTGCGTCAATTTGGCACAACTTCCGGATCCGAAAAGTACATTTCACTAATTTTTTGTCAAAGTTTTTTTTTGCTAGCCCCCATATAAACCGATCCCCAAATATGACTTGCGAACATGGTTGCAACAGTTGGTAGAATATTACCAAAAATGGTAGATGTTTTACTGTTTGGTAGATTGATAAAATTCATGAAGTTTTACTAGATTTTGCAAAATATTCCTTTCCAACTAAGAGGTACTTCTATTTTCTATAGAAATAAAATATTGTGAAAATTTTCTATAAAAATAAAATTTTGTTAACAATTTTTTATAGAAATAAAATTTTGAGAAAATTTTCTATAGAAGTAAAAATTTTGAAAAAAAAAATCTATATAAATACAATTTTGACAAAATTTTCTATAGAAGTATAAAAAGAAGTAAAATGTTGACAATACGTTCTATAGAAATAAAATTTTAAGAAAATTTTCTACAGAAAGAATTTTTTATAGAAATACAATTTTGAGAAATGTTTCAATAGAGGTATAAAAAGAACTAAAATTTAACAAAATGTTCTATAGAAATAAAATGTTAAGAAAATTTTCTACAGAAATAAAATTTTGATAAAATTTTTTATAGAAATAAAATTTCGACAAATTTTTTTATAGGAGCATAAAAAGAAGTAATTTTTTCTATAGGAGCATAAAAAGAAATAAAATTTTTTACAGAAATTAAATTTTGATAAAATTTTTTATAGAAATAAAATTTTTTATAGGAGCAAAATAAAATTTTGAAAAAATTTTCTATAGAAATAAAATTTTGAGAAAATTTTCTATAGAAGCAAAAATTTTGACAAAATTTTCTATAGAAATAAAATTTTAAGAACAATTTCTAGAGAAATAAAAATTTTGACAAAATTTTTATAAAAATAAAGCTTTGAGAAAATTTTCTATAGAAATACAATTTTGACAAAAGCTTCTACAGAAATACAATTTTGAGAAAAATTTTTATAGAAGTATAAAAAGAATTAAAATCTTGACAAAATGTTCTATTTTTCACAGAAATAAAATTGTGATAAAAATTTTCTACAGAAATAAAATTTTAAGAACATTTTCCACAAAAATAAAATTTTGACAAAATTTTCTACATAAATAAAATTTTGACAAAATTTTCTATAGAAATAAAATTTTGAGAAAATTTTCTGTAGAAGCAAAAATTTTGACAAAATTTTCTATAGAAATAAAATTTTGACAAAATTTTCTATAGAAATAAAATTTTAAGAAAATTTTCGACAGAAATAAAATTTTGATAAAAATTTTCCATAGAAATAAAATTTTGAGAAAAATTTCTGTAGAAATAAAATTTTGAGAAAAATTTCTATAGAAATAAAGTTTTGAGAAAATTTTCTATAGAAGCAAAAATTTTAACAAAATTTTCTATAGAAATAAAATTTTGACAAAATTATTTATAGAAATAAAGCTTTGAGAAAATTTTCTATAGAAATAAAATTTTGAAAAAAATCTACAGAAATACAATATTGAGAAATTTTTCTATAGAAGTATAAAAAGAAGTAAAATCTTGACAAAATTTTCTACAGAGAAAAAATTTTAAGAAAATTTTCCACAGAAATAAAATTTTGATAAAAATTTTCTATAGAAATAAAATTTTGAGAAAAATTTCTATAGAAATAAAATTTTGAGAAAATTTTCTACAGAAATAAAATTTTAAGAAAATTTTCTACAAAAATAAAATTTTGACAAAATTTTCTATAGAAATAAAATTTTGACAGAATTTTCTATAGAAATAAAATTTTGAGAAAATTTTGTATAGAAGCAAAAATTTTGACAAAATTTTCTATAGAAATAAAATTTTAAGAAAAAATTCTAGAGAAATAAAATTTTTACAAAATTTTTTAGAGAAATAAAGCTTTGAAAAAAACTTTCTATAGAAATAAAATTTTGACAAAAGCTGCTACAGAAATACAATTTTGAGAAAATTTTCTATAGAAGTATAAAAAGAAGTAAAATCTTGACAAAATTTTCTATAGAAATAAAATTTAAAGAAAATTTTCCACAGAAATAAAATTTTGAGAAAATTTTCTACAGAAATAAAATTTTAAGAAAATTTTCTAGAAAAATAAAATTTTGACAAAATTTTCTATAAAATTTAACATGTTGTCAAAATTTTCTATAGAAATAAAAATTTAAGAAAATTTTCTATAGAAATAAAATTTTAAGAAAATTTTCCACAGAAATAAAATTTTGATAAAAATTTTCTATAGAAATAAAATTTTGATAAATTTTCTATGTATAAATAAAATTTTGAGAAAATTTTCTATAGAAATAAAATTTTAAGAAAATTTTCTACAGAAATAAAATTTTGACAAAATTTTCTATAGAAATAAAATTTTAAGAACATTTTCTACAGAAATAAAATTGTGACAAAATTTTCTATAGAAATAAAATTTAAAGAAAATTTTCTATAGAAATAAAATTTTAAGAAAATTTCCTAGAGAAAAAAAATGTTGACAAAATTTTCTATAGAAGTAAAATTTTTTACAAAAATTTCTATAGAAGAAGAACAAAAGCTTTAAATTTTTTCTGCTTGTCTTAAGTAAACTTAGACTACACGCAACACATGGCCGAATTTTCGGCCTATATACAATGAAACTTCTCAAACTTGGGCCCTCTGAAAACCGGAAACCTCTCAAAAGTGGAAAATTGTCGCTTAACACATTAAATTAACCTCTCATAACTGGACACTTCCCTAATGTGGACAAAATTTAGGCGACCGCGGATGTACTTGTACTTTTTTTATAAATTTTAATTTTACATATGCCAGGGGGGGGGGGGGGGTTATCTGTAAGCTCATACTCCATATGTGGGCTATTATGATGGCGAATTACCGTTGGGCTCATCGAAGAAATCTTTAACTAAAGGTCAATGGTCTATGGATCCAACCACGAATTTTGGAGTATTGAGAATATGCTATATAGAAATATCAGAATTTGGAAACAAATCGTGATCATGTTCAATTTAAAAACATTGAAGAATAGGTCGACTTAAGGCCAAATATCTAAAAACAAACATTAAAAAAATGGCTAAACCACATTTCATATCTCCCCTCCCACAAGGTTTATTGTATATAAATAAAAGTTTATATAAATCACTTCCTGGTATGTGGACATAAAAGAATATATGTCCATTTAACTGTGTATTCATTTATAAGGCTCTCTTCCTTCAATACATGATTGGAAAGGGAGCAATTGTTTAAAGTTTCACTATAGCGCTTGCGCTTTAAAGTCCCGGATAATAAAATGACTGTGGCCTGCAGACTTCTGTTTTAAGGGTAAATGACATTGCAGTTTATAAAATTGCCGGTGTAGCTGCTTTTCCTTATATTAACAAGTGAGTTTCTAGTGGAAGGATGCAAACTACCCTGAAATTTTGTCAACGTGTTAGTTTCATTCATTCGTTTATACAAAGTTTTGTTGGAAGTATCATCCCTTGATATGGAAGTTATGGGAATGTGGAATGTAAAGATAAAGGAATATGACATTTGCCACAACGACAAAAGAGCATCATCTGGATGTAATGTCCTGAAAGGGGGATAGATAGAGTTGAGGTATGATATGTGGTGTTACATGAAACTGGATGGAAGTTGATTTAGCTTTCATTTTTTTTATACCCTATACCACGTAGTGGTCAGGGTATAATAACTTTGATCTGCCAAAAAATGTGCATACCAGAAATATTGGTTTTAGACCCCATAAAATATATACTGATCGACTCATCTCCTGAGTCGATCTAGCCTTGGTGTCCATCCGTCCATGTATTTGGTGTTCGCAGGATTCCGGTAGCATTTATTAGCCGATTTCGATGAAATTTGGTACAGAGTGTGTTTTTGACACAAGGACGAACGCTATTGAATTTAGAAAAAATTGGATTTAATTTAGATATAGCTCCCATACATATGTATCGCCCGATTTTCCCAAATTTTACCATAAAATCCTTATTTATTACCCGATCTTACTCAAAGTTGGCTAGATCTAGTCTTCTGTACTATTAACTATACGTGCAAAATTTCATCGAAATCGGTTCAGGTTTATATATAGCTCCCGTATATATGCATCGCCCGATTTTCCAAAATGTGATCATAATAGCCTAATTTATTACCCGATCAAAGTTGGCTAGATCAAGTCTTCTATAATACTAATTGTATGTGCAAAATTTCATCGAAATCGGTTTAGATTTAGATATAGCTCCCATATATATATCGTCCGATTTTCACAAATTTGACCATAAAACCCTTATTTATTACCCGATCTAAAAGTGGGTATTAAGTGCGAGGAATACAAACTTTGTGAAAATTTGCTTTGGGATATTTCCCATCAAGTTATAATGAAATCTGCAAGAAATATGTATAATTTTATGGCTTTTTTTACTGATTTAGTTTTCACTTTATTGAAAAAATGACGATTTTAGCGGTTAAACTCGAACTTAATACCCACCTTTACTGGCTAGATCTAGTCTTCTGTAGTATTAACTATACGAAATCGGTTCAGATTAAGATATAGCACCCATATGAGGGCACGGGTAGTGGTATCTACTGCGAAGAGTTGGGTATCAGAGATTCATACAAGATGCATGACAGATGAAGCATCTTTCAGGCGGAGGTATTTGCCATTGCGAAGGCTGCGGAACTACTGTCGATGAGGCCGATATTCAGGGGCGATATCAGCTTCTTCATCTATAGTCAGGCAGCAATAAAAGCCTTAGGAAATCCGAACATAACGTCGAAGGTAGTCAGCCGCCGTCGTAGAGAGCTTAGAGTTCTCACTGAACAGCATAATATCACTCTCTGCTGGGTACCTGGACATTATGGAATAATGGGAAATGAGGAGGCGGATGTGTTGGCTAAAGAAGGTGCACGCGGGACGAACGACACCGTTACAGATGTCTTCCCCCTGCTATCTTTATATACGATGATTTATGGAAGGAACGTTGGGCTTCCTCTGCGACCTGCGAGCAAACCAAACTGATATGGGACGACAAAAGCAGCAAGAACTCTGCTCTTCTGATGGCGACTCGCAGAGATGATCTGAGAGTATTGATACATCCAGAGAGGGAATATGATCGCCTCAAACATGTTTCAAGAGCAAAATGTTATTTTTGGATGGTGGCCATGTAACATGTTTGTCGCAAAAATGTTGTTTACTCGCCAAACATAACATGCTTTCCGAAAACAGATACATAATTTCCGAGAAAATAACATGGCCGCAATGAACATGTTACATGGTCACCATCCAAAAATAACATTTTTCTCTTGAAACATGTTTGAGGTGCTCATATTCCTTCTCTGGGTGTAGGCATCATAACAGGACACAACACTCTTTGGAAAACACATAGTAAGAATTGGCTTAATGGCTGACGATATTTGTAGATGGTGTCTGGACCCAAAGGCAACAGAAGACTCCTACCAATTTCTGTGCCAGTGTCCAGCATTATCCTTTAGAAGGAACAAGATACTGGGCTCCTTTTTCTTTCAGTATATAACAGATGTACGGAACTGCAACATGAAGGATATACTTGCCTTCATAAAGGCTTCGTGATGGAAGACCTAGGAAAACTTTCTTTGGAACTCGCCTGCAAACTCAAATGATTAATGAGGACGAAGAAGAACAACTATGAGGAAACACAATGGATCAACATGGTCTAAGTGGGAGCCAGATCTTTTGGCTGGTCGCATCCCATAACCTAACCTAGCTCCAATATATATGCATCGCCCGATTTTCCAAAATATGATCATAATAGCCTTATGTGCAAAATAGCTCCCGTATATATGTATCGCCCGATTTTCACAAATTTGACCATAAAACAAAACCTGCAATATATCATCCAAATTGTTTCAGATTTAGATATAGCTCCCATATATATAAAGGGTGTTTAAAATTTCAAGGGCCGATGTTGATTTTGAATAAAACACAAACTATTTAGGAAATTATTGTAATTTTATTTTATTTTGATATATTGGTATTATGCAATTATGTATTGAACAAAATATCGGCCAAATGGGCGCCGCGACCTCTGTGGCACACCTTCATCCGATGGTCCAAATTTTCGATGACGCTGAGGCATAATGGAGGTTCTATGCCGTTAATGTGCCGAATTATCTCATCCTTTAGCTCTTGAATTGTTGCTGGCTTATCGACGTACACCTTTTCTTTCAAATAACCCCAAAGAAAAAAGTCCAACGGTGTCAAATCACATGATCTTGCCGGCCAATTGACATCGCCATTACGTGAGATAACACGGCCATTGAATTTGTTGCGCAAAAGAGCCATTGTTCCGTTAGCTGTGTGGCAAGTGGCACCGTCCTGCTGAAACCACATATCGTCCACATCCATATCTTCCAATTCGGGCCGTAAAAAGTTCGTTATCATCTCATGATAGCGAACCCCATTCACAGTAACTGCCTGACCGGCCTCATTTTGGAAAAAAATACGGCCCGATGATGCCGCCAGCCCATAAACCGCACCAAAAAGTCACTCTTTGTGGGTGCATTGGTTTTTCGACAATCACTCTTGGATTCTCATTCGCCCAAATGCGGCAATTCTGTTTATTGACGAATCCACTGAGGTGAAAATGTGCCTCATCACTGAAGATAATTTTCTTCGAAAATTGATTATCCACTGTTGACATTTCTTGGAACCATTTAACACGTTGTTGGATTGTGTATCTCTCCATGGTTCAAATTGAATAAGTCTGAAATAGAGAAATGTCAAATAAAATTCGGAAAAAACTTGGCGTTTAGGTGTGGTTCACATTCAACATCGGCCCTTACAATTTAACCACCCTTTTACATAGCTCGATTTTCCCAAATTTGGCCATAATACACGAAAAAAAATTTTCCTTTTCAATCACGAAATTACTTGATCACATTAATTTTTTAATTGAAATGTCTTCAATTACAGACATGATCGTATCAATTAAAAAATGAATTGAAAGTCAATTAAAAATTAATTGATCCAATAAAAAAATTAATTGATACTATTAATTTTTGTTTCAATTAAAAGATGTGTTGAATCAATTAACTTTTTAATTGAATATTTTTTTTAACTCAATTAAAATTTTAATTGGAAAAATTTTCGAGAAATTTTTTTCTGTCTTCTTAAAAAAAGTAAACCCTATATTTCACTAAAGACGATGTTATTCTATTTTATTGCATGGAATTATGTTTTAAGAAAGTTTCCATGACTTTAATAATTTTTTGCGTACGTTAGTTAAATTAACTAAAACATAAGAAACAAGTATATACGGCCGTAAGTTCGGCCAGGCCGAATCTTATGTACCCTCCACCATGGATTGCGTAGGAACTTCTACTAAAGGCTGTCATCCACAATCGAATTACTTGGGTTGCGATAACACTTGCCGATGGCAAGGTATCGTAAAACTTTTTAACACTGTCTTCTAAATTGTAAGTTAGTCCATAAGGGGTATATATTAAACAAAAAAAAAAGGCCGATTAAATACGTATATAATTCAGTTTGACAAAATTTTCTATAGAAATAAAATTTTGACAAAATTTTCTATAGAAATAAAAACTTGACAAAATTTTCTATAGAAATAAAATGTTGACAAAATTTTCTATGGAAGTAAAATGTTGACAAAATTTTCTATAGCAATAAAATTTTGACAAAATTTTCTATAGAAATAAAATGTTGACAAAATTTTCTATAGAAATAAAATGTTGACAAAATTTTCTATAGAAATAAAATGTTGACAAAATGTTCTATAGAAATAAAATGTTGACAAAATTGTCTATAGAAATAAAATGTTGACAAAATTTTCTACAGAAATAAATTTTTTACAAAATTTTCTATAGAAATAAAATTTTGACAAAATTTTCTATGGAAATAAAATGTTGACAAACATTGCTATAGAAATAAACTTTTTACAAAACTTTCTATAGAAATGAAATTTTGACAAAACTTTCTATAGTAATAAAATTTGACAATTTTTACATGGCTGTTAGAGGCCATATACTAACGAAATGTACCAAATTTCAACCGCATCGGATGACTTTTTCTCCTCCAAGAGGCTCCGGAGGTCAAATCTGGGGATCGGTTTATATGGGAGCTATATATAATTATGGACCGATATGGACCAATTTTTGCATGGTTGTTAGAGACCATATACTAACACCACGCACTAAATTTCAATTGGATCGGATGAATTTTGCTCATCCAAGAGGCTCCATAGTTCAAATCTGGGGATCGGTTTATATGGGAGCTATATATAATTATGGACCGATATGGACCAATTTTTGCATGCTTGTTAGAGACCGTATACTAACATCAGGTACCCAATTTCAAACGGATCGGATGAATTTTGCCCCTCCAAGAGGCTCCGGAGGTTAAATCTGGGGATCGGTTTATATGGGAGCTATATATAATTATGGACCGATATGGACCAATTTTTGCATGGTTGTTAGAGACCGTATACTAACATCAGGTACCAAATTTCAACCGGATCGGATGAATTTTGCCCCTCCAAGAGGCTCCGGAGGTCAAATCTGGGGATCGATCGGTTTATATGGGGGCTATATATAATTATGGACCGATATGGACCAATTTTTGCATGGTTGTTAGAGACCGTATACTTAGACCACGTACCAAATTTCAACCGGATCGGATGAATTTTGCTCCTCCAAGAGGCTCCGGAGGTCAAATCTGGGGATCGGTTTATATGGGAGCTATATATATTTATGGACCGATATGGACCAATTTTTGCATGGTTGTTAGAGACCGTATACTAACATCAGGTACCAAATTTCAACCGGATCGGATGAATTTTGCCCCTCCAAGAGGCTATATATAATTATGGACCGATATGGACCAATTTTTGCATGGTTGTTAGAGACCGTATACTTAGACCACGTACCAAATTTCAACCGGATCGGATGAATTTTGCTGCTCCGGAAGGCTCCGCAAGCCAAATTTGGGGATCGGTTTATATGGGGGCTATACGTAAACGTGGGCCGATATGGCCCATTTTCAATACCATCCGACCTACATCAATAACAACTACTTGTGCCAAGTTTCAAGTCGATAGCTAGTTTCGTTCGGAAGTTAGCGTGATTTCCACAGACGGACGGACAGCCGGACAGACGGACGGACGGACGGACATGCTTAGATCGACTCAGAATTTCACCACGACCCAGAATATATATACTTTATGGGGTCTTAGAGCAATATTTCGATGTGTTACAAACGGAATGCCAAAGTTAATATACCCCCATCCTATGGTGGAGGGTATAAAAATTATACACAAATGAAGCATAAAGATTAACTAAATTCGTGTCCCCCCAAATATAGTTCAGAATTTCTTAAAATCTGTACATTTTACCAATAATGCGGCCATCATGAACTTCGTATGGTACTAAAGACATTTTTGAAATTTTGAACTCCAATTTTTCTTTCAATCTACGAAATTTTCTTTAATAAGTGAAAAATTATCATTTTTATTTTCTAATTAATAAAATTATTAAAATTAATTTGTAATAATTTTGTCCAATAAATTTTCTTGATTTTTTTACTTATTTTTGTGAAATCTGCGTTTCTATCGTAATATAGTCGAGATAAAATTAACTAAATGATCTTTCCTGGTGGGCTCACTGTTTTTGTTTTTCAGTGTATTTTTATATTATTATTATATTAACTTCGAGATGGTAGGCA
The DNA here is from genome assembly GCF_050003625.1 of Haematobia irritans. NCBI lineage: Eukaryota > Metazoa > Arthropoda > Insecta > Diptera > Muscidae > Haematobia > Haematobia irritans. Next base: position 16,978,645 of record NC_134399.1, on the reverse strand, counting down.
GAATGACCGCCAATCTTTGGGAAAACCAGAATTTAATCAAAATCAGGGCACATTCGTTACAAACGGTACACTAAAAAAAATGAACTCTCTATTTCACTAAAGCCAATTAAACTTTATTTTATTTCATGGAATTATTATGTTTGGAGAAAGTTTCCTTTACTCTAATAATTTTTTGTGTACGTTAGTTAAATTAACTAAAACCGAGGAAAAAAAATAGACTCAAATGAAGCATTAACTAAATTAACTAAATTCGTGTCTTCCACAAAATAGTTCAGAATTTCTTTAAATTTGTAAATTTTACCAAAATTGCGTCCATCAAGAACTTCGTATGTCACTAAAGACATTCTTGCAATTTTGAACTCCAAGTTTTTCCTTCCAACTACAAAATTTTCTTTAACAAGTGAAAAAACTTAGTTATGTCTAATAAATTTTCTTGAATTTGTCGAAAAATATTTACTTATTTTTATGACATCGGCGTGATGCCAACGTTTGTAATACCGTTTAGTTTAATTTTTCTACAAATATTCAAAATTTTCTAAAATTAACCGAAAGTTTTCTTCCTGGTGGGTTCACTGTTTTTTCAGTGTATGAATGGAGGAAGTGTAGATGTGGTAACGAAGAAATCTTTGTAGTATTTCGTGTGTCACAAGATATAGATCTCGTCGTTTTAGAGGAGACATATTACAGAACCTGTACTAACTTTGCCAGGACTAGGAAATATATCGGGAAGACTGAGTTCCAGAAATAGACAAAATATTTTGTTGATTTTAATTTTGATTCCATCAAAGCCATGAAAAAAGTAGCAAGCTTCACTCATTGATTTGGGAGAAATTCAGCCTTGTTCCTCTAGTATCATGCTTTACTAATTGATTTGAGAGAAATTCCCCCTTGTCCATCATGCGATATTTGGCATATATGAAAATTAAACGCCCTATGATATCCGTAGAATAAGAAAAACCAGGACATCCGTTTTAGCATTCCACACCAAAGTGTTAATATTGATTGTATTCCAATAAAACCGCACCCATGCCATTGCAAAAAGCCAAATTTCCGTTTTCTCTTTAAACATCTCTCATCTGTCCTCTCTTTTGAAAATCTGGCTCTCATCCATTGTGGTGAGTTGGGAATTTGATACAGCACGTTACATGGATATTACAAATCACAGATGCCAAAAGACCGCAGTACGTACGTGCGGTATTACATTTCCCATTTCCGTTCTCTTCGTTAATTCCCGTTTCCAGTTGTGAATGCAAATGGTGTTCTGCCAACAGAGCATGAGTTTATGCTCATACGTTGTAAACTTATTGGTGGGGGTAGTTTGTGTGTATTAACAAGGATATTGTAAACATGAATATCAAGTCCTTAGAAATCGCTATCATGAAAGTTTTTCCATACCTGTTTTGCATATTATTATGCAACAATATTTTTTTGGGGGTTGCATGGTTCCTTCCACCAACAGAACCAAACGTCTAATATACTTTACAGATTTATACCCTTTTGCCGGAGTTTGTTGGGGGTGTTTTATAGTGTAGGGGATGTTATTTTTTCTTCTTGTATTATTATTATTTCGCGTTCTCTTATTCTGTCGTTGGAAAGGAATAACCTGTTTAATATGGAGAGAATTGAAAGAGGGTTGCATGGTTTGAAATTTTCATGAATGGTTCTCGAACTCGGAAAACAAAGAGATGCAACAACAGATTCTTAAAAAAGATACTCCCGATCGAGTGGACAGGCCGAGTGTGCAAACATGGAAAATGAAAATAATCGACCTAATATAGTGAACAAAATCAACCAAACGAACTTTGTCATTCCGTTTATAACACATCGAAATATTGCTATAAGACCCCATAAAGTATATATATTCTGGGTCTTGGTGAAATTCTGAGTCAATTTAGCCATGTCCGTTCGTCCCTCCGTTTGTTAAAATCACGCTAACTTCCGAACGAAATAAGCTATCGACTTGAAAGTTGACACAAGTAGTTTTTATTGATGTAGGTCGGGTGGTTTTGCAAATGGGCCCCCAGATTTTGCTTGCGGAGCCTCTTGGAGGAGCAATATTCATCCGATTCGGTTGAAATTTGATACGTGGTGTTATTATATGGTCTCTAACAACCATGCAAAAATTTGTCCATAATTGTATATAGCCCCCATATAAACCGATCCCAAGATTTGACTTCCGAAGCTACTTGGAGGAGAAAATTTCACCCGATCCGGTTGAAATTTGGTTCGTGGTGTTAGTAGTCTCTAACAACCTGCAAAAATGTATTCATCGGTCCATAATTGCCCCCATATAAACCGATCGCCAGATTTGACCTCCGGAGCCTCTTGGAGGAGCAATATTAATCCGATCCGGTTGAAATTTGGTACGTGGTGTTAGCATATGGCCTCTAACACAAATGCAAAAATGTATTCATATCGCTCTATAATTATATATAGCCCCCATATAAACCGATCACCAGATTTGACCTCCGGAGCCACTTGGAGGAGACAATTCACCCGATTCGGTTGAAATTTGGTTCGTGGTGTTAGTATATAGTCTCTAACAACCACTCAAAAATGTATCCATATCGGTCCATAAATATATATAGCCCCATATAAATCGATTCCCAGATTTAACGTCCGGAGATGCAAATTTTATACGATTCAATTGAAATTTTGTATTTTGTATTAGTATATGGACACGAACAACCATGCAAAAATTAGTCCATATCGGTCCATAATTATATATAGTCACCATATAAACAGCTCTCCAGATTTGACCTCTGGATGATCAACATTCATCCGATTCGATTGAAATTTGTTATATTGTGATAGTATATGGCTGCTAACAATCATGGCAAATGTGGTCCATATCGGTCTATAGTTATATATAGCCCCCAGATAAACCGAACCCCAATCACACAAAAATTGGTCCATATCGGTTCATAATTTTATATAGCCCCCATATAAAGCGACCCCATATTTCAATTCTGGGTTTCTAATTACCGCGCCAAAGTTCATATCGGCCTGGCCGAACTTACGGCCGTATACTCGTACACTTGTTTTAATATGAAGTAGTACATTCTTCTAAACGGTTGCAGTTATAATTTCTACTTGATGGTCACGTTTTTTTTTTTTTTTTGTTAATTACGCCTGTGAAAGCAAGCAGAGGATTCTTGAAAAAAACAGCATTTCTTCTTCTGGATTTTTAGTTCCAAAAATTAGTTCAATGGAATTCTACCATCCACCATGGATTGGGTACCAAGTTCGCGAGATATTGGACATTGAAGGTAATTTGTAAAATTTTTAATAAATCTCTAAAATGGTGGCCAATGGATTTGCAAGGGCAAAGATCTGGCGGAAAGGTACGGTCCCCGTTTCCTGGTATTGAACGCTCAAACAAATGTTATGCTAATTAAATTTTGCAGCTCTTAACTGGGATAATTAAAAAAAATATTTTTGGTTTATTATATTATCAAGTAACATATTCTCCCCACCTATCGTTTTCTGAACCAGGGGGTCCAAGTTCAACACATCTTAAATGAGAGGAGAGAAAAGGAGGCTAATTCGTGATAACCCCCCAAAAATAGAAAAAACCATCAAATTCTATATGATATATGATAATTTGCATCGAAGAGTGAAAAGTAGGTTAATTCGCGATCACCCACCCGAATATTATTAAAAAAGATACAGAACTTTTTATAGATTTTTGCAAAGTGATTGAATTTTTCAATTAGTGCTCATAAAACCATTCTTACGATTTCCTCCTTATATAGACATTTTTAATTAGGTTTCGCCTACATAATAGACGGCCGGATGTCGGCGGGGGCTATGGGGCTCTGCCCCATAAGTCACAACTGTTACAAACCAAAACTGGAAAATGCAATCATATGATGATTAGAATTTTGCATTGACTAATTGCCAAACTATGTTTTTTTCAAAATAATATAGAATTATTGAGTTTAGTTTTGAATGTGGGTAAAACCAATTGGATACGTGGGTATCAACTTTATTTAGTGAATACCCTTATTATTGCAGCACTTATTGTTAATAACCCTATTCTCCTGAGGGATGTAAATAATCTACCCCTAGCATACTCGAGTAAGGGAGACAGCTATATTAGTAAGGGAGAATATATACGGCGCCATGTTTCTATATCAGTGATGGAACTAATTTACATTGACTCCAGAACAGACAATAATAGTACGATATTTTCGTGCCTAAAGAATTGTAATGATTTATTTACAAATATCAAGCGTCCATGGTTGCTATAAAAAATTGCGTGTATTTGATATTTAAAACATTCATTTATTTTATTCTTTCAGAGCATGACACTAAAGTCCAGTTCCAGTCAATTTCTTGTTATTATTTATCGTGTAGATAAAACAGACTGATCACATACAAAAATTTTAAGAAACCGTAGTTTATTCTCCGGTATGACAAACCGACCATAAAAGTTAATACTGTATTCTTTAATGCAAAACTACTTATTTGACTAATGAGCAAATGGCCGAGTTGCGAGTTCGTGCTCAAAACGAATATAAATCTAAATAAGTAAGGGCTAAAATTGTAACTTAAATCGAATTTATTGAATGAGTATACAACCACATTTGAAGGTATATTAGGTATAGGGCATTCGGGATCGATTTTTATAAATACCGGGAATCGGGATTTAAAAATATAGCATAACGGGATTTTTTTCGGGATCCCGACATTTTCGGTATTCTTCAAATATTTTAAGTAATAACAATCTACAGCGCCAAAAAAATTGTTATACATTAAACCTATTTAGTTTAATTCAATTTTATTATAAAAAAACAGCAAAATACATAAGAGTAAATTAAAAAAGCGATTTCATACCGCTATCTTACTCAGCAAAATATTTTAAGGATTTTGATTAGTTTAGGTATATTTTCGTAAACTTGTGTTAATCCTTTTGTACTTCATCGTTTGAAGTAACTTCTTAGATAAATCAAGGCATTCAAATTTTTATCAGATAAACGCGTGTTTTTCTCTCTGGCAGTCAACTAAAAATAAACGGTTTGTAACGACCCTGGTACCCGCTGAGTCTATCCTGGATAATAGTGTCGAAAACATGTTCTTACAATCTTGTCATATTGTCGACGGACCTTTTATCATTGATTTTATTTTATGTGGCACGAATTCCATTTCACATGAAGTCATTGTCTTGTCATAATGTCGACGGACTTTTTATCATTGATTTTATTTTATGTGGCACGAATTTCATTTTGAACTCATTGTTCAGAGAAAGACCTTATCGTTTATTTCGATTTTTTATGAAATTATGCTTTTTATAGAATACTCATGTATACCTCATGTATTATAAAATTCTTACTCAAGGTGTAGAATAAATGTTTATTAAATCAATTTGTCGGGTATGAAGTCTAAGGGCCATTTGCATTGAATGAAGTCTCCAATTTATTAATAAATTATGCCAAAAAGCAACAAATTTAAAAAATTAGATTTTTTCGGGATTCCGAGACTATGTGCTTTTCTGATCTATGGGATACAGTAGTTATTTTCAAATCTAAACCGATACGAGTGATAATTTGGAGATTTAGTGATACCATATATATTGTTATATTTATGTTGCACCTAAATCGCACCCACAATGCACGTGGTATTCTATAATTTTATAAAATAGAGCACTATCTCATGCTAATTTTGAATAAGATCGGTTAATATATCAGATTTTTCTGTATTCAATAGATAGAGATCCAAAATCCACTTTATCCAGATTTCAAACGTCATTTGCCTTATAAAAAAGGGATTTCCAAACTACTTTTAGTAGATTTTGAGCCTAAAGTTTATTGCCTATTATATAAAAATTTGTTAGTTATATTTTTTTCTGTCTAACCTTGGGGTATAATGTGAAAAATTTATTGGATTACATTGTGTTTAACTGTGCATTCCATTTAGTACACTTATATAAGTAGCTCATCACTTGGGTACATTTTTCGTACCATCGTCGCATGCACAAATATCATCCCTGATAGTCGATGATTTTATGAGCATCAAGCTAATAGTTCATTTGTTGTTCATTCTCATTTAAAAACCAACATTCGATCTGAACAGACGTGACGTAAACCCCCTCGCTCGTTTAAGCCACCCGGAGAAGAGAAAAGAAAAAATTTATTATTTCTAAAATAAAAGAAAAGTCAAAGCTTTGAATAAAGCATTTATTATTTACAAACGCATAGAAAATTTGCAATATAGAAAAGTAAGTGTGTGTTGCCATAGGCCAATGGATGGATACTACTAAAGTGAAGTGAAAATGAAAAAGAACTCGAAATAGAGTGTGTGTATATGTGTGACAAAAGTATCTCAAAGTGTGTTAATAAGCACTAAAAAGTATCTGTATCTAATACAGATATTGAAAACTTTTTACAGTGCTTAGCCGAAAATCTAAGGAAAAACTACATTGTTCTTCTATCAAGAATATTGTGTAACAATTTTGAAAAACGCTTGAGGAAAATTGTGGAATACACTACATGTATACATACTTATTATATACGCGCAAAGAGAAAATTTAAATGAATAATCGTAGTACGTACCTTAAAACAATATAAACAGCAACGTACACAAGCCGAGAAAATTTTTGACACACGCGAATATCACTTTTTTATTGTACAAAAACCTCCCTTCCACAAAAATACCAAATCAATAAATCGATTTTCCTTTTTTTTGCTATACCAAGAGAACGCAACGTTCACCCCCTCCAAGCCATAGCTGTTTGTTGTTCGTGTATGTCATGTTATAAATAGAGGAAGCATTCATACCGACAAACACATATATGTACACACATATACGTAGCGACGTCGAGTCTCATCCATCTAGTGAAGGAGAGAACAAAATAATAGTCAACACCACCTCTTCCATCCGTCGACCCTCTACTATCTTGGTATACACACAACACTATAAAATATATATTTTTTTGTGACTAACAAAAATTTAACTTTTCCATCATTCAAAAAAACTAAAATTCAACAAGAGCGACTTACTTCGCCCGTACGATTTGTTGGTGTATATTCTTCCATTACAACACGCTTGTTGTATTACATATCTCTTCACATAGTCCATAGAAAATAAACGTAAATACAAAGTGAGTACTGGATGTATTGTTGTTGTTGGGATCAGTCGGTCGGACTCTTCATCATTTGCACTTTGTTTCTAATACAGTTCGCCTAGATATATCTATGCCTGAATTTAGTTTAGGGTAGAATATTAAACAACGAAATTGTGTGTAATTTTTTGCGAGGGGTTCAAAAACCGTAAGGTACTTTGCGCTACTAATTTGTGTGTGTTTGTGTATTTAGTATATACCGTGTAACTATATGGCACCAATGTTTGAAGAAGAACAAGAGAGGGAGTAAATAAAGCATTCTCCTCAGCACGCACACACACTAACATTAGTGCATATTTGCGATTACTATAAAACGTAGTGTTGCCAGGTAAACCGTAATAAAATTTCCGGCAAAAGTGTTAATTTAGGGCAATGAAATTCGTAGTTTATAGCATACATCTGAAAACTATATACAGTGAAACCTCTGAAACTCGGCGGAAGCCTCCCAAACGTAGACAGTGGTCTGGGGACGTTTGCTATAATAACATATTAAAATTAACCTCTCCTACTTGGACACCTCTCAAATGTGGACAAAAATGAACGCAACTGTGAGTGTCCATCTTTCAGAGATTTCACTGTAATATGTTTTTTTAAACAGTAGAAGGCTTTCGTATATAGAAATATGGGACATTTCCAAATTTTCAGAATACGTTATTAATTTTATAGTTAAAAATAGTTTTTTCAGTTTAAATGGGTCCAAAGAGACATTAGGTGGGTACTTTATTTGGTTTCTTCACTTATAACTAACAATCAGTAAATTTCAAAATTTTACGCAATTATGGATTGAAAATTCCTTCCGTGTTTTGACCAGTTTTGTTAAAAATATATTTGTCTCCATACACTTTAGGGCAAGGTTTTGATGGAGAAACAAATAGCCGGTACTTAATGTTGACATTGACATATTCGCGGTTTACTTTAGAAATCAATTAAAACTGATTTTGAATGTGAAAACCGAACAAAGTACCGGCTTTTAATCAGAAAATCTAACATTATTTTCAGTAGCTCCCTTTTTGAGGCAAATCCCAACATTGTTAGATGCCAATAATTTCCCAGGCCTTCCTTGAATTGAATCTAAAAAGGGCAATTTCTCAAAAATAGGCTTTCCAACAATCCTTCCCAGCAGAATAGAAAATGACAATGACGTATATCCATTTCATAGTACTCGAAATTTATAAAAACATGTTCTTGTTATTGGCGAAAATCATTTTTGTTTTTGAAATATTCTTTTGACGGGTAAACATTTAAACCAATTTTCGGTTCATAGCAGTTGTTTATATCCTGTCAGTAGTGAGTGTTTCAAAGATTTTTGAAGGAATTGGTCAATAAGCTGACCAAAATAAATGTCAGTAGCATTTTCAAAAAATCCGGTACCGTTTTTGGAAAATATCAGATATGAGCTAAAAATGTTTGATGGTTCGACTACAGTGCGAATTCCATTTTGATTTGTGTCAAATATGCTCCGACTACGGTAGCGAAACTAATTTTGATTTCTGTCAAATATGGTTCGACTACGGTGGCGAATTCCATTTTGATTTCTGTCAAATATTTACCCAGTGTGACCGTACTGTAATTTACATAGTGTGACACTCTGACATTGATAAGATACTAGCTCACAACCTGAGGTATTGCAACTTACTTATTAATCTAATGGCCGGCTTCACACGATAAATAATAACAAGATATTAAGAAACGAACACAAAGTTCACTTCATTCACAATATATTAGCTAAGCAAATTGTTTCCGAACCACTAACATAGGTTAACATTTTCCAGGTGTCTAAGCGATAATCCTTCAAACTTCATTTTCGCCCTAAATACAAAGTAGAGTTCTCAAACAGTAGGAACCTAATGTATACCTTCTCATCCAAAGCAGGTCAGCTTATATAGTAGCCGTTATACTTTACTAATAATATCGTAGTGATAATCGACGAATTGAGAACATTAGTGAATCTGGTGTACTCGTTATGTAGCAATTTCAATTGCATCTGTTTTTGGTAAAGAATTTCCAATGCAATAGCTTCGATATGGACAACAATTGTGGTTGGTGGTACTACTATTAGTATGTCTGTCTTGCAAGCAGGCAAAACGTCTACGATATCAAAAAAATAATAGTGTTTTATACGAGTCAGGGATTGAACCCATGGACATGACATAATAGCTATTGCAATACCCTGACTATTCTAGCTTTGTAAGAACATTTATCCAAGTACTGCTTATTACAGAGTGTAAGGGAGAATATTAAAATCCCTTTAGACTGAATAGTCTAAGTGAGCCTGAAACTTAATCGGGCTGCCACTTTAACTCTAACATACCCTTTGGAAAGTGTACAATATGTAGAAAAATGGAATAATCAACTTTTAAGTATCATGCCAGCAATTCAACTTTGAAGTTGTTCATTACATTACTTCAATATAAGCTTTAAAACATTACATAAAATCTCTACGCCAATGTTCATAGATTATTCCCCTTAGGGATCTCTTTCTAAATCGAATCTGAATGGCGTGCCACTTGGAATACCATGATTTTGATGTTTACGAGAATTGGAAATTCACCATAATGTGTTTGTTTGTTGGTTTTGTGTACACAACGCGTTGATAAGGGTAGGAATTTCATTCACCCTTACTTTCGTAAACATCCTCCCCCTTTTTTTGGTAGTTATTTAAAGGGAAGTTTTAACGGACGGTGGGTGATAGTTAAATGAATATGTATCTGTGCGTGTGTGTGTTATGTACATTCCAAACTACCGCTATTCAAACGTTATAATATTTCCATTCCATGTCTGGAAACAATACCATATTCTCACTTCCTTATTCTCTCTTCGTTTTCCAGAAGAGAATATGTGTATGGAAATTTTGGCAAAGGGGCTGATATTGTTGGCCAGTATATACAACCCTAGATATTCCAGTGCCATTAGTTTTCCACGTTCCACAAATTCCAAATAGACCTACAGGAATATTTTTCTCACCCGGAAATCATACTTGCTCCAGCGTTCGAACGATTAACAACTAAATAACGTTAGTCTAATAACAAAAACGTTTTCAAAGGGAACTTGATTCAAGCCAAAAAAAAAAATACATAGATAATCTTCCTTATATCTCCCAAGGAGTAATTTCTTTAAGCATACATTAGTATTTCTATAGACCAAAGGTATGTGGTGAAAAAAAAGCTTACAAATCGAAAAAATCTCTCAATAGAGTTTAAAACAACAGATACACATCTGGTTAAGGTATCCTACTTTTGGAATGTCTTTCGGAATTTCTTTTGTATATTTCCCGACAATGTGATTTCAAATGTGATTTAATATTTTTTGTTTTTTTTTTCTCATTTTAGTGGACTTTATGATGGCTAATCCAGGAGCTGCAGCAGTCGAAAATCAATCGGCCATATTGCCAGGCACAAATCCCGCTGTAGCAGCTGCGGCTGCTTTATCTGCTGCTGCTGTATCACCAGCCGCTGCTGCACAATTGCAACAACAACATCAGCAGGTCCAGCACGCCATATTGCAAGTGCAACAACAGCAAACACAACAAGCTGTGGCCGCTGCAGCAGCCGCTGTTGCTCAACAATTGCAAAATCAAACTAATGGCAATACCACAAATGGCGCTGGAACCAATGGCTCTACGGAAACTCGTACCAATTTGATTGTGAACTATTTACCCCAGACCATGAGCGAAGACGAGATACGCTCTCTCTTCTCCAGTGTTGGTGAAATCGAGTCAGTTAAACTGATCAGAGATAAGGGTCAACCCTTTTTGGATCCCTTAAATCCACAAGCCACCAAGGGTCAAAGTTTAGGCTATGGCTTTGTGAACTATGTGCGACCCCAGGATGCGGAACAAGCTGTTAATGTATTGAATGGTTTACGTTTACAAAACAAAACAATTAAAGTGTCATTTGCTCGTCCCTCATCGGAAGCTATTAAGGGGGCCAATTTATATGTGTCAGGCTTGCCCAAGACAATGACCCAACAAGATTTGGAGGCTATTTTCGCACCATTTGGACAAATTATTACATCACGCATTTTGCAAAACGCCGGAAACGATACACAGACTAAAGGTGTTGGCTTCATACGCTTTGACAAACGTGAAGAGGCTACTAGAGCTATAATTGCCTTGAATGGCACAACTCCCGCCAATTGCACGGATCCCATTGTGGTCAAGTTCTCCAATACACCTGGCAGCACAAGTAAAATCATACAACCCCAATTGCCCACATTCTTGAATCCTCAATTGGTTAGACGTATTGGTGGTGCTATGCACACACCGGTGAATAAGGGCTTAGCCAGATTCTCACCCATGGCTGGTGATATGCTTGATGTAATGCTACCCAATGGCTTGGGAGCTGCGGCGGCTGCTGCTACCTCATTGGCCAGTGGTCCTGGCGGTGCTTATCCCATCTTCATTTACAATTTGGCTCCAGAAACCGAAGAGTCATCCCTGTGGCAGCTATTCGGTCCATTCGGTGCTGTGCAATCGGTGAAAATCGTCAAAGATTCCTCAACAAATCAATGCAAAGGCTATGGCTTCGTGTCCATGACCAATTACGATGAAGCAGCCATGGCCATACGAGCCCTGAACGGATACACTTTGGGTAATCGTGTATTACAAGTCAGTTTCAAAACCAACAAAAAGTAAATTTCACTTTTGCATTACAAAAAAAACACACACACATATTTTTTAAAAAAATAAGAACAAACAATAAGCATACAGAAAAGAAGAAAAACCCCCCATTAAAACAAAAAACCATAGATACTAAGGCAAGGTAGGACAGAAAAGAAAAACGTACACACACACACATCCATACACAATAGCCGTGGAAAAGGAAAATATGTGAGAAAATGTGAGAAGAATGTGCAAGGGCGCAGATGTGTATAACCTAGAAAAATAGTACTCTCAATTTTTCTACTCTCTCTCTTTGCTCTCTCTTTTAATCTAAATAGGATGAAAGAAAACCTACTAAACACATTTTCATTGTACAAGAAACCCTAACACACACACACACTCTCTCCCTCTATCTCTCACACACAGAATTCTATACACGCGCAGACATACTGGAAATAATTAATGCATGTCTTTTTTTTTTTTGAAATGTTGCATTTGTCCTTTTAAAGGATTCGAGGAAAATTAAAATACGATTTCCAAACAAGAACTTTGTTCTTAGGTTTTCGATACAGGCAGAGATCAAAAAAGGCATCATCATAATGATGATGAGATGGCATGAGGGTGGAACAACGTAGTAGTTCCACATAGTGCCTATGTAAAGAGGCCGTCTGGTCATATTATGACTGGAATTTTATTAGAAATCCTTTCTTGTTTAAAGAAATCAACAAAAGAAATGAGTATGCAATATTTTTTGCCCCCCTTGGAAAATGGGGGGAAATGAATTTTACACAATATAAAATTCCCCTATATAACAACAATTTTAACATAGGATAAATTAAACAAACTAAAAGTGAAAGTAAATCTTCCAAAAAACGCATAAATTTAATGATAATACTATTCATTTTTCCAACACTCGCCAGTGAAAATAGACGATATGTGAGACAATTTTTTTATAAAAAAGAATATGGATTTTTTCTATAAATACCAACCAACACATATAGCTGAAAAGAGGCTTTTACAGTATTAATGAAGATATTTTCTGCAGACGAGAAGCATGAAATGAAATGAATTTTTCTGGTGATTGTTAGAAAATTACTACATACTTAATCTCCCTTTATTAAGAATATAAACAAATAGTAATAATAATACTAGTTAAAAACGAAAAAAAAACTCAAAGTAAAAACAATAATTTATAAAATTTTATGTAGCAAAAAATTGAAAAAAAAATCAAATCCCAACAAAAAAAACTAAACAAAAAAAAACATGAAGGCTTTGGTTTCAAAGTCCATCTTTGGTTTTTCGGCCATTTAAAGGGTAAAATGAATGCTCCTCCCCCAATAAGTTTATATATAACATTTTGGTTTATAATATCTGCTAAGTTCTTTACGAAAATGCTGCTGGGCTGGCATTTCATAAAGTATTTGTAAGACAAATTTTTATTATTCATTTTACCCATTTAGTAGGCAATATGGTTGTTTGGGTGTATAACATTAGGCATCAAAGTCATTTACAAAATGAAACGTAATAAAGCACAAAGTTCTTTTTTATACAACTACAACAATTAAAAGGCAATCTCTCATGGAAAATCCCAAAATCATCAGTCAGAAGAGAATAAGTAGATACTACCCGTATATTTTCAACGAGGATATAGTTTAAAAAAAATTCCTCTTTTTTTATATATAATCATTTGTTCATGTATTGATTTTCAATTGCCTAAGTTTGATTTCGCTTTCTCATACTCTTTGAGTTTTTTTTTTATATTAAGTAAAAATTTTTTCTTTTTTCCATACCAGAGACATTTTTCCCCCCAAACAAAAAGCAACAACAACCTGCCCCAAGACCCTTTCGAAATAATATTTGTCAAATGATTTTTTATAACAATTGGTTTTTGTTTGTTACAAAAAAAAATAGAACAGTAGGTTTTATGAAAATCCAAATAAATCCTGGATTGCGTTTTTGGTTTATTCTTTGACTCTTTGTTGTTATTATCTTAATTTCTTTTGTTGATTCCTTTAAGTTGTATACTTCTCAGAAAAATATATATATATTTTTGTTCTCGCATACACATACATATTTTATGTATTCTCAATATTTATTTATTCATACTTTTTTTATATAGATATATATCCTTCAAAGGCAGCATTATTTATTGTTTTTGGTATAATATTTAATTTTAATTTCCAAACAAAATGATCCCGTCTAAATATCACACAAAAGAAATTTCCATTTAAATATGAAAAATTTTTGAAATTGTGTCTAATCAAGAATTTTAACAAATAATGTTTCATATAATTAAATAAGAAATTTAAAGCTTATTTGGAAAAATTCAAATGTCGTATTGTCAAATTTTGGGACAATTAAAACCACACTCGTAGAAAATATTCTGCTATTAATGGAGTGCAGGTATTGCTATATTAGCAAGTATCTTTTTTTAGCTATTACAGCTAGACATTTGCAATTTCTAAATAGCAGATATACTGTAAAAACGTCAGTAATCGCGTCTGGTGAAAATTTGGCAAACCATACGAAATTTTCTTGCATGAAATTTTCTCTGGAGAAACCGGGCTTAAAAAAAATAAATTTATTGTGGAACCCTCTGTTTCTGAAATTGTAATATAATTTTCAACAGACAAAACCTAGTTTCACTACAAACTGTTTTTTTTTATTAATAATACTGACCTTTTCTTGTGAGTGTAATATAAGCTTTGCATACTTTTTAGACATTTCCAGAGTTTAGAAACATTCCAAAATATAGCATGGATTGAATTGAGCTCCCCCCATTGCCATTCATAAGGCAGGCAACATTTGTCATTTGGTTAAATATCAAAGACATTTTCATGATTTTTATATTAAATGGAAATTTCTTTTGGTTTTTCTTCATTCATTTTCTTTATTATAATCATGCTTTTTTGAGGAAATGAAGAAACAAAACCATATATTATATCACATACTTATTATCTTCTTATAATTGTGGATTGATTATACATTGTATGCAATTTAGTAATTTTATTAGAGTATAAATTTACATACATATATATATTATTTTTTTTTTCTTTCAACTTTAGTTTTTAAGAAAAAAAAAACATAATTTATCTAAATATATATATAAAAAATTTATATATACAAAAACACACAACCATACCCCATACGCAAGGTTAAAACATAAAAAATATATTAGTTTTAGTATTTAAAAGAATCTAAAGAAAATCACACCCTAATGAAGGGAAACGAGAAGGAACTTATTCCATGAGAAATGAAAAAAGAGCGATAAGGAAATTATATGAAAAAATGAAAATGAAAACGGAACAAAAAATTAATTACAAGTAACAAACAAAGATCTAGTCAGTGAAAATATATTTTTAAATTAAGTTAAAACAAAAACGAAATCGGGGAACATCCGAATATCCTTAACGACGTTCCCCAAACATATAGCTAAACATTTTTTTCTTTTCAATAAAATTTTTCTTTTTTAAGGAAAACGTTTAAAGCTAAAATTTTTTTTATTATTTTGTTTCAGTTCTGTTCACTAATTTATGAAAATTTTCCTTTTTGTTAATTTGAAAAGAAAGAAAAAAAAACCAACCTATGTAATCCAAAGATTTAAATATTTAGTAAAATTCTATTTAAAAAAACGAAACAAAAACCTATAATACATTTGTACACAGATTTTTCTTCTATAGCAAAGAACCCCAACACCAAAATTCAATACTGAAATCTAATGGTTAGGGTTCTTTTATTACTATAGAGTATATATATTTTTAATAATACTTTTTGTAATGAAAAAATAATGGAAGAATTATAAAAAAAAACACACACACACAATTTTCTGTGCAATAGTTAAGGAGAAAATGAAAATACAAGCAAAAAAGCCTAGGTTTATTGCAAATGGAAAAATTAGGTATCTCATTATACAATGGAAATTTGAAAAACAAAACTCTTTATGTAAATATAAAAATATTTTTCATTATTATTTATTGAAAAAAACAAAAAAAACATAACATTGATAAGAAAGCTAAAGAGAAGTGTAACATCATGATGAGAAGACAAGCGAAGAAAATATTTTTATTTCAACAATAATGTATGTGTGAATGTTGTATTGGTTTTTTTAATATACACACACCAAATACATATTTTTTTTAAATTAAATTTAAGTAATTTTTTCTTAATCTTTTGTCATAATCTTCTAATTTTATTATTTATTTCTTTTTTAATTAGGGAAATACCCAGAAATCCTTTCAAAGTTGAAAACATACACAATATTCATGAATAAATTTGAACTTGATCTGGTATCAATGCTCATATTTCATTAAATTCATCATCTAAAAAAAAAAACAAAAATTATTTAAAAATTTTCCCCCTTACATTTCATTTTTTTTTTAATTTTCTTCTTTTGTAAACAACATATATAAGTAATTTTTGTATGTTGTCGTTCAAACAAAACTTAACAACTTAAGCTATATAATGCTAACAGCAAAACAAAAGCAAACAATTTGATTAACATCGTATAGTTTATTCTCTTTCATATATATATTAATACATAATTATTATAATTTTAATTTTACAATATATATATTTTTTCATTTGATTTGATTTTAATTTGTGGGTTTTAGGTTTTTATTTGTATTTTATTTTATTTAATTTTTGTTCTGTTTTTTTTTTTCTCAACATATATATACATTTTTTTTAGTTTGTAATTCAATTTGTCCTTAGTTTTATTTTTTTTGTTTTGTTCAAATATGTAACAACATTTATTTTAGTTTTTATGATTATATATATATTTTTTTTAATAATTATGCTTTCATTTTTTTTTTGTAATAAATGTAAAAACCAACCTAGTAAAAATATCCTTTATCCTCTTTCGAGAAACAAAAGAATGTGAAAGAAATAATTTATTGGAAAATTTTGTGTCATGCTTGTTTAAAGATGTAAAAAAAGAACAAAAAAAATGGGAAATCAAATATTGGTGAAGGAATTGGAAAATATCATATTATATAAACAATACCTTAATCTAAATTCGAAAATGTGACTTAAAAGGAAATAACTAAAATATCGAAAATCTTAAGTGGCTTCATATACACACAAAAAAAATTTCTGATTCAATCACGAAATTAATTGATCCAATTAATTTTTTAATTGAAATTCTGATTCAATCACGAAATTAATTGATCCAATTAATTTTTTAATTGAAATTTCTTCAATCACAGAAATGATAGTATCAATTAAAAAATTAATTGATCCAATTAAAAAATTAATTGATACTATTAATTTGTGTGATTGATTTTTATTTCAATTAAAAAATTTGTTGATTCAATTAAATTTTTAATTGAATATTTTTTAAAACTCAATTAAGATTTTAATTGGAAAAATGTTCGTGAAATTTTTTTCTGTGTACGAAGAGACCTTAGTTTTGAGATTCAGTTTTATAAAATTGCA
Organism: Haematobia irritans; assembly: GCF_050003625.1. Lineage (NCBI taxonomy): Eukaryota > Metazoa > Arthropoda > Insecta > Diptera > Muscidae > Haematobia > Haematobia irritans. Next base: position 16,961,489 of record NC_134399.1, on the reverse strand, counting down.
TCCTTAAGTTTTTTTTTACTAAAGAATTTAAATATTTTTTGGAATTGTTAAATGTTTATAGGACATAAACCTTAAAACCTTCGAAAACATCTAAGGTATACGGAAACTGTAATTTCTTTCCTTAATCACAAACTCTTTGTACTCGAGAGCAGACCAGTGATACCATTTATTTATATATAAAAAAGTTATTTCAATTTATTTTTCTTTATACAAAAATTTGCAAACTTAAATTTTTTTAATATTATAAATTTTTGTATTTATCGAAAATAAAAAAACAAACAATTCCAAAAAAAATTTTTTAAATATTTTCTAAAATGAATATTGTAAACAATAACCATTGATATATTTTATGGGCTTTCAAACCATTTCCGTAAATACCTAAACATATATATTCCAATTCCTTTTTTTTATCTCACCAAACCTATTGTTATTTTTTTAACCTATTGTCATGTCATATCGCATATATATGTGTGTGTTGGTTTAGATTTATATTTTTTTTTTATTTAATTATATTTTATTATTATAATTTTCATTTTTGCAATTTAACCTTATTATTTCATTAGTTTTGTTTTATAATTTAATTACAATTATGTATGCATACAACAACAAAAATTTCAATTAATAAACAAAACTTTTATTTTTTGGCAAAAAAAAATACAAATATTTTTTATTTTTTATTTTATTTTAGTTTTTTTTTTATTTAATTTAAACATTTTTTTAGTTTTCTTTACACAACCAGAGATACCAGAGGCTCTTTTAACCAACCATCATCAACCACAACCAACAAACAAAAAGTTGTAGTGAGTTTTGTTTTAATATGTATTTAATTTTGATTTTGGTGATTATAAAGAATTTTATTTTATTTGAACAAATTCAAATAATTCTTTTCCCTCACCCTTATTATTTTTTAGTTTTTGTTTGGCCTAACCACCATTTTTCCTATTCCACAAACTGACTGTTGCAAAACAACATCTCTCTAGTCATAATAAAAGCAACTTAAAAATGATCTCAACATTTAAGTAAAGATAAAGGTAACATTCCAGATTTTTTTGGAATTATCGCATCGCATTTAAAAAAATACTAACTTAAAAAAAAACACTTAAAACAAATGCTAGTCAAAATTTGTTGTAAAAAAGATAATAATCAAATTCCTAAGACCCCGCCCTCCCCAAAAAAAAAGACCCTTCTCTCTATGTCTTAACAAACAAAAAACGCAATTTTCCAAAGAAGAAAATAAAATTTGAAATTTTAGCTTAGTAAGGCAGTATAATTGAAATTATGTAACCAAAACCGAAAAAAAAACTGAAATCGTAAAAAATCTAAGAGAAGCTAAATAACCATAACATTCCAAGCAAATGTTTTATAAACAAAAAAACAAACGAAAAAGATAACCAAAAACATGTGCAAGTGTTTCACATAAAAAAAGACAAAACCTACAAAATGATTATATTTGAAATTTTTCAGTTTCAAAAATGTTTTCTTTTGGACAAAAAACAAAATTACAAATTTCTCTTATACTTTTTTGAAAATAATCTTTTTAACCAAATAATACTCATAAGTTCTTTTTTGATATAAATGTATGTATGGCCACCAGTATATATTTATTTAATTATTATTTTTTGGTTCATCTATATCTCAATATTTTGTTCAATTAAATTATTGTGTGTAAATGTAATTTGTATTTTAATCAAAGCATATTATATATATATTTATTTAATTTATTTAACCTACAAAACACAATGATTTGTTTTTTTACAAAATGATATTATCGAACAAGCAAATTATTATTACCATTATGATTATTATTATGACTTTAAATCTTATTAATTACTCTTATATTTATTGATTATCATTAAAAAAAAACGGAAAAACAAAAACAACTCATCTTAAAAGAAAAAAATCTTAATAATATTATAAATGTATTAAAAATTTACAAATTATGAGTTTTTCATTTTGAATTTTTTCGAAATATTGCAAACAAATAGGTTAATTTATCAATTTTGTTTGTTGTGGTTTATTATTTTTGTTTATTTTATTTTATATTTGGAAATATTTTGAAGTTTCTATGCATTGTTTTGAATTTCATTTATTTCATCTGATGGGGACTAGGCCAAAAATTGACCTTTATGAAGACTAAAATCGACAAAATTATTTTTTATATTTTGGGTGAAAATATCGGTGTAATATGTGTGTAAGGGTCAACATCGATTATGCGGCTTTTTTAAGCCGACATAAGAAATCGACATTTTATTTTGGGTAAAACGCCGTTAAACCGGGAAAAGCTACTTTGAAGTGCTAAATCAGGTTTTAATTCTATTAAATGACAGAGAGAAGAGTTTGTCATTTAACCGTAAATGGTGACTCAAAGAGCGTAATTAGATAACATTTTATGTTGAAGAAGCGCTCTCTTTCTCTAACTTCACCATTGTGGTATCACAATGAACTGAATAGTCTAAGAGAGCCTGAAATGTCGGATTGCCACTATACATATCTCAACCTCACTCTACCACCCTATGACTTCTATGGCTCAGAAAAATACACCCAAATACATTTGCTAGCAAATTTGTAACTGCAGAAAGACAGAGAGGGGAGTTTGTCATTTAACTGTAAATGTCGACGCAAAGAGCGTAATTAGACAACATTTTATGTTGGTATCACAATCAGGGCTGCCAATAAAAGTTTAAGAAGAAATCGTCACTTTTTTTTAAAACATATGTGTTCAGATTTTATATCCTAACCCACATAGTGTTTAGGGAATATACATTTTTATTGACTTTAGACTGCATAAAACATACTGATCGACTCAGAATCACCTCTTGAGTCGATTTATTCGTCCGTTCATCGCTCGGTCTGGCTATGTTAAGTATTGTTCGCAGGATTCCGATCGATTTCAACAAATGGGGCCGTATTGAGCTCATTTACTAACCGGTCGACTTCAAATTTAATACAAGGTAATTAAGTACCTTTAAAGTAAGCAAAATTGATTCGACATCGGTCAAGATTTCGAATTCGCTCGATTTTCCCAAATTTTTGAACGGAGTAAATATCGTAATTTCCGAGGCAAACATCGGATACTGCTATTTTTTGAATCAAAAATCGTCAAAATGCAGATAAATCGGCAAAATTGGCAGCCCTGATCACAATGGACTGAATAGTCTAAGTGAGCCTGAAATATCGGACTGACTCAGAGAAAGTACACCAAAGAAACTTGTTAGTAGAAACAGCAGAAAGGTCTCTTAAAACATACAAAATTGGTGGAAAGGGAAGGAAAGACGGTTGCCACTCGAGCCAAAAATAATCTACCAAAATTTGAAGAAAATTTTACCAAAATAACTACCAAACAAAAAACTCTTATTTTGCTGTGTTTGATCAAATTTTTGTGGCTATTATTAAAAAAAATGCTTCTTCGAAAGAAAATTTTATTTCTATAGAAAAATTTTCTCAAAATTTTATTTCTATAGACAAATTTTGTCCAAATTTTATTTCTATAGAAAATTTTGTTAAAATTTTATTTCTATGGAAAATTTTGTCAACATTTTATTTCTATAGAAAAATTTTGTCAAAATTTTATTTCTATAGAAAATTTTCTCAAAATTTTATTCTATAGACAATTTTTTCAAAATGTTATTTAAAAAAAAAAATTGTTAAAATTTTTTTTCTATAGAAAATATTCTCAAAATTTTATTTCTATAGAAAATTTTTACAAAATGATATTTCTAAAAAAAATGTCAAATTTTTGTCAATTTTTTTTTCTATAGAAAGTACATATTTTCAAAATTTTATTTCTATAGAAAATTTTGTTCAAATGTTATTTCTATACAAAATTTTGTCAAAATTTTATTTCCATAGAATTTTGTCAAAATTTTATTTTTATATTTTGTCAAAATTCTATTTCCATAGAAAATTTCTTCCAAATTTTATTTCTATAGAAATTTTTCTCAAAATTTTATTTCTATAGAAAATTTTGTCAACATTTTATTTCTATAGAAAATTTTCTCAAAATTTTATTCTATAGAAAATTTTGGCAAAATTGGTAGAATTCTGCTAACTGTGGTAGCCGTGGAAGGCACTCGCTGTTTGCTGAAATAGCAAACATCGTCAGCTATGTCGATAACCTGTTTTAGTAACTAACAGAAGACAGCGCCTATTATTTTTGCAGACTTTTCTCTAGATTTCTCCCCGCTTCCGAGTTTTTTTTTTAAGCCTGAAACACTAAACCTTAAAATTTGGCAATATATCTCAAATGGAAATAAAATTGAAGTTTGAGAGTATCTCGATTTTTTCATTATTAGAAAAACGAATTTTTGCGATTCTCAATATTCGAATATTGGGGTATATAAAATCATGCATTTGTGGACGTAAATCTTTTTTTTCCATATCAGATCAGTTCAATATTTATTTGTTTTTTTTTTCGATTTCGGTTTGTTTGTTTAATTTATTTAAATTCATAATTTATTTTATATCTTCAGTTTATTCTATATTTAATTTCTAGTATGGCTTTAGTTTCTATCCTCTATGGGCTGCATATATTTTTTAAAATAGGTTGTGTTGATAGTTGATTTTTCATTTGGTAACATAGGTTGTTTCGCTAGGTCTTACATATATCCCACTTTTTTCTAACCACCACCCCAACCCCCGAATGAGGACATTTAAATATGTTTTCTGAGCGTGGGCTATTTTCTCAGACTCAGTCTGAGTATTTTTCAGTTGGCTTCCTGTTCTGTTTTTATATCACTTACATAAGAAAAAATACGTTTTGGATTTAATTAAAAAAACCCATTGGCAGTGTAAATTAAACTAAAAGAAATTCTTTAGAATTCTGTAGATCATATAATTGTAAATGTTAATCGATCTACAGAATGAAAAATGTTAATACTATTTTTGATGAACAGTTGCCATGGTTTGGGGGGTTTTAAAAGAATCATTTTTGGTTGTTTTATTCATGTGGCACTGATTTTATTTAATAATTTCGAAAAATTCCAAAATAATTTTTGGTTTAATTATTATTGAATTGGTTTTCGAAATTTACATGTCACACCCTAATATTAGCAGCATCAAATGAAATTATCACTGAAAGAACTCACTACGGTTTTTTGCAGCAATTTTTGAAATTTTTTTCTTTATAACCTAAAAGAATATATTACGACAATCATAAGTAAATATCAGTAATAAGCACAAGGAATAACATTTGATGCTGGTATATTTTTCTAGGGGTACATTTGTCTAATACAATTTCCCAAAAAATAAATTTTGTTATTTTTTTCTGATTTCTTTGCGTGTATATTCTTATATTTTTCCTTTCAAATCACAATACCACCAATTGCTATAATCCTTCCAAACAATTCTTCCTTTGTCCTTAGACAATTTGAAAAGGCAACGATTTTCTGTTTTTTTTTTGGATCTTGGTATTTTAGTTTCGAAAAATTTCAGTACGCGGCGTAGTACTGCTCTCTGGCACGTTGTTTTCAGTTGTCCTTATAATTTTTTTTTCTAGAGTGGATCATGGTTTTCTTGGTTTTTCTTATAGTGTATATGTCCGTCGTTTCGAATTTTCAGTTGTTTAAATAAGAAACCATAAAATCACATATATATGAATACAACATGTGAATTCACTGTGAATTCAAATTTATTTATATTTGAATTCACTTTGAATTCACATATATTCCAAATATAAGTGTTTTTTATTGGGAAGTGGTTTTTTAATTCGAAAATTTTTGATTTTATATGAAAATTGGCACTTGAAAAAGTCGAAATTATTTTTATAAAAAAAAAAACAAAACGCAAGGCTTATCAAAAAACAAAAACCCGCTTTTAATGTTAAAGGCCTCGTTTTCAAAATGTATCATTTTATTTTTTAACAATGAAACTGTATTTTGGTAAGTAATTTGAATTTTTATAATTTCCGCCTTAGAACCGGAAGTAAAAGCTCGATATTTTTAAGTTTATTTTGTTTAATATACAACAAGTTCCAGTGATTTTGTTTTTTTTTTTTTTGGTGAAAAAAAGAAACAAATACCCGTGTAACAAATAACTTTTTCTCATAACTTATATTTTTGTTGTCATCTGTGTCAATTGTTGAAATACAAAAGTTTTAATATATTTTCTTTGGTTTTTATAAAAACAAAATAAAATATTTTGTTGTTGCGTTTTTAAGTTTAGCCAACAAAATCACTCTTTATTTTAATGTAAAATTTTCAAAAATAATGTTTGTGTTGTTTTGAATCAAAATCAAAATGAAACATACACCTTTATCCATGTTTGCAAAGAAACAAAAATTTATAAGTTTTTGGTAAGTAATTAATTATTGTAATTGTTTATATTTATGAGTTACGATTCTAAGTTAATTATTATGTCCTTTAGTGTATTGAATTCACTATGTCATATCACCACAATCAAGACAACAAACGCTCGACTTTTCTGAAACTATAACTAAAATGTCTTATTTGTTTTTCTTTCAGTGTACAATAACTTTATTTTTCACAGATAACAGTTTTATAGTTTTCATGGTTTTTATTTGAACCCTATGGAAAAAAGTATAGAAATTATTTCAGCAGCTTAGATGACATAGTTATGTCCGCCCCCATTGTAAACGTGCTAAATTATTTTATTGTATAGTTGAATTAATATAAATTATTTTTGTTTTTAAATTAAATTAAATTAAATTAAATTAAATTAAATTAAATTAAATTAAATTAAATTAAATTAAATTAAATTAAATTAAATTAAATTAAATTAAATTAAATTAAATTAAATTAAATTAAATTAAATTAAATTAAATTAAATTAAATTAAATTAAATTAAATTAAATTAAATTAAATTAAATTAAATTAAATTAAATTAAATTAAATTAAATTAAATTAAATTAAATTAAATTAAATTAAATTAAATTAAATTAAATTAAATTAAATTAAATTAAATTAAATTAAATTAAATTAAATTAAATTAAATTAAATTAAATTAAATTAAATTAAATTAAATTAAATTAAATTAAATTAAATTAAATTAAATTAAATTAAATTAAATTAAATTAAATTAAATTAAATTAAATTAAATTAAATTAAATTAAATTAAATTAAATTAAATTAAATTAAATTAAATTAAATTAAATTAAATTAAATTAAATTAAATTAAATTAAATTAAATTAAATTAAATTAAATTAAATTAAATTAAATTAAATTAAATTAAATTAAATTAAATTAACTTAAATTAAATTAAATTAAATTAAGTTAAATTAAATAAAATTAAATTAAATTAAATTAAATTAAATTAAATTATAATAAAAATTATAAATAAATAATAAAAATTTCAAACCAAATTTTATTTTCATATATCTATTTTCTTATTACAAAAATATACTTTTCGGTATTATTTTTAAATCATTCATATTAATATTTATTATTTATTATTGGTGTTCACATTTATTAGTTGCACTTTAATTTTTCCTGATATAACTTTCTATTTGAATTAATTTTCTGTTTCCTATGATTTCACACATTTTTAGTTTTCAATATATTACAATCAAGAATATTATTCCTTGGAGCTAGGCCTGATCCCTTTCTAATCTCTATTCTTAGTACAAAAATAAAAATTAAGACTGATGAATTAAAGAAAAAGAAAAACAGAAATTTTTATCTAACAAAGAAGCTGAAATAATGACGCTGTGATATTTTTTTGAAAATAAAGAGTTTATATTAAAATATATATACTTTTACCGAATATAAATAAATTTGTTTTTAAAACAAATTATTTTTTATAATTTTTTATGAATAAAATCGAAAAATAAAATGAGTTTTTTGCTTTGTTAAACTTACCATTTTGGTGCTATATCATCTAAATGTGCATGTTTCCAGAAATCTCTTAATTCTTGCAGCAGAAACGATACAGGCATCCCATGTATATTTCCTGAAGCACTGGTTGAGTGTAAATTTATATCAGCATGTGCATCCACCCATACTAATGATAAATTGGGTGAATGTACTAAGTGACCAGCTACGGAACCTTTATATACAGGTTGTGTTTTGTTTTAGAAAAATGTAATAAATGAATAAACGGTAAGTTGGGTTGCATTCATCGGAAAACTTACCAAATCCAATGGCATGATCTCCTCCCAAACACAAGAATTGATCTTGCTCTTGAAGAATTTGAGGTATTTTTTCTATTAAGGCTCTGTTGCAGTTCATAAACGATCCATAGTTTTTCATATTTTTATATTGGGCAGGAGTCTGAGAATCATCAATGAGTTTATAATCCAAATTACCATAATCCGAAATTAATAAATTTCCTTAAAATAAAATGAATGGATTTGTTTTATTCTTGGGGAACGTTAGGCATTTCATTGATATATAAAGAGAGATTAAATTAATAGTAGCCCATTACACATAAAGATTTGAGATATATTTCAATTCATTACGCTTTCACAGTATAACATTTGAAATCGTATTGAATTCAAATATTTTCCAAAGGGTTCTGTTTATTGGGCGAAAAGTAACTATTTAAGGTAAGTAATGCAAAAAAGGCAGACTATTATGTTAGAGATAATATTGAAGATAGACAGGTTAAAAATTGAGGCATCTACTACACAGAAAAAAACTATCATGAGGCATCTACTACACAGAAAAAAAACTATTGTATACCTGAACCACTGTGGAATAGGGTATTATAAGTTGGTGCATATATTTGGAACACTCAGAATGAGACGAGTTAGATGCATAATGTCTTTGGCAATATTGCTCAGGACTGGTCCCTGAGTAACACACCAAATTGTAATCAGAGTGCGTACGTTATATGCTATTGTAAAAATTAATTAATTAAATTAAATTAAATTAAATTAAATTATAATAAAAATAAATAAATAATATAAATTTCAAACCAAATTTTATTTTCATATATCTATTTTTTTTTATTACAAAAATATACTTTTCGATATTATTTTTAAATCATTCATATTAATATTTATTATTGGTGTTCACATTTATTAGTTGCACTTTAATTTTTCTTGATATAACTTTCTATAACATTTGAAATCGTATTGAATTCAAATCTTTTCCAAAGGGTTCTGTTTATTGGGCGAAAAGTAACTATTTAAGGTAAGTAATGCAAAAAAGGCAGACTAATATGTTAGAGATAATATTGAAGATAGACAGGTTAAAAATTGAGGCATCTACTACACAGAAAAAAACTATCATGAGGCATCTACTACACAGAAAAAAAACTATTGTATACCTGAACCACTGTGGAATAGGGTATTATAAGTTGGTGCATATATTTGGAACACTCAGAATGAGACGAGTTAGATGCATAATGTCTTTGGCAATATTGCTCAGGACTGGTCCCTGAGTAACACACCAAATTGTAATCAGAGTGCGTACGTTATATGCTATTGTAAAAAAAGTTAAAATTTGGGAACTACTATGTTTGAGTTAAGGGTGAGTCACATAGCATGCGTTAATCATGGGTTGATATTGTTCAGTGTGAAGCACTCTAACAAAACTGTTGCTTTCAAAGAGAAAATTCAACTCTTCCATCAACGGACGCATAAACGCATAGTATGTAACTCAATCTTTACACGATAAAAAGCATATGACGCATGAAGTTGGCGAACTTTTCAATGCGTCGAGTGCGTTGAAAACACAAAACAACATGTAAACAAATCAACAAACGAAAGAGTCTAAAATAGGGGCGAGGAATTATTGAGGAGTTTAAAACCATAAAGTCATATATTTTAAAAAGTGCGTGGAATTTTGACATTGTAGATATATTGGCGAAAATTTGCCGAAATTCAAAATGGAATAAAGTGATAAAGATTTTCATATATTTTTGTAAAAATGCTGCCCCAATCAATGATAAAACTTTAAGGAAACTTACTACACATAAAAAACATATTTTTTGTTTTCGATAACGAAATTAAGTGTCCAATTAATTTTTAATTGAAATGATAGTACCAATTAAAAAATTATTTGAAAGTCAATTAAAAAAAACTAATTGATCCAATTAAAAAATTAATTGATACTATTAATTTTTGTGATTGATTTTTGTTTCAATTAAAAAATTTGTCGAAACAATGAAATTTTTAATTGAATATTTTTTAAAACTCAATTAAGACTTTAATTGGAAAACTTTCGTTGAATACTTATATTTATACATTTTAAATGTCCTTATTATACATTATTTATTACATTTTAAATGTTTAAATTATTACATTTAAATGTTTTATTTATACATTTTAAATGTCCTTATTTGGGTACGTTTCAAAAGAGACTCACCAATGAAGGTGCTAACATATTAAGAGAAAATTTAGTTGCCGTTTTGCCTACTAGTATATGACAAAAATTGTTGGGATTACATTGCATGTTAGGTTAGGTTAAAGTTGCAGCCCGATTTGATTTAGGCGCACTTAGACTATTCAGTCCATTGTGATACCACATTAACTAAAAGTACCTATTACATATAGGTACAATAGGTAACACGTTAGGTAACGGATATACGCACATATCATATAAGAAAAACGAAAACGCATATAAAAAAGGTAGCAATAACACCATGTCCTTTAGCAGTGGTTTGGTGCGATAAATGTTTAATGATGTTCTTCAAATACTGAATAAAAATTAAGTGTCGTAAGTTTGTTTTAATTTAATAAGAAATCATGGGCTTTAGTAAACTAGACCCTAAAGGACTGTTCCGAAAATAAAATGAACTACAGATAAAAAAGAGATGTGCCTAACGTAGTGGTTTACACTCTGGGAAACCACTTCGACAAAAAGTTTGAAACTCGAATTCCCAACAGTGAGGCGTGGTGACCCCGGGGAATAAAAGATATATAGATTTCTACACTGATGGCTCCAAATTGGATGGACAATGGGTTTCGGAGTATATTCTAAAGATCTGGAACTTCGAATAGCGAAAGGATTACCTAATCACACTCAAAAAAAAGTGAACTCTCTATTTCACTAAAGCCAATTTAACTTTATATTAGTTCATAGAATTATTATGTTTAGAGAAAGTTTCATTTACTTTAATAATTTTTTGCGTATGTTAGTTAAATGAACTAAAAATCGGGGGAAAATTATACAAAAATTAAGCATAAAGATTTCCTAAATTCGTATTTCTCACAAAATAGTTCATTATTTCTTTAAATTTGTAAATTTTATTAAAAATACATCCATCATGAACTTCATATGTCACTAAAGCCATTCTTGCAATTTTGAACTCCAATTTTTTCCTTCAAACTACAAAATTTTCTTATCAAGTGAAAAAAATTATTTATGTATAATAAATTTTCTTGAATTTGTCGAAAAATATTTACTTATTTTTGTCATATCGGCGTGATGCCAGCGTTTGTAATACTGTTTAGTTAAAAATTTCTAAAAATATTAAAAATTTTCTAAAATTAACCAAAAGTTTTCTTCCTGGTGGGTTCACTGTTTTTTCAGTGCACTGTAGTGGTTCTCTGGCTGAAATATTAGCAATAAAAGAGGTGGCGAATTGGCTGAGAAGTAACGTTCCAAAAATTGTTGGCATTAATATATACTCAGACAGTCAACCTGCAATAAAATCCTTGCACTCTGTGTTCCTTTACTCGAAAAAGGCCATCGACTGCCGCAAATCTCTCAACGCGATGACTGAGCAGTACAATATTCACCTAATATGGGTAAACATACCGGGGAACTGCGAAGCAGATGTGTTAGCAAGGCTAGGAACTACCTTACATATTCCAGGGGAACTAGAATCGTTGGTATGTCTCTGGCAACCTGCAAGCTCATACTTCGTGAGAAGGCCGTCATGGTGGCAAATGTTCGATGGGAAAATTGCAAAGGTTGTAACGACACCAAGCAAATATGGCCCCATTTAAACTTTAACCGCACACTAAATATGCTAGTGTTCTCAAGACGTCAGATATCAATTCTGATATCTGCTATAACGGGTCGCTGCCTGATAGGCGAATTTGCAAAAACTATTGGTGCGAAGTATAATGACTATTGTATGAGCTGTCATGATGCGGAGGAAAAGGAATCAATTAAACACCTCTTGTGTGAGTGTCCTGCATTTTGTGTAACGCGTAAGCAAATTTTAGGGGCATATAGTTTTAGATTACTGGCGGACCTGGAAAACGTTAACTTAAGCAGTCTGTTAATGTTCAACAACAAAAGAAAATAATAGAGAAAGTTCAGTGGTTAAAACTAGAAGTGCCCATATGTAATAGGTACTTTTAGTTAAATGTTGTATCACAATGGACTGTATAGTCTAAGTGAGGCTGAAACTTAATCGAGCTGCCACTTTAACCTAACCTAACCTAACAGATAAAATTAATGAATCAATCTTTAAGGCCACTTAAACGATCATATCTGTAGGTTAGGTTAGGTTAGGTGACAGCTCGATGTATCAGGCTCACTTAGACTATTCAGTCCATTGTGATATCACATTGGTGAACTTCTCTCTTATCACTGAGTGCTGCCCGATTCCATGTTAAGCTCAATGACAAGGGACCTCCTTTTTATAGCCGAGTCCAAACGGCGTTCCCCATTGCAGTGAAACCACTTAGAGAAGCTTTGAAACCCTCAGAAATGTCACCAGCATTACTCAGGTAGGATAATCCACCGCTGAAAAACTTTTTGGTGTTCGGTCGAAGCAGGAATCGAACCCACGACCTTGTGTATGCAAGGCGGGCATGCTAACCATTGCACCACGGTGGCTCCCATCATATCTGTAGATTGGTTTGTAAGGCGACTTTAAGTCATTCAACCGTCGAGCTGAACATTATAGGTACCTATTACGAATATCTGGTATGGCGTCACAACAAATCAAACCTGAGGTATATACGCCGTCATTCAATGTATCGCCAATTTCAGGGCCAAGTAGGGGAATTCTTCTGAACTTACCAAATAGGACAATGGCTCAGCGTTATGACATAGGGCATAAGGTTGTCACATTTGGTAGAACTCTATCAAAAATGGTAGATTTTTTACTATTTATAAATTGGTAGAATTCTTGATGTTTTGGTAGATTTTGACTAATGTTCCTCTCCAACTAAGAGGTACTTAAAATAAAAAATAAAATGTTGACCAAATTTTCTATTGAAATACAATTTTAACAAAATTTTTCTATAGAAATAAAATTTTGCCTACTAGTAAATGGCAAAAAATTGTTGGCATTACATTGCAGTTTAGGTTAAAGTGGCAGCCCGATTTGGTTTAGGGCCACTGAGACTATTCAGTCCATTGTGATACCACAATAACTAAAAGTACCTATTAGGTAACGGATATAAGCACATCTCATATAAGAAAAAAAACGCTTATAAAACAATGTAGCAAATACCATATCCTTTTGCATTGTTTTGGTGCGAAAAATGTTTCATATAAGAAAAACGCGTATAAGAAAAAAACTGATAAAATGAGAAATCTGGCAATCACACAAGACCAAAATCCCATTATAAAAAGTTTTCTATAAGAAACTTTTATGTGTCGATTTTTTTAGTTTTTTTTTTTATTCTATTATGTTGAAGTTATTTAATATAATTTGTAACTTTTTCTTTTTTAGATTATTTTAAATCGTAGCTAATTAGCGAACGAGTGGTATCACGAAAGACTATAAAACTAATCACATTTAAAAAGTACGAGTACATATTGACTGCATTTTTTTTAAGTTTTGTTTATTTTATTGTTCAGATAGGAGTTCTTAAATTTTCTATTTGAACTTTTTTTATAAAAAACATTTTAAAACTATGAACCGAAATTTTGTTACTTTTTTCTAAAACATATTTTTGTGAAATATATTCCTATAAGAAAGAAATTTATTTTATAAATGTATATGATTATAACAAACAGTTTTCTTATATGTAATAATTGTCTTTAAAGGCAGCGTTGCCAGTATTGGGGCTTTTTCTCCAAATTTGAGATATTTTTTCATGAATGGGGACTGAATTTCTGAGTTGGGGACTTGGTGGGGAATTTTCCTAAATTTGGAAATTTTTGTGGGAATTGCTTCGAGAAATCGGTTTAACCTTTTTCAAAAATGAATATTTCTAAAGAAAATTTTATCAAAATTTTATTTCCATAGAACATTTTTTTCTTCAGAAAATTTTGTCAACATTTTATTTCTATCGAAAATTTTGTCAAAAGTTTATTTCTATTTAGTATAAGGATTCTTTTAATAAAACTTCCGTATAATTGAAATGTCACTAACCGAATGAATTTTTAATTTTTTTTTTCACAATCATTCATATTTAAAATATTTGTATTATATAAAGTACCTACAATAGAAAATTTTGTCAAAATTTTATTTCTATAAAAAATTTTTCTCAAAATTATATTTCTACAAAAAATTTTGTAAACAGTTTATTTCTATAGAAAAATTTCTCAAAAGTTTATTTCTATAGAAAATTTTCTCAAAATTTTATTTCTAAAGAAAATTTTTCTCAAAATTTTATTTATATAAAAAATTTTGTCAACATTTTATTTCTATATGGAAAATTTTGTCAAAATTTTATTTATATAGAAAATTTTTCTCAAAATTTTATTTCTATGTAGAACAGTTTGTCAAAATTTTATTTCTATAAAATTTTTTTCTCAAAATTGTATTTCTATATGGAACATTTTGTCAAAATTTTGTTTCTACACACAAACAAATTTCACGAAAAATTTTCCAATTAAAATTTTAATTGAGTTTTAAAAAATATTCAATTAAAAATTTAATTGATTCAACAAATTTTTTAATTGAAACAAAAATCAATCACAAAAATAATAGTATCAATTAATTTTTTAATTGGATCAATTAACTATTTAATTGACCTTCAATTAATTTTTTAATTGATACTATCATTTCTGTGATTGAAGACATTTCAATTAAAAATTAATTGGATCAATAAATTTCGTGATTGAATCAGAAAATTTTTTTTTTATTTCTATAGAAAATTTTTCTCAAAATTTTATTTCTATAGAAAATTTTTTCAAAATTGTATTTCTACGTATAACATTTTGTCAAAATTTTATTTCTATATAGACAATTTTGTCAAAATTTATTTTTATATAGAAAATTTTGTAAAAATTTTATTTCTATAGAAATTTTTTCTCAAAATTTTGTATATAAAAAATTTTGTCAATATTTTATTTCTATATGGAAAATTTTGTCAAAATTTTATTTATATAGAAAATTTTTCTCAAAATTCTATTTCTACAAAAAATTTTGTCAAAAGTTTATTTTTATAGAAAATTTTTTCAAAATTTTATATCTATATAAAATATTTCTATAGAACACTTTTTCAAAATTTTATTTCTATGTAGAACAGTTTGTCAAAATTTTATTTCTATAAAATTTTTTTCTCAAAATTTTATTTCTATATGGAACATTTTGTCAAAATTTTGTTTCTATATAGACAATTTTGCCAAAATTTTATTTCTTTAAGGAAATTTTGTCAAAATTTTATTTCTATTGAAAATTTTGTCAAAAATTTATTTTTATGTTGAATATTTTGTGATTTTTTTTTCTATATAGTCAATTTTGTCAACATTTTATTTCTATAGAAAAATTTTCTCAAAATTTTATTTATATAAAAAAATTTTGTCAAAATTGTATTTCTATATAGTATAAGTATTTTTTTTTTTAATAAAACTTCCGTTTAATTGAAATGTCAGTAACCAAATGAATTTATTTTTGTTTTCACAATCATTCATAAATTGTAATATAATTCTCCTGGCTTGTTTTTCCAAAAATAGTATTTAAAATATTTTTATTATATAAAGTGCCTACAATAGAAAATTTTGTCAAAATTTTATTTCTATATAGAACATTTTGTCAATTTTATTTCTATATAGAAAATTTCTCTCAAATTTCTACAGAAAAATTTGTCAAAAGTTTATTTCTATAGAAATTTTTTCAAAATTTTATTTCTATATTTTTCTCAAAATTTTATTTCTATAAAAAATTTTTCTCAAAATTTTATTTCTATGTAGAACAGTTTGTCAAAATTTTATTTCTATAGAAAATTTTTCTAAAAAATTTTATTTCTATGTAGAACATTTTGTCAAAATTTTATTTCTATATAGAAAATTTTGTGAAATTTTATTTCTATATAGAAAATTTTGTCAAAATTTTATTTTTATATAGAAAATTTTGTCAAAATTTTATTTCTATTGAAAATTTTGTCAAAAATTTATTTCTATTGAAAATTTTGTCAACATTTTACTTCTATGTTGAATATTTTGTGATTTTTTTTTTCTATATAGAAAATTTTGTCAACATTTTATTTCTATAGAAAATTTTGTCAAAATTTTATTTCTATAGAAAATTTTGTAAACATTTTATTTCTTTAGAAAATGTTGTCAAAATTTTATTTCTATAGAAAATTACTCTCAAAATTTATTTCTATAAAAAATTTTGTCAAAATTTTATTTCTGTATAGTATAAGGATTCTTTTAATAAAACTTCCGTTTAATTGAAAATTTCACAATCATTCATAAATTGTAATATAATTCTCCTGGCTTGTTTTTCCAAAAATAGTATTTAAAATATTTTTATTATATTTTTTGTCAAAATTTTATTTCTATATAGAACATTTTGTCAAAATTTTATTTTTATATAGAAAATTTGGTCAAAATTTTATTTGTATAGAAAATTTTTCTCAAAATTATATTTCTACAGAAAACTTTGTCAAAAGTTTATTTCTATAGAAAATTTTTTCAAAAGTTTATTTCTATATTTTTCTCAAAATTTTTTTCTACAGAAAACTTTGTCAAAAGTTTATTTCTATAGAATTTTTTTTTTTCAAAACTTTATTTCTATGTAGAACATTTTGTCAAAATTTTATTTCTATAGATTTTTTTTCAAAATTTTATTTCTATGTAGAACATTTTGTCAACATTTTATTTCTATATAGAAAATTTTGTAAAATTTTTATTTCCATAGACATTTTTTCTCAAAATTTTATTTCTATAGAAAATTGATTTTTTTTCTATATTGAAAATTTTGTCAAAATTTTATTTCTATAGAAAATTTTGTAAACATTTTATTTCTTTAGAAAATTTTGTCAAAATTTTATTTCTATAGAAAATTTTTCTCAAAATTTTATTTCTGTTAAAAATTTTGTCAAAATTTTATTTCTATATAGTATAAGGATTCTTTTAATAAAACAAAACGTTTAATTGAAATGTCAGTAACCAAATGAATTTATTATTTTTTTTTCACAATCATACATAAATTGTAAAATAATTCTCCTGGCTTGTTTTTTTCCAAAAATAGTATTTAAAATATTTTTATTATATAAAGTGCCTACAATAGAAAATTTTGTCAAAATTTTATTTCTATATAGAAAATTTTGTCAAAATTTTATTTCTATAGATATTTTTTCTCAAAATTCTATTTCTACAGAAAATTTTGTCAAAAGTTTATTTCTATAGAAAAATTTCTCAATAGGTTATTTCTATAGAAAATTTTCTCAAAATTTTATTTCTATAGAAAATTTTTCTCAAAATTTTATTTATGTAAAAAATTTTGTCAAAATTTTATTTCTACATAGAAAATTTTATTTATATAGAAAATTTTTCTCAAAATTTTATTTTTACAAAAAATTTTGTCAGAAGTTTATTTTTATAGAAAATTTTTTCAAAATTTTATTTCTATAGAAAATTTTTTTCAAAATTTTATTTCTATGTAGAACATTTTGTCAAAATTTTATTTCTATATAGAAAATTTTGTCAAAATTTGATTTCTATACATTTTCGAATACAGGTAGAGAATCTCAAAAAAATCCAGTTTGACTTGTTTCGGTCATCGCAAAATAATGTACAGAAGGTAAGCGTTGCGTTTCGCACATTGTGTTCGAAACATTACGATTTTAGTTAGAGACTGCAGATTATGAAATTGTATGCAACACTGAGTGAGTGACATGGCACGATATATTTCGGAAATGAAAATTTTCGATTTTCAATTCCATACGAATTCGCGCAATTTCTGGCACCAGCAATTATACATGGTACAATTTTGTTTTTGATACAGATGGCAATTTTTTTGTGAAATTAGGAACAAAAAAATTTGAGTGTATACAAGCATCCGAAAGCAGTAACTCTTTGCTAAAATAACAAATATTTTTTTTTATATTTTACACTCGATTGTGTTATCGACAATGTTATCCATTAGCGATAATTAATTTACAATTGAACATACTATAAGATGCTTTTCAAATACAGACATTTTGTACAAATAAAATTCGTAATTAGAATGGATCCTAAAATGTATACCTCCCGAAGATTGCTGCAGCTTGGTTATTAAACCATGCTCTCTTAATAAATCTGGAGCTCGTTCTACACCAGCTTTGCGTTGACCCTTTGAAAAGGGTACACCTAATATGCCCAATTTATTTCTTAAGCCGCTTGTTGTTGATGTTGTCGATGAAAGGTAACGTATTGCACTTTTGAACATTGTACGGTTTTTACGTTTGTTTGATTTATTTTATTTTATTTTTCAAAACACTTTCACTTTTTTCTTTATACTATAATGCAGTTCTATAACCTATAGTTTCTCTCGGAACAGATTTATATTCTATATGAATTTTTCTTGCGTTTTGCCTTCGAGTTTGCAATGCTAACTGACAACCGGCATATGCATAAGACATCCATAAGATGCTCCTCTTTCTTTTTTCGTCTTCTTAAACCTAAAACTGATAAAGTGTTTTTGGTTTGTGGCGATAACCTTTGTGGAGGAAACACAAGCCAAAACAACATAGTTTTTTTCATTTCTGCTCGAGCTGCGCTCTTCATAATTTTCTTGGAGGAGTGATTTACATTATCTTTATTTGATCTAGGTTTGAAAAAACACAACGTTGTTCTGATGACGTTTTTCAAATACTGAATGAAAATAAAAGTGGCGTCATTTTGTTTTAATTTAATAACAAATCATGCGCAATAGAAATTTAGGCCCTTAAGGACTGTTTCGAAAATAAAATGATCTAGAGATAAAGTTTATGAATGAGTCTTTGAGGTCACTCAAACGATCAAATATGCTCAAAATTTTTTGACAAAATTTCCATAAAAAAATTGACAAAATTCTCTATAGAAATAAAATGTTGACAAAATGTTCTATAGAAATAAAATTTTGACAAAATGTTCTATAGAAATAAAATTTTGACAAAATTTTTCAGAGAAATAAAATTTTGACAAACTATAGGAATAAAATTTTAGCAACATTTTCTATAGAAAATAATGTTCAATAGAAATAAAATTTTGACAAAATTTTCTATAGGAATAACATTTTAGCAAAATTTTCTATAGAAATAAAATTTTTACAAAATTTTATATAGAAAAATTTGAGAAAATTTTCTATAGAAAAAAATTTTGAGAAAACTTTCTATAGAAAAAAAATTATAAATAAAATTTTGATAAAATGTTCTATAGAAAGAAAATGTTGACAACATTTTCTATAGAAATAAAATGTTGACAAAATTTTTTATAGAAATAAAATTTTGACAAAATTTTCCAGAGAAATAAAATTTTGACAAACTTTTTTATAGGAACAAGATTTTAGAAAAATTTCCTATAGGAATAAAATTTTGACGAAATTTTCTATAGAAATAAAATATTACCAACATTTTATATAGAAATAAAATTTTGAGAAAACGTTCTATAGAAAAAATTGAAATTATAAATAAAATTTTGATAAAATATTCTATAGAAATAAAATTTTTACAAAATTTTCCAGAGAAATAAAATTTTGAAAAAATTTTAGCAAAATTTTCTATATAAATAAAATTTTGACAAATTTTTCTTTAGAAATAAAATATTGACAAAATTTTATATAGAAATAAAATTTTGAGAAAATTTTCTATAGAAAAAAATGTTGAGAAAATTTTCTATAGAAATAAAATGTTGACAAAATTTTTTATATAAATAAAATTTTGACAAAATTTTGATAAAATGTTCTATAGAAATAAAATGTTGACAAAATTTTCTATAGAAATAAAATATTGACAAAATTTTCTATAGAAATAAAATTTTGAAAAAATTTTAGCAAAATTTTCTATATAAATAAAATTTTGACAAATTTTTCTATAGAAATAAAATATTGACAAAATTTTATATAGAAATACAATTTTGAGAAAATTTTCTATAGAAAAAAATGTTGAGAAAATTTTCTATAGAAATAAAATGTTGACAAAATTTTTTATATAAATAAAATTTTGACAAAATTTTGATAAAATGTTCTATAGAAATAAAATGTTGACAAAATTTTCTATAGAAATAAAATGTTGACAAAATTTTCTATAGAAATAAAATGTTGACAAAATTTTTTATATAAATAAAATTTTGACAAAATTTTCTATGTGAATACAATTTTGACAAAATTTTCTATAGAAATAAAATTTTTACGAAACTTATTTTGAAATTGAAATAAAGTGTGGTCTCAGAGTGAAAATTTAGTTTCCGGTGGTCATGTAAGTGTAAATCGCACAATAGATATATATGGGAGCTATCTAAATCTGAACCGATTTCCACCAAATTTTGCACGCTTGACTATACTACTAACTAGACTCCTCATGTAAAAAAGTTCTAGCAAATCTGAGCTCCAATTTACATGAAATTTTGCACAGAGAGCAGAATTAGCAACGCATTCTGAGTTTGGTTGAAATCAATTCAGATTTAGGTATAGCTCCCATATATATCTTTCGCCCGATATGGACTAATATGGTCCCAGAAGCCAGAGTTTTACTCTAATTTACTTAAAATTTTGCACTAGGAGCACAATTAGTACTATAGTCAAGAGTGCCAAATTTTATTGAAATCGGTTCAGATTTAGATATAGCTCCCATATATATCTTTCGCCCGATATGGACTAATGCGGTCCCAGAAGCCAGAGTTTTACCCCAATTTGGTTGAAATTTTGCACAGGGAGTAGAATTAGCATTGTAGCTATGCGTGCCAAATTTGGTTGAAATCGGTTCAGATTTAGATATAGCTTCAATATATAGCTTTCGGCCGATTTACACTCATATGACCACAGAGGCCAATTTTTTGGTCCGATTAAGTTGAAATTTTGCACAGGGAGTAGAATTAGCATTGTAGCTATGCGTGCCAAATTTGGTTGAAATCGGTTCAGATTTAGATATATCTCCCATATATAGCTTTCGCCCGATTTACACTCATATGACCACAGATGCCAATTTTTAACTCCGATTTAGTTGAAATTTTGCACAGGGAGTAGAATTAGCATTGTTGCTATGCGTGCCAAATTTGGTTGAAATCGGTTCAGATTTAGATATACCTCCCATATATATGTTTTTCTGATTTCGACAAAAATGGTCAAAATACCAACATTTTCCTTGTAAAATCGCCACTGCTTAGTCGAAAAGTTGTAAAAATTACTCTAATTTTACTAAACATACATACATATATCATATATCGAGCGATAAATCATATATAAACTTTTGAGAAGTTTCCTTAAAATTGCTCCAGATTTAAATGTTTCCCATATTTTTTTACTAACATCGTGTTCCACCCTAGTGCATTAGCCGACTTAAATTTTGAGTTTATAGATTTTGTAGAAGTCTATCAAATTCTGTCCAGACCGAGTGATATTTAAATGTATGTATTTGGGACAAACCTTTATATATAGCCCCCAACACGGATGTGATATCGAAAATTTAGATCTACAAAGTGGTGCAGGGTATAATATAGTCGGCCCCGCCCGACTTGTTTTCTTCTAAAATTCGAATTTTGTAGGAAATGCAATTAAGAAAGAAAATTACGGATCCACTCAAACACGGAACTTCTAGGTTCAAAATACTGACTCCACTTTGTCAAAAAATAAATTGTGGGCCCGTATCTGACGAACGGTAAAAGATAATTGCACACGTAGATCTTTACAAGTTCTATCCAGCAAAGAAAGGATCATCGAAATCGATTGCCGAGTTCACAGCTAAAACAAAATTTCATACACCCGAGGTGACCAACTTTCAACGCTTACAGGTTAGCCCGTGGACCCACTAGGGAACCAAACATTCGAGGAAAAGACCTCAGCTTTCACACAAAGAAAAAGTTATGCTGATATCTTTATCCGTTCAAAAGTTCCAGAATTATTTCAAAAAAAAAAAAACGATTTGGAACCACTGTGCGGCGTTGAACTTCTCGTTCATCAATGAGTACTGTCCGATTCTATGTTTAATAACCAGGGAACTCCTTATTGTAGCCGATCCTGTAGCATTACTATAAACATAACTTCAGACTTAAAGTTCGCATTCCAGGGGATGACATCACATTGCTTTGTACACTCAAAAGAAAATGGCAGTGCTAACAGCAAAACAGTTTTACAATTTTTGTTTGGTGAAATAGAGAAACTTATTACTATTGTTTCGACTACGTTGATATTGATGTGATTCAGCAAACTCAAGTGCATAGCAGAAAATTAAACTAATTTTTTTTAAGTTTTAAGTAAAAGAATTCATTCCAGGTGGTTAGTTAATTTTAAATTTCCATCAGTTTCTGGCGACTTACAATTTAGATTTAGTGGCGTACTTTTCTCATACACACAAAAAATTTTTTTTTCAGATTCAATCACGAAATTAATTGATCCAATTAATTTTTTAATTGAAATGTCTTCAATCACAGAAATGATAGAATCAATTAAAACAAGTATATACAGCAGTAAGTTCGGCCGGGCCGAATCTTAAATACCCGCCAGGGTTTCCTTTGAAATTTCAGGGGGGTTTGAGGACAGATCAAGCAGAGCAGCTCAACCAGTACACTTCTTGAAGATACATTTAAAGATTTTACCTGTGAAGTCTATATCAGATTCTCGATTTATAAGAACCATTTTTGTTTGAGTTTTAGAGGAATCATTAGGTTAGGTTAGGTTAGGTTATGTGGCAGCCCGATGTATCAGGCTCACTTAGTCTATTCAGTCCATTGTAATACCACAGTGGAGAACTTCTCTCTTATCACTGAGTGCTACCCGATTCCATGTTAAGCTCAATGACAAGGGACCTCCTTTTTATAGCCGAGTCCGAACGGCGTTCCACATTCCAGTGAAACCATTTAGAGAAGCTTTGAAACCCTCAGAAATGTCACCAGCATTACTGAGGTGGGATAATCCACCGCTGAAAAACTTTTTGGTGTTCGGTCGTAGCAGAAATCGAACCCACGACCTTGTGTATGCAAGGCGGGCATGCTAACCATTGCACCACGGTGGCTCCCTAGAGGAATCATTAACATCTCTTGTAAGTGTGCAAGAAAATTATAAAATAACGTCTTGATTTGAAATCTTAAATCTGTAGATTTTCACCCGAAAAGTAAAATCTGGAAATTTTACATTGAGTTTCAAGCAATTTTCATGATCAGTGCGCCTTCTACACCCTCAGGAAGTGAAATCGGTCTATATGGAGGCATTACCAAATGGACCGATACAAATTTAATCCGATACACGTTTTTGTGAGCCTAAAATACCAGAATATTTACAATTTCAGGCAAATCGCATAAAAACTACGGCTTCTAGAAACCCAAGGAGTTAAATCGGGAGATCGTTCTTATGGGGGCTATACTAAAATATGGACCGATACACACCTCTTTATGGCCGAAAATATCTCTATATTTCCAATTTCAGATAAATTGGATAAAAACTACGGTTTCTATAAGAGCAAGACACCAAATCGGGAGGTCGGTTTATATGGGGACCATACCAAAACATGGACCGATGCTCACCATTTTTGGCACACCTCATAATGGTTCTAAAATACCTCTAGATTTCGAATTTCAGGTAAATTGAATAAAAACTGCGGATTCTAGAAGCCCAAGAAGTAAAATCGGGAGATCGGTCTATATGGGTGCTATACCAAAACATGAGCCGATACTCACAATTTTTGGCACACCTATTTATGGTTCGAAAATACCTCCAGATTTCCAATTTCAGGCAAATTGGATAAAAACTTCGGTTTCTATAAGCCCAAGAAGTAAAATCAGGAGATCGGTCTATACAGGGGCTATACCAAAACATGGACCGATACTCACTATTTTTGGCACACCTCTTTATTGTCATAACATACCTCTAGATTTCAAATTTCAGGCAAATTGAATAAAAACTACGATTTCTATAAGCCCAAGACCCCATATCGGGAGGTCGGTTTATATGGGGACTATATCAAAACCTGGACCGATATAGCCCATCTTCGAACTTGACACTTGCCTGCAGACAAAAGACGAGTTTGTGCAAAATTTCAGCACGATTGCTTCATTTTTGAAGACTGTAGCGTGATTACAACAGACAGACAGACAGACGGACATGGTTATATCGTCTTAGAATTTCTCCCTGATCAAGAATATATATATATACTTTATATAGTCGGAAATCGATATTTCGATGTGTTACAAACGGAATGACAAGCTTACTATACCCCCGTCACCATTCTATGGTGGTGGGTATAAAAAATTAAGTGACAGTCAATTAAAAAATTAATTGATCCAATTAAGAAATTAATTGATACTATTAACTTGTGTGATTGAATTTTGTTTCAATTAAAAAATTTGTTGAATCAATTAAATTTTTAATTGAATATTTTTTAAAACTCAATTAAGATTTTAATTGGAAAAAATTTCATGAAATTTTTTTCTGTGTAGGACATACCAATGTTAAAGTTGGGAGCGTGGTATATAAAAATCATTGTCCAATCTGGGTTTTGGCCATACATTTAAATAAAAATATAAAAGATATGTTTGTAAAATTCGTGTTTATTATCTTATACAGTTTTTTGTTTTTTTTTTTTTTTTCATTTTACTCTTACTTTGCAATAAATATATTTGTTTTTATATAAAACACATTAAATTATATTTCTCTTAAAGTTAAAAATATAAAGCTAAAGCTTTTCATTGATGTGATGTTTGTCTTTTGTAAATACATATTATCATTATTACTAGGTCTATTCAAATTTGTATCAAAAAAAATTGAGCAATTTTGTATTAAGGAATTTTTTTTAATTACATTATATTGATGTATCAATAAAAATTAATATAATTGAATATATGTATGTATATACTTCAAAAACTACTACAGACTCAAAATTGAGGAATGTTTTCGGTTTTTCTTTTTTTGTGTTCGTTACAACGAGATTCGAGTCTTTAAGATAAATAAATGATTTCAAAATTAAGATGTATTTAATTGATTTGTTGATTTGTGTAAAGTTTATATCGATATAAGTATAGACAAAGAGAGACAGAGAGAAGGAGAGGATTTGATCGCCATAAGCATATTCAAATAAATAAACAAAGGACCTATGAAATATTTTTATAAACAATATTTCTGGACGTAGTGAATTCTTACATTTGGCCTTTTAAACAATTTTCTTTTTTTTTTTGTTAAAATATAAAATTTAATTGCCGATTTTAAAAATATTTTATTGACAATTTATAGAAGGAATTGATGTTATATTATGGCGCTAAATACAAATTTCAAGTCCAATGTTTTCTTTCCAATTATGAAAATTTCTTTAACTAACGAAAAACATTATTTACTATTTTATTATTAAAAAAATTTTTATTATTTATTATATTTTATTATTAAAAATTTAAAATTTGTTAAAAAATATTTACTTATTTTTGTGTTATTGACGTTTGTAGTTTAGTTAAAATTCACCTTTTTTGAATTAGAAAAAAATCTTGACCTTTTTTGTATATGGTGGCAAGTATTTAAAATGTGTTATATTGTAGTGGCTATTTTTTTCATTAAAACTTATTTCTTTAAACCATGTCTATGGAGATCATTTTCCTTTCCTTCGTTTTTTCTTTTATAAATAAAAATAAAATTAATATTGCCACTTTTTCTGGTTAAAAAAATTAATAATAAATTATATAATTAGATATTTATTATTATAGATCGTTACATTCGGCAATGCCGAATGTTTTATATTTTTTTCACATGAGATAGCCAACATTTTTGTGTGAAAGGGATACATAAATTGAGTAGGGAAGAAATATTTTAAATTACTTTTTTTTTCTGGTGAAATGTTTGTATATCGACAGGATGCTTTATAACAGGAAAATATATATTTTTTAATTTTTAAAAAAAGTCAAAAAGTCTTATAGAAATATTCTTTAACCCGAATTGTGCTGTCATTTTTTTTTTTTGAATTTTGAAATCAATGATATGTTTATCAGCGAGCGACACGAGAAAACTTAGTGACGGTGTAATGTGTGTGACCATATGGTCACGCTAGTACAGCCCGGGTTAAAAAATGACAGTTAATGTTTGCTGTTATATTTTTGTTATTCTTAGTCAAGTAAACATTTTTGTTAGTTTTTAAAATCTTACGGAAAGTATATTTTTTTAATTTTTAAAAAGTCCATAAGTTGATTTTTTCATAAAAAGAGGAAATAGTCGAAAAGGGGACACTCATAGAAAAATGTATGCAAAATATGGCAGTCCAATGGCTGCGGTTATATTTTTGTAATTCCAGACCAAATAAACAAAACAAGTTTAGTTTTTGAAATGTTACCAAATGAATTTTCTACAACCAAAAAGTTTTAAGAACTCTTTTTTTTGTATTTCAGCTCTCTAATATTCTTGAAAGATTGACTCATAAAATTTTTTTTTGTAAAAACCGGCAGTCAATATTTGCTTTTATATTTTTGTTATTCCTGGCCAAGCTAACATTTTGCTTTTAATTTTTAAAATGTTACCAAATGGGTATTTTAAGATCAAAAAATTTTAAGAACTTTTTGCATATACCAGCCACCTAATATTTTTGAAAGCTTGACCCATAGAAAAAATTCTCCAAAAACCGGCAGTCAATGTTTGCTGTTATATTTTTGTACTTTTTGGCCTTGCGAACAATAATTATTAATTTTTTTAAATTTTACCAAGAACAAAAAAAAAATATTCCAGCACTCTAATTCTAAATGCGATTAAAAAACACAAATGCAAGACAAAATTTTAATACAATTTTTTATGGTGTTGTATAAACTTTTCTTGCCAAACTAAAATATGTTTTAGGCTAATTTAGTAACAAAAATTTAACAGACTTTCCCCATTTTCATGAAGCTCCGTTAGCATTCCGTTAGCTAACGAACTTTTAAACATATCTGTCACCTTGTCTATATATTCCACAAGCCACTTAGAAATTTAATTGCCGAATATTCAGTTAAAGTTAACCGGAGAGAAGATATTTGCAATTTACTTTCTGTTAACTGGCAGTTAAAGCCAAACGGAGCTACAAAAAATGGCCGTTTATCTGATATTTTAACAAACAGTGAATGCTCCCCTTTTTTCGAGCAGAATTTCAACCATATCGGAAACCAAATATGCGGGGTGAAAAGTAATTGGTAGAATTCTACCAAAAATTAAATTAAATTTTTCACTGTTTGATAGATTGGTAGAATTCTTGTTGTTTTGGTAGATTTTCCAATGTATTCCTCTCCAAATTTCTATAGAAATACAATTTTGACAAAATTTTCTATAGAAATAAAAGTTTGACAAAATTTTCTGTAGAAATAAAATTTTGACAAAATTTTCTATAGAAATAAAGTGTTGACAAAATTTTTATAGAAATAAAATGTTGACAATATTTTTTATAGAAATAAAATTTTGACAAAATTTTCTATAGAAATAAAGTGTTGACAAAATTTTTTATAGAAATAAAATGTTGACAATATTTTTTATAGAAATAAAATTCTGACAAAATTTTCTATAGAAATAAAATATTGACAAAATTTTCTATAAAAATAAAATTTTGAGAAAATTTTCTATAGAAATAAAATTTTGACAAAATTTTCTGTAGAAATATAATTTTGACAAAGTTTTCTATAGAAATAACATACAATTTTGACAAAATTTTCTATAGAAACAAAATTTTCACAAAATTTTCTATCGAAATAAAATCTTGACAAAATTTTCTATAGAAATAAAATTTTGACAAAATTTTCTATAGAAATAAAATTTTGACAAAATTTTCTACAGAAATAAAATTTTGATAAAATATACTATAGAAATAAAATTTTGACAAAATTTTCTATAGAAATAAAATTTTGACAAACTTTTCTGTAGAAATAAAATGTTGACAAAATTTTCTATAGAAATAAAATTTCGACAAAATTTTCTATAAAAATAAAATTTTGACAAAATTTTCTATAGAAATAAAATTTTCAGAAAATTTTCTAAAATTTTGACAAACTTTTCTGTAGAAATAAAATGTTGACAAAATTTTCTATAGAAATAAAATTTCGACAAAATTTTCTATAAAAATAAAATTTTGACAAAATTTTCTATAGAAATAAAATTTTCAGAAAATTTTCTATAGAAATAAAATTTTGACAAAATTTTCTACAGTAATAAAATTTTGACAAAATTTTCTATAGAAATAAAATTTTGACAATATTTCCTACAGAAATAAAATTTGGACAAAATTTTCTACAGAAATAAAATTTGGACACAATTTTCTGTAGAAATAAATTTTTCCATTGAAATAAAATTTTGTCAAAATTTTCTATAGAAAAAAAATGTTGACAAAATTTTCTATAGAAATAAAATTTAGACAAAATTTTTTATAGATATAAAATTTTGGCAAAATCTTCTATAGAAATAAAATTTTGACAAAATTTTCTATAGAAATAAAATTTTGACAAAATTTTCTATAAAAATAAAGTTTTGACAAAATTTTCTTTAGTAATAAAATTTTGACAAAATTTTTTATAGAAATAAAATTTTGACAAATTTTTTTTAGAAATAAAATTTTGACAAAGTTTTCTATAGAAATAAAATTTTGAAAAAAATTTCCATAGAAATAAAATTTTGACATAATTTTTTATAGAAATAAAGTTTGTTTAGTTTTCTTAGTTGACCTTTGGAATTTTATAATTATTGGGATTCTTTTTGGCTTGAGGTCATGATAAATGAAAATGCTGGTGTAGTTGCTTTTTTTCCATGTTTTATTATTGAAATATTGCTATTTCGGATATTTCGATACACCTTCGGTGATCATCTTCAGCGAGATATTATGTTTTACAAAGTAATGGACTTTCTCCTTGCAAAGTTAGATATGAACTTTGCAAGGAGAAAGTTAGATATGAACTTTGCAAGGAGAAAGTCCATTACTTTGTAAAACATAATATCTCGCTGAAGATGATCACCGAAGGTGTATCGAAATATCCGAAATAGCAATATTTCAATAATAAAACATGGAAAAAAAAGCAACTACACCAGCATTTTTCATTTATCATGACCTCAAGCCAAAAAGAATCCCAATAATTATGAAATAAAGTTTTGAGAAAATTTTCTCTAGAAATAATATTTCTTCTCTCTACAATGTCCCCACTTTTAAAATATAAATGTTGGCTATCTATCGCCCCCTTTTAGCATACCAATAAAGATCACAGATTGGTTGTTAAGACTTAATGATGACCTTTCTCTAACATAACAATTTCTTCGCCACTATCATCGGGATCAATACCAATGCCAGTATGATGACGAGAAACATCATCATACTCATCATCTTCATCATCATCGGAATGGACCATACGTTTTAAATCATCGTCATCATCATCGAAATAGGGTTTAATGGTCATGCCCTCTGCAAAATGAAAACAAAAAACAGACCATTTTAAAAATAACCACCAGGGTCAATATATCAGCCATACTCACTTTTTATGGGAGACCTAAATAACTCAGTTTCGCCATCATCACCATCATCTTCGAACAGCTCCTTACCCTTTTGTGGCAGTAAAGAGAAATTATAATAGGGTTTATCGGCACGATGACGACGAGCCAATAAACATTGGGCACATAAAATACACAGGACAACTCCAGTTATTATGGCCAGGCTGGCCAATATGATGAACACAAATCTTGGCATTCCCATAACATGTTCATTTCTTTTGAGACGGAATACGACATTTTTTACTTCTGAACCCATGGACCCCACATTCACCACACGTACAGTTTCCAAAAACCGTGGGGCCTCTACCTTTAGCGTGACTTCCCCGGTTGGCACATTCTTCAGGATATAAGTACCCAAGCTATCGGTAAAATTACGTACAAAATGTTTAACTATGGGTTTTATCACAGATACTTTGGCATGTTGCACGGGATGATTGGATGCGTCGAGAACAAAACCGGAAATAATGGTGCTATCTGCACTGCCCAATCTTCCAAGAGGTTGTATTTCACTATGGCCCACCACCAAAGTGTAGGGAGCCAATTTTATTATGCCCAAGTCTTTTATCTGGCCCTGTTTAACTTCGGCTTTAATAACTTGCGATTCAAAGTTGGGTGCGCTAACTTCCAAGGCATAAATACCCTCGGGTAGAATCAACTGGAATCTGGCAGCATTTTTACTAACATTATACACAGGATTATGATCTATGATTCGTATGAAAGCTTCTCGGATAGGTTGACCCTCAGTATTGTGTACAAAACCCACTGCTCCTGTATCC
Source organism: Haematobia irritans (assembly GCF_050003625.1). Taxonomy (NCBI): domain Eukaryota; kingdom Metazoa; phylum Arthropoda; class Insecta; order Diptera; family Muscidae; genus Haematobia; species Haematobia irritans. The sequence continues at coordinate 16,931,099 of NC_134399.1, read as the reverse complement.
ACCAAATGTAAGAAATTCTTAAGTTTTTCAATATTCTTACGCCACACCGATGTAATGTCCTTTTGCAAGGGCATACTGCAACAGGAAAGACCCAATGTGAACATGGGTATATTGTACATTTTATAGAAGAGATTTGTCAAACGTTCTGTTATGTCATGCCGTAAAGCTTTCGTTGAGGTAGATGAACACTGTAGAGGTGAATAATTGAATTCAGTATTTTCAATATTATGGGCAAATTTTTCAAATATTTGTTCGCCTTTGGGGTAACTGAAAAGGGAAACAATGCATTTAAATCAATTTTAATAAAATAAAAAATAAGGAGCCTATCATTAACTTACTTTAATTCCGAAGATCCCGTAGAGAAAGTTAACATTAAATCGAATCTTTGGCTTTCCAAAAATGACAAGAGCATATCTCGTCTTTTTTCAGATTCTGGACTCAAGATACGTTCTCCCAGTTCATTACCAATGACGGGATCGCAAACGGTATTACTGGAAAGAAAAAATACAATAAATATATTTATTACACAATAACAAACATAAAACTACGCGTTCTAGACACGGTTGCCACTCGAGCAAAAAATAATTTACCAAAATTTGGAGACAAAATTTACCAAAACACTACCAAACAAGAACATTATTGTGCAAAATTTCATTTCTATAGAAAAGTTCATCAAAATTTTATTTCTATAGAAAATTTCATCAAAATTTTATTTCTATAGAAAATTTTCACAAAATTTTATTTCTATAGAAAATTTTGTCAAAATTTTATTTCTATAGAAAATTTTGTCAATATTTTATTTCTATAGAAAATGTTCTCTAAATTTTATTTTTATAGAAAATTTTCTCTAAATTTTATTTCTATAGAAAATTTTGCAAAAATTTATTTCTATGGAAAATTTTATTTCTATAGAAAATTTTGTCAAAATTTTATTTCTATAGAAAAGTTTGTCAAAATTTTAGTTCTATAAAAAATTTTGTCAAAATTTTATTTCCATAGAAAATTTTGCGAAGAGAAAATTTTGTCAAAATTTTATTTCTATAGAAAAGTTTGTCAAAATTTTAGTTCTTTTTGTTTTTGATCTCAGCTTAAAACCATGCATTCACTAAACTACAAGTGTAGCTTAATCAACAGAGGAAAAGTATGCTTGTCAAATTTATTTGGGCAAAGCCCTATAGACTGCAAGATGGTTGGATGTACAGCTGTTTCGGAATTTCCACATTACTCATCAGCATCCTCTACTTGCAGTTCGATAAAAAATTTTGTCAAAATTTTATTTCTATAGAAAAGTTCATCCAAATGTTATTTCTATAGAAAATTTTGTCAAAATTTTATTTCTATAGAAAATTTTGTCAATATTTTATTTCTATATAAAATTTTGTCAAAATTTTATTTATTTTGTCAAAATTTTATTTCTATAGAAAATTTTGTCAATATTTTATTTCTATATAAAATTTTGGCAAAATTTTATTTCTATAGAAAATTCTTTTATATAAAATTTTGTCAATATATTATTTCTACAGAAAATTTTGTCAAAATTTTATTTTTATAGAAAATTTTGCAAAAATTTTATTTCTATAGTAAATTTTGCAAAAAATTTATTTCTATGGAAATTTTGCGAAAATTTTATTTCTATAGAGAATTTTGCGAAAATTTTATTTCTATAGAAAATTTTTTCAAAACTTTAGTTCTACAGAAAATTTTGTCAAAATTTTAGTTCTATAGAAAATTTTGTCAAAATTTTAGTTCTATAGAAAATTTTGTCAAAATTTTAGTTCTATAGAAAATTTTGTTAATTTTTTTGTAGAAATTTTTGTCAAAATTTTATTTCTATAGAAAATTTATGAGGTACCTTTTAGTTAGAGAAGAATATTTTATAAAATCTTTCAAAACAGCAAGAATTCTACCATTCTACTAAACAGGCAAAATCTAACTTTTTTGGTAGAATTCTTCGAACTGTGGCAACCGTGGTTTTGCAACGAAAAGGAGCTTAATTCGTGATCACCCTCTAGAAAATTCAAAATCCACTCAAATTTGATTAAAAAATCTAAATTTTTATACGAAAAATTTCTTTTGCTCATATCTTCTAAACTATGCGTTCTAGAGTGAAAAGGAGCTTAATTCGTGATCACCCCCTAGAAAATCCAAAATCGTTCAAAAGCCTGAAAAATAAATCGAAATTTTTATATGAAAAACTTATTTTTCTCGTATATATGAAACTATGCGTTCAGAGCGAAAAGGAGCTTAATTCATGATTACCCCCCCTAGATAATCCAAAGTCCATCCAAATCTTTAAAAAATCGAAATTTTTACATAAAAAACTTCTTTTGTTTAACTATGCGTCCTAGAGCGAAAAGGAACTGAATTCGTGATTACCTCTTAGAAACTTCAAAATCCATCCAAATCCTGCAAAAAATCAAAATTTTTATATGAAAAACTTTTTTTGCTCAGATATCCTAAACGACGCGTTCTAGACACGGTTGCCACTCGAGCCAAATATAGTCTACCAAAATTTGGAGAAAAAAAATTACCAAAAAACTACAAAACGAAAAATTTATTGTGAAAAATTTTATTTCTATAGAAAATTTTCTCTAAATTTCATTTCTATAGAAAATTTTCTCTAAATTTTATTTCTATAGAAAATTCATGAGATACCTTTTAGTTAGAGAAGAATATTTTGCAAAATCTTCCAAAACAGCAAGAATTCTACCATTCTACTAAACAGGCAAAATCAACTTTTTTGGTAGAATTCTTCCAACTGTGGCAACCGTGGTTCTGGAACGAAAAGGAGCTTAGTTCGTGATAACCGCCTAGAAAATTCAAAATCCACTCAAATTTGATAAAAAATCTAAATTTTTATACGAAAAATTTATTTTGCTCATATCTCCTAAACTATGTGTTCTAGAGTGAAAAGGGGCTTAATTCGTGATCACGTAGAAAATCCAAAATCGTTCAAAAGCCTGAAAAAAAATCGAAATTTTTATATGAAAAACTTATTTTTCTCGTATATACGAAACTATGCGCTCAGAGCGAAAAGGAGCTCAACTCTAGAGCGAAAAGGAGCTTAATCCATGATTACCCCCCAAAGTCCATCCAAATCTTTAAAAAAATCGAAATTTTTACATGAAAAACTTCTTTTGCTTAACTATGCGTCCTAGAGGGAAAAGGAACTGAATTCGTGATTACCCCTTAGAAAATTCAAAATCCATCCAAATCCAATATCCTATACGACGCGTTCTAGACACGGTTGCCACTCGAGCCAACAATAGTCTACCAAAATTTGGAGAAAAAAATTTAGCAAAAAAACTACCAAACAAAAAATTTATTGCGAAAATTTTTATTTCTATAGAAAATTTTCTCTAAATTTTATTTCTATAGAAAATTTTCTTTAAATTTTATTTCTATAGAAAAGTTCATCAAAATTTTGTCAATATTTTATTTCTATAGAAAATTTTGCCAAAATTTTATTTCTATAGAAAATTTTGCCAAAAATTTATTTCTATAGAAAATTTTGTCAAAATTTTATTTGTATAGCAAATTCATGAGGTACCACTTTGTTGGAGAGGAATATTTTGCAAAATCTAACAAGACAGCAATAATTCTACCATTGTACCAAACAAATCTTCCATTTTTGGTAGAATTCTACCAACAGTGGCAACCGTGGTTCTAGAACGAAAAAGAGCTTGGTTCGTGATCATCCCCTAGAAAATCCAAATCCTAAAAAAATCTTATATGAAAAACTTATTTTGCTTATATCTCCTAAACTATGTGTCCTAGAGATAAAAGGGGCTTAACAACTAGAATCTACTCAAATCCTGAAAAAAAACAATTGAAATTTTTATATGAAAAACTTATTTTTCTCATATCTCTCGTGATCCAAATTCTGAAAAAAATGGTGGTTCTGGAACGAAAAGGTGCTTAATTCGTGATCACCCCCTAGAAAATTCCAAATCCACTCAAATTTGATAAAAAAATCTAAATTTTTATAGGAAACATTTCTTGTGCTCATATATTCTAAACAGGAGCTCAATTAGTGATCACCCCCTAGAAAATCCAAAATCGATCTAAATCTGAAAAACAGAAAAAATATCACCAAAATATTTCCAATTAAAAAGTTAATTGAAGCTGAAAAATTTTAATTAAAAAATTAACTGATACACTTAACTTTTTAATCTAAATAAATAAAGTCATTTAAAAAAAATAATTTATACAAAAATAGTTTATAAAGTCAATTTAGAAAAATAATTTATACAATCATTTTTTAATCAACTAACTACACAAAGTTTGTTACGAAAATGAGCGAACATTTTAGCGGGTTTTCAATTAAACTTTTGATTGAATCAATTAAAAAATTGATTTATACAATCATTTTTTTAATCAACTAACTACACAAAGTTTGTTACGAAAATGAGCGAACATTTTAGCGGGTTTTCAATTAAACTTTTGATTGAATCAATTAAAAAATTGATTGATTTTTGCCATCGACATCAATTAAATTTGTAATTGAATCAATTAAAAAATAATTGAAATTTTCAAATCAAATCAATTAATTTTTTAATTAAAGGTTTTTTACTTCGCCTCAACCCCCTAGAAAATCAAAAATCCATCCAAATCCTGAAAAAATCTAAATTTGTATATGAAAAGCTTTTTTTTGATAATATTTCCTAAACTCTGCTTTCTAGAGCGAAATGGACCTTTATTCTTGGTCACCCCTTAGAAAATCCGAAATTATACCCTCATAACCATTTCATGGTGATGGGTATACAAATATCAGGCAATGTTTGCTATTTCACAAAAAAAAAATCTTGACTATTTTGCTTTTTTCAGCAAACATTTTATTTTGGAACTATTGTCTACTAACAAATTTCTTTGGATGTATATGTAATAGGCATTGTTCGTGAATAAAGCCTAACTGAGACTGATATAAATTGGACTGCCACTTAAATTTAACCTCTGACTAAAATTTTTTTCACTTTTCCATCTCTATCTCAGATGGCTTTAAATTTTCATACTTGTTGGAAACCATTGCAGAGGCTATATTTTTAATATTGCAACGCTATTAATAATCATTTCAATATTAAGTTTCTGAAATGTATGAAAGAGAACATTTACCTTTTGTAGATAAGAATGGACATCGGACTTCTCAATATCAGAATTTATTTACAAATATAATAAAAAGTTCAATATTCTCAAAATGATATTCAGAAAAAGTAGGTTAGAAATTGCTATCAAAGTATGTCAAATCATTTGTCATACTTTGGTGGGAATTTTGTTTCATCCCAACAAAAAGATTTGAAAGTTCTTCCTCAGTCATTCTTTCTTTCGAGCATTTCTAAAATGCTATAGAAAATTTTGTCAAAATTTTATATCTATAGAAAATTTTGTCAAAATCTTATTTCTATAGAATATTTTGTAAAAATTTTATTTCTATAGAAAATGTTGTCAAAATGTTATTTCTATAGAAAATTTTGTCAAAATTCTAATTCTATAGAAAATTTTGTCAACATTTTATTTCTATAGAAAATTTTGTCAAAATTTTATTTCTATAGAAAATTTTGTCAAAATTTTATTTCTATAGAAAATTTTATTTTTATAGAAAATTTTGTCAAAATTTTATTTTTATAGACAATTTTGTAAAAATTTTATTTTTATAGAAAATTTTGTCAAAATTTTATTTTTATAGAAAATTTTGTCAAAATTTTATTTTTATAGACAATTTTGTCAAAATTTTATTTTTATAGAAAATTTTGTCAAAATTTTATTTCTATAGAAAGATTTGTCAAAATTTTATTTCTATAGAATATTTTGACAAAATTCCATTTTTATAGAAAATTTTGTCAAAATCTTATTTCTATAGAATATTTTGTAAAAATTTTATTTTTATAGAAAATTTTGTCAAAATTTTATTTTTATAGAAAATTTTGTCAAAATTTTATTTTTATAGAAAATGTTGTCAAAATTTTATTTTTATAGAAAATTTTGTCAAAATTTTATTTTTATAGACAATTTTGTCAAAATTTTATTTTTATAGAAAATTTTGTCAAAATTTTATTTCTATAGAAAGATTTGTCAAAATTTTATTTCTATAGAATATTTTGCCAAATTTCATTTTTATAGAAAATTTTGTCAAAATCTTATTTCTATAGAATATTTTGTAAAAATTTTATTTCTATAGAAAATGTTGTCAAAATGTTATTTCTATAGAAAATTTTGTCAAAATTCTATTTCTATAGAAAATTTTGTCAAAATTTTATTTCTATAGAAAATTTTGTCAAAATTTTATTTCTATAGAAAATTTTATTTTTATAGAAAATTTTGTCAAAATTTTATTTTTATAGACAATTTTGTCAAAATTTTATTTTTATAGACAATTTTGTCAAAATTTTATTTTTATAGAAAATTTTGTCAAAATTTTATTTCTATAGAAAGATTTGTCAAGATTTTATTTCTATAGAATATTTTGACAAAATTTCATTTTTATAGAAAATTTTGCAAAATTTTAATTCTATAGAATATTTTGACAAAATTTCATTTTTATAGAAAATTTTGTTAAAATTTTATTTTTATAGACAATTTTGTCAAAATTTTATTTTTATAGAAAATTTTGTCAAAATTTTATTTCTATAGAAAAATTTGTCAAAATTTTATTTTTATAGAAAACTGTGTCAAAATTTTATTTCTATAGAAAAATTTGTCAAAATTTTATTTCTATAGAATATTTTGACAAAATTTTATTTTTATAGAAAATGTTGTCATAGTTTTATTTCTATAGAAAATTTTGTCAAAATTTTATTCCTATAGAAAATTTTGTCAAAATTTTATTTCTATAGAAAAATTTGTCAAAATTTTATTTCTATAGAAAAATTTGTCAAAAATTTTGTGAAAATTTTTATTTTTTTTGAAATTTTTGTAAAAATTTTATTTCTATAGAAAATTTTGCCAAAAATTTATTTCTATAGAAAAATTTTTTAAAAATTTTATTTCTTTAGAAAATTTTGACAAAAATTTTATTTCTATAAAAAGTCTTGTCTATTTTTTTCTATAGAAAATATTGACAAAAGTTTTGTCAATTTTTTCTATTGAAGATTTTGTCAAAATTTTATTTCTATAGAAAATTTTGTCAGCATTTCGTTTTATTTGTATAGAAAATTTTGTCAAAAATGTTATTTTGTCAAAATTTTATTTCTATGGAGAAATGTGTCAAGATTTTGTTTCTATAGAAAATTTTGTCAAAAATTTTATTTCTATAGAAAATTTTGTCAAAAATTTTATTTCTATAAAAAATTTTGTCAAAAATGTTATTTCTATAGAAAATTTTGTCAAAAATGTTATTTCTATACTAAATTTTGTCAAAAATGTTATTTCTATAGAAAATTTTGTCAAAAATTTTATTTCTTTAGAAAATTCTGTGAAAATTTTATATCTGTAGAAAATTTTGTCAACATTTTATTTCTATAGAATATTTTGACAAAATTTCATTTTTATAGAAAATTTTGTCAAGATTTTATTTCTATAGAAAATTGTGTCAACATTTTGTTTCTATAGAAAATTTTGTCAAAAATTTTATTTCTATAGAAAATTTTTTTAAAAATGTTATTTCTATAGAAAATTTCAGAATTTCATTTTTATAGAAAATTTTGTCAAAAATTTTATTTTGTCAAAATTTTATTTCTATGGAAAATTGTGTCAATTTTTTTTTCTATAAAATTTTTTTTTCTATAAAAAATTTCATTTTGCCAAAATTTTATTTCTATAGAAAATTTTGTCAAAAATTTTATTTCTATAGAAAATTTTGTCAACAATTTTATTTCTATAGAAAATCTTGTCGACATTTGTTTTCTATTTGTTTTAAGCAGTTTTAGCAATAAACTCAAATTTTCGGAATTTTAATGAGCATACAACACAGCAAGGACAAATAAAATACATAACAGACATTTCCAAAAAAAATTGAAAAGGGTGCCGAAAGAACATTTTCATTGCTTTTTTTCTCTGAGATATAATGAATATTCACAAATCGTTTTGGTCCTCATATCCCTCACCCTTATACTTACTTATTATTGTACATTTTGAAAACACTTTCAAAATTTTCCGTTATCGGCAGGAAATACAAAACACTGCTTTGTAATAATTTCAATATTAAAGGCTCTCTCAATTTGTAGCCTTCGATAACATGGCGTACCAAATTCATGGAAATTTCTCGACCCAAAGGTGAAGCCGAATCAAAGAATGAGCTAAGAACTAAAATCTTAAATTTATTTTCCTCTGGAGCACCAATCTGAAATAAAAAAATGAATTATTTAATAGAGAGCTTAAGAGTTGGGGGTTTGAATTACTTACATCGGCAGTCAATTTGATGGAATTGTAATATAATCCAAATTCTGATTCAGCATAACCGAAAGCAGCAATTTGACCATTACGTGATTCAAATTCAGCCAAAGTGGATCTTAGTTCGGAATTTGTGTGGTATCGTGTATGTACAACATTTTCAATAATACGATAATCATTTGCCGAAGCCCAATGTTGAGGATCATCACGCATGAGAGTTATATCAAGTTGAGTTTTACCCGCGGCCGGTACTTCAATTAGTTCGCGTTGGGGAGAGAAGCTTTAAACAAAAAAGGGAAAATTAAAATTATCAAGCAAATATTTCTTAAGATGTTCACTTATTTTAGATTTCAGATTAATTGTAAAATAGCTGGCTACCGAAAAAATTAAGCCGACCCAATAATATAAATTCAAGAAGAAAATAAAAGTCAATAAGTGGGTTCTAAGACTAAAAATTATTCTTACTGGAGACCGGCTCTAAAATCTGATTAAAGGCGTCATAAGTTAATAAGTAGGTCTAAGCCTAACATTATTGTTGGTGGAGGCCGGATCTAAATTCTGATTAAGGGCGTCGGTAATTTGTTAAAGAAGTAAGAAGGAGAATAACAGTTCATTGACTAGAAATACTCATTGAAGGTGAAGGAATCACAGGAATGTTCTATTATGATGAATAGACAGCAATAGCAATGTAACATGGATCCACTGGTACACATCGGCGAGAAAGCATAAGGCAAAACAACGGAGCTGAACTGGTTCCGAAGAAGTCTATGATCAGATAGCCAGAAACTTTTTAAGCACAATCCAAGGAAATTTCGAGACAATCGATGAAACCCGGATCCACTGGAACACATAAGCGAGAAAGGAACGCCGAAAACAGTGGAGGGACTGGGCAATGACATTCCCTTTGACCAGAAAGTGATGCACATCCAATACTCGTAGAAGGTGAATCAATCATAGGAATGTTCTATCTCGAAGAATAGACAGCGACGAAATGTGGATCTACTGGTACACATCGGCGAGAAAGTATCAGCCAAAACAACGGAGTGAACGGGTTCCGACGAAGTCTATGACCAGATTGACAAAAACTTTTTCAGCATAATCGAAGAAAATTTCATGAAAATCGAAATATGGCGAGTAAGGAACAGCCAGAACAGACCCGCGAATGGGTTATGAAGAAGGCGATGACAGTCCCTTTGACCAGAAAGTGATGCACATCGAATACTCGTAGAAGGTGCAACAATCAATGGAATGTTCTACATATTCCGAAGAATAGACAAGGACGAAATGTGGATCCACTAGTACACATCGGCGAGAAAGAATCCGCCAAACAACTGATTGAGCGGTTTCCGAAGAAGTCTATGATCAGATAGTTAGAAACTTTTTAGGCGGGCTCCAGGGAAATTTCATGACAATCGATGAAATATGGATCCACTGGTACACATAGATGAAAAAGGAACAGCCAAAACAGCGGATCAAATGGGTTCCGAATAAGGCAATGACAGTCCCATTGGCTAGAAAGTGATGGACATCGAATATTAGGAGAAGGTGAAGTAATCATAGGGATGTATTATTCCGAATTAGGCCTACATGGCGATGAATTGAAGAAAAAATGTCCTATTTGACGAAACAAAAGGTGTCATGATGAAGACAATACCTCGCCACGGTGAAATTTGAAAACGAACTGCCACCACATTCCAAACATAAAACAGCCTCTTATTGAAGGGTTCATCATTGTCATGGGATCAATTGTGAGAAAAACTATGTTTTTCTACTGAAAGTTTCGAGAGTGATAGTGATAGCGAAATCGAGAGACATTCGTATTCTTCGAGCCAATGACACTCCAAAATTAACATCAGCAGATGTTACCGACAGTTATCAATAGCACCAAAACCTGTAATATCCCAATGGAACTTGGAAACAGTCTCTTGTTGAAGGGGTCAACGCCAGCATGGAATCCATTACGATGTAGGTTAGGTTAGGTGGCAGCCCGATGTATCAGGCTCACTTAGACTATTCAGTCCATTGTGATACCACATTGCTGAACTTCTCTCTTATCATTGAGTGCTTCCCGATTCCATGTTAAGCTCAATGACAAGGGACCTCCTTTTTATAGCCAAGTCCGAACGGCGTTCCAAATTGCACTGAAACCACTTAGAGATGCTTTGACACCCTCAGAAATGTCACCAGCATCACTGAGGTGGGATAATCCACCGTTGAAAACCTTTTTTGGTGTTCGGTCGAAGCGTGAATCGAACCCACGACCTTGTGTATACAAGGCGGGCATGCTAACCATTGCACCACGGTGGCTCCCTAAAACTTTCAATAGTGATAACGAAAAGAAGAGGCATTCATTGTATTCGTATTGTACAATGCCACTCCATTAACATCAGCAGAACTTACAGACAGTTATCAACAGCACCAAAGCTTGCAATATCCCAACTGAACTTGGAAACAGTCTCTTGTTGTGGGGGTCATTGCCATTATGGAATCTATTACGAGGAAAACTAGGTTTTTCTATCAAAAGTTTCGAGAGTGATAGAACGAAAAGGAGAGACATTTGTCGCATTCGTATTCTTTGAGCCATCGGTACGCTAAAATTTACATCCACAGAAGTTACCGACAGTTATCCACAGCGCCAAAGACTGTAATATCCTAACGGGACTTGGACGCTGAAGTTTGAGTATTTGGAGATACCAGAAGTGAGAGAAACACGTAAAGTGCAAACAAGAAGTTTCCGAGATCGGAGTGATATTTTCTGCTTTGTTTAATCTCTTCCTATCCACCTTCTTTCGAGGGAATTAAGATTTTATCTTAGTTGGACGGTTGTGCGAGAAAAATTCGCCACGGAAGTTTGTACGAAATATATCCTCAGTCTTATTATAGCAGCCTAAAGACTGCGCCGTGGTTTTGTCGCAGTATCCTTTTGGATCATTTTCATGTGGAATCCATGATTTTTCCCGTGCAACTTCCTATTGTGAAAGTATTACCTCCGAGATTTCTTTCGGAGTAACCGCTCCAATTGTCTATTCACAGCACTTCCCGGAAAATTAAAGTTCGATCTTCAATATCCAGAGTCAGACAAATGCAATCGTCTCAACTACGTCATATCCGACTTCCAATTGTCAATGCATTACCTGCGGGGTTGCCTTCGGAGTAACTATTCAAATTGTCTATATGCTATGTGCCAACTCCCAGCAAATTAAGGTTCGATTTTCACTACCCACAGAGTGAAGTTTTGTGTCACAAGAGAGAGTGTCAAGATCCGGACGCACGATCAAAGTGAAACGAAATGAATTGCCGCTGGACTAGCTTTCGAAGTAACCATTCAGAGTGTCTATCTACTCCAACTCCCAGTAAGTTAAGGTTCGATTTTCACTACCCACAGAGCGATGTTTTGTGTCACAAGAGAGTCTTTACGGCTTCTTTTCGAAGTAATCATTTAAAGTGTCTACCTACTACAACTCCCAGAAAATTAAGGTTCGATATTTACTAACCAGAGAGCAATATTTTGGGTCGCAAGGAAGAGTCTCAAGATTAGGCCGCAGGATCAGAGTGAATCGGAAGCCCTTAACCGCTACCAGGTTAATTTGGTTCGTGGAGTCCAACCGTCGCCCATACCGAAGTAACATGATCTTCTTATGCGAAACTGATGGGATGTTTAACAACATAGAGGACAAAAAATCTTAAAATATAACCTAGCCTTTAGAAACAAAGAAAAGAAAACAACTTACCCATCTGACAATATTGTAATATTATGAACTCCTGGCAAAGCCAATTTGAAATAATCTCCATAGGTTCCACTGTACGTAGCATGCTTGGCATCATCCAACATTATAGCAGCCCCAGCTATAGGTGAACCTATAGAACTGCGCACAAAGCCTTGTACACCATTGTGAATCTGTTCAATAAACAATAGCAGAGGCTCACGATTATCTTGCCAATATTTTGGCAATTCCGAAGCCATTGGGAATTTATCACAGCCCAATTCCATGGTCAATTCCAAAACACCAGCTTTAATGTAATTCCAATCTTGCATTCCTCCAGTGACACTATACCATTGAGCACCATTTGTGATACCACCTGGGAAATGTTCATTCTTGAAGAGAGGACATGGATTACCCAAATGCATTGTAGGATGGGCATTAGCATAGACCTTGGCCAAATGTTGAAACAGAGCATTATCTTCGGTGGGATTTAGCTTGTGAGCTCCATTGGACATACGTAATCGGGTCATGGGATCATTAAAATCATTCTCATTATCATCGAAAGGATAGTTAGCTACCAAGGAGCCTCCATGCAAATTGGCCGACAAAACAAACGGTATACTCAAGGTCCAGTTCATAACGGCCAAAACTTCAGGTTCAGTTACTTTATTGTATTTATCAGTGCCATATTGATCGGGGAAATTTCGATTTAGATCAACATTATGGGCATTACCCCGCCCCAGAGCACTGGACTTGTCACCCTCTCGTGACATTTCATAACCATCGGGATTCATGGAATACAAGAAATGCATGCGAGTTGTATTCACCATTTTGGTTATACGCTTATCGAAATTGTAACGTTCACAAATGTATTTTGTCAGCAGCAGCAACATTTCACGGCCCACAACCTCATTGCCATGCATATTGGCCACGTACTTAAATTCAGGAATGCCAGGTACATGCTCACCAGGTGTGGCGAAAATTTCCATAACCCATAAGTCTCGATTTTGGACGGATTTTCCTATGGAATATAGTCTTGTTATGGACGGATATGAATCGGCAATATCATGTATGAATCTGGGAAAGGAGAAGAAATAAAGAAAAGAAATACAATTTTGATAAAAATTTTCTATAGAAATAAGACTTAGATACAAATTTCTATGTATATAAATTTTGACAAAATTTCCTGTAGAAATACAATTTTGACAAAATTTTCTATAGAAATAAAATTTTGAGAAAATTTTCTATAGAAATAAAATTTTTGACCAAAATTTTGGCAACATTTTCTATAGAAATAAAATTTAGACAAACTTTTCTATAGAAATAAAATTTAGACAAACTTTTCTATAGAAATAAAATTTTGACAAAATTTTCTATAGAAATAAAATTTTGACAAAACTTTCTATAGAAGTTAAATTTTGACAAAATTTTCAATGGAAATAAAATTTTGACAAAATTTTCTTCAGAATTAAAACTTCGACAAAATTTTCTATACAAATAAAATTTTGACAGAATTTTCAATGGAAAAAAATTTTGACAAAATTTTCTATAGAAATAAAATTTTGACAAAATTTGCTATAGAAATAAAATTTTGACAAAATTAGAAATAAAATTTTGACAAAAATTTGCCAAAATTTTCTATAGAAGTAAAATTTTGACAAAATTTTCTATAGAAATAAAAATTTTGACAAAATTTTCTATAGAAATATAATTTTGACAAAATTTTCTATAGAAATAAAATTTTGACAAAATTTTCTATATAAATAAAATTTTGACAAAATTTTATATAGAAATAAAATTTTGACAAAATATTTTGCAGAAATAAAATTTTGACAAAATTTTCTATAGACATAAAAATTTTGACAAAATTTTTTCCATACATAAAACTTTGACAAAATTGTATATAGAAATAAAATTTCAACAATATTTTCTATATAAATAAAATTTTGACAAAATTTGCTATAGAACTAAAATTTTGATAAAATTTTTAACAACATTTTCTATACATAGAAAATTTTGTCAAAATTTTCTATAGAAATAAAATTTTGACAAATTTTTCCATAGAAATAAAATTTTGCCAACATTTTTTTCCATAGACATAAAATTTTGATAAATTTTTCCATTGAAATAAAATTTTGACAATTTTTTGTATAGAAATACAATTGTGACAAAATTTTCTAGAGAAAAATTTCACAAAATTTTCTATAGAAATAAAATGTGGACAAAATTTTCTATAGAAATAAAATGTGGACAAATTTTCTATAGAAATAAAATTTTGACAAAATTTTCTATAGAAATAAAATTTTGACAAAATTTTTGTATAGAAATAACATTTTGACAAAATTTTTCCATAGAAATAAAATTTTGCCAAAATTTCTTTCCATAGAAGTAAATTTTTGATAAATTCTTCCATAGAAATAAAATTTTCACAAAATTTTCCATAGAAATAAATTTTTGCCAAAATTTCTATAGAAATAAAATGTGGACAAAATTTTCTATAGAAATAAAATTTTGACAAAATTTTTGTATAGAATAACATTTTGACAAAATTTTTCCATAGAAATAAAATTTTGCCAAAATTTCTTTCCATAGAAGTAAAATTTTGATAAATTTTTCCATAGAAATAAAATTTTCACAAAATTTTCCATAGAAATAAATTTTCGCCAAAATTTCTATAGAAATAAAATTTTTACAAAATTTTCTATAGAAATAAAATGTGGACAAAATTTTCTATAGAAATAAAATTTAGACAAAATTTTCTACAGAAATAAAATTTTGACAAAATTTTCTATAGAAATAAAATTTTGACAAAAATTTCTATAGAAATTAAATTTGACCAAATTTTCCATAAAAATAAAATTTTCACTAACCGCCAAGTATTCCAATATTATTAAGTTTATAATTTAATAATTATACTAACTTTTCCATGGCAACAAAATTATGATGCTCAAATTTGGTAGGCGTTAAGAAACCACCATTCTTCTCAATATCTTCATCACTGTCTGCCCGCACGACTTTTACTTTACGAAATTCACCTAAAATGAGAGAATACAAATGGGAAACCAAAAAAAAAATGATGAAATAAAAGATAGTATGATAGATAGGTTATATATGTTTAAGTGAAATAAATATGGAGATGATAAAATGCAGAGAACCACAACCAAAGTGGCTTATATTGATACTTCTCCTCCCCTCAGATTTTATGAATAATTTTTAAAGCTATGAAGGATGCTTAGGATGTAATTCATGAAGTACAAGGCAATGATGCAAAACTTAAAAAAAATATGATATTTAAAAACAAAATAGTGCATATGTATATGATTTTTTATGTAAAAGTGAATTAACAACAAAAATATTTTTTTTTCGAATAACAAAGATATTTTATTTAGTTTTTTTGCTATATAAATTTTATTTATTAGCTTTCTTTTTGATATACATACATACAGTTTTTCTTGGGGATTAAAATATTAAACAATTGCATTTTTAACATTTAATAAGATTTTCCGAATACACGTAGGTTTGAGATATTTATAATAAAAAGTAAATATTTAAAATATTTTTTTATTAAAAATTACTATTCCAACAAAATTTCACAAAAATATCGAAACATATTATTACTATTATTTTTTTTATATTTTTTGTAATTGATAGTTTAAATTTTAGCGATAAAATAGCATATTTTGTATTAAAGACATTTTTAAAATAAATTACATTTACCTTAATCACAATAATAGTTTTGCTAAATTTGGGTGAAAATATTTTTTTTGTTTCCTAAAATTTTCTATTTTTATTTACTATTTTGGTTTGTTGAAAATTTAATCTATACAAAGGCTTTGGCATTGTTTGTAGTTTAATTAAAAAATGTAATGGGTTTTAAGGATTTTTTTTTTTAATTTTATTAAAATTAATTTATAATAATCAAATTATATTAAAAATTTTAAAAAATAAAAATTTTATTATAACAATTTTATGATATATAAGAAAGCTGATAAAAACAGCTAGACCAAATAATTTTGAGTTTCTGCTCTAAAAGAAGTTTTCATAGACTAAAGAAAACTTAAAAATCTAAAATTTTATTTCTGAAAAAATTTGTCCTCTTTTTGTACCTTCACTACAACGGCCGAAAAATCTCCATAATATTAAGGAAATTTGTCATTAGAGTGGTGCTAATTTCATAAATAGAATAAAAATGTTCATTCTATAAATGAACATATTTATTGTATTAATGAAAAATATTCATTATATTAATGAAAAAATTCACTGGCACAATTTTATTTCAATTTTCTTTGTGTGTATGAATTGCATAAGAGAAATGCTTCTGAATACTATAACTTGTAGTGGCAGATTATGAGCCCACGTGAAACTATGGATTTAACACCCAAGTTCTGATATTGATATCCGGAATCAAAATTTGAAAGAATTTATTTTGCTTATATTAAAAAAAATTGAGATATTCATGGGCTTCAAATCCAGTCCAATTTGAAATAGTCATTACGGAGGACAATTTCTTTAGCTTTAGACTTTTGGTATTGACCAAAATCTACTTTTCACCAGGGATGACAATATTGTATAATTAATAAGTGTATTTTTCGATTTCAAAAATCGAAGTAGTCCTATTGTAACCTGTGGACCCAAAGCCGATAACACGACTTTTGATAATCAGAAAGTCGACTATTCGATTTCGAATATTAAAGTCGACGTTTTGTAACCAGCCTGATACATCGGGCTGCAACCTAACCTAACCAATCTATTGAACATAATGTTTACGAAAACTCGATCGATAAAAATCGATAATTTTGGCAAATGGAATGAAGTCGATTTTTTGTACCCTTCAAATTTGACTAACCAATTTTTATTAATTTTCAAAATAGAAACCTCTCAATCGACTGTTTTGTGGTTGAACAAATTAGATCGAAATCGACTTCTTAAATTAAAAAAAATCATATTCGACTTTTGCAGATTTTGAATTTATGTCAGACCATGAACTTAAGCCCCATAAAAAAATCAAGCCGATAGATTTACTTGCTATTTTCTATTTGTTATATCTATAGAAAATTTTGTCAAAATTTTATTTCTATAGGAAATTTTGACAAAATTTTATTTCTATAGGAAATTTGTATTGTATTTGTATTTCTATAAAAAATTTTGCCAAATTCTATTTTCTATAAAAAATTGTATTTCCATAAAAAAATTTTGCCAAATTCTATTTCTATAGAAAATGTTGTCAAAATATTATATCTATAGAAAATTTTGCCAAATTTTATTTCTACAGAAAATGTTGTCAAAATTCTATACAAAATTTTGTCAACTTTTTTTTTCTACATAAAATTGTATCAAAATTTTGATTTCTATATAAAATTTTGTCAGAAATTTATTTCTATAGAAAATTTTATCAAAATTTTATTTCTATAGAAAATTTTATCAAAATTTTATTTCTATAGAAAATTTTATATCTATACGAATATTTGTCAAAATTGTATTTCTATACGAAATTTTATTTCTATATAAAAATTTTGTCAAAATTTGATTTCTATAGAAAATTTTATCAAAATTTTGATTTCTATATAAAATTTTGTCAAAATGTTATTTTTGTATAGAAAATTTTATTTCTATAGAAAATTTTATTTCTGTAGAAAATTTTGTAAAATTTTATTTCTATAGAAAATTTTGTCAAAATTTTATTTTTATACGAAATGTTGTCAAAATTTTATTTCTATACAAAATTTTGTCAACTTTTTATTTCTATATAAAAATTTTGTCAAAATTTTTTCGGAGGGTTCAAGTGTGGTTTTTGTTGGGTTTAATAAACTGCCTGAATTTATTCTGATAATTGGTTGATAGTTTTGCTGCAAGTAGAGGATGCTGATGAGGAATGTGGTAATTCCGAAACGTGCGTCCATCCAACCATCTTGCAGTCTATAGGGCTTTGCCCAAATAAATTTGACAAACATTCTTTTCCTCTGTTGGTTAAGCTACACTTGTAGTTTAGTCAATGTATGGTTTAAGCTGCAATAAAAAACAACAGCAATGCTTAAAGAACAAAACCAACAATAACAAAACAAATGGAAAATTTGATTTCTATAGAAAATTTTATCAAAATGTTGATTTCTATATAAAATTTTGACAAAATTTTATTTCTATAGAAAATTTTATCAAAATTTTATTTCTATAGAAAAAATTATTTCTGTAGAAAATTTTGTAAAAATTTTATTTCTATAGAAAATTTTGTCAATATTTTATTTTTATAGAAAATTTTGTCAACTTTTTATTTCTATATAAAATTTTGTCAAAATTTTATTTCTATACAAAATTTTGTCAACTTTTTATTTCTATACGAAATTTTCTCAAAATTTTATTTATATAGACAATGTTGTCAACTTTTTATTTCTACATAAAATTTTATCAAAATTTTGATTTCTATATAAAATTTTGACAGAATTTTATTTCTATAGAAAATTTTGCCAAATTCTATTTCTGTAAAAAATTTTGTCAAAATTTTATTTCTATACGAAATTTTGTCAAAATTTTATTTCTATAGAAAATGTTATCAAAATTTTATTTCTATACAAAATTTTGTCAACTTTTTATTTCTATATAAAAATTTTGTCAAAATTTGATTTTTATAGTAAATTTTATCAAAATTTTATTTCTTTAGAAAATTTTGTCGAAATTTTATTTCCATAAAAAATTTTCTTAAAATTTTATTTCTACAGAAAATTTTGTCAAAATTTTATTTCTATAGAAAATTTTGTCAAAATTTTATTTCTATACAAAATTTTATCAACATTTGATTTCTACATAAAATTTTGTCAAAATTTTATATCTATAGAAAATTTTATCAAAATTTTATATCTATAGAAAATTTTGTCAAAATTTTATTTCTATAAAAAATTTTGCCAAATTCTATTTCTATAAAAAAAAGTTGTCAAAATTTGATTTCTACATAAAAGGTTATCAAAAGTTTAATTTATATATAAAATTTTGTCAGAATTTTATTTCTATAGAAAATTTTGTCAAAATTTGATTTCTACATAAAATTTTATCAAAATTTTGATTTCTATATTAAATTTTGTCAGAATTTTATTTCTATGGAAAATTTTATCAAAATTTTATTTCTATAGAAAATTTTATCAAAATTTTATTTCTAGACGAAATTTTGTCAAATTTTATTTCTAGACGAAATTTTGTCAAATTTTATTTCTAGACGAAATTTTGTCAAAATTTTATTTCTATACAAAATTTTATCAACATTTTATTTCTATATAAAAATTTTATAAAAATTTTATTTCTTTAGAAAATTTTGTCAACATTTTGATTTCTATAGAAAATTTTATCAAAATTTTGAGTTTTTATAAAATTTTGTCAAAATTTTATTTCTATAGAAAGTTTTATCAATATTTTATTTCTATAGAAATTTTTTTATAAAAATTTTATTTCTATAGAAAATTTTGTTTCTGTTAGAAATTTGTAAAATTTTATTTCTACAGAAAATTTTGTCAAAATTTTATTTCTATAGAAAATTTTGTCAAAATTTTATTTCTATAGAAAATTTTGTCAAAATTTTACTTCTATTGAAAATTTTGTTAAAATTGTATTTCTACAGAAAATTTTATTTCTATAGAAAATTTTGTCAAAATTTTTATTGTATTTTCTATACAATAAAATTTTATTTCTATAGAACATTTTGTCAAAATTTTATTTCTACAGAAAATTTTGTCAACATTTTGATGTATATAGAAAATTTTGTCAAAATTTTTATATATATAGAAAATGTTGTCAAAATATTGATTTCTATAGAAAATTTTGTCAAAATTTTCAAAAGTTTTATCAAAATTTTTTTTCTTAAGAAAATTTTATCAAAATTTTATTTCTATAGAAAATAATGCACAATTGCGATTTCCATAAAAAAGTTTGTCAAAATTTTATTTCGATAGAAAATTTTGTCAAAATTTTATTTCTATAGAAAGTTTTATCAATTTTTTTTCTTAAGACAATTTTATCAAAATTTTATTTCTATAGAAAATTTTATCAAAATTTTATTTCTATAGAAAAGTTTGTCAAAAACTTTTTTTCTACAGAAAATTTTGTCAAAATTTTTGATTCGTTGAAAAGTCGATTTTGTCTTTTGAATCTCGAATAGAAATAATTTTGTTTATATGGCAACCTTCTTAATATCAATCTTGTATTGAGAATGTTACGACGTAAAATATATATATCTTGTATGATTAAGATAATGTTTTTTTTCAGCAAAATAAATAAAATTCGTAATTGGCGGCGAAATACTTTGTTGTTAAATATTAGAGTTGTTTTTATATTTTTTTAAATTACAAAAATCGTAATTGTGACCGGTTTTATTGTGAGAAGAAATAAAAAAGAACTAATTTGTTTCTTGTCTTAAAAACATTTTATTATGGAATAAAATATTATTCATTTATAAACAAGTCTAATAATTTAATAAAATTACAAGCCTGTTAATTTAATTTGCAAAAAGAAAATTTCCAAATAGAGACGCCAAAAAAGTGGTTTGGATACTAATGGTTCAGAAGTAGGGTAAATTTATATCATATCCATTTTTGCATCTATGTCATTGTTTCTGAAGTTATGCTTTGGCGTTTACTTTAATTTAGAGATTTAAATTGTTTTAAAAGGGTTTTCATCGATTTTATTTCTAAAAATTTTCCTTTTTTAGTTTTAGGTGTATAAGCTGAAGTAACGTGAAGTTTGTAGAAAAAATCGCAATAACAAAACTACAATTTTGCTGTTTAGACAAAGATATCACCAACAATTTTCCAATTAAAATTTTAATTGAATTTCCAAAAATATTCTATTAAAAATTTAATATTTTTATTTTATTTTTATTAAAACAATAACAAACATTAACTGTTAATTACATTTTTAATTGATTCAATTTATCTTTCAGTTGACTTTGGCGACTGATACACAGAACAAAATATTTGTTGTCTTCAATCACGAAATTAATTGATCCAATCATTTTTTAATTGAAATGTCTTCAATACGTGATACTCTGTAAAAAAGGCGGCCATATAAAACAAATGGAAATAGGGTCAGGACTATTTTAGGGCGATAATGCGAATACTGGGCCACCACAAGTTACACTTAATACCGGCTGTTGCATAAAAAATAGCAACAGCATTTTTTTCTTTGTATTTCAAACTGAATCTTAAAATTTTATAATGTTTCTATCAAAAAAAAAAAAAAAAAAAATAAAACTCCGTTTGTCCAGTAAAAAATATAAGACATTAATAATTGATATGCATTGCTTTTATTTTCCAAAATTGTCATACACATTATAATTCACCCTCAATGGTTGTTCTGCTGCTTCCATAGCCATCATGGTTGTCCTCATCAAAACTGACAAAATGATTGACATTTTTAATGTACGACTTAGGGTAGTTGAACTCATAGTGCAATACTTTGCATTTGCCCATTGCATCATGTCGACTAGTAACAGAAAATTAAACCTGATTTTAAAAATATTGCCTTATGTATGTGTGTGTGTTTTTTTTTTTAAATAGAAGGTAAATTACTTGTTTTTTGGTTAATTTCAAAAATTGAAATAGGTTAACTTTCATGAAATGTTGAGAAGTGATTTTCCAAAATGTTGTTAGATCCCAACATGGAATAGTTTGCTTTAAGCTATGAAAAAAACGTTTCACATTATTTTTAGAAGCATGCAATGATTATAGGACAAAACAATATATTTCATTAGTCGCAAAGGCTGACTTGAATATATCTTCAAAATATTAATAAATTTCATAAAATTCAATTTATTTTTATATTTATTTAATTTTTTTTTATATTTATTTAATTTATATTTAAAGATACAAAACTTAAAAATAATCAAATTTAAAGATGATTTTACTAACATTGAAGAATTTTTGAGATTTACTAAAACCAAGGTGTCCTTAGTTCAACAGCATTTTCTTTAATGTAAAGATACCCATTCTAAAGTTGAATCTCTTAACTCAATGAAGAAGGCCGAAATGCTACGCATATATAGATGGCGCTAATGAAGCATTAAGGATAAAATGATTCTCTCGAAAAATCCATACGTAAACGAAAACAATGTTGGACTATAAAGGAATCAGGATGTATTAAAAAAAAGGAAAGTTAAGAATTTTGATAGAATTAAAAACTGCTGGAGTTTCATTTAACAATTTGTTGTTTAATTGCCAATAAACGAGATTGCCAAGCTAATTGCTAACCCAAGAATTCAGATAGAACCAAATTTGTCTTACCATTTATTGAGGATTCATTAGTTCTACATATTCACTATATATAAATTTACAAAAAAAAAAAAAGAAAATAACAAAAATTTAAGCTGCTTTAGCTTATATCCCAATTTTATATATTCCCTCGGAATTTCATTTTCATCCTTCTCTTCTAAACAGTAGGCGAAGGGAATAACAAGGGAGAAATAATTTGTGGTGTTTTCTTTTCTAAAAAAAAGAGCTTTGTCTTCATTTTGTCTGAACAGAATGCGCATTTTTTAAATCCTATCATTTCAGCGGGCAGAAAAGAATTCAAAGAAGCAAACAGGGCAATCGCAGCACTCTCGTTTGTCGGCAGTGCTAAAAATATTCGCAATTTCCCTCTATGCGGGCACTATTTTCACAACAGAATTCGAAGCCTTTTCGTACTTTTGCTTGTTTTTTTTATTTTAGAAAAGAACATAAAAAGTGCATTTTCCGGGCAAAATGCAAAAAGGCACATTGTTCACAAGAAAAGAAAACACCACTAGAGTATTCGAAATCAGCTGTTTTATTTTAATACAAATTTTGAATTGAATTGAATTGTAAGTAAAAGGGAAACAAGTATATACGGCCGTAAGTTCGGCCAGGCCGAAGCTTATGTACCCTCCACCATGGATTGCGTAGAAACTTCTACTGAAGACTGTCATCCACAATCGAATTACTTGGGTTGCGGTAACTTTTGGCGATGACAAGGTATCTTAAAACTTCCTAATACCGTAATATATACCACGTAGTCCATACGTGGTATATATTAAACTTAAAATGGCCGATTAAATACGTATATAATTAAGTTTGACAAAATTTTCTATAGAAATAAAATTTTGACAAAATAAAATTTTGACAACATTTTCTATAGAAGTAAAATTTGGACAAAATTTTCTATAGAAATACGATTTTAACAAAATTTTCTATAGAAACAACATTTTGACAAAATTTTCTATAGAAATAAAATTTTTACAAAATTTTCAAAAGATTTAAAATTTTGACAACATTCTCTATAGGATTAAAATTTTGACAACATTTTCTACAGAAATAAAATTTTGGCAAAATTTTCTATAGAAATAAAATTTGACAACATTTTCTACAGAAATAAAATTTCGACAAAATTTTCTATAGAAATAAAATTTTGACAAAATTTTCTATAGAAATAAAATTTTGCTAGATTATTTTTGTTCGAGTGGCAAGCATGATTATGAACCGATATGGACCAATTTTTGTGTGATTGAGGATCGGCTATATATAACTATAGACCGATATGGACCAATTTTGGCATGGTTATTAGCGGCCATATATTAACACCACGATGCAAACTTCAACCGGATCGGATGAATTTTGCTCGTCCAAGTGGCTCCGGAGTTCAAATCTGGGGATCGGTTTATATAGGGGCTATATATAATTATGGACCGATATGGACCAATTTTTGAATGGTTCTTAGAGACTATATACTAATACCATGTACCAAATTTCAACCGGATCGGATGAAATTTGCTTCTCTTAGAGGATCCGCAAACCAAATCTGGGAATCAGTTTATATGGGGGGCTATATATAATTATGGACCGATATGGACCAATTTTTGCATGGTTGTTAGAGACCATATACTAACACCTAAATTTCAACCGGATCGGATGAATTTTGCTCCTCTAAGAGGCTCCGGAGTTCAAATCTGGGGATCGGTTTATATGGGGGCTATATATAATTATGGACCGATATGGACCAATTTTTGCATGGTTGTTAGAGACCATATACTAATACCATGTACCAAATTTCAGCCGTATCGGATGAAATTTGCTTCTCTTTGAGGCTCCTCAAACCAAATCTGGGGATCGGTTTATATGGGGGCTATATATAATTATTGACCGATGTGGACTAATTTTTGCATGGTTGCACAGAAAAAAATATCACCAAAATATTTCCAATTAAAAAGTTGATTGAAGTTGAAATTTTTTTCAATTAATAATTTAATTGATACAATTAACTTTTTAATCAAGATAGAAACCTTAAGTTAATTAAGTCAATGATTGAACATTTTAATCAAACTCGGAAGACTAAGTCAGTAGAAAAAAGTGATGGATTTTTAAATTTTTAAATATATTTTTTTAAATCAAACTAAAAACACAAAGTCAGATTAAAAAGTAATTGAAAATAGTTACCATTTTAGTTCAAAAAATTAATTGAGTTTTTCAATCAACATCAATTAAATTTTTAATTGAATCAATCAAAAAATTAATTAAAATTTTCAAATTAAATCAATTAATTTTTTAATCAAATATTTTTTAATTTTCAATCAAAACGGTGATTGATACTATCATTTTCGTGATTGAAGACATTTCAATTAAAAAATTAATTGGATCAATTAATTTCGTGATTGAATAAGAAAAAAAAGTTTTGTGTCTGTTAGAGACCATATACTAACACCATGTACCAAATTTCAGACGGATCGGATGAAATTTGCTTCGCTTAGAGGACCCGCAAGCCAAATTTGGGGGTCCGTTTATATGGGGGCTACACGTAAAAGTGGACCGATATGGCCCATTTGCAATACCATCCGACCTACATCAATAACAACTACTTGTGCCAAGTTTCAAGTCGATAGCTTGTGTCGTTCGGAATTTAGCGTGATTTCAAAAGACGGACGGACGGACATGCTTAGATCCAGAATTTCACCACGATCCAGAATATATATACTTTATGGGGTCTTAGAGCAATATTTCAATGTGTTACAAACGGAATGACAAAGTCAATATACCCCCCATCCTAAATATATTATTGATTAAAAAATTAGGAGATTTTTCGACACTTTCAATTAATTTTGTAATTGATTCTATTAAACATATAATTGATTTTTGCCAAAAAACTCAATTAATATTTTAAACGAAAATATATCAATTATTAATTTATTAATTATTATAATTTTCTTGTAATTATCATACGATTAACATATTTTTGAATTTTTCATTGAATTTGATACAAAATTTAAAAATTCAATAACGAAATTAATTAATCCAATTACTTTTGAATTGAAATTTCTTCAATCGCACACAGAAAAAATTATCAACAAAATATTTCTAATTAAAATTTTAATTGAATTTTCAAAAATATTAAATTACAATTTTAATTGATTCAACAAATTTTTTAAATAAAACAAAAATCAATCACAAAAATTAATAGTATCAAATAAGTTTTTAATTTAAAAATTCAATAACGAAATTAATTAATGCAATTACTTTTTAATCGAAATTTCTTCAATCACACACAGAAAAAATTATCACCAAAATATTTCGAATTAAAATTTTAATTGAATTTTCAAAAATATTCAATTAAAATTTTAATTGATTCAACAAATTTTTTAATTAAAACAAAAATCAATCACAAAAATTAATAGTATCAAATAAGTTTTTAATTGGATCAATTAAGTTTTAATTGACTTCGGTGATTGATACTATCATTTCTGTGATTGAAGACATTTCAATTAAAAATTAATTGAATCTATTAAATTTTTACTTGAACATTTGATTGAATGCAAAAATTATTTTTTTGTGAGCACTATTATCAATCACCAAAGTCAATTAAAAAATTAATTGATCCAATTAAAAAATTAATTGATATAATACATTTTTGTGATTGATTTTGGTTTCAATTAAAACATTTGTTGAATCAATTTAATTTTTAATTGAATATTTTTTAAAATTCAATTCAAATTTTAATTTATATTTATATTTATTTATTTATTTATCCTGCACAACAAGACTTACGACTTATATTTACTGTACAGGAATTTTCATTAAAAAGTATTTGAAAAATTTTCGTGATATTTTTTTTGTGTATAGAAACTATTTCCGAATAGAATTTTCAATTGCATATCTTTTTATTTGGAAATATTTCTAATTTAATTAACATTTTAATTGGAATAATTAATATTTTAATAAATAAAGTAAACATTTTCTATAATTTACTTTATTAAATATTCCTAATGTAAGTATATGTTATAAATTAAATTAATATTTTAATTAAAAAAATATATTTGTTGTATTCTTTCAGAATAGGTGCAAAATCAGCCTTCTAAAATCGTAAAATAAATTTTGACAATTGTGCTAGAAATAATTTTTTATCTTACCAATATACCATAAGCCTCGATAGAAAAAACATATACAAAAAAAGTTAGTTATAGATACCGAATTTTACTCAGTGAAAATTACAATAAAATGTAGTGAAGACAATTACAAACATTTAATGTTTTTGTTTTTTTGCAGAAACGAATTAAGGGGATTGCCAATATAATAATATTGAATAAAAACAAAAAAAATATTATATATTTTATTCTTTTTTTGTATACACATAAAACCAACAATAAATTGTTTGTTATATTATTTATTACTTTATATTATGAATATGATAGAATATAATTTCCTCCATATTTTTGTTTTCATAGTATATGTATAAGTAATATGTGCGTTTTTATTATTATTTATGATATAGTTTTATTTCGTTTTTCTTTCCTTTAAATAGATTTCGATATAAGTAAGACAAACAAAAACAATATATTATATGATTAACCAAAAATAAAACAAAACAATAACAATAAAAATATACAGTAATTTACATAAAATGAACACAAAAAGTCATTAGATGATATATGGACAAAAAAAAAAAACAATATATATAAAAAAAATATATCACAAACAATATAAAAATGGAATAATAAAAAATTATAATAAAAATAATAATAATGTTGTAAATTAATAGTTAATGCATTTCATTGATAGAGTGAGAATAATAACAAGTGTCACACTGAATTCGAGTTTTGGGTGATAAAAGTATAAGGTAGATATAGTGTGATATGATTGTTTAAAGCATAGGTAGAGTAGTGAGACCATCGTTAAATGAATGAGTCAATGAGTGAGAGATGCATAGATACTGAGATTATAAATATGTAAAATTAATTCATATACTTTGAGATAATTTTATGAAGGCATGTATGGTTTAAATAAAATATTTAATATTAGTGTAGTGAATTTTCTTTAAAACATTGTAATAATACTAAACAAAATTAATTTCAATAATAGTTCTTGGTGAAATTCTAAAACTATCTGTCTGTCTATCGATATTTAAAATATTGCTATGAAATTTTCAAAAGGAATTTTAGACATATAGCAAGTGAAATTCAAGCATACCCTAAATAAAAAAAAACAATCTCAGAAAAAAAAATAAATAAATAGTTGAGAAAAAAATCTAATTACCAAACACTAGTGTCATTACCACCAGTTATACCGTGCGCTTGGAAATAATGACTGGCCAAGCAATTTCGTTTACAAAACATATGTTTTTCCTGAGTATATATGTAAACACTTCTTGGAAGCACAAGAAGCTATTCTTAGAATCGTTTATAACAAAAAATATATATTCTTCTTAGATCAAAATTCACTTCTTAAACGACCCAGAAGATCACATCAGATCGTGGTAGAAAAGCATAAAGATCTTTTTAGAAGATCATGCATCTCTTCTTTGAAATACCAAAAGCTCTTCTTTGAAGACTAGGCATCATGTCACCACGATACTCTTTTGTGAAGGGCAATAAGCTATCTTTGTAAGAGTAGATCTTCTTCTAAAGAGAAGAAATTACTCTTAGAATAGCAAACAAGTATTCTTGAAAAAATCCAATACTCTTCATAGAAGAGCAAAAATATTTTCTTTGAAACTTAAGACACTCGTCTTGGAAGAGCAAAAGGATCTCTCTGCACCACACAAAAATAACATTTTGCTCTTAAAACATGTTTGAGGTGATCATGTTCCTTCTCTGCGTGAATTTGGCACAATTTTCCATAGAAATAAAATTTAGACAAAATTTTCTATAGAAATAAAATTTTGACAAAAGTTTCTATAGAAATAAAATTTTGGGAAAATTTTCTATAGAAATAAAAATATTCACAAAATTTTCTATAGAAATAAAATTTTGACAAAATTTTCTATAGATTAAAATTTTGACAAAAATTTTCTATAGAAATAAAGTTTTGACAAAAATTTTCTAAAGAAAAACAATTTTTAAAAATTTAGATAGGTATTTTGTTTTCTATAGACAATTTTATCAATTTTTTCCTGTAGAGTTTTTTTCTATAGAAAATTTTTCCAACTTTTTTTTCTATTTTGTTTTCTATAGAAAATTTTGTCAATTGAATTTTTTTTCTTTAAAAATTTTTGTCAAAACTTTTTTTTTGTATAGAATTAAAATTTGGACAAAATTTTGTATAGAATTAAAATTTTGACAAAATATTCTATTTTATTTTTATTTTGACAATATTTTCTATAGAAATAAAATTTTGTCAGAATATTTTCTATAGAAATAAAATATTGGAAAAATTTTTTATATAAATAAAAGTTTTGACAAAAATTTTCTATAGAAATAAAAATTTGACAAAATTTTTTGTAGACAAAAATTTGACAAAATTTTCAATATAAATAAAATTTTGACAAAATTTCCTATATAAATACAAATTTTGATAAAATTTTCTAAAGAAATAAAATGTTGACAACATTTTTTATAGAAATAAAATTTTGATAAAATTTGCTATAGAAATAAAATTTGGACAAACATTTCTATATATATAAAATTTTGACAAAATTTGCTAACATATAGAAATAAAATTTTGATAAAATTTTCTATAGAAATACAATTTTGACAAACATTTCTATAGAAATAACAATTTTTATAAAATTTTCTATAGAAATAAAAATTTTGATAAAATTATCTAAAGAACTAACATTTTGACAAAATTTTCTATAGAAATAACAATTGTTATAAATAAAAATTTTGATAAAATTGTCTATAGAAATAAAATTTTGACAAAAATTTTCTATAGATATACAATTTTGACAAAATTTTCTATAGAAATAGAATTTTGCAAAATTTCCTATAGAAATAAAATTTTGACAAAATTTTCTATTGAAATAAAATTTTGACAAAATTTTCTATAGAAATAAAATTTTGACAAAATTTTCTATAGAAATCAAATGTTGACAAAAATTTTCTATAGATATACAATTTTGACAAAATTTTCTATAGAAATAGAATTTTTCAAAATTTCCTATAGAAATAAAATTTTGACAAAATTTTCTATAGAAATAGAATTTTGCAAAATTTCCTATAGAAATAAAATTTTGACAAAATTTTCTATAGAAATAAAATTTTGACAAAATGTTCGGTAGAAATACAATTTTGACAAAATTTTCGCTTCTATGATAAATTGGTGATAAAGGCATCGGCAGTTATAATTTCAAAATTTCTGCCAAAAAAATTAATAGAATGAAAACATTTTTAAAAAACGAGCATTTGTTATTGCAAAGTATTTTCTAAATCCTGATTTCCTTATGTTTCGTAAAGCCAGCAGAGAACAGAACTGGGTGACGCCGACGCAAACTGTATGATATTTGAGATAAGCGCCGACAAAACCTGCATGATATTAGACACAGTTTCACTCCACAGTTTCGTTCTCTTGTATTTCCTACTCTCTGGCAGTATCAAAGACAATGTAGAAGAAGACGCAATTTTGTCATAACAAAACTGAAGCACCAGAGGTCTCTGTCAACATAGTATCATGCTTCTAATCATGAAGTTTGCGTCGGAAAATATCACTAACATTTGTAATTTTAATAATCATCAAAACCATGATATATAATAGAAAGTGAAAGTAATAAAAAGTGAATATTTATTGCAGTTTTTTTGAAAATATTGCTGTTTTAACTAATTCCCGGGCAGAGCTTCCTTGGAAAAAAATTGACACATAAAGCAAATTTTTCTCATAGCCCTCTACACCTTGACATTGTTTTTTTTCTCTCTCTCTCTCTCTCTCTCTCTCTCTCTCTCTCAGAGAACCAGGCTGAGTCTTCTTCTAGAATCTAGATTGATTTTAAAATACCAACGATAATTGAGAATAATAAGACTAAGCCTTGTGCTCTTATAAAGAGAAAACAAATGTAAAGGTGTAGAGGGCTATGAGAAAAAATTGTTTTATTTGTCAATTTTTTTCCAAGGAAGCTCTGCCCGGGAATTAGTTAAAACAGCAATATTCACATAAAACCATAATAAATATTAGCTTTAACATACGCATACGTTTTATTTTAATTTTCTATAATCGTTCTGGTATTGGTATTTATGAAAAACACAAATGTTGTGATATTTTCCGACGCAAACGGCAGTACATTTGAGAGACAGGTCGACGCAAACTTCATGATATTTTGTTGGCGAGTGCTCTGCTGCTTCAGTTTTGCAATGACAAGACTGCGTCTTCTTATAATTTGTCTATGAAAATACTTAATTATAGAGTTGCCACATTATTAGAATTTACATTTCTTATTGAAGGTACAAGGTACAAAAAAAAAACCTCCACGAATATAAAATCACTTACTCTTCGTATTATCTGTCTAGTTTACTAAATTTTAATCTTAGCATTGTTTTTTTTTTATAAATAAAATCACTGTTTCTCATATAAGGAATTTTGAAATATTCTGATTTAACCTAAATTCCATAAAACAAATCTAATATGTGTACATATTAAAAAAATAACGATAAAATAAAATTAATGTCTTTTGAATGATTTATAGATAATGTGTGATAAAAAAGGCGATAGATCGATGTTAAATGATTATATTCAAATGTGACCAAGATGTGAGGGGAGGAGAAGAAGTTTTCATAAATGATGTCTTTTGTATAGGGGGTGAGTGCGCATGTGCAAATGTATTTTGGGGTATGCCATGTGCTAAATCTAAACAACAACGATTAAAAGAAAATGTCTGCTGTTATTTTGTGTTTAAATACAGATTAAAACAATCCATTTTTGGCATCAAACCGACTATGGTTGTTGTTTCAGGGGGAGAGGTTGGGATTGGGGTGTTATTTAATGTCTAAAAAAATATGGACTATAAAAACTGCTAATACCATCATAGTTGGTCTCAATCGGAGACAAGGTAAAGTCCAAACGTTGAGCCACATTCTTGTCATTGGTAATATGGATTTGTTGTGGTGTACTGGCCTGGTAACTGGAACGAGATCCGAAAAAAAATCAAAAATTCCCCCACAAAAAAGGAGAATAAACAAGTTTCATTAATATCTTATGTAATAATAAAACACTACAAAAATGGTAACACAAAACAATGGCAGAGACAAAAACTAAAATACAAAGCTTGCCATTTTATGCTACGCAAAAACCATAATAAGTATTTTTGAAATCCTACCCGAATGCCAATGCTTGAATATTATAAATGCCGGGAGTTAAAAGGCGCCAATATTCCCCACGACGTGTTGTTCGTATGGGCTTCTCTTCCAAACCGGAAACCACAATTGTTGCATCATGTATAGGATAACCATTAACATCTTTAACCACACCTTTCACTCCCATATGAGCCAATTTCAAAAGTTGCAATAAACTGTGCTTATTACGTTGCCACTCGGCCGGTAGGGTTTTGGCGGCCGGATATTTGCAACATGACAACTCTATTGTCAGTTCAAAACAATTGCTAAAGGCATAGTTGAAATCTTGCATGCCCCCATTTAATTCATACCAATGGGCCCCATTGGTAATGCCATCGGTGAAGGTGTCATTGCAATTGGCCCCTTTGCGCATGATCGGATGGTTATCGGCATAGGTGTGGGCCATATATTTGAAGACACGATCATCGGGTGTTAAACTATCCTCGCAGCATTCATGGTGAGCTCTGCAAAAGAAAACGAATACAAAACGGTGATTTATCGAATGGTACAGAATAGTTAAAAGTATTTTTATAGTAAATATACTGATGAAAATTTCAATTTTTAGGACATACACAGGAGAAATTTCTTTGAAAGATTTTTTAATTGAAAGAAAATACAAAACAGTTAAATGTCCCCTCAAGAAAAGGCATGTCCGGTTCCAAAGATTTTGCCTTTACACCAATGATTTTGGTATTGATTCCGATCCAAAGGTGTGAAGAATTAAACTAAGGATATTTTTAGGTCACAAATTTCAATCAAATTTAAGTTTTGTATTCTTGCATTTTGCATTCTTGATTCTAGGAAGAAAATTGTAATTTATTAGTTTTTTACCATTTTTCTTCGTATGCCATCAAAGTGCTTTAAATGTTAACGACAAATTAAATTTCCAAATTCAGACTACACTTCAAGTAGAAATTTTGAATTGTTTTAATTAAAAAACGTCTTTAAAGTAAATGTCCAAATTAAGACTACACTTCAAGTAGACATTTTGAATTGTTTTAATTAAAAAAGTCTTTAAAGTAAAGTATTGAAAAACATCTCCTAATTTTAAACGCTTTTTTGCTTTGTACTCAAGATACAAAAAGTCAACAAATTTAAAGACGATTTCGTTAATTTCGAAGAATTTTTCATAACTATTGGGAGTCACCGTGGTGCAATGGTTAGCATGCCCGCCTTGCATACACAAGGTCGTGGGTTCGATTCCTGCTTCGACCGAACACCAAAAAAAAGTTTTTCAGCGGTGGATTATCCCACCTCAGTAATACTGGTGACATTTCTGAGCACGCAGAGAAGGAATATGATCACCTCAAACATGTTTCAAGAGCAAAATGTTATTTTTGTATGGTGACCATGTAACATGTTTGTCACTAAAATGTTATTTTCTCGTCAAATATAACCTGCTTGCCGAAATCAGATACATGATTTCCGAGAAAATAACATGGTTGCGAAAACCATGTTACATGGTCACCACCCAAAAATAAAATTTTGCTCTTAAAACATGTTTGAGGTGATCATATTCCTTCTCTGGGTGAGGGTTTCAAAGCTTCTCTATGTGGTTTCACTGCAATGTGGAACGCCGTTCGGACTCGGCTATAAAAAGGAGGTCCCTTGTCATTGAGCTTAACATGGAATCGGGCAGCACTCAGTGATAAGAGAGAAGTTCACCAATGTGGTATCATAATGGACTGAATAGTCTAAGTGAGCCTGATACATCGGGCTGCCACCTAACCTAACCTAACCTTCATAACTATTAAAGTTAAGTTTACCTTCGTCAAACAAAATTTTCTTTTATGTTAAGATACCCATCACTTCAGTCGCATCACTTAACTACAAGGACATTGAAAAGTTTATCGACTTTTGGGCAAGGAAATAAACTTTATCGCAGAAATGAGTCTTTTATGCTAAGCAAAATTCCCATTCATGTTTAAAGGATATGACCTCACGACAATATTTTTGTCAGTTTATTTTTCAAATTTCAAATTTCTTTGAAATAAAGATTTTTTGAAAGGAAAAATTCTTAAAAACATTTTTCCTTTAAGGTGGTTCAAGTTTAGCCGCTAAAATCGTCATTTTTTCCACTAAAGTGAAAACTAAGTCAGTAAAAAAGGCATAAAATTATACATATTTGTTCCATATTTCATTATAACTTGATGGGGAATAGCCCAAAGCAAATTTTAACAAAGTTTGTATTCCTTAAAATGGATTATTGAAGAAAAGTAATCATGAAACAAGTATATACGGCCGTAAGTTCGGCCAGGCCGAATCTTATGTACCCTCCACCATGGATTGTGTAGAAACTTCTACGAAAGACTGTCATCCACAATCGAATTATTTGGGTTGTGGTATCTTAAAACTTCTTAACATCGTTTTCTAAATTGTGAGGTAGTCCATACGTGGTATATATAACAAAAAAAGTTATGTATAGGTAAGTCTACAAATAATTACGAATCGATATGGACTTTTTGCACGATACGTAGAGAGCCAGAATTGAAATATGGGGATCGTTTATGTGGGGGCTATATACAATTATGAACTTGATATGGACCAATTTTTGTGTGATTGTGGATCGATTTATCTGTGGGCTATATATAACTATAGACCGATATGAACCTAGTTAGGCATGGTTATAACTGACTCGGATTAAATTTTGCTCCTCCAAGAGGTTCCAAAACCAAATCTCGGGATCGGTTTATATGGGGGCTATATATGATTATGGACTGATATGGACCAATTCCTGCAAGGTTGTTGGATACCATATACTACCAACACGTACCAAATTTCAACCAGATCGGATGAATTTTGCTTCCCCAAAAGGCATCGGAGGTCAAATCTGGGTATCGGTTTATATGGGGGCTATATATAATTATGGACTTATATGGACCAATTCCTGCATGGTTGTTGGATACTATATACTAACATCACGTACCAAATTTCAACCGAATCGAATGAATTTTGCTCTTTTAAGGGGCTCCGGAGGTCAAATCTGGGGATCGGTTTATATGGGGCCTATATATAATTACGGACCGATATGGACCAATTTTTGCATGGTCATTAGAAACCATATACTAACATCATGTACCAAATTTCAACTGAATCAGATGAATTTTGATCTTCCAAGAGGCTCCGGAGGTCAAATCTGGTGATCGGTTCATATGGGGGCTATATATAATTATGAACTTATATGAGCCAATTCCTGCATGGTTGTTGGATACCACACGTACCAAATTTCAACCGAATCGGATGAATTTTGCTCTTCCAAGGGGCTCTGGAGGTCAAATCTGGGGATCGGTTTATATGGGGCCTATATATAATTATGGACCGTTATGGACCAATTTTTGCATGGTCATTAGAGACCATATACTAACATCATGTACCAAATTTCAACCAGATCGGATGAATTTTGCTTCTCCAAAAGGCATCGGAGGTCAAATCTGGGGATCGGTTTATATGGGGGCTATATATAATTATGGACTTATATGAGCCAATTCCTGCATGGTTATTGGATACCATATATTAACATCACGTACCAAATTTCAACCGAATCGGATGATTTTTGCTCTTCCAAGGGGCTCTGGAGGTCAAATCTGGGGATCGGTTTATATGGGGCCTATATATAATTATGGACCGATTTCGACAAATTTTTGCATTGGTTGTTGGATACCATATATTAACACCACGTACCAAATTTCAACCGAATCCAATGAATTTTGCTCTTCCAAGGGGCTCCGGAAGTCAAATCTGGGGATCGGTTTATATGGGGCCTATATATAATTATGGACTGATATGGACCACTTTTGGCATGGTTGTTAAATATCATATACTACCACCACGTACCAAATTTCAACCAGATCGGATGAATTTTGCTTCTCCAAAAGGCATCGGAGATCAAATCTGGGGATCGGTTTATATGGGGGCTATATATAATTATGGACTTATATGAACCAATTCCTGCATGGTTGTTGGATACCATATATTAACATCAAGTACCAAATTTCAACCGAATCGGATGGATTTTGCTCTACCAAGGGGCTCTGGAGATCAAATCTGGGGATCGGTTTATATGGGGCCTATATATAATTATGGACCGATGTGGACAAATTTTTGCATGGTTGTTAGGGACCATATACTAACACCATGTACCAAATTTCAGCCGGATCGGATGAAATTTGCTTCTCTTAGAGGACCCGCAAGCCAAATTTGGGGGTCCATTTATATGGGGGCTATACGTAAAAGTGGACCGATATGGCCCATTTACAATACCATCCGACCTACATCAATAACAACTACTTGTGCCAAGTTTCAAGTCGATAGCTTGTTTCGTTCGGAAGTTAGCGTGATTTCAACAGACGCACGGACATGCTCAGATCGACTCAGAGCTACATCTTAAATTTGAACCGCTTTGATCTCTGTGCAAAACTTAACGTAAATCGAAATAAAACAATGGCATCTGGGTCATATGGGTGTACATCAGGTGAAAGATGGGAGCTTTATCTAAATTTGAATCGATTTAGATGAAATGTTCCGGGAAAATTTACGGGTCTAATAAAACATTCAGATGTACGAAATTTGAAGAAGAACGATTCATAAATACGTCAATTATGATCAAATCGGTGATAAATATATATGGCAACTATATCTAAATCTGAAACGATTTTTTTTAATTAATAGGGATCATCTTTGAGCAAAAAAAAAAAGAACCTATGTCAAATTAGAGGACTTAAAGTCCAAGCAAAAATACATGAACAGACAGACAGACGGACATCCCTAAATGGACTCAGAATTTAATTCTAAGATTGTACATACAAATGCACAATCTTATTATACCCTGTACCACAGTATAAAAATTAAAGTAAAATATTTTTAAAATTTAAAATTTAGAAATTTGTTGTTAATAATGTCTAAATTTAGTGCCCCAAAGTTTAGGAGTGTTTCATTGTCCATGTAGGTTAGATTAAGATGTGAAGTATTAGTTTGATTTTTTATATTATATTTTTACATTATAAAAACGTTTCCTTTTTTGAAATTATTTCCCTATAAAATACATTTCCCTTTTGTGTTGGTATATACATTTCGAATTTTGTTATATTTTCAATGTTATTGTTTATTTCTATGAAAATAGTACAAAATTTTTGATACTTACAATGAATTATCATATGGATAACTGGCTACAACAGCTCCACCATGGAAATTTGCCGACAATACGAACGGTTTGCTTAACACCCATTCAATAATGGCTGCGGTTTCCGGTTGTCGTGTCAGCGAACGTTGCTGTATTTGTTGCTGTGAATCCAAACGATCGGGAAAATCGCGATTTAAATCAACACCAGCCGCATTGGTGCGGCCAATGTAATGAGGCAAAGATTCACAATTACCTTCCTAAAATTAAATGGAAATTTTAAAAATAAAAAAATTAGTGAAATGATTTCAAAATAGATCATAAATATTAACAAAACAAAATTGCCGATATAGGGGAAACACTGAAATCTCATTAAATTGGAATAAAACACAAGTGGACAAGCGGGCAAGTGGCGTTTTCAAAACTTTTAATTTTTTTATTATTACTTCCTAGAGTACAAATCATAAAAAAAATAATAAGATTAAAAATAGTATTAGAATAAATAATTTATTTTGTATTCTTAAGCCTTTCCTAGAACGATTAGAACATATAATCCAGAATTAGTAATGCCAGGAAAAATAATTGTAGAAAAATTAAATGAGCAATGAGTAACTGCACATCACGAGATTCTAATTCAAAGGACCCTTGCGAAAACACAATCCCAGCAAACCAAGCGTCGTCAAAAAAGTAGTAAAAATGTTTTTTTTTTTGGATTCGGAAGTGTTGAAAAATTCGCACAGAAACGATGAATCTAACATGGGCTTGCCACATTTTATAGAATTCTACCAAAAATGGTAGATTTTTTACGATTTGGTAGATTGGTAGAATTTTTAATGTTCTATAGAAATGAAATTTCGACAACATTTTCTATAGAATTAAAATTTTGACAAACATTTTCTATAGATATAAAATTTTGACAAAATTTTCACAAAATTTTTTATAGAAATAAAATTTTGACAAAATTTTCCATAGAAATAAAATTTTCTCACATTTAGCAAAATTGCTAAAAAAAGTTAAATCTGCTAAAGTAATTTTCCTTTATTTATTATTTTTTTAAGACTTTATTTCTATAGAAATAAAATTTTTAACAAAATGTTCTATAGAAATAACATTTTGACAAAATTTTCTATAGAAATAAAATTTTGAGAACATTTTTTATAGAAATAAAACTTTGAGAAAATTTTCTTTTTTGACAAAATTTTCCATATAAATAATATTTTGACAATATTTTCTATAGAAATTAAATTTCGACAAATGAAATTTGTACAAAATGTTCTATTGAAATAAAATATTGAGACATTTTCTATAGAAATAAAATTTTGACATAATTTTCTATAGAAATGAAATGTGTGCAAAATTTTCTATAGAAATGAAATGTGTGCAAAATTTTCTATAGAAATAAAATTTTGATAAAATCTTCTATAGAAATAGAATTTTGAGAAAATTTTCTAAAGAAATAAAACTTTGACAAAATTATTATAGATAGAATTAAATTAGAATTAAATTTTTGACAAACTTTTCCATAGAAATAAAATTTTCTCACATTTAGCATAATTGAACTAAAATAAAAAAGCTAAAATGAAGTTAAATCTGCTAAAGTAATTTTCATTTATTTATTTATTTATTATCTTTTTTTTTAAGATTTTATTTTTATAGAAAATTTTCTATAGAAATAAAATTCTTAGCAAAATTTTTTATAGAAATAAAACGTTGACAAAATTTTCTATAAAAATAAAATTTTGACATTTTCTACAGAAATAAAATTTTGAGAAGAGTGTCTATAGAAATAAAATTTTTATAATATTTTCTATAGAAATAAAATTTTGATAAAATCTTCTATAGAAATAGAATTTTGAGAAAATTTTCTAAAGAACTAAAATTTTGACAAAATTTTCTATAGAAATAAAATTATGACAAAATTTTCCATAGAAATAAAATTTTCTCACATTTAGCATAATTGAACTAAAATAAAAAAGCTAAAATGAAGTTAAATTTGTAAAGTAATTTTCCTTTATTTATTTATTCATTTTTGAAGATTTTATTTCTATAGAAAATTTTCTATAGGAATAAAATTTTTAACAAAATTTTTTATAGAAATAAAATGTTGACAAAATTTTCTATAAAAATAAAATTTTGACAACATTTTTTACAGAAATAAAATTTCGACAAAATTTTGTATAGAAAAAAAAATTTTGACAAAATTTTGTATTGAAATAAAATTTTGCCAAAATTTTCTATAGAAACTTTTTTATAGACAATTTTTTGATAAAATTTTCTATAGGAACAAAATTTTGACAAAATTTTCTATAGAAATAAAATTTCGACAAAATTTTCTATAGAAATACAATTTTGACAGAAATAAAATTGTGACAACATTTTCTATGGAATTAAAATTTAGACAAAATTTTCTATAGAAAGAAAATTTTGACAAAATTTCCTATAGAATAAAAATTTTGACAAAATTTTCTATTGAAATAAAATTCTAGAAAGAAAATTTTCTATAGAAATAAAATTTTGACAAAATTTTCTATAGAAATAAAATTTTGACAAAATTTTTCTATAGAAATAAATTTTGACAAAATTTTTCTATAGAAATAAAATTTTGAAAAATTTTCTATAGAATTAAAATTTTGACAAAATTTTTTATAGAAATAAAATTTTCTCACATTTAGCAAATTTGAACTAAAATAAAGTTAAATCTGCTAAAGTAATTTTCCTTTATTTATTTATTTATTTATTATTTTTTTGAAGATAATGACTTGACGATAAGTACTACCAATGTTTTTTTTATTTTATGACTATACAGTATAAAAATAAAATTTTGACAAAATTTTCTATAGAAATAAAATTTTTAAAAAAATTTTTATAGAAATAAAATGTTGACAAAATTTTCTATAGAAAAAAAAAAATTGACAAAATTTTCTATAGAAAGAAAATTTTGATAAAATTTTCTATAGAAACAAAATTGTGCCAAAATTTTCTATGGAATTAAAATTTCGACAAAATTTTCTATAGAAAGAAAATTTTGACAAAATTTCCCATAGAATAAAAATTTTGACAAAATTTTCTATAGAAAAAAATTTGGACAAAATTTTCAAAGGAAATAAAATTTTTTATAGAAGAATTTTTCACAAAATTTTCAATAGGAACAAAATTTTGACAAAATTCTCTATAGAAATAAAATTTTGACAAAATAGAAAATTTTTTTCTATAGAAATAAAAATTTTGAGAAAATTTTCTATAGAAACAAAATTTTGGAAAATTTTCTATAGAATTAAAATTGTGACAAAATTTTCTATGGAACTAAAATTTCGACAAAATTTTCTATAGATAGAAAATTTTGACAAAATTTTCTATAGAAAGATAATTTTGACAAAATTTCTTATAGAATAAAAATTTTGACAAAATTTTCTATAGAAATAAAATTTTGACAAAAGTTTTTAAGGAAATAAATTTTGAAAAATTTTCTATAGAATTAAAATGTTGACAAAATTTTCTATAGAAATAAAATTTTGACAAAATTTTCTATAGAATTAAAATTTTGACAAAATTTTCTATAGAAACAAAATTTTGAAAATTTTTCTATAGAATTAAAATTTTGACAAAATTTCCTATAGTATAAAAACTTTGACAAAATTTCCTATAAAATAAAAATTTTGACAAAATTTTCTATAGAATTAAAATTTTGACAAAATTTTCTATCGGAATAAAATTTTGACAAATATTTTCTATAGAAATAAAACTTTGACAAATATTTTCTATAGAAATAAAATTTTGACAAAATTTTTTATGGTAATAAATTTTGAAAATTTGTCTATAGAATTAAAATGTTGACAAAATTTTCTATAGAAATAAAATTTTGACAAATTTTTCTATAGAAATAAAATTTTGACAAAATTTTTCTATAGAAATAAAATTTGGACAAAATTTTCTATAGAAATAAAATTTTGACAAAATTTTTCTATAGAAATAACATTTTGACAACATTTTTCTATAGAAATAAAATTTTGACAAAATTTTCTCTAGAATTAAAATTTTGACAAAATTTTCTACAGAAATAAAATTTTCTCACATTTAGCAAAATTGAACTAAAATAAAGTCAAAACTGCTACAGTAATTTTCCTTTATTTATTTATTTATTTATTTATTTATTTATTATTATTTTGTTTTTTGAAGATAATGACATGGGAAGTACTACCAATGTCCCATAACATTATCTCCCATGTTCCGATATTCGGAATCGCAAACTTGGGGGTATATTCATTGTCTACAGCAGTACAGTACAATGTAAAGAATAATATTAAAAAAAAAATACAAAATCAATAAACTTTGTATTAGCCTAAGCAAGCAAGAGCTATAATTCTTTAATTGAAAATCTAAATTGATGGCACTTTTGTTAGTTTTTTACATAAAAAAAAACAAACGGCCATTCAAATGTTATGAATTTTCCTCAAGTCATTCAAATAATTCGAAATCTAAACACCAAGCATATTGCAAGACTTGATAAATATTTATATCCATGATTTTATGTTTATTTTAATCTTCCATTTAGCACTTGACTAATTATTGTGTTTGTATTTGGCACAGATTTTAAAATCAATTAAGGTCATATTGTTTAGAATAAATAAATGCAAGCAGCACTGTGAAAATTATTTTAATAGATATTGAATAGAAAAATAAGAAAAAAAATCATGTATCTATTATTTAATTTAATTCATCAATATTTTATGACATGACTTTATCTGAAAAAAAAACAATAGGAAAAAAACAAAACTAATTGGAATAATTACACCCAACAAGTAAAAAGAAATTCAATCACTTATAGTTATTAAATAAATATTATACCTTATACCACAGGGTAGAGATATATTAACTTGGTCATATTGTTTGTATTGAATCGAAATATTGAAAAACCTAAAACTCGCATTGTCCGTCTACCACCAAGCTTAATTTTAACCGGATAGAGGTTAATAGAATTAAATTTAGTTTAATTAGGTTTAATTTATTTTTAATTTAATTAATGTTTTACATTTTAATTTAATTTAGTTTTAGTTTAGACGACATATATTTTAAATTTCATTTAAAAAACTTACATTTTTAGAATGATGTATGTTAGACCCTATCACCAAACACAAAGGGTTAATCACACATTGCCTATATTTTGACATAAAATAAAAATACTTATGCGAAATTTTTGAAGCATTAAAATCACATTCATTGTCTGTCATTGTTGTCCATTTTTTAAAGTCCACAAAAACCAATAAAAGAAAAACAAATCATTCATACAATAATCAGCTATCACGTGCATAATTAAATCAATACAATACAACTTTAGTTTTCAATATACAGTGGATACAAACCAAACAAAACAAACACAGTAGCTATCAAATTTGAATATCTAATTAAAGATATTATACGATTTTATAGCTTTGCAGAGAAACCAGAAAAAAAATGTGATACATATTTCAAATTCCTCTTGTCATTGTAACTTAACTAGTAATTGCTATTGGTTTTTATTTAAACTGAGTCAATCGTTAATTTATACGATTACTCAACATCAAATGCTTGGACATTTGTCAATAAACTCCCACCAACGAAGTGATTGTCTAGTTAAGAAGAAATTATGCATAACAAGTCACACAATTTGCATACAGCGTTTATTTAAACAAATAACGCACCATTAATCCAGTCTTCAATAACCCTGAAGATTGAAAGAATTGAAATGTATACAGTTTAGAGCAAAATAAGAAAAATGTGTGATATCAGCTGTTTGCAATAATTCACAATAATCTGGTTAAATAATACAATTTTTAATAAAAAATAACTCAAGGCTCATTATCCTGGTATATATTTTTTTACACGAAAGGATTAAACTTATTGGTGTTTCCATCAATTACTTTAATTTTATTAAACTCATAAATCACAATAAGCTTCTATTATGATTGCAAATAAACCAGGAAATACACTACATGGACCAATATATCTTAGCAAAGACACGAACCTTGCGATATTTTTTTATTTCTATTGAATTTTTCAACTACAGAAAATTTTGTCAAAATTTTATTTCTATAGAAAAATTTTGCAAAATTTTATTTCTATAGGAAATTTTGTCAAAATTTTATTTCTATAGAAAATTTTGTCAAAATTTTTATTTCTATGGAAAATTTTGTCCAATTTTTATTTCTATAAAAATTTTCTCAAAATTTTATTTGTATAGAAAATTTTGTAAAAATTTTATTTCTATAGAAAATTTTGTCACAATATTATTTCTATAGACAATTTTGCCAAAATTTTATTTCTATAGAAAAGTTTATCAAAATTGTATTTCAATAGAAAATTTTATCAAAATTTTATTCTTATAGAAAATTTTGTCCAAAATTTTTTTCAATAGAAAATTTTGTCAGAAGTTTATTTCTATAGAAAATTTTGTCAAAATTTTATTTTTATAGAAAAATTTTGTCAACATTTTATTTCTATAGAAAAGTTTATCAAAATTTTATTTCTATGGAAAATTTTATCAACATTTTATTCCTATAGAAAATTTTGTCCAAACTTTTTTTCTATACAAAATTTTGTCCAAAATTTTATTTCTATAGGAAATTTAGTCAAATTTTATTTATATAGAAAGTTTTGTCAATATTTTACTTCTATAGAAAATTTTGTCAAAAAATTATTTTTATAGGAAATTTTGTCAAAATTTTAATTCTATAGAAAATTTTGTCCAATTTTTATATCCATAAAAAAATTTCTCAAAATTTTATTTCTATAGAAAATTTTGTCAAAATTTTTATTTCTATAGAAAATTTTGTCGAAATTTCATTTCTATAGACAATTTTGCCAAAAAAATTTTCTATAGAAAATTTTGTCAGAATTTTATTTCTATAGAAAATTTTGTCAAAATTTTATTTCTATAGAAAATATTGTCAAAATTTTATTTCTATTGAAAAGTTTATCAAAATTGTATTTTTTTGTCAACATTTTATTTCTATAGAAAATTGTGTCAAAATTTTATTCTTATAGAAAAGTTTACCAAAATTTTATTTCTAAAGAAAATTTTATTCCTATAGAAAATTTTGTCCAAACTATTTTTCTATAGAAAATTTTGTCCAAACTATTTTTCTATAGAAAATTTTGTCAAAATTTTATTTCTATAGAAAATTTTGTCCAAAATTTTGTTTCTATAGGAAATTTTGTCAAAATTTTATTTATATAGAACGTTTTGTCAAAAAATTATTTTATAGGAAATTTTGTAAACATTTTATTTCGATAGAAAATTTTGTCAAAAATTGTATTTCTATGGAAATTTTTGTCAAAATTTTATTTCTATAGAAAATTTTGTCAAAATTATATTACTATAGAAAATATTGGCAAAATTTTATTTCTATAGAAAATTTTGTCAAAATTTTATTTCTATAGAAAATTTTGTCAAAATTTTATTTCTATAGAAAAGTATATC
The DNA here is from genome assembly GCF_050003625.1 of Haematobia irritans. Lineage (NCBI taxonomy): Eukaryota > Metazoa > Arthropoda > Insecta > Diptera > Muscidae > Haematobia > Haematobia irritans. Next base: position 16,886,982 of record NC_134399.1, on the reverse strand, counting down.
AAAATTTTATTATTATAGAAAATTTTATCAAAACTTTATTCCTATTGAAAACTTTGTCAATTTTTTTTTCTATAGAAAATGTTGTCAAAATTTTATTTCTATAGAAAAGTTTGTCAACATTTTTATTTCTATGGAAAATTTGGCCCAATTTTTATTTCTATAAAAAATTTCTCAAAATTTTATTTCTATAGAAAATTTTGTCAACATTTTTATTTCTTTAGGAAATTTTGTCAAAATTTTATTTCTATAGACAATTTTATCAAAATTTTATTTCTATAGAAAATTTTGTCAGAATTTTATTTCTATAGAAAATTTTGTCAAAACTTCAATTTCTATAGAAAATTTTGTCAAAATTTTATTTCTATAGAAAATTTTGTCAAAATTTTATTTCTATAGAATATGTTGTCAAAATTTTATTTCTATAGAATATTTTGTCCACAATTTTATTTCTATAGAAAATTTTGTCCACATTTTATTTCTATAAAAAATTTTGTCCACATTTTATTTCTATAGAAAATTTTCTCCAAATTTTATTTCTATAGAAAATTTTGTCAAAATTTTTATTTCTACAGAAAAAATTGACAAAATTTTATTTCTATAGAAAATTTTGTCAAAATTTTGTTTCTATAGAAAAGTTTGTCAAAATTTTGTTTCTATAGAAAAGTTTGTCAAAATTTTAGTTCTATAGAAAATTTTGTCAAAATTTTATTTCTATAGAAAATTTTATAAAAATTTTATTTCTATAGAAAATTTTGTCAAAATTTTATTTCGATAGAAAATTTTGTCAAAATTTTATTTCCATAGAAAATTTTGTCGAAATTTTATTTCTATAAAAAATCTTATTTCTATAGAAAAATTTCTGTCAAAATTTTATTTTTATAGAAAAATGTCTGTCAAGATTTTGCTTCTATATAAAATTACTGTTAAAATTTTATTTCTATAAAAAATTTTGTCAAAATTTTATTTCTGTTAATATTGCTAAAATTTTATATATATTATATTGTCAATTATATTGTTAAAATTTTATTTCTATAGAAAAAGTTTGTCAACATTTTATTTCTATAAAAATTTTGCAAAAATTTTATTTCTATAGAAAATTTTGTCAAAATATTTTTTCTATAAAAGAAAATGTTGTCAAAATTTTATTTCTATAGAAAAATTTCTGTCAAAATTTTATTTCTATAGAAAAATTTCTGTCATAATTTTATTTCTATAGAAAATTTCTTTCAAAATTTTATTTCTATAGAAAATTTTGTCAAAATTTGATATCTATAGAAAATTTTGTCAAAATTTTATTTCTATAGAAAATCTTGTCAAAATTAATTAAATTCTTAATTCACAATAATTTGTTATTGTAAATTGATAAAACATGAATTTGGAAAAACTTTGACACGCAAATACTAGAACACTAATGCAAATCTTTCTAATATTCTCTACACATACTTTGAATGCAGTGTAAACACTAAATTACTACTTGTTTTTGTAAAGCAAATCCATTCTAAGCAATCCTCTTATATACAAAGACTAAGACCAAAACAAAAGCAATAAATAGCGCTAGAAAAAAATGAGAATGAGAGAAAACAAGGAAATTAAAATGTCAATGTGATATGGGTTTTGGCATGGATTTTGCGGTTTCATGTTAATTTCATTGTTGGCGTATTTCTTAAGCTATAATAAGCACCTAGAGAGTTGATGGGAAGCTAGAGCTAGAGTATAGCTTTTCAGACTATATGTAGCTGGATTTATGCTCAATTATCAAATTTCATTACAAAATGCGTAATTTGCTTTTTTATTCTGTTTTTGTTATTTGTTTTCACTTGTTTTAGACAAATAATTGAATTCATGGAGTTCTACATATGGCATTTTGAAAAGCTACAGTTTTATGCATTGTGAGAGATGCCTCTTTTCACACAGTGATTGGCACAAAAATATTACCGAATAAAAGAGGAAAATGTTTTCATATAAATATTTGACTCATAAACGCCATAATTTTTTAAGGGAAAATTTAAAAAATATATTATATCAAAAAAGGAATTAATGAATAAATGGCGTAACATGACAAAAAGGGGACACAACTTTGAAAAGTATGGAATTATGTGGCCCAGTAAAAAAGTGTCACCTTTTGGAAAAAGTGACACAACTGTAAAACTGTGCAGAACTAGCTTGGAATCAAATACGCAAAATATGGAAGAATGGACAGTAGCCATGGATTGCGCTACTTTGTAGAAATTTTTAGAGGCAATGGAAAAAGACTAATGACCCTTTACCAGTGCCGCTGAGAATTTCTAAAAAGAGGCACAAAAGGATTCATTCGGCTTAAGAGGTTGCACAAAAATTAGATATAAATTAACCTAGCAACCATTTTGTCTTCTCATGGGTGCATTCAGGTGTACTTACCATCGAACATTTTCATTGCGTATTTTCAGGTTCAAGAGAAAACGCTATGGTATGAAAAGGGGGAAGACTTTACAAATATAGCATTTGATTCGTAAGTTCGTCAAAAGGAATTAATGAATAACGTAACTTGGCAAAAGTATCACAAAATAGCTTAGCAAAACAGTGTCACTTTTGGAAAAAAGTGGCATAACAATATGCAGGACTAATTTGGAGTCAAATAAGCAAAATGCGGAAGAATGGAAATACGGATGAATGGACAATTTGGCCGAGGCAAAGCGGAATGTGTTAGCCAGTGTATTATCAACATGAAGAACACACAGACACAAAGAAAATATCAAATCTGGATCTGACGGTCAGTTTATTTGGGGGCTATATATAATTTGACAAACTTTTCTATAGAAATAAAATTTTTACAAAATTTTCTATAGAAATAAAATTTTGACAACATTTTCTATAGAAATAAAATTTTGACAAAATTTTCTATAGAAATAAAATTTTGACAAAATTTTCTATAGAAATAAAATTTTGACAAACTTTTCTATAGAATTAAAATTTTTACAAAATTTTCTATAGAAATAAAATTTTGACCAAATTTTCTATAGACATAAAATTTGGAGAAAATTTTCTATAGAAATTAAATTTTGACAAAATTTTCTATAGAAATAAAATTTTGACAAAATTTTCTATAGAAATAAAATTTGACAAAATTTTCTATAGAAATAAAATTTTGACAAACTTTTCTATAGAATTAAAATTTTGACAAAATTTTCTATAGAAATAAAATTTTGATCAAATTTTCTATAGAATTAAAATTTTGACAAAATTTTCTATAGAATTAAAATTTTGACCACATTTTCTATAGAAATAAAATTTGGAGAAAATTTTCTATAGAAATAAAATTTTGACAAACTTTTCTATAAAATTAAAATTTTGACAAAATTTTCTCTAGAATTAAACTTTTGACAAAATTTTCTATAAAAATAAAATTTGGAGAAAATTTTCTATAGAAATAAAATTTAGACAAATTTTTCTATAGAATTAAAATTTTTACAAAATTTTCTATAGAAATAAAATTTTGACTAAATTTTCTATAGAAATAAAATTTTGACCAAATTTTCTATAGAAATAAAATTTTGAGAAAATTTTCTATAGAAATTAAATTTGGCCAAAATTTTCAATAGAAATAAAATTTTGACCAAATTTTCTATAGAAATAAAATTTTAAACTAAATTTTCTATAGAAATAAAATTTGGAGAAAATTTTCTACAGAATTAAATAAAATTTTGACAAACTTTTCTATAGAATTAAAATTTTTACAAAATTTTCTATAGAAATAAAATTTTGACAAAATTTTCTATAGAAATGAAATTTTGACAAACTTTGCTATAGAATTAAAATTTTGACAAAATTTTCTATAGAAATAAAATTTTGACCAAATTTTCTATAGAAATAAAATTTGGAGAAAATTTTCTATAGAAATAAAATTTTGACAAACTTTTCTATAAAATTAAAATTTTGACAAAATTTTCTATAGAAATAAAATTTTCTATAGAAATAAAATTTTGACAAAATTTTCTATTTTAATTTATTCTAAATACATTTCTATGGAAATAAAATTTTGACTAAATTTTGGCGGAGGCGAAGAGGAATGTGTGAGCCAGTGTGTTATCAATATGAAGAACACACAGACACAAAGAAAATTTCATTAAAATTGAGCTAACGAAATAAGGTTCATTAGAACAATGAAAATTTTCGAATAAAACAGATTGGGTCCCAAAGGAAATTTATTAGTCTCAGAACGGGACAGCTTGCAACCTTTTTAAAACCTCAGCATTTTAATAGATCGCCCATACATTTTGACGATTTTTTTTAATATTTATTCTCCTCCTGAAAAATGGGTTCAATGGCATTATGACAAAAACTACCCAAGGTTTAATATTTTGGCTGTGAAAATCAAAAATATTAGTACTAGCCATGCATAAATATCACAGTCTAAAGGTAAGCAAATAAATTCTGCAATTTCATGTTTGGCTTCTGTATTCGTTTTTTGGCCGAATCATCCTTCACCAGACGTTTTTGGGTATTTCTGGGTTTTACGATGATGGCTTACAAAAATGATTTGAACCAAGTCTTAAGCCTCACAACGTGACTTTCGTTTTCATGGAGGATGATGGCTATGTTTACCCAGTAGTTAACACATGCTTAAGACACTTAAATGCTTAAAAAATAATTTTTATTGAAAAAAACTGATCACAACTGCTTAAGGCCAAAAAATAAACGTCGCATGGCGAAATTGTTTATTTTTTCAACTTAAGTTTGTATTGTATTATTATATTTTTTAAATAGAGGAAAACATTTAGCATGGTTTGGAACGTGATTTAACTAAGTCTATTTGAAAAAACAAAAATCATACAAATGTTTTATTGATTGATCGCATGCCGCTCGGTTCGTCTATCCATCCCATTTATGTTGTCTTCTGGAAATGGCAGTGTTTATCCATATGTGATCAGGTATTCATATATGGGACATAATGGGTGACATTGATCACATTGTTTTATGTTCCAAAAACAAACAAAAAATTATGTATATTTTGTATTTATCCAATGGAAACCCATTAAAATGCCAATGCAAAAGAGGTGTTGTTTAGTTGAAAAAAAAAATTGGATCAATAGGTGTTAGACTAATTGTCTTAAAATGTTTTAAGGTCTTTGTGTTTGTAAGTACATATGGTAGGGTTCATTGAACGATTTGTATTTAAGTTTATTTTTAAGTTTAACGATCTTTCACAAAATTTTCTATAGAGATACAATTTTGACAAAATTTTCTATACAAATAAAATTTTGACAGAATTTTCTATACAAATAAAATTTTGACAAAATTTTCTATAGAAATAAAATTTTGACAGAATTTTCTATATAAATAAAATGTTGACAAAATTTTCCATAGAAATAAAATTTTGACAAAATTTTCTATAGAAATAAAACTTGGAAAAAAATTTCAATAGAAATAAAATTTTGACAAAATTTTCTATAGAATTAAAATTCTAGCAAAATTTTCTAGAGAAATAAAATTTTCAACAAAATTTTCTATAGAAATAAAACTTTGACAAAATTTCCTATAGGAATATAATTTTGGTAAAATTTTCTATAGAAATAAAATTTTGACAAAATTTTCTATAGAAATAAAATGTTGACAAAATATTCTATAGAAACAAAATTTTCTAAAAAAAAATTCGGACAAAATTTTCCATAGAAATAAAATTTTGACAAATTTTTCTATAGAAATAAAAGTTTTACAAAATTTTCTATAGAAACAAAGTTTTCACAAAATTTTATAAAAAATAAAATTCGGACAAAATTTTATATGGAAATAAAATTTGGAAAAAGTTTTCGATAAAATAAAATTTTTACAAAATTTTCTAAAAAAAAATAAAATTCGGACAAAATTTTCTATAGAAATAAAATTTTCTGTACAACTAAACTTTTCACAAAATTTTCTATTGAAATAAAATTTTTACAAAATTTTTTATAGAAATAAAATTTTCACAAAAATTTCTATAGAAATAAAATTTTCACAAAATTTTATATTGAAATAAAACTTGGAAAACATTTTCTATTGAAATAAAATTTGGAAAAAATTTTCAATAGAAATAAAATTTTGACAAAATTTTCTATAGAATTAACATTCTGGCAAAATTTTCTATAGAACTAAAATTTTCTATAGAAACAAAATTTTGACAAAATTTTCTATAGGAATAAAATTTTGATAAAATTTCCTATAGATATAAACTTTTGACAAAATTTTCTATAGAAATAAACTTTTGACAAAATATTCTATAGAAACAAAATTTTCTAACAAAATAAAATTCGGAGAAAATTTTCTATAGAAATAAAATTTTTACAAAATATTCTATTGAAACAAAATTTTCTAACAAAATAAAATTTTGACAAATTTTTCTATAGAAATAAAATTTTGACAGAATTTTCTATAGAAATAAAATGTTTACAAAATTTTCTATAGAAACAAAGTTTTCACGAAATTTTATAAAAAAATAAAATTCGGACAAAATTTTATATGGAAATAAAATTTGGAAAAAATTTTCAATAAAATAAAATTTTGACAAAATTTTCTAAACAAAATAAAATTCGGACAAAATTTTCTACAGAAATAAAATTTTCTATAGAAATTCGCAAAATTTTCTATTGAAATAAAATTTTTACAAAATTTTCTATAGAAATAAACTTTTCACAAAACTTTCTATTGAAATAAAATTTTTACAAAATTTTCTATAGAAATAAAATTTTTACAAAATTTTCTATAGAAATAAAACTTTTGACAAAATTTTCTATAGAAATAAAATTTGGACAACATTTTCTATAGAAATGACATTTTGACAAAATTTTCTATAGAAACAAATTTTTGATAAAATTTACTATTGAAATACAAATTTTGACAAAATTTTCTATAGAAATAAAATCTTTACAAAATTTTCTATAGAAATAAACTATTGAAATAAAATTTGGCAAATTTTTTGCAGAAGTAAAATATTGATAAATTTTTCTATGGAAATAAAATTTTGCAAAATAAGATTTTTTGTTTGGTAGTTTCTTGGTAATTTTTTTTTAATTCATGGACATTTGTTGATTTTAGTTAAATTTTTTTCTTGGTAATTTTTTTTTTTAATTCATGGACATTTGTTGATTTTAGTTAAATTTTTTCAAATATGAGACAATTTTCCTTAATTACTAAAAAACAACATATTTTATGCGAATACATGAATTGTGTTTATAGTTTTCTGAAGTGAGAAAATTGTACATAAATTGTGTCTGGCTTGAATTTTGTACAGCGCTTAAAATATTTTAGCAATTTTTACTTCAATTTTTCATTCCAAATATGGAGTTTTCTTAAACAACAGAAAATAATGTATTATTTTTAATAATTTTTCTTTAATTTCTTTAATAGCGAAAATAAAAATAGTTTAGTTAACATTTTCTAAAATTAACCTACACGCAAAAAAATAATTCTTTCCTCCCAAACGAAATTTTAGACAAACAAAATTCGTTTCTCTTTTGCTTTTCGCTGTAAGGAAGTGTATTTGGAAGAAAAGTATATACTTTTTGTGATAAACGTTTATTCTTTTCCAGGATGTAAAAACAATTTCATAAAGACTAGCTCAAAAAAAAACATTATTTTCTTGCTAATTGCATTGTCCCTCACATCTTTCTCACATCCACGAGGATTTTTAGTTCTTAACACCTTTTCCTGTAATACCAACAATGTAGAAGAAATTATACGATTTTATAAATTTTTAAAATTTTTTTTTACCTTTCGCCTGGACGGAGAATCGAACCGCGGACCATGCATATTGTAAGCCAACACACTAACCACTGAGCTATGTACCTGTTATGGTCATTAATAGATAAATATCCATATAAGTTATATTTATATAGCATAGCTTGCGGCGCCCACGAACCGCATAAACAAAGTTTATTTAACAGAAACAAACATTTAGTTTGGCACCGTGGAGCAGTGGTAGCTACGTCCGACTCTCATGCCAAGGGTCGTGGGTTCGATCCCTGCTTCGGCCAAAGTTTTTTTTTGCTTTTGTTTTTTTTACATATATTCCAGATATATTCGGAAGATTCCGAAAAAATGTTCAACATTACATTGTACTATATTAAATTTTGAACTGTAAAATGTGTCTTATTAAAGACCTAAAGTCAGAAAAGAACAGTGTTTGATATAAACGAAATGGACTGTGTTGTTATTTCAAAATTAACTTTTTTTATTGAAAAAATAAAAATTTTGTAACAAACGAATTTTTTTGGTGATAAAAGTTTAAAATTTTCGAAGCAATTCAAAAAACTCTAACAAAAGAAAAACGTTTTCGGTACACGTTTTCCAAAGGTTTTTTTTCTTTGCGTGTACATATTCTTTCATAACGGATTATTTTATTTATTTTATTTTAGACCGATCTCCCGATTTGACTTATTAGAGGCATAAACACCGTAATTTAAATAGCAAAAATTTACCCCAATGTATGTTTAGACAATATGGAATTTCTAATTTTGTTATTTTTCGGATTATTAAATCCGAGTGTATGACATACGGTGCAACAATTGTCTCTAGTCTATTTTATTTGTCCTCGAGGAAATATTTAAAGGACAAAATAAAACAGCCTTTGTCTTAGAAAAGTCTTTCTTTCCTTTTCCTGTGCTTCCCCTATATTTTACACTTGTTGTTGCTTAGAATTTTCGTAATAACAAAAAATATATCTATATATTTCGGCAACAGTTGGCAAAAAAATATTATACGTATATATACATATATAATATTTGCCCTTATCGATCGATCAGAACCCACTGAACCTATTTACATGAACACAAGAGTATGGCAACATTCCCACCATGATTATATAGGTGGAGAAGGGGAGTAGAGGTGAACAGCTGTTATCAGTAAAAATAATAGAGAGCAACACTTTGTTATGACACTTCATCAAAGCAACGGTGAGAAGGAAGGGTAAAGACATTTTTATATGTCCAATATATAATTTGCACTTCATTAGATATTCTTCTTTCTCTCCAATAACTATAGCACAAATACACTTGTTACTCCCCCCTCTCTCTATTTATCCCTGCATCTCTTACCATTTCTCACAATCCATAACAATTTTGCAATATGGTTAAGAAAAAATAAGAATCTCTATTTACCTGCGACCTTTCAAAACCATCTGGATTCATAGTGGGCATCAAATATATATCTGTTGTATTCACCAATTGAGCCACTTCTAAATTGGTGTGATAATTGTATAAAAGATATTGGGCCAAATAGATTAGCAGTTGACGTCCTATAGTCTCATCACCATGCATATTTCCAATATATTTAACCATTGGAGTAAGAAGATTACGGTGACGTACACTCTGGCCAATATGTAAGAGGACCAATGGTCTTCCTTCAATGGAACGACCAATTGTCTCAACTTGTGCATTTTCGGGAAATTGTTTGGCCAAAGTGGCAAAAGTATCTTCGATGTCTGCCTGGCTGGCATAATAGGGACGTTGCAGGAAACTTTCATCTTCTTTGATAATATAACCTTGACATAAACTTGGTGTAAATACGACAACAATAAAGTTAATGGCCAAGAAGCAAAATGCAAATGTGGAAATTAATCGAGTTGCTGGCTTTGACGTTGCAAATAAACGCGACGATGACGACGAGCGTGGGTGGTTCGATGAATTGAATGTCAACATTATTGCCGCTGCTGTTACTTCTCTTCGTTTAATCCTCTTCTTTTAAATATGAATGGTAGTTGTTGGTATCTCTGCACTTTTACTTCTCCCGGACAAGTGAAAGAGTGAGTGGGTACGTATGTGAACAAGTGAGAGTAGTGGTGAGTTATGAGAAATTGACAACTGTTTAATTAGTGGGTGGTTGGGGTTCTTTGACGTAAATAGGACCTTTACGTACGTCGTCTGTCTAATCTGTATTTGGTTTTTGTGCCTTCATATACTCCCCCTTTGTCCGAAGAGTTTTTTGCGAGAATGGCGTAGGTTGGTTGTTTTGTGTGGTTGCTGCTGTGCGATTGTTGCTTGTCCTATAAGGTTGACGTTAGAACATAATCGCACCAATGTATCCTTATGTTTGTTTGTGTGGGTTGTACATTTGTATAGATACTTTTATATTGAAATATATTTAATTAATTTTATATCCTCTTTAATAAGTAAGTTAGATAAAGAAACTAATTTAAAATTTTTCTTTGGTGTAGGTATTTCTTGTTGCTGTTATTGTTGTTAAAACATATGTATATTCTCAGTTAATAGAATGGTTGAAAAGTCTTTTCGTTTATTTGCATGGAAGTCTTTTTTGAGTGAATGTTGATTTAACTGCTTCAAATTGGTAAATTCTTCAAATGTCTGCTAATATTTTTAAAGTGCTCCACTTTTAGCTTTGTTGTACAGATTCTATTTTTGTTGCTACTGCTGCTACTTTGGTATACGTTATTCTAATAATTAACACCCCGAGTTCACCACAAATTTAATGTTAATTTAACACACACGTACTGTAGTAAAGGAAATCCAAAATTTCTTTATTATTCCATTTTTGCAAATTGTTGTTTCATTTTTGTTTTCAAACTCAGAGAGTTTTTATTTTTCCACTTTGTCTTTTTTTAAGTGTGATGTATAGGACTGCTATTGATTTTAGCCGCTGTTATATATAGATTTTTCTTCTTCTTCTTGTTCTTCGTTCCGATGTTGTCCGTATTCGTTAACTATTGTTACTCTCTACCTTAAGTACAAATAACTGACTGAAATAACATCAGTGACTTAACGGTGGGTTTTGTTTTTAACATGTTTGTGTTTCTAGAGTGGTGACATTGGTGATATTAGCAGTATCATATACACCACCTACAGGGTATGTATTTAACAGTAAATTTTCAACAGTAGCACAAAAAAGCCCAATGCAAACCACATATTGTAAACAAAAGAGAAGAACAATGTTAAATTAAAATAATAAGAAGAGTATTTTGCCCGAAACTAAGAAGAGAAAGAGAGAATACAAATTCATTGTATGTGATTGAAGTTTTTGATTTTATTAGGGGTAGCATATATTGCCTAAAACGTGGGTCATTCACTAAGTTTAAAGAAGTGAGGGGATAAATGTGTTGTTTTCTAGCTATTCCCAGAAAAAAAGCGTCGCCAAACAATTTTTACAATTTTAATAATTTTATAACTTTAGAATTATTCACTCTACTTAGTAATACTGAATGTCATCCTGCTAAACTTAAGGCACAAAAGGAAAGAAAGATTAAATGTAATAACAATAAATTCACAATTTGAGATCTCATTAAAATATTTGCAAAGAAAAATGATAAAAAAAATAATCAAATAACAAATAATAATTAATAATTACCCAGCAAAAAAAATTGGAAGTACTTCTAAGGGCACAACTTTAAAAGCACTTCCAAAAAATTTCTCCAAAGATGTTCTTTATTTTAACTACTCAGGAAGTTCTTTTAATTCAATTTTTATAACTCGTTTTTTTATATTTTCAAAGGATAATTTTAACTTTTCTTGTTTCAAATAGGTTAAAACAGAGTAAGAATTCATAAAACGGTAAAAATTTTTTAAATTTTGTAAAAAAAAGCTAAATCCATTCTAGAAAAATTGCGAATTTTTAGAAATATTTGAGGTCAAAAGTTTCGAACAAAGCTTAGAATGCATTATAATCATAAAAAAATATATATTTGTCAAAATATCACAATTTTTTTTTAATTTACATCCAAAACACTTAATTCGGATCACACCTTAAGAAGTGAAGCAAATTCAGTGCAACGGCTGTGGAAATTGTGGGTATCCGTCCTATGACAAGTCCATGTTAAATTCATCGCTTCTGCGCCAATTTTGCACCAATTCCGGATCCAAAAAGCACATTTTCACTACTTTTTTGGCGACGCTTTTTGTGCTGGGTAATAAAATAATAAGTAAAAATACCTTGTTTTTAGTTTTTAAACATTTTCACCTGGGAGTAACTAGGATTTGGGGCTTAGTCAAAATTTTATGTTCAGAGATGGAAAATTTAAACATATTATTGGACAAAGTATATTAAATTTCCACTAAAGTCGAAGTTTTCGACCATTGAAGTGCTAATTCGGGTGTTTAGGGAAGACACATATACCGTCGGTACTTTTCGTATAAGAAAAAAGACACACATATTTTGGCAATTCTCACCTGAGCAAACAAGCCACCTGTTGTGCCCAAAATTTCGTGCAGAATATGAGCCGCGCGAAATAACTGAAATCGTATTGCACAACAGTCAATTGCTCTTGCAATAATCTTGTACCAAAAGATGAGACTAAGGAGCTACGCTATGAAATTATTAAACAATTATTGTGTTTGAAACTTTCGAGATAGAGTCTACGTATTTTGTACAAAATGACTTTCTCTTTGGTTATTTAACATAAACTCTCCTCTCTTTATCTTACTCTTTAACTATTTTCTCAACAAAAATCTCTCTGCACGCAAAGAAAAAAAACGTTTGGAAAACGTGTACCGAAAACGTTTTTCTTTTGTTAGAGTTTTTTGAATTGCTTCGAAAATTTTAAACTTTTATCACCAAAAAAATTCGTTTGTTACAAAGTTTTTATATTTTCAATAAAAAAGTTATTTTTGAAACAACAACAGAGTCCGTTTCGTTTATATCAAACACTCTTCTTTTCTGACTTTTGGTCTTTAATAAAACACATTTTACAGTTCAAAATTTAATATAGTACAATGTAATGTTGAACATTTTTTTCGGAATCTTCCGAACACATGTAGAATGTATGTAAAAAAAAAAAAAAAAAAAAAACTTTGGTCGAAGCAGGGATCGAACCCACGACCCTTGGCATGAGAGTCAGACGTAGCAACCACTGCTCCACGGTGCCAAACTAAATGTTTGTTTCTGTTAAATAAACTTTGTTTATTCGGTTCGTGGGCGCCGCAAGCTATGCTATATAAATATAACTTATATGGATATTTATCTCTTGATGACCATAACAGGTACATAGCTCAGTGGTTAGTGTGTTGGCTTACAAAGTGCATGGTCCGCGGTTCGATTCTCCGTCCAGGGGAAAGGTAAAAAAATTTTAAAAATTTATAAAATCGTATAATTTCTTCTACATTGTTTGTATTACAGAAAAAGGTGCTAAGAACTAAAAATCTTCGTGGAAGTGAGAAAGATGTGAGGGAAAATGCAATTAGCCAGAAAAAAATTTTTTTTTGAGTTAGTCTTTATGAAATTGTTTTTACATCCTGGAAAAGAATAAACGTTTATCACAAAAAGTATATACTTTTCTTCCAAATACACTTCCTTACAGCGAAAAGCAAATGAGAAACGAACTTTGTTTGTCTAAAATTTCGTTTGGGAGGAAAGAATTATTTTTTTGCGTGTGTTTATATATCCGTAAACAAAGAGTTTTTTTGTTTGGTTGAGAGGGTAGAAGAACTTCAGTATTGTCATAGGTTGGCGTTTTGTAAATTTCGCAAATAAAATCTTATCCTCAATAGCAGCACTAAAACGGGTTTTGAACTCAAGACAAAACAAAAAGCTTCAAACTCTGTAGTCAATTCATATGAAACTGAAGCAATATGCATAATTTGCAAATGTACTTGAGCAATATTGCTGCACGCTGCTGACGTATACTTATCAGCATGGAACAATTTTCTTTCGAAATCTTATCAAAACAAAAGTCAAACTGGAATATACTAGCGAATCTAGGATTGGCAAATGAAATAAACAATAACAATATACAGATTTTTAAACACACATTTTATGAAATAAATGCCCTAGTTTAACAGTTAAATATAATTGAGGAATTGTATTTGAAATCATTCAGCGATTAAACTTTAGATGCCTTTTCAAAATGAAAATAAGCAAAGAGCAGCAACATCAACAACAAATGCTGTTTATTTTGAAGAGAGTATTTGATAAATATGCTAAGTGTTAAAGCTCCGCTTGCTTTTATGTAAAAAAAGAGCTTTGCTGTTTTAGCATTTTAGGAGAGCAAGTGCAAGTTTATTTCGTTGGGAGTTTTTTACCTGCGAGTTATGCGATTTTTCTCAAATTTAAGCAAGTTTTTAGAAAAAGAATTAGCAAGTGTTGGATGTATATATTTCTTTTGTTTCTCTATCTCTCACTCGCTTTAACTCTTGTTCGTTCACCGACATTGCTTCGCATCACATAAAAGAACCGAACAGTACGTAAACAAATAAAAATTTCCATATTATTGGCATAAGTGCGAATATTTATGAGTTCGTTTCAACACTGATAGAAAAACTTCGTAACAGTATAAATAAAAATATTTTAAATTTTAATGTTCAAAAGCAAAAAAGTCGGAAATAACATGAAATTCTAAAATCAGTTTAGATTTTCTCTCTCGCTTTTTGTTCAGTGTATATTCGATTAATGTTCCATACATTGGCTGTGATAAATTCTTCAGCTTCCCAGCAAAAAAAAGCGTCGCCAAAAAAGTAGTGAAAATGTTCTTTTTGGATCCGGAAGTGGTGCAAAATTGACGCAGAAGCGATGAATTTAACATGGGCTTATCATAGGACGGATGTCCACCATTTCAAAAGCCGTTGTACTGCATTTGCATCACTTCTTAAGGTGTGATGCGAATCCAGTGTTTTTGATGTGAATTAAGAAGTTTTGTGATATTTTGACGAATTAATAATTTTGAATGTTTTTTTGATATTTAACGCATTATAACGTTTGTCTGGTACGTTTGACATCAACTATTTTTAAAAATTCGCAACTTTTCTAGAAAGGATTTAGCATTTTTTTGGCAAAATGTAAATAATCTGCACTATTTTATTAATTCTTAATATGTTTTTAACCTATTTGGAACAATAACATTTAAAATTTCCAATTAAAAATATGAAAAAAGCACGTTATAAAAAAATTGACTCAAATGAACTTCCTGTGTGGTTAAAATAAAGAACATCTTTGGAAGGATATTTTTGGAAGTGCTTTTGAAGTTGTGCCTTTGTAAGAACTTCCAGCTATAAAGGATTTGGGTAATGCAGACTTGAGGTCTGTGGTAGTCAGCAGCTATCTTACAATTTTCTATAGAAATAAAATGTTAACAACATTTTCTATAGAAATAAAAATTTCCAAAAATTTCCTATAGAAATAAAATTTTGCACAACTTGTCCAAGGAAAATTTTGACAAAATTTCTAAAAATGTTCTATAGAAATAAAATTTTGAGAAAATTTTCTATAGAAATAAAATTTTGACAAAATTTTCTATAGAAAAAAATTCTGAATATTGTCTATAGAAATAAAATTTTGACAAAATTTTCTATAGAAATAAATTTTTGACAAAATGTTCTATGGAAATACAATTTTGCCAAAATTTTCTATAGAAATAAAATTTTGACAAAATTGTCTATAGAAATAAAATTTTGACAAAATTGTCTATAGAAATAAAATTTTGACAAAATTTTCTATAGAAATAAAATTTTGACCAAATTTTCTATAGAAATAAATTTTTGACACAATTTTCTATAGAAATAAAATTTTGACAAAATTTTTATATAGAAATCTAATTTTGACAAAATTTTCTACAGAAATAACATTTTGACAAAATTTTCTATAGAAATACAATTTTGCCAAAATTTTCTATAGAAATAAAATTTTGACAAAATTGTCTATAGAAATAAAATTTTACCAACATTTTCTATAAAAATAAAATTTTGCCAAATTTTCTATAGAAATAAAATGTTGACAAAATTTTCTATAGAAATAAAATTTTGAAAAAAATTGCCTAAAGAAATAAACTTTTGACAAAATTTTCTATAAACATAAAATTTTGAGAAACTTTTCTACAGAAATAAAATTTTGACAAAATTTTCTATAGAAATAAAATTTTGACAAAATTTTCTATAGAAATAAAGTTTTGACAAAATTTTCTATAGAAATAAAATTTTGACAAAATTTTCTATAAAAATAAAATTTTGACAAAATTTTCTATAGAAATAAAATTTTGACATAATTTTCTACACAAATAAAATTTTGACAAAATTTTCTATAGAAATAAAATTTTGACAAAATTTTCTATAGAAATAAAATTTTTACATAACTTTCTATAAAAATAAAATCTTGACAAAATTTTCTATAGAAAAACAAGTAAGGAAAATCTAAAGTCGGGCGGGGCCGACTATATTATACCCTGCACCACTTTGTAGATCTGAATTTTCGATACCATATCACATCCGTCAAATGTATTGGGGGATATATATAAAGGTTTGTCCCAAATACATACATTTAAATATCACTCGATTTGGACAGAATTTGATAGACTTTTACAAAATCTATAGACTCAAAATTTAAGTTGGCTAATGCACTAGGGTGAAACACAATTTTAGTAAAAAAAAATATGGGAAACATTTAAATCTGAAGCAATTTTAAGGAAACTTCGCAAAAGTTTATTTATGATTTATCGCTCGATATATATGTATTAGAAGTTTAGGAAAATTACAGTCATTTTTACAACTTTTCGACTAAGCAGTGCCGATTTTACAAGGAAAATGTTGGTATTTTGACCATTTTTGTCGAAATCAGAAAAACATATATATGGGAGCTATATCTAAATCTGAACCGATGTCATCCAAATTTGGCACGCATAGCTACAATGCTAATTCTACTCCCTGTGCAAAATTTCAACTAAATCGGAGTTAATAATTGGCCTCTGTGGTCATATGAGTGTAAATCGGGTGAAAGCTATATATGGGAGCTATATCTAAATCTGAACCGATTTCAACCAAATTTGACACGCATAGCTATAATGCTAATTCTACTCCCTGTGCAAAATTTCAACTAAATCGGAGCAAAAAAATGGCCCCTGTGGGCAAATGAGTGTAAATCGGGCGAAAGCTATATATGGGAGCTATATCTAAATCTGAACCGATTTCAACCAAATTTGACACGCATAGCTATAATGCTAATTCTACTCCCTGTGCAAAATTTCAACTAAATCGGAGCAAAAAAATTGCCTCTGTGGGCAAATGAGTGTAAATCGGGCGAAAGCTATATATGGGAGCTATATCTAAATCTGAACCGATTTGGCTGATATTTTTCAAGTTTTTCGAGACTGTTAAAATATTCGAATGTACGGAATTTGAGGAAGATCGGTTGATATACACGCCAATTATGACCAGATCGGTGAAAAATATATATGACAGCTATATCTAAATCTGAACCGATTTTTTCCGAAACCGAAACAGGACCCTATACCAAATTTTAGGACAATCGGACTAAAACTGCGAGCTGTACTTTGCACACAAAAATACATCAACAGACAGACAGACAGACGGACATCGCTAAATCGACTCAGAATTTAATTCTAAGCCGATCCGTATACTAAAAGGTTGGTCTATGATTACCCCTTCTTGGCGTTACATACAAATGCACAAACTTATTATACCCTGTACCACAGTAGTGGTGAAGGGTATAAAAATTATGAAAAAAATGCCTAACGAAATAAACTTTTGACAAAATTTTCTATAAATATTTAATTCTAAGCCGATCCGTATACTAAAAGGTTGGTCTATGATTACCCCTTCTTGGCGTTACATACAAATGCACAAACTTATTATACCCTGTACCACAGTAGTGGTGAAGGGTATAAAAATTATGAAAAAAATGCCTAACGAAATAAACTTTTGACAAAATTTTCTATAAATATAAAATTTTGACAAACTTTTCTATAGAAATAAAATTTTGACAAAATTTTCTATAGAAATAAAATTTTGACAAAATTTTCTACAAAAATAAAATTTTGACATAATTTTCTATAGAAATAAAATTTTGACAAAATTTTCTATAGAAACAAAATTTTGACAAAATTTTCTCTAGAAATAAAATGTTGACAAAATTTTCTATACAAATAAAATTTTTACATAATTTTCTATAGAAATAAAATCTTGACAAAATTTTCTATAGAAATAAAATGTTGACAAAATTTTCTATAGAAATAAAATTTTGACGAAATTTTCTATAGAAATAAAATTTTGACAAAATTTTCTATAGAAATAAAATCTTGACAAAATCTTCTATAGAAATAAAATTCTATAGAATTAAAATCTTGACAACATTTTCTATAGAAATAAAATTTTGACAAAATTTTCTATAGAAATAAAATTTGCGAGCAAAGGTGTGTCACAATGTCCAGTTTTGAGAGATTTCACTGTATGAGTTTTTCATGAAATTATTCAGGAAAGTTTATTTGACCTTCATCAATTATTCTATTCATTCCACAATAGTAGAAATAAAAGTCTAAAGTGTTCAATTTTCAAATTATTGTGGTTCATTGTTGACAACATGACCTATTCAATAAAATATACCCACCACTTGAGGCTCCAAGAAAACTTCTTTTCATTCATCACTGCAAGTTCTTAAATAAGTCCTTGAAAAATGCATTGAATTTGTGTGTATTTTTATAAAGTAATCGTATCATTACAAAACCACTTGAGTCACGATTTTTGTTTTGTTAAATTTGCTTGTCAAAACCCATAGAGTAAATCTTATGATGGGAATACTTGAAAATCTATTGAAACTTTTAGAAGATGAAGAAAGATAAACTTGTGTAATTTTAGATGATCGCATGCCATTATAATTGCCAAGCGTATCTCAATGAATGAAACCACTGGCTCAATTCATCTCCATGGGGGGATAAGAATTGACTTAGTTAATAATATCGTAGGCATGTGCAAATAAGCTTATGCATAGATTAGAGTGTGATGAAAAATATTAGTTTTCGACATGTTATTTTTCGAGACGATAAAATATTAATATCATTTTATTATTAATTACTTCTTGGTATTGGTTTAAAATATTTCTAAATATGGCTTTAGATTTGAAAAACTATTACCTAAAGGGTTGTTGGCCCATCCTAATATTCGCACATGTGTAGTTCTTTCCACTGCAATGACTTGACTATGGATATCGTAGAAATACAATCAGCGAGGAAAGTTTGCATCATTTGAGAAAAACACAGCATGAAAGAAAATGTAGGTTAGTTATAGAAAATTTTAATTAAAATATTTTACTAATTGCAACAAATAACTTAAGGTTTTCAAATTGAAGAAAATCGATTAAAAATAATACATTTTTTCTGGTTTTTAAGAAAATTTTCTATTTTGAAGGAAAAAATAGATTTAATGTTTTTAGCGCTTTACGAAGTCCAAGACAGACACATTTTAAGTAAAATTTACTACTTTTAGAAAAATATGAACTCTATTAAGAAAAATTACTTATTAAAAAAAAGATTGAACCTTTATCAAATTTTTATTTCTATAGAAAATTTTGTCAAAATTTTATTTCTGAGAAAATTTTGTCAAAATTTTATTTCTAGAGAAAAGTTTGTCAAACTTTTTCTTTTATAGAAAATTTTATCAAAATTGCACATCTATAGAAAATTTTGTTTCTATAGAAAATTTTGCCCAAAAATGTTATTTCTATAGAAAATTTTGTCAACATTTTATTTCTATAGAAAATTTTGTCACCAATTTATTTCTATAGAAAATTTTGTCAAAATTTTATTTCTATAGAAAATTTTGTCAAAATTTTATTTCTATAGAAAATTTTGTCAAAATTTTATTTCTAGAGAAAATTTTGTCAAAATTTTATTTCTATAGAAAATTTTGTCAAAATGTTATTTCTATAGAAAATTTTGCCAAATTTTATTTCTATGAAAATGTTGTCAAAATTTTATGTTTATAGAAAATTTTGTCAAAAGTTTATTTTTTAGGCAATTTTTTCATAATTTTTTTTATAGAATATTTTGTCAAGATTTTATTTCTATAGAAAATTTTGTCAAAATTTTATTTCTATAGAAAATTTTTCAAACTTTTATTTTTATAGGAAATTTTGTCAAAATTTTATATCTATTGAAAATTTTGTTAAAATTTTATTTCTACAGAATATTTCGACAAAATTTTATTTCTAGAGAAAATTTTGTCAAAATTTTATTTCTAGAGAAAATTTTGTCAAAATTTTATTTCTATAGAAAATTTTTCAAACTTTTATTTTTATAAGAAATTTTGTCAAAATTTTATATCTATTGAAAATTTTGTTAAAATTTTATTTCTATAGAAAAATTTACCAAATTTTATTTCTCTAGAAAATTGTGTCAAAATTTTCTTTCTATAGAAAATTTTGTCAAAGTTTTATTGTTCTAGAAAATTTTGTCAAAATTTTATTTCTATAGAAAATTTGTACCTCTAGTTGGGAATATTTTACAAAATATACCAAAACATCAAGAATTCTACACTGATAAAAATATTGCCGCGAGTCCGAAGATGTCATGTCCTTAAAATATGGATGGGAATATTGCTTTGCGTTGAAGACGCATTTCTCTGACATAAAGTTTTTTTCCCTTGTCCAAAAGTCGATAAACTTTTCTATGAAGTCGTTTTATCCTAAGAGTTAAGTGATTCGACTTAAATATAGGTATCTTTATATGAAAGAAAATTTTCTGGTTCCCAACTCTAAGTTCCCGGCCATGATTCCCACGACCCTCCTGATAAAACTAATTATTAAATGCATTTTAATGGATAATAATTCTCATCGTATACATACTTTTACAACCAAGTGTTTGTCATATCTTTTAACGCCAGTTAAATGTCGTCTCAAGTGCACTTGGACTTGACCAACATAATATGATATACAAGTGTGGTTTATGGAGGAGAAGCACAAAATAAAATAACATAAAATAACAAAATTCTATGGAGCTTTTGTATCAAATGTTGACATTATAATAACTCAACAGAGAGTGGGGTGAGCGGAGGGGGTCAGAGAAAAAATCACACACATATGATGACGACACATCAAAGTTGACGAACAGATGAGTATGGCCTAAAGAAAAAACGGAAGCACCGCACACAATCGAAGCATGTTAAGCGTTTTGAAGCCATTGACCTCTTGCAGCGTTTGGTTGGATCATAGAATAAACCAAAAAAAGCCGGTATTAACAACAAATGTAAACGAAACTATTAAACTACATTTAATAGCCGTAATTTTACTTCTATAGAAAATGTTTATATTATTTCTATAGAAAATGTTGTCAGAATTTCATTTCTATAGAAAAGTTTGTCCATATTTTATTTCTATAGAAAATGTTGTCAAAATTTTACTTCTAAATAAAATTTTATTTCTAAAGAAAATTTTGTCAAAATTTTATTTCTATCGAAAATTTTGTCAACATTTTATTTCTGTAGAAAATATAGTCAAAATTTCATTTCTATAGAAATTTTTGTCAAAATTTTATTTCTATAGAATATTTCGTCAAAATTTTATTTATATAGAACATATTGTTAAAATTTTATTTTTATAGAATATTTTGTCAAAATTTTATTCCTATCGAAAATTTTGTCAATATTTTATTTCTGTAGAAAATATTGTAAAAATTTCATTTCTATGGAAAATTTTGTCAAAATTTTATTTCTATCGAAAATTTTGTCAAACTTTTATTTTTATAGAACATTTTGTTAAAATTTTATTGTTATAAAATATCTTGTTAAAATTTTATTTCTATAGAAAATTTGGTCCAAAATTTTATTTCTATAGAAAATTTTGTGACAATTGTATTTCTATAGAAAATTTTGTCAAAATTTTACTTCTGAAGAAAATTTTAAATCTATAGAAAATTTTGTCAAATTTTTATTTTTATAGAAAATTTTGTCAAAATTTTATTTCTTGAGAAAATTTTGTCAAAATTTTATTTTTAGAGAAAATTTTGTCAAAATTTTATTTCTAGAGAAAATTTTGTCCAAATTTCATTTCTATAGAAAATTTTATTTTTATAAAAAATGTTGTCAAAACTTTATTTCTATAGACATTTTTGTCAAAATTTTATTTTATTTCTATAGAATTTTATTTCTATAGAAAATTTTGTGACAATTGAATTTCTATAGAATATTTTTTTCAATATTTTACTTCGGAAGAAAATTTTATCACAATTTTATTTCTATAGAAAATTTATTCAAATTTTTATTTTTATAGAAAATTTTGTCAAATTTTTATTTTTATAGAAAATTTTGTCAAAATTTTATTTCTATAGAAACTTTTGTCAAAATATTAATCCTATAGAAAATTTTGCCCAAAATTTTATTTCTATAGAAAATGTTGTCATAAAGGTTGATACGGTCAAAATTTGGTCAAGGGAAAACGCGTGTAAATCGGTGAAATCGTTTATTCAAAAAATCAAATTAAATTCCTTTTTCAAGTTCAATTAGTATAACATTCAGGAAAAATATTCAGTTAGGCTTTCGCTTCTCCAAATCCGAATTGCCGGGCCTCACGCTTGACACCTGCCATCAGATTTTGTACAGCCACATTGTCCACCTTCTTCGCCGCAGAAATCCAGTTGTTGGCGGCGTACCACTCCATGGCCTTTTTACCGTAATGGCAAGATGCCAAATCCGGCCAAAACAGTACGGAACAACCGTGTTTCTTCAGGAAAGGCAGCAGACGTTTATTCAAACACTCTTTCACGTAAATTTCTTGGTTGACAGTCCCGGAAGCTATGAAAATGCTGCTTTTCAAGCCACAGGTACAGATGGCTTGCCAAACCAGATATTTCTTTGCGAACTTTGACAGTTTTATGTACTTGAAAATATCTGCTACCTTTCCCCTTCATTTTGCCGTATAAAACTCCTGTCCCGGAAGCTGCTTGTAGTCGGCTTTGACGTAGGTTTCGTCGTCCATTACCACGCAGTCAAACTTCGTCAGCATCGTCGTGTACAGCCTCCGGGATCTCGCTTTGGCCGTCGTAGTTTGTTTATCATCGCGATTTGGAGTCACTACCTTCTTGTAAGTCGATAGTCCGGCTCGTTTTTTGGCTCGATGCACGGTTGTAGACGATACACCCAGCTTATTTGCGGCATCTCGGAGAGAGAGGTTAGGGTTTCGCTTGAAACTACCGGCAACTCTCTTTGTCGTCTCAGCGGCTTTCGGTTTTCGTTTTCCCCCCACATCCAGACTTCCTGGCTGTCGACAAACGTTCCCCAAACACTTTAATTACATTTGTAACGGTTGATTTGGCAACTTTTAGCGATTTTGCCATCTTTGCGTGCGAGTAGCTCGGATTTTCGCGATGCGCGAGCAAAATTTTGATACGCTGCTCTTCTTGCTTGGACGGCATTTTGACAACTGAAGAGTGAATTCCAAAATCAAAATAGGAGCAACATTCTACACACACACACCTTCAAAATGAGGGGTGTTCAGGTTTTTTAAATGCAAAATTGAAAGAAATACGTCAAGTTTATATTGACCAAATTTTGACCGTATGACCCTTTACCTTTATTTCTATAGAAAATTTTATTTCTATAGAAAGTTTTGACAAAATTTTATTTCTATAAAAAATTTTTTCAAAATTTTATTTCTATAGAAAATTTTGTTAAAATTTTATTTCAATAAAAAACTTTTCAAAATTTTATTTCTATAGAAAATTTTGTCAAAATTTTATTTCTATAAAAAATATTTTCAAAATTGTATTTCTGTAGAAGGTTCGAGTGTGGTTCACTTTGGGTTTAGTGAACTACCCGAATATATTCTGATAATTGGTTGAGAGCTTTGCTGCAAGTAGGAATGTGGTAATTCCGAAACGTGCGTCCACCCAACCATCTTGCAAGCTATAGAGCATTGCTCAAATAAATTTGACGAACATTCGTTTCCTCTGTTGGTTAAGCTACTCTTGCAGTTTAGTCAACGCAATGGTTTTAAAGCTGAAATAAAAAAAACAACAACAATGCTTAAAGAACAAAACCAACAATAACAAAACAAAACAAATGGAAAAAGAAGAGGAGGCACGCCCAAAATAAACCCAGCCATGTGAATTCAAATCGATGATTTGACAGTGGCATAGGAAAAGAGATATGTTTGTTTCGAATTTATTTCGGCATAAGCCGGCTAAAACCTTTTTTCGGAGGGTTCAAGTGTGGTTTTTGTTGGGTTTAATAAACTGCCTGAATTTATTCTGATAATTGGTTGATAGTTTTGCTGCAAGTAGAGGATGCTGATGAGGAATGTGGTAATTCCGAAACGTGCGTCCATCCAACCATCTTGCAGTCTATAGGGCTTTGCCCAAATAAATTTGACAAACATTCTTTTCCTCTGTTGGTTAAGCTACTCTTGTAGTTTAGTCAATGTATGGTTTTAAGCTGAAATAAAAAAAACAACAATTTTATTTCTATAGAAAATTTTGTCAAAATTTTATTTCTATAGAAAATTTTGTAAAAATTTTATTTCTATAGAAAAAAAATTTTTCCCATTCCCATAATGTAGTTTACTTTTATTTCTATACACAGAAAAAAAAGTAAACTACATTATGGGAATGAACTATCTCGTGCGAAAATTGAACTAAATTGTATTCCGAATTTTGAGATTCTTTAAATTGACGACCTTTTTGGATTTTTAATTACCATTTACTCAATGCATCTTTCTCGGGAGGAAAAAAGAACTAAAAATAAAGAAAAAATCTTAAGCGTCAGATCATTCCCATTTTAACAACGTTGTAGTCTATTCTTACTATTTTTGAGAAGTGTATGAAAAACTTCTCCCGTTTTAGTTAGAATTAAACTACTTTATATGTCATTGACATTTTACTGCCATATAGTTCATACAATTTTTGAGGCATACCTGGAATAAAGAAAAAATCTTTGGGCTGGGGAAAATTTCTTACAAAGTTTTAAAAATGAACTAAAACAAAATAAAATTTTTGCAATAAATATTAGTTCATTTTAGCATCAGTTTTACAACACACTTTTTTCTGTGTAGAAAATTTTGTCAACATTTTATTTCTATAGAAAATTTTATCAAAATTTAATTTCAATAGAAAAATTTTGTCAAAATTTTATTTCTATAGAAAAATTTGTCCAAAATTTTATTTCTATACAAAATGTTGTCAACATTTTATTTCTATAGAAAATGTTGTCAACATTTTATTTCTAGAGAAAATTTTGTTAAAATTTTATTTCTAGAGAAAATTTTGTCAAAATTTTATTTCTATAGAAAATTTTGTTAAAATTTTATTTAGTAGATCTTTGTAAGCAATCCACAGTGAAGGGTACATAAGAGTCGTCCTGACCGAAGTTTTGGCCGTATATGTTATACTGGTTTAGTTTTAGTTTGAATAATTCCACTAACCTCTTTCCACATTTACTGAAACCATCTTGCCACTGTCACACTGAATTGCCGGGTAGTGTTTGTTTCTTTAATTAATTTATTTATAATTCATGCGATTAAAATACATTCCCACATTGAATGTCCGAAGACAACACACCAAAAATGGAAAGATCAAGTATATATGTAATGGCTTACTCAGACATACGAGTATGTGGTCATACTATTCACAAGTCTATCTTTGTTCAAGATTTCAGCTCTTCCATCCATTTCTGTTTTACACTTAACATGCATTGATAATGAAAACCATAAGATATGATTGAAAGAAACTTGTTTTTTTTTTTTTGTTTTATTTATATCGGTTTTTTTTTGGAGCATTTGGTGATTTCGCATTTCTTTGTTGGTTGGGATTTTTTTCTCCCTTCTTTTGGACTGAGTCATGGAAGGTTTTTTGTAGGGTGATAGAAATAAAAAAAAAAAAAAAACTTATTTACTTTTTTTCTGGAATTTGGAATGTAATAACTATTGTTAATATTAAATGAAATTTGAGGGAGTTACTTTAACCTTTCACTTTTTTTAGGATGTGTCAACTTTGTGAGTCTTATAAGGTTGACAGAGCAACATACTTTTGTTATATACTGTAATCTATTTCGATCTAGTTTTTTTTCTGTTATTTTTTATGTTTTGCCTTGGTTTGATTTTAATTACTTTCTCTTTCGATTACATGCAAAATGAAATAGAAAGTATGCAAAATATTAGTAAACGTTTGCATGAAATTAATTTAAAGTTATGGCTGAGAAAATTAGTTTATATTATATGTGAGCGCAAATTAAAAATGCGGGATTTTTTCAAATGTTGGAAAAGTTGTTCAAAAAAAATTAGGACAAGCAAAGAAAAAAAAACGTTTGGAAAAACGGGTATTTTTTCTTGCAGAATTTTTTTGTGTAATTTCTTCAAAAATTCAAACTTGTATATTGCGTCTTTTATTTTATAGCCTTAGGTATGGGTCTGATAGCTTTGGTAAGGTTAGGTGGCAGCCCGATGTATCAGGCTCACTTAGACTATTCAGTCCATCGTGATACCACATTGGTGAACTTCTCTCTTATCACTGAGTGCTGCCCGATTCCATGTTAAGTTCAATGACAAGGGACCTCCGAACGGCGTTCCACATTGCAGTGAAACCACTTAGAGAAGCTTTGAAACCCTCAGAAATGTCACCAGCATTACTGAGGTGGGATAATCCACCGCTGAAAAACTTTTTGGTGTTCGGTCGAAGCAGGAATCGAACCCACGACCTTGTGTATGAAAGGCGGGCATGCTAACCATTGCACCTCGGTGGCTCCCGTCTGATAGCTTAATCATGTGGGAAAAATTTAGGAAAAAATTTTGTTACAAAATTTTTGCAAAAAAAAAAACAATACCAAAATCAAAGCCCATTTCATTTATATAATTCTCTGATTTCTTGTAGGTTTCGTAAAAATAATTCAATGTTGGAAATAATTTCGAAACCTTGCGAAAACTTTTGGAATATATGTGTACATACACTCAAAAAATTTTTACTTGGATCCAAAGATGTTGACCTTCTCTTAAGGGGTTTGGTATTGATTCCGAGCCAAAGATGCAGCTTCTTTAAAATAAAGACATTTTTCAGCGACCTATCTGGCCTTATCTAGAATCAATAAAATTTAAATTTGGATTCAGATCTCATTTATCGAATTTTCATTTTCTTTTCGCGTTATATTAATAAAGCTATTCACGTACAAACAGTTTAAAAATCCAAATTATAGCGAATACCTCAATGTTTTCTTAACTTTAAACCAAAGATGCTACATTCTCAAATTTAGTCTTATTTGAAGCTTTTTTTATATATAGGCATATATTTTTCATCTTAAATCTAAAGATTCATTATTTCAGTTAATTTAAGGACGATTTCTTTAAATCAAAAATGTGTTTCTTTATTTTAAGGAAAATTTTCCTTAGTTAAAAGACATACGACTTTAACGGAGGGACGCAAATTTACAAAATAAAAAAAAATAAATAAAAAAATGAGGTGCTAACAACAAAGGTTTTTGACCTAATAGGATTAGTTTGTGTCCTAAATTTAATGAAAAAAATTTTTTAAGTAAAGATTATAAACTTTGTCGTAATTAAAATGTCATTCACCCTTATTCCTGAAGTCGCCGTCGCTTTTTGTCGTCTGTCGCTGTTAAGTCGTCTCGTCATTCATTTGGTATTCCTGTAGAGTGGCGAGGCGACGACGACGATTACTTCTTGTTCCAATTACAATACTCGGTAATAAAAGGCCGATATCACTAGAAATCTATCAGCTGATGTGCAAAAAATGAATTTAAATTTTTTTGGTTTAAAATATTTTTATATCTGACGTCGAAAAATTGAGAAAAAATATTTAATTTGACGCGGGAATAATGTGGATATATATTAACGGACGGTAAAAGCTTCCAAAGCTATAAAAATGGCCACGACGCTGAGATCAATAGCACAAGGATCATCGTGAAATAAAACAATCAGCTGATGTGCAAAACTTAATTTTAATTATTTGCGTTTAACATGATATTTGTTTGTAATCCAAGTTTAACTTGGAAAATCAAAATAAATGGTAAATTTGAAATGATGTACATTGTATATGTTTGGTGCTAAATGAAATACATTAGCCTTGAAGGGTTTATATTAAAAGTAAATGGAATTGAAAATCAAGACGTATAATTTAATTGTGCAGTTTTTATCAATTTAGTATAAATATATCATTTTTTATATAAATAGATTTGTGAACTTGAGTTCCTCAAAGAGTGGAAGCTGGAGTAAATACTTGACCAATATAGTTTTTTTTTTTGTAATTTTTGAAGATTAGTCACTTTACTTCTTACCAATTTCTATTTTTTTAAATTACTTTTTAATTGTTCGATTAATAAAGTCTAAAAAACTTCTTCAAAAATTAATCACTAAACTCGTCGCTGGTAAATTTGACGGCGACAAAAAGCGACCATATTGGCGACAAAAAGCGACACCAGGAATACCGATTTTCGTCGATAGTAGAATATATCGACATACGGAATACCAAATAGTGGCGACAGACGAAAAGCGACAAAAAGCACGGCGAGGGCGACTTCAGGAATAAGGGTGATTATTTTAAAGAAATTTGTCCTTAATATTTTGTAAATTGCGCATTCTAAAATCTTTAATATCTCGTAAATATTTTTTTTTTCAGTGTAGTTTGTAAGAAAGGAACCCATTAAAAATTTGGTTTCTTTAAATAAAGTTTCTTATAATAAAAAATATTAAAAAAATATAAAATATAAAAAAAGCTTCAAATAAGAATAATTTTGAGAATTTAGCATCTTTTGTTTAAAGTTAAGAAATCATTTTTACTTTGTGGTATCCGCTATAATTTGGATTTTTTGTGTTTATGCTCAACACTGTGCTCTATAAATAGAACTGCTTGAATGTATGCGTTGTTCGTGAGTTGAGGCTATAGCGATAATTGTCTGTCGATGACAATATAAGGGTTGTCATTTATATTTCGGGATTAGACCAATTTTCGAATCACTTTTGCCACTCTGATTGTGGTATCTCCAAAACATGCATTCTGAACGCATTAACCACTTCTTCAGATGTCGAAAAACGTTGACCTCTCATTTTATTTTTCACGTACGGGAATAAAAAGAAGTCATTTAGTTCCAAGTCAGGACTCGATGTTTCGAGTGCTCAAAAATTCAGTTGTTTTAGCCACTTTGTGCGAGCTTGTATTGTCGTGGTGAAGATCGGTTGGCTTTCTTGAAGGACTTTATTCTAGTGCTACACTCAAAAAATGTGAACCCTCTATTTCACTAAAGCCAATTTAACTTTAGTTTAGTTCATGGAATTATTATGTTTAGAGAAGTTTTCTATACTCTAATAATTTTAATTCTACTAATTTTTTAATAAGTGAAAAAAATTAATTATGTCTAATAATATTTTCTTGAATGTCGAAAAATATTTACTTATTTTTGTGAAGTCGGCACGACATGCTGCGTTCGTAATACTGTGTAGTTAAAATTTTTTTAAAAATAATCTAAATTTTCTAAAAATAACCAAAATTTTTCTTCCTGTTGGATTCACTGTAGATCGTGCGATTTAACGCCTTTCGACTATTTTTTGTGATGCTACACACAAAAAACAATTATCCTGATTCAATCACGAAATTAATTGATCCAATTATTTTTTTAATTGAAATGTCTTTAATCACAGAATTGATAGTATTAATTAATTCATACTATTAATTTTTGTGATTGATTTTTGCTTCAATTAAAAAAATTTTTGGAATCAATTAAATTTTTAATTTAATATTTTTTTTAAACGCAATTAAAACTTTAATTCGAAAAATTTTCGTGAACATTTTTCTGTGTATGAAGCTTTAATTGACGCATTGGAACACAACATTGAAGTATTTTTCGTGAGATACCAGCTGATACGTTGGAAAGAGTATGCCAAAATTTGACTAACCGGATGGACCATTTGAGACGCAATCGCGGTCAATATTTGCATGAAAAAATCTTCAAACATTAAATTGTATGGACCATACTATCGATTCAAATTGTTTTTCGACTACCCAATCTAAAAGAGTGGTTCAATTATAAGGCTTGCAGAGCAAAAACCTGATCAAATTGTTTATAATGACCATATTTGTAACAACCAATAATTGGTCGTGAGTACTATATTTGCTCATATTGATATTTTATTGTATAACCAATAATACACACACAAACGTGAATAGATTCTGAAATTTTAAATTCAATAAAAATCACGTATACTTGCTTATATTAAAGAGTTAAGATTAACTTCCCGCAATTTTGGGGGCCAACAATGCTTTTGACAAAACCATTTCTAAACCAGTACTTAATTTATCTAGCCTTTGTTGAGTAAACTTAATTACAAATGCAAACATGTATTTGTCTAATTTGTGAAAGAAAGTTTTGCCAAAATTCCATCAAAGAACAAAGAAAACAAGTTCAGCAAAAATCGAATTATATTTAATTATTGCGAAAACACTTGATCAAATTTATCTGCAGAACAAATGAGAATTTCGTACCGCTTAGGTATATGTGTACAAGAATATAATTTCTTTAGTGGATAATGCAAACAAATGGGGAATCTGATGTTTTTTCAGCCCCCAAAGTTATTATTTTTTGGATACACACAAAAAAATATTTTTTTGTCTTCAAGCACCAAAATTAATTTGGAAATTTTGTCAAAATGTTATTTCTATAGAAAATTTTGTTAAAATTTTATTTCTATAGAAAATTTTGTCAAAATTTTATTTCTATAGACAATTTTGTCAAAATTTTATTTCTATAGAAAATTTTGTCAAAATTTTATTTCTATAGAAAATTTTGTTAAAATTTTATTTCTATAGAAAATTTTGTCAAAATTTTATTTCTATAGAAAATTTTGTCAAAATTTTATTTCTATAGAAATTTTTGTCAAAATTCCATTTCTATAGAAAATTTTGTTTCTATGGAAATTTTTATTTCTATAGAAAATTTTGTCAAAATTTTATTTCTATAGAAAATTTTGTCAAAATTTTATTTCTATAGAAAATTTTGTCAAAATTTTATTTCTATAGAAAATTTTGTCAAAATTTTATTTCTATAGAAAATTTTGTTAAAATTTTATTTCTATAGAAAATTTTGTCAAAATTTTATTTCTAAAGAACATTTTGTCAAAATTTTATTTCTATAGAAATTTTTGTCAAAATTTTATTGCAATAGAAAATTTTGTCAAAATTTTAGTTCTAAAGAAAATTTTGTCAAAATTTTATTTCTAAAGAAAATTTTGTCAAAATTTTATTTCTATAGAAAATTTTGTTAAAATTTTATTTCTATAGAAAATTTTGTCAAAAATTTATTTCTATAGAAAATTTTGTCAAAATTTTATTTCTATAGAAATTTTGTCAAAATATTATTTCTATAGAAATTTTTGTCAAAATTTTATTTCAGAAGAAAATTTTGTTAAAATTTTATTTCTATAGAAAATTTTGTTAAAATTTTATTTCTATAGAAAATTTTGTTAAAATTTTATTTATATAGAAAATATTGTCAAAATTTTATTTCTGTAGAAAATTTTGTCAAAAATCAATCAGAAAAGTTAATAGAATCAATTAATTTTTTAATTGGATCAATTAATTGAAAGTCAATTAACTTTCAATTAATTTTATTTGTGTGATTTAAGACATTTCAATTAAATAATAATTGTATCAATTACTTTCGTGATTGAAGGCAAAAAATGTTTTTTTTGTGTACCAAAATCCTTAAGTGAAGGTCAAAATCTTCGAATCCAAGTAAACTTTTTTTGAGTGTACGTATATCCTATGTTGGTGGATATAATAAATTCCATTCTTCATCTTCTACTAACAAATTTCTTTGAACCAAAACTAAATTCCTTGCACAGAAAAAAATTTCACCAAAATATTTCCAATTGAAATTTTAATTCAAAAATTTTAATTTAATTTAATCAAAAATTTAATTGATTCGACAATTTGTTATTAAAACAAAAATTGATCACAAAAATTAATAATATCAATTAATGTTTTAATTGGATTAATTAATTTTTTTAATTGACTTGGGTGATGGATACTATCGTTTCTGTGATTGAAGACATTTCAATTAAAAGTTAATTGGATTAATTAATTTCGTGATTAAATCCAAAAACTATATTTGGTGTGTTCGTTTTATAAAAAAACATATTTCAATATATTCTCTTAATCGAGCCTATTGTTCTCTTACCTTTGCTGCAGCAAATCCATCCGGATTACAACTGGGTAATAAATGTATTTCCGTTGTATTCAATAACATTTGCACTTCCGGTACGTTGGCATAATTTTTAGTTAAATATTGAGCCAAATATAAAATCATTTGCCGACCCAAAGTTTCATCGCCATGAATATTAGCGGTAACTTTTACCAATGGTCTTAGAAGATCACCCGTCACGATATCTTCACCCGGCGCGGAGAGGGCCAAAGCATTCATGTCACGATTTTCCACAGTTTTGCCGATTGAATAGGAGCGCGCTAAATGGGGAAATTCCTCTTGCAGTTTCGCGAATAACGATGCGACTTCATGATTATCGAGATATTTCGGATTTACGATAAAGTCTTCGTTCTCGTTGTGGGTTTCTGATGCCGAAGCAACTGCAGCCACAGTTAGAACTATGAATACAAAGGTAACGTAGACGACGTATACATTGAGCAATCGCAAGAAGAGAGGTGAGTCAGAACACCTCTTAGAATGCACACCTGCGCGCATTTCCCCCGACATTTTTATTGGGTCCCGGGCATACACGCACGCACACACAATTAACACTAATATAAGATTTTGCTTTTGTTTTTGGCTGAAAACAAAATAGACAAAGAACCAAACACTTTAAATTACACTAATACCAACACTTTGTAATTTTCTTGTAATGCTATTAAATGAGACACGACGAGACAGGTAACAAAATTGTATTATTTTTCTTTCCTTTATATTTTTTTTTTGTTTAAACAACACCTTTGCTGACGTTGATTTATTG
Source organism: Haematobia irritans (assembly GCF_050003625.1). Taxonomy (NCBI): domain Eukaryota; kingdom Metazoa; phylum Arthropoda; class Insecta; order Diptera; family Muscidae; genus Haematobia; species Haematobia irritans. The sequence continues at coordinate 16,854,363 of NC_134399.1, read as the reverse complement.
CTTTTCTGTAAAACTTTCTTTTATATATTTTTTTGGGGTATCACACGCATAAATGCACTTGATTTTTTTCTATGATATTTATGATAAAGAAGGCACTTTTTCTTTTTTATTAGATTATTATTTAAAATATTTTGCTATCTTGACGAGTATAGATCACGTTTAAACCAAATCTAATCGAAAAATCCAAAATCGAATTGAACAGTATCTCACAAATACTGAGATACTTCCTCCGCCGAATGTGTTGTTTTGTTACTGTTTACGCGTCAAAATAAGCCAAATTCAAAACCGTTCCATCGTCCCCCTTGTGACTGCTCCAAAGAGATGACGGCGTCCGAAATCAACTCTTTGGCGGCGTTCTACACATATGGAGTTATATGTAATAGAGTGGGCCGGTGTCTATGAACAAAACATTGCTGTAAAACCAACAAGAGAAAAAGACGGAAAAGATATTATACGCGAGTTTACCAGAAGGCTTCATTCTGTTTGTGACTTTAGGGTTTATTTCTATAGAAAATTTTCTCAAAATTTCATTTCCATACAAAATGTTCTCAAATTTTATTTCAGTAGAAAATTTCTACTTATGAATTACCTCTTAGTTCGAGAGAAATATTTTGCAAAATCTACCAAAACATCGAGAATTCTACCAATGTACCAAACAGTAAAAATCTACCATTTTTAATAGAATTCTACCAACTGCGACAACCGTGATTATATCCCGATAACAATAGTTTTATGTGCTTTTGTAAATAATAAAATACAACCATAGAAAAATTATTACCATACGGGCTCAAATCGATATCGTACGTTATTGATAGTTAGCCAACCCCGTATGGTACAATATCAATACCGAACTGTACAGGCGGTACACATAGCATGAAAGTATATGATACTTTTTACGAAAGTACCAATATGGTATTGAAAATAATACCTTAGCGGTATTGATATTTATACCATTAAGGCATTGTTGTATAAACTGTGCGGTATTACCAAACAATAACAAAACGGTATTGGGTTTAATACAAGCCCGGTACTTATTGTAATACATATTTAGTTTAATAAAACACACGTAACAAATATGGTCATGGATTATCCCTGCTCAGTAATGCTGGTGACATTTCTGAGTGTTTCAAAGCTTCTCTAAGTGGTTTCACTGCTATGTGGAACGCCGTTCGGACTCGGCTATAAAAATGAGGTCCATTGTCATTGATCTTAACATAGAATCGGGCAGCACTCAGTGATAAGAGAGAAGTTCACCACAGTGGTATCACAATGGACTGAATAGTCTAATGCGTTTTACAGACTATAAGTTTTTCCGGACAGAATGTCTGTGTTTGTAAAGAATTTTACAGTGTATCCAATCGATTCGTTGATGACAAAATAATTGGTAAATGTGTTATCGATCCCATTAATCGATTATGCCTTCGGACTTAACTTATAATGTGGCCAATATATGGGATATGTTCGACACGACCACTGTTGTCCGGATAAACTTATAGTCTGCAAGGGGCATAAGCCACTATACCTAAACCTAAGGTAAATTGATACTGCGTTTGTATATAGTCGAGGCTCCGGAAGTGAAATCTTCGAATCGGTTTATATAGGGGCTATATATAATTAAGGACAGACATTGACCAAATTTTGAATGATTATTAGAAAGCATATATTGATATCACAACCCAAATTACAACCGGATCTGATGAAATTTAATCCTTCAAGAAGATGCAGATATGGGGCCTATATATAATTATGGACCAATATCGACTAAATTGTTTATGGTTGTTGGTAACATCAAGTACAAAATTTCAACCGGATTGTATGGAATTTGATCTTCCACGAGCCTCTGGAAATCAAATCGGGGGATCTGTCTATTTGGGGGAATAAACATCGACTAAATTTTGCATTAGTGTTGAAAGCATTTATTGATATCACGTACCAAATTTCGACCGGATCGGATGATTTGCTACTCCAAGAGGCTTTGGAAGTCGAATCTGGAGATTGGTTTATATGAGATCTATACATATTTATGGACAAATATAGACCACTTATGCTTGGTTGTTTGTGGACCTTTACTAACAGCGCGTAGCAAATTTCAACAAGATCTAATAAACTTGCACTTCTGAAAGGCTCCGGAAGTCAAATCTGTAGATCAGTTTATATGGAAACTATACCTAAAACGGTCCGCTATGTCCCATTTGCAATACTATCCGACTTATATTATTAAAAAGTACTTGTTTTTATTCGATGGAAGCAGCGTGTCTGTAAAATATTTGAAAAACAATCACTTTATTCCATTTGGAAAATCAAAAATTGTTCACCAATATACCTTTCACAATTTTAAGCGTAAAATCTATGTTTTCAGAACTTTATTTTCGTTTTTATTTAAATAAAATATAACAAGCTGGTTGCGCTTGGCGTTTCACAAAAAATAAAATGGCTTTTGTAAAAGTAGTGATGGCAAAATACATGTATGAAGTACATTTTGTACTTTATGATATGCTGCCCCCATTACAGTAGGATGGTTGTAGTGACATTTACGAGTCTGTGGTAGCGATGAAGATGAAATGGAACTTTGAAATGCTGGCAGGGAAGGAGGTCCATTGTCATTGATCTTAACATAGAATCGGGCAGCACTCAGTGATAAGAGAGAAGTTCACCACAGTGGTATCACAATGGACTGAATAGTCTAATGCGTTTTACAGACTATAAGTTTTTCGGGACAGAATGTCTGTGTTTGTAAAGAATTTTACAGTGTGTCCAATCGATACGACAATTCGTTGATGACCAAATAATTGGTAAATGTGTTATCGACCCCATTAATCGATGCCTTCGGACTTAACTTATAATGTGGCCAATATATGGGATATGTTCGACACGACCACTGTTGTCCGGATAAACTTATAGTCTGCAAGGGGCATAAGCCACTATACCTAAACCTAAGGTAAATTGATACTGCTTTTGTATATAGTCGAGGCTCCGGAAGTCAAATCTACGAATCGGTTTATATAGGGGCTATATCCCTGCCAGCATTTCAAAGTTCCATTTCATCCTCAACGCTACCACAGACTCGTAAATGTCACCACAACCATCGCGAACTGTGATGGGAAAAAGTACAAAATGTACATGAAAGTATTTTGCCATCACTACTGTTAGAAGAGCCATTTTATTTTTTGTGAAACGCCAAGCGCAACCAGCTTGTTATATTTTATTTAAATAAAAACGAAAATAAAGTTCTGAAAACATAGATATTACGCTTAAAATTGTGAAAGGTATATGGTGAACAATTTTCGACTTTCCAAATAGAATAAAGTGATCGTTTTTCAAATATTTTTCCAGGCACGCTGTCTCCATCGAAAATAAACAAACTGGCTGATAGACACTGCAATATGTAACTTGCTACTTAAAACTCAACATCATTCTTTTATTAATGCAACAACAAATTATGTTAAATGTGATGAGATAAACCCAAAACTGTTATATTTATATGAAATTATAAATGTTTAATCAAATCAATAAACATCTACACAATCGTGTTTTACTTGACCACAATGATTCTTCTACAATTACCTTAAAATGCACTTTTTCTGATAGTTTGCAGGGGTTCTTATTGGCGTCCTTCGAAATTGATCTAAATTGGCACCTAATAATTGCACTGATGAGAAACTTTTTCGTAGTAACTTGGCGTGGTACAACTTCTCAATAGTGACGACGCTTTTCCGACGAGTTTTTGATGTCGTATATGATTGTTTTCGACGTAGTGGGGATTCTCAGAAGCGCCCCCAAATTCAAAAAATGTTGGCAGGGATATAATTAAGGACAGACATTGACCAAATTTTGAATGATTATTAGAAAGCATATATTGATATCACAACCCAAATTACAACCGGATCTGATGAAATTTAATCCTTCAACAAGATGCAGATATGGGGCCTATATATAATTATGGACCAATATCGACTAAATTGTGTATGGTTGTTGGTAACATCATCGATCGAATACATTTGCACTTCCGAAAGGCTCCGGAAGTCAAATCTGTAGATCAGTTTATATGGAAACTATACCTAACACGGTCCGCTATGGCCCATTTGCAATACTATCCGACTTATATTATTAAAAACTACTTGCGCTAAGTTTCAAGTCGATGGCTTGCTTCATTGGGAAGTTAGCGTGACGGACAAACATCGCTGTATCGACTCGAAATTCACCACGAAAATATTGTCTGAGACCAATATTTGGATGTTTTACAAATGGAATGACAAAATTATTATCCCACTGCCTAGTGTGAACGTAATATAATGTATATTAATCGAGATTTTGTTGAAACACTGGTACAGTGTAATCATATATATATTTTGAACTTTCTATTTAAAATTTTAGTGAAAACCAAATTAATTGTACCCACCTTAATGTAGTTGGCATAATCATTTGTTTTGACAAAAGACTTAGCAATGCGTTCTCTTTTTGGTTACACCCTCAATGTAATGAGCTGTCAAAATCGTGGAAAATAACCAATTGTCAAAATAAATTTGCGAGCATTTCAACAGCGTCGTTCTAAAAAAAACTGAAAACTCAACGTTAGCAACGTTATTAAAGGCTTTTATCGTGTTACAAAAGGTAACCTTTTAAATGTGTGTGGATAGAAATTACCAAAAAATCTCCGCTCCTTTCAAGGGCTCACCATAGGCTTATAGAAGCTCTTTTTTCACCATCATCTCGCAACACAAACGACGACGACATAGTGTTGGTTGAGTAATTTAGCAATACTCTCGATACACATTCACTATCCGCTTAATAGAATCTGCGACGATTGACAGATAGAACAAGGAAGCAATTGCAATAGTATAGAAAACAAAAACCCCAAAAGGGAATTTCGTGTCATTATTTAATCGGGGCGGAAGTTAAATATGGCCAATCCAAGATCCTCGGCAGCAGCCGATGTAGTCCATCACAGTGTACCCCAGCCTTTGGTGAAAATCGGTCACTATCTGTTGGGAGCCACTTTGGGAACTGGAACATTCGGCAAAGTCAAAATTGGCGAACATCAAATGACTAAGCATAAGGTGGCTGTAAAGATTTTAAATAGACAGAAAATCAAGTCTTTGGATGTAGTGGGTAAGATTAGACGAGAGATACAGAATCTGAAACTTTTCAGACATCCCCATATTATCAAGCTGTATCAGGTGATATCTACACCCACCGATATTTTCATGATTATGGAATACGTCAGTGGAGGCGAGCTCTTCGACTATATTGTGAAACATGGCAAATTACAGGAGCATGAGGCTCGCCGTTTCTTCCAACAGATAATTTCAGGTGTTGATTATTGCCATCGACACATGATTGTTCATCGTGATTTGAAGCCTGAAAATTTGCTATTGGATCACAATCGACATGTTAAAATTGCCGACTTCGGTTTATCCAATATGATGTTAGATGGAGAGTTCCTAAGAACTTCTTGTGGTTCACCAAACTATGCTGCCCCTGAGGTAATCTCGGGCAAATTATATGCTGGTCCCGAGGTTGATATCTGGTCTTGCGGTGTAATTTTGTATGCTTTGCTTTGTGGTACTTTGCCTTTCGATGATGAACATGTGCCCACATTGTTCCGCAAAATAAAATCTGGCATATTCCCCATTCCAGAGTATTTGAATAAGCAAGTGGTCAATTTAGTATGTCAAATGTTGCAAGTGGATCCCCTGAAAAGAGCCAACATTGAAGAGATCAAGAAACATGAATGGTTCCAAAAAGATTTGCCCTCTTACTTGTTCCCCTCGTCAATTGAGCAGGACTCTAATGTCATCGATACCTATGCAGTGTCGGAGGTTTGCACGAAATTCGGTGTAAAGGAACAGGAAGTACACAATGCCCTTCTAAGTGATGATCCCCATGATCAATTGGCCATAGCTTACCATTTAATAATAGACAACAAGAGATTCGCCGATGAGGCAGCTAAAACTGAAATCAATAATTTCTTTGTTGCTGGATCACCACCTCCGGTTGCCCATTCTCCAAATGAGACACAAGATGTTAATTTTGGTGTAGGCTCTTCCTCTGGTAACTCGACACCAGGTCGTACATCATTGACACCCTCTATGAAGCCCCATCCTGAACGTATTGCTCCTCTCCGGGAGCGTCAATTGGCCATGGCTGTACAAGCTCAAGGTGGTGGTGCCTTCCCGGAAAAGGCAGCTCGCGGGACTCCCATTAAACGAGCCAAATGGCATTTGGGTATACGTTCCCAAAGTAAACCAAATGACATTATGTTGGAAGTTTATCGTGCCATGAAAGCCTTGGACTACGAATGGAAGATTATCAATCCCTACCACGTACGTGTTCGTCGGCAAAATGTCAAAAATGGCATGTACTCCAAAATGTCTTTGCAACTGTATCAGGTCGATGCAAAGAGTTACCTATTGGACTTCAAGTCTTTGACCAATGATGAGGTGGAACAGGGCGATGATGTAATGATGGATAGTTTGACACCACCACCCCTAAGTACCAGTGGTATGATGCCACCCCAACCAACTGGTCACCATACAATGGAGTTCTTTGAAATGTGTGCTGCTTTAATTATACAATTAGCTCGCTAAGAGGTTCATAGAGCGAAGGAGCCAATATTGATTTTTCTAAAGTTTTTTCTATTAATATTGTAAGCTAAACCAAAAACAATGGATATCAGGAAAATAAGCAGGAGAGTGGAAGTAATTAGAAGCTTCATAAATCTTAAAATTGCTCGTGTTTATTATAAATATTATTATCCATCGACTATATATTTAACTACAACTAATCATCTATGTTAAGAAAAAGTGTACGTTTCCCTAAGTTTACGCCTCTTAGCAATTCCTCTTTTTTTTTAATTGGGTTACATTATATATGCCACTTATTAGGCTTTTTATTAAATACAAAACACTTATCTATATATATATTTGAAAATAGCAATTTTTGTTAAAAACTAATCGAAGGCGCAATGTGGTACGATTTAAAATTATTGTTTTTCAAATAGAATGTAAGTTTTATTCTGTTAATAAAGATTAGGAAAAAAGTATTAAAACATTAAGTGGATTGTTGTGATTATTCAATACGGTGCGATAACGAATTATGGAAAACTAACTAAACAACTAAGATATGGCATGTCTAGATATTTGAAGAGCCTAATCTCTTTTTCTGAGCAAGGAGTTGCACCATTTCTCTTGTCTTGCAGTTCAACAGTTTGGGTAGCAACATTCACTCTGGACTCATAGAGTATAGCAGTTCGTTTTCTTGAACTGCATGTAGATGCTTAAAATGTACTTCATATTAAAATTCTTTCGCTTTTTTAAATTCGTAATGCTACAGAGGGAACTGCAACAACAATTTCTGTAGTCATAGCCATACAAGCCACACCCCAATCATGGTGAAAACTGATGTAGGGACAGACATCCCCGAGAAGGAAAATTTTATGACATTCGATTTTTTTAGAGCTTGCCACAATTCAACATCGCCGCCTGGAGAAATATCTTTAAGGACGTTTTCTCGTAATCGTGTCATAAGAAAAAAGATATAAGAAAAACCTTGGTCGATACTAAGATTTCTTGTTCCTTCAAAGTTATCGACATGCTTCTGTCACATAAGCGAGAATAGTGATGCAAACATCTTATAAGAATATGATCTCGGATCAACGCTGAGAGAAAGCCCAGGCTACCATGACATGTAAATTTCCTTAATGATATAGACTTCATATATGAAAATGGTTGCAAGCCTGTCGAATTTAAACGACTTTGATCGAATCGCATACGCAATCTCTCAAATACATACAAAAGACGTCCAATCGCGGTTGCCACTCCAAAAACAATCTAGCAAAATTTTAAGAACATTTTGCTAAAAAAATCTTATTTTGTAGTTATTGATCAAAATTTTGTAGCTAGTATGAAAAAATGTTTTTTCTCTGAAAGAAATGTTTTAATATTTTATTTTATATATTTCAGTTACTACTTCCACAAATAGGGAGAACTTACTCACAATGGACTTTGATAGTAGGACCTAACACGAAAATTAAAACTTTCAAAAATATTAAATTTATAGAAAATTTGTTTCTATAGAAAATTTTGTCAAAATTTTATTTCTTTAGAAATTTTTGTCAAAATTTTATTTCTTTAGAAAATTTTGTCAAAATTTTATTTCTTTAGAAATTTTTGTCAAAATTTTATTTCTTTAGAAAATTTTGTCAAAATTTTATTTCTATAGAAAATTTTGTCAAAATATTATTTCTTTAGAAAATTTTGTCAAAATTTTATTTCTTTAGAAAATTTTTTCGAAATTTTATTTCTAAAGAAAATTTTGTCTAAATAATTCTACCAACTGTGGTAACCATGAGCCCAAAACCTTCTGCAGCTTATTTGTTGAATACCCTAAATTGAAAATCGTTGAACCGATATGTAATCCTACCTACAATTCACATCGGTAAGTATTCCAAAGGCCACTAGCCTGATGAAAACAAAAGATTTTGGTGCACAGGATCGGACTAAGATATTGAAAAAATATTCGATGAAATTGTGGTAGGTTTCTGGTCCACATCTTTAATGTATTCCTCAAGACTCTTGAAATACCTGACATTTGATAAGCAAGATTGTTTCAGAAAACAGTAGACTTTTTGCTTTTTCAACAGATTTTTCTGCCGAGCATGTGCTAGCAGGAGCACAATCACGGCTCTATACAAATCAAATGTAACCCACACTCCTAGAAGATATTATGGGGATCCCTCCACTTTATTATTTTAGGATATGGTCCGCTATTAGTCGTATGCGCAAGAAACCTCCGGCCTTCCTCCCTCCCAATGTCAATATCTCATAAATAGTTTGACTGAACTTCAGTAGAAGACTCCCGCAAAAAAAATTTTTCATAGTTATTACAATCATATTTGACTCGAATACATATTGTTTTATTAAACTTTTTAACTTATATTAATCTTACGAAAAAACAAAAATACAAATAAAAAAATGTGATTTATTGTGTGTTACGATAAATTGAGGATAAAAGTGGTTAAGGCAAAATCTCGAATATTGTTTTAATTATTTCTATTAGATCCTAATGACATTTCTAACATCACAATACTTTCCAAACAAATAAAGGAAAACATTAGCATTTATCTATATTTACAACACGCGCACTATTTTGCCTCAGGTTCATCGCTAGAACGATTTTTACGTTTCAATTTATCAATAAGTGATTCAATGCTATTCGCATCTACTAAACCTATAAATTTATCTACAACAACTCCATTACGGAAGGCCAGAACAGCGGGTACTGCTTTCACTTCAAAAGTTTCCACCAACTCGGTATTTGATTCCACATCGATTATGGCCAGATCAATTTCATTTGAATTCTCTAGCAGTTCAGTCATTTTGGGTGTAAGAATTTTACATGGATCACACCATTCTGCATGAAAATTGACAATAACAGGATTATCGCTGTTGATTACCTTGAAAAGAAAAGAAATAGATAAAAAAGAAAATATAATAAGAATAATGGAAAATTTTGTTGAAATACAATACATTTTACTATATAATCATGGTTAAAAAGACTATCCCCCTGTTTTGGTGTACGCAATTCGCAAAATATTTTACTAAATCTTTATTTTTCGAGTCATTATGATAAATAATACGGAATTTATACAAACTGTTCTTAGGGCTAAGCAAAATAATTAGTAATAATTTTGGTTGACAAGTTAACGACAATTTAAACTTTTGTATGTTTACGTAAACCAGAACAGGAATTATATTTTGCGTCATGGTAGTATTATACATATTCCGATGTATACTAGGGCTGTCATCCGGAATAAATCCCGTCCCGAAATCCGGGATCAACAGCAATTTTTGACGCTGGCGAAATTTTCGGGATCCCGGGATTCTATATTTTAAAATGCCGAATCCCGGAATTTATAAAAATCGATCCCGAATGACAGCCCTAATGAATACCGATATTAATGTCTGGTATGTGATTTTTTGTTACTTTTTTTGAAATTCCAAAAAGCCACATCTACCGAATGTTGAGCAACTCTAGAGGAAACATTTTTACCGACATTTTATGAGGCAATGTCTAAGCAACAGGAAAACGAAATTCGAACAAGTAAAAAGGTAGATTTTAAAAATGTCAAAAAATTTATCTAAACATAAATATAACCTTTTTCAAAATGTTTAAAATTAGGTTTCTAACTAAATTATTAAACCCACAATATTTAGACAAAATATGCTTATTAGTCATTGTGAGTTAAAACGACAAATGCAAAAAATTTGTCCCCCAAATGTTAACTTTAGTAAATTTCATGTCGTTTTTTTTTGTCACGTCCAGTATTCAAATCTAACTATTCCACCCAAATGAAAAAACAAATGAATAATAACGACAATCACCTCATGATGATTTCATGCAATTGTTTGGCGATGGATAAACAATAATATACAATGTATTCATGTTGCATAATTTTATAGATATAGAAAACCAAGCAAATTATTGATAAATGCGAATACTTACCTTCTGATCGAATTCATAATGATCTTTAACTGTATATTTCTTATTTGCTATTTGGCTTTGGGAGAGAAACTTTTGAGTTGCCGAGACGGCAAGTGGAGCCAATCGTTGACATGCATTCTGTGCGGATGAGGTAGCTTGGATAGAGGCCACTAAACGCGGCATTAGACCTTCAGACGCTATTTTCAGCATGTTTGCCACAACACAATCTAAAACAAAATGAGAGTAATGCGTAGAGTAGGTGATGAATAACTCGATTAGTTATCTCTCACGTTATTTCCGAATAAATAAAATCCTAGATAATATTATCATAGATTACGTCCGCAAGCAAAAAACGGCATGGAGGTGTTGAACAACGAATCACAACACAGCGTCATTGCTGGCAGAGCATAATCTAGTCGATATTTACCTACCTTAAATATTTCTGTTTATTGAAACACTAATATTCATTAACAAACAACTCCCACAATATTGATCCTCGTCCTCTGTGCTTCCTATTGTTATTACCCCTTTTCTAAATATTAATTATTACACCAAAATTTAGTATTGTTACTCTTTGGATACTTCCGTATGTGTCGTAGATATGAGGTAATAATTTAACAATAGACTATTTCTTGGCTTTGTCTATGTATTGCTTTAATTCTAGTGATTGAGCGGTCTGTAAGTATCACCTGTGTTTTTGCGTTTTATTTCGATTTTATGTTATTTTTTTATGTTGTTTTATGTTTACAAATACACAACACTGTAGATATATGCATATAACTATTAATTGCACTAATTTTTTCAAGACTTCTTTTATCGAGTAAAAGATATTTTTTGACGACACCTGTTCATTTTCTATATATACAGTTGTTGTTGTTTACCCTTTATCGTTTTGTGATGTTTCTATGGCTGTTTCACAATTATTTTTGTAGATTTTTTTAATTTTCTACTTCGAAACGCAATGCTTTACTTCAGAAATAAAAACTCACACACATTTTTTTCGCGTTCACCTTCAAGCCATACAAAAATTGCTCACCTTTTCTTAACCCTCGTATCCCTCTAACAACCCACGTATCGCTCGCTCTTCAAAATATCTTCAATCAGTTCTTCACTTGTTGTTCGTCGTCAGAAACAAACCGCACTGCAATGTAAAACAAAAGCGCTCCAATCGCACAACTTATCATTGTTGCCATGTTGGGGGTTTCCCACCATATTTAGGTGGATTTTTAGGGGTGAGATTTATTTGGGGGTAAAAAATATCTTAGACCTTCTATAGTGGAGCAATTCTAAACAAAATTCGGAACAATTCTAGCATGAATTATGAGAAAAATATGCGCGAAATCAACCCATGTTCCCAAATATATGGAAGTGTGCAATTGTATTATTTTCGTTATATATTTCAAACGCTTCTGTTAAAAGGGCATTTTAAATTTATCTTAGCTGTTAAATTTTAATTAAATTTTTGGCTTATAATTTCTCTTGTTCTTATATTTTCGTAAAGAACAAATAAACCCGACAAGAGTATTGTAATGGTTTCCTCTAATGATTTTTGTTTACTTCAAGGGAATGTTTAGTTTGTCTAAAATTTAGTCCTCAGAAAAGAAACCTCTTAAATTTAATTTATAAAGAGTATCACTGAAGGACTTTTTTCATGAAATTTTGGACCCCTTTTTTGTACTATGTACACTCTAAAATTGTATTGGTGGTTTTTGAAAAACGTCCTGACCAATTTAGGGGTTTTTTCTTAAGATTTGGGGGGAAGAATCAAACAATACCTGGCAACACTGGAACTTACACCTCCCTCATCTTTGGTCATTGGTACTGCCAGACGATTGGAACGATGGAACGCTTTTTCTTTTATTCGTTAATAAGCGTTACTAAAAAATTAAAATGGAACAGAATCAAATTCAAGAGATACCCCCAGAATGGCGGGATCTTATAGTGTATGAGGGTAAGTAGAGAAATTACAAGTCAGTGTCATAATGATAATCCAAAACCAACCCACAGAAATGGAGGTGCCCCCGGAATCGGAGGACCTTTTGCAGTCCTTGTACGATGATGAGGGTGAAATTGTTGAAATAAACAATAAGTGTTGTGATGGTAAGTAGCGCAGCCGTGATTAAATGATTAACTAAGTGCTTTAATAAGTAGTAATTCTATTCAAGCCGCAGCAGATTTGGACTTGGACGTGGATTTGGAGATGGACGACGACAACAAAGCGGGAAATGAGGATGATAGTAAGTAACCAAGTTGTTTCAATGTTCACAATTAAATGTTTTTTCTTTTTAGTCGAAAATTTTGCAACTATATTCGACCGTGACGGTGAATATATTTGGCCAATATTTTTGATAGAGGTCAATAAATTCCCCCCTCTTTTGGAAAGTCTGGAAGGATACCACAGAAAGGCTTTGTGTAAGACGTTCCAGGCAAGATTAGCAAAAAAAAACCTTGTCTTTAATCACAAAGGAGCAATGGACTTCCTATTCAAAAGGCTGTACGATAGCAAATGGTACATATAATTCTATAATTCATGTTTTTAATTTAATAATTACAATTAATTTATTTAATTACAGTGAGACCAGTGATGGTGAGCAACCAGAAGAGGGAGAGGAAGAGGAAGAGGTGGAAATTGACATGAAGCCGTCCAAAATCAATTTCCCGTGGGCTATTTTCATGCAAAACAAAAAATATTATTATTGTAAAACGTGCAAAAAACAAAATCTATATCACGGTGCTACCGTTTTAAAAACACACCAGGCGTCAAAAATGCACCAAAGAAAAACGTAAGTGAACATTATTAAATAGGATTACAAACTAATTAATTGTTTTCGTTTTCTTTAGAAGAGAAACCCAATCAAAAAGCCCAACGATGCCATCACCATCGTGTTCGCTACACAAATTCCTAAAAGAAACAGAATACTTTGTTTCAAATCTCAACCAAGACAAAATAAAAAAATTTAAAGATGAGGTGCATAAACTTTGTTTAGAACTCCAACAGTTGTAAAAATTTAGTTTTTCACAAATAATACATTAATATTAGTTAGATATAACATAAATGTTTAAAGGAATTTTAAAAATTCCAAAAAAAAAAAATTTAAAAATTCGTTATTTTGTGAGTAAGAAAATAAAAACTCGAATGAAACTGTTTAAAATAGTTTTACTTATTCGTCATAAATAAAACTCTTTTTATGTTTTATCGTCTTAAATAAAACTCATTTCTTTCAAGGCCGTGCTATGTTCGACAAATTTATTCGACGAGATGATGAAAGCAGTCTCAATGGACCTTTTTCAAAAAATCTCTGTGTTCCGAGTACAATCAGTCAAGTGTGCTGCCCATTCATTGGAACTGGTTTTAAAGATTTGCTTTGATACAATTGGAAAAGATTTATTAAAGCGCGTTCGAGACTTATGCTATGGTCACACTGGGCAAATATTTGACACAAATCAAAAAAGAATCCGACGCGACAGCCAAACCAAAAGACATTTTCGGATTATATTTGGATATCTATCGTTGTAGGATTATTTTCCAAAAACCGTATCACGATATTTGGAAAATGGCTCTAGAAAAATGTTTGACACTCATTTTGGTCAAATATTTGCCTAGTGTGACCATAGCCTTAGACTTATATGCATCTTTGTTGTATACAAAATGCATATAGCATAAATGCATAATAAAACTCCAAACAAGAGTATCATTTTGTGAAGGAAAAAACAAGTAAGGAAAGTCTAAAGTCGGGCGGGGCCGACTATATTATACCCTGCACCAATTTGTACATCCACATTTTCGATGTCATATCAAATCCGTCCACTGTGTTGGGTGACATTTATAAAGGTTCATAAATATTATATACATATATATAAATCTCACACAATCTGTGCAAATTTTGTTAAAATTTAAAATTTGGTATCCCAATATGAAATAAATTTTCCTTCGGAATAAAACTTTATTAGTGAAATCGTCTTAAAAGCTATATGTTGACTTTTTGCACCTCGGCCATAAAGCTTAAAAGCGTTTAAAAATAGGTAACGTTTTACTTTATCGACGATTTTCTCCACTGAAGAAAAAACAGAATAAACGAATAAGTTGCTCCCTACACTGAAAAAAAGCATGCTCCGTTTCAAAGATTTTGCCTTTACTTTAAAAGTTTTATTATTGATTCCGAGCCAAAGAAGCCTATATTTGAACGAGTTTTTGCTTTGTAGTAAAGATGCAAAAAGACAACCAATTTAAAGACAATTGCATAAATAATTTTTCTGAATTATTAAAGTCAAATTGACATTAGACCCAAAAGTGTTTTCTTTTATGTTATGATACTCATTTTTAAGTCAAATCACTTAATTATAAGGACAATACGACTTCATTGAAAAGTTTATCGACTTTTGGACAAGGAAAACAACTTTATGCTAGAGAAATGCATCTTCTAAGCTAAGCAAAATTTGAATTCGTATTTTAAGGACATGAAATCTTTGGCCTTACGACAGTATTTTTTTCAGTGCATATAGATGCATATCGGGCGAGATTAGGTCATATTACCACATTAATATTACGGTACTCTATGCAAAATGTATACCAGAGGAAACGAAGTAAAAAGAAAATATAATAGCATTCGATTGAAACTAGTATTTGTTTTTCGGAGCGGAGCGGTTTTTTCTTTTGGAAAACGCTCCGCTCCGGGTTTTAAAACTATCGCTCCCGCTCCGGCCAAAAAAGGGTTTGCTCCGCTCCGCTCCGGATCCCTGGTATAGACTTAAATTTTGTGTTGGCTAATGCTATGGCGTGGAACAACATTTTAGTAAAAAAATATGGGAAACATTTAAATCTGAATCAATTTTGAGCATTAGAGTTATTATTGTAGTCATTTTTACAAGTTTTACGCTAAGCAGTGGTGATTTTGTGAGGCAAGGGTGGGTATTTTAGCCATTTTTGCACAAATCGGAAAAACAAATATGGGAGCTATATCTAAATCTGAACCGATTTCTTCCAAAATCAATAGGCCAAATTTGATGTTGATTGGGCTAAAATTGCGACCTGTAAAAATGTGTTCACAGACAGACGGACATGGCTATATCGACTCAGGAGCCCACCCTAAGCATTTTTGCCAAAGACACCATATGTCAATCTCGTCTCCTTCTGGGTGTTGCAAACATATGCACTAACTTATAATACCCTGTTCCACAGTGTGGTACAGGGTATAAAAATATGACAAAATTGTCTATAGAAATAAAATTTTGACAACATTCTTTAGGCTAAAAATGTATTGAAAAAAGCATTTGCGTCCCTGATACCAGTCTTTACTCTATTTTTTAGTGGTAGTACCCTAGATATTTTCTACGTGATACCATTGATTCAGCTACACAACTATTTCATTACTTACAAAGTTCCGCAATGCTTGCCTAAAATTTTCAATTTTCTCCCTCATTTCCTCATGCATAGCAGTCTCTTCGGCCACTTTCTTTTCAGCAAAACGTTTCTTGTCCATACAATCTTTAATGAAACTATTGACCTCGATAAAACGTTTACGCAAATTCGCATGGATCTTGTAAAGTTTTTGTATACGGGCCGAATTACTGGCCGCTTGGGATTTTGCATTTGCCAACATCTCTTCCTGAAGACGCATCATGGCGGCATGTTCGCGTTCATTGCGAATATAGAGAAGTTCTATGGAATCGCCAGCAGAATCCCAATTGGGGGGTTTACTGAAAACATGGATTAAAATTTTTATCTGTTTTACAAACACTCTTCTGCTGTTTGGACTCAATGTAATCTCCTACAGCTTTTTCGGGAATCAAATCCAAATTTCCAATAACATCAAATTTGGTTGTAGGCTTTAAGCGAGGCATCTAAATAGTTTATTATTTTCTATGGAATGCAAGACAGAGTGAGATTTTATTTCTATTTATGGTTTCCATGACCACCTAAACAAATTAACATGCAGGGTACAACCATGACGTACAACTCTCCAATAACATAGCCCATATACAGAAAGTAAAATTCGAAACTTTGTTTAATGGAATCAGATATAGTAAGTTTCCTGTTTTGCTAAAAGAGAATGTTTCCTTTTTCAAACGTACACTCATAGAAAAACGACTGCTAAAAACAGCAGTCGATGTACGTGTAATCAAAAAACGGGTTTCTTAATAGTCTAAACGGTTTTCATAAAAACACTTTTGAAGGAATAATGAACAAAAATAATAATAACAAGTAAGTAAAGTCTAAAGTCGGGCGGGGCCGACTATATTATACCCTTCACCACCATTTATACCAACATTTGTGTTACCATCTAACTACTTCAAATGTGCTGGGAGCTATATAAAAGGTTTGCATATCCAGATACAAATACTTATAATGGAGAAATATTTGTACAAAAACACTAGAATTAAAATTTAAATCGGGTAACGCCATGGGATGAAACACAATGTTACTAAAAATTAGTGTAATTGTACTGCTTGTGAAAAATACCAAGCGAGTCACAAGAAAACTTTTGCCTCTATGGTCATATAAGTACATATCGGACGAAAGATATATATGAAGCTGTATCTAAATCTGAACCGCTTTCAACTTAATGTATCAGAATTAACGGCACTATCATTGGTACTCTTGTGCAATAGTTGAAGTCAATCAGGTTAAAACTCTGGCTTCAATGACCATATAAGAGCACATCGGGCGAATGATATACATGGGAGCTATATATATTTGAACCGATTACAACCAAATTTGGCATGCATAATAGAAACGTTCATTCTACACACTGTGCAAAATATCACGTAGATTGGAGAAAATTTTTGATGAGTGTAAATCTGCCGAAAGATTTATTTATTTAATTTATGATTTATCGCTTGATACATTCGAATTAGAGTATAGGTAAATTTGAATCCTTTTGCGAATTACAAGGAAAATGAAAAGTGAAAATGAAAAGTTGAAAAAATTTTTGACCTCGGGGACCATATAAGTGCATATCGGACGAAATATAAATATGATAGCTATATCTAAATCTGAACCGATTTCAAATAAATTTGGCATGCATAGTAAAAATTCCATTAATTCAATTCCTTGTGCACAATTTGATCGTATGAAAGTTTGACCTACGTTGTTCTTATGACTATAAATCGGATGACAGATATATATGGGAGCTACATATAAATCTGAACCGATTTCAACCAAATTCAGTATACATATTAAAAATGTTAGTTCTACTCCCTGTGTAAAATCTTACGCAACTCGGGATAATACTTTGGGTTCTGGGGCCATATGGGTGTACATCGGGCGAAAGCTATATATGGCAGCTATATCTAAATCTGAACCGATTTTTTCCAAAATCAATTGGGATCGTCTTTGAACCGAAAAAGGACCCTATACCAAATTTTAGGATAATCGGACTAAAACTGCGAGCTTGTACTTTTGCACACAAAAATACATCAACAGACAGACAGACAGACATCGCTAAATCGACTCAGAATTCAATTCTAAGCCGATCGGTATACTAAAAGATGGGTCTATGACTAATATTTCTTGGCGTTACATACAAATGCACAAACTTATTATACCCTGTACCACATAAAAAGATATTGAAATATTTGAAATCGTGTTTTCGATTTTTTTGTTGAAACAGCATTTTATTACTAGTCTAGTCCAAATAGGACGTTCTTATATTATAATGTTTAATTTCGTTTAGTAAAATATTATAATTCGCACATAACTGCACTCGAACCGTACCTTTGGCAACATACGAAGAAAATAGACGTCCAATATGAAATCGGAATGCATCCAATGTTAATTTTGGTGTATATGGGTAGTTCCTAATATAAAAAAAATATTTCCTCTATCCAGGTTGTGGAGCATTCTTTGGTGTTTATTGTATTTATTTCTTCGTTGGAGTTGAACATTTCCTCGGCAATATACTTCAGTCCACACAGACAATTTTCAATTTTTTTGCATTCATGTGAATTGAAAAATAAAATCCATTCGTTTAAAAGGGATTCTGTAATAAAAAAATAATGTACTACATGTAATTGCTTGAAGTAACAACCTTTATCTAAAATAACTTACCATAATTATCTCTGGATAAAGTGGAAAAGTTTTCAACGAATTCCTTTATTTTCTTCATAAATTCAACACTAGTTGTCTTTTCCTCACTCTCTGGCTCTATTTCAATTATTTTGTTTATTATTTTGTTTGAGAAGACGTTTTGAACTGTTTGTATGTCTGTAAGGCCAAAATGGTAATATCCTGGGCGAAAATGTGATATGGATGCTTCCGGGTAAAATGCTATGGCATTCATAATTAAAGTGCAATCAACGTTAAATGCACCATTTGCTAATATAGCACGAGTAATTCCTATTAGCAAATGTGTCATGTCCGGAATAAACCATATTCGCTTCTTCAACGGATTACATGATGATAATTCCGGCAAGTACTTAGCTTTAAAATTTCCACATCTATATGTACGACAATTGCTATAAAATTGTTGGGAAACCGGACATTGATCGGCGGAAACGCAACTCACATCAAATCCACATTGATGAGCTATATAAATGCATTCGCCTATTGCACCCTTTAGTCGTCCGATAGTATTTAGACCAGTTTCTATTATGTCGTAGTTCAATATGCAATGCCATTCACTTGCAATGCTGTTCAAAGCAAACACTCGACATGACCGCACTTCATCATCATCATCATCAGACGTTACATTTATTTCATCGTACGACAGACAAACTTTTCGACTGCTGATTGGCAGACTTTCCGCTTGAACTTGAACGGCTAAGTGTTCCAGAGGTACGTAGTCTAAGAAGAAAGAAGTTATTGAAAGTCGTCTGTCGATTGTAACAAAGTCAACGAGTCAACGTACCTTCCATCATTTCAGTTGGGTTTCCATAAGCCAGCCTTTCTGTATAAGACAGGAAGTGATCGCTGCATACACCATGTTTGCAATGGATTCTATTGGGATTCAATCCCAGTACACCACACCATTGCTCTTTATTGTGTGGACGAAATGAAAATATGGTTGCCCGTCCACCAGCAACTGCTTTACAAACCAACAAACCACACAAAATTTCTTCCGCATTAATAAATAATTAAATGAAATTGAATCGATACGGACGCCGCTCGTTATTTTTTTTAAATTCTCAATCAGTTACATCGTTCCCCTCACCTCACCCATCGCAAATACCCCTGGCCTAACGAAGATCATCGGTACCCAAGGTCCCGATGATTGCCTTGGGTACGACGGTTGGGGGGTGTGGAAAATGTGTGTCCCATCACCGCATCGCAAATACCCCTGGCCTACCGAAGATCATCGGTACCCAAGGTCCCGATGATTGCCTAAGGTAAGACGGTTGGGGGGGTAACAAACAACAAAAGAAAATTATCCGTGACGTCTTTTGACGTTTGACATATAAGAAAGACAGGGATGCTATATGCTAGATGCAGCAGTTAATGCCACATGTAACGTAACGTACACAAGAGATTATCGCAATCATGCTTTTCTTCAACATATTCAACACATTTTTCAAAGAATCGGCTTAAAATTTATTTTGAGTAACGAAATTTACTTCAAAATTTATAAATTAAAATTTATTCACCTTTAACGAGATTTCCGTTGCCCATAAGAAATACATTGGTGTTTTTGCTAGTGAAAATTCCGCGACGCGTTGTTATCGATTGTTCACATTTTTCTTCCACAAGAAATAAATGGAAAAACTGCATTATTGGCATGAAACAGGAATTATCGAAAGAGCTGCATAGAGCTTAATTAAGAAACCCAGATTCTCTACATACAACACATAATACACTCCACAAAAGATTTAGAAAAGAGGACAATGTTAACAGCCTGTTTCTGCATGTCGAACAAGCTCTATCGATCGACTGAAATGCACAGAAACAGTTGATTTTTGGTTATAAATTCAGCTGTTTGTCTCCATTTCAGTCGATCGATAGAGCTCGTTCGACATACAGAAACAGGCTGTTAATTAATATGATGTACACTCATAGAAAAAAGTTTACGAAAATATAACAATCGGTGTTTGCTGTTATATTTTTGTAATAGGTCCTAAAACAGTCGTTAACAAAACCTCACGGAATTTTCGGCATCAAAAATGGTTATTGGTAGCAGAAATTTACGCAAGAGCTGCTTACAGGAGAAAATTTGAACAATCTAAATGAAATTTGAAAAATTGTACAAAAAATTCAAATTGGAGAAATATGTAAACAATCTATAATGGAAAGTTAAACTATAGATATAATCGTCTGAACGAAAATCAAAAATTGCATATTGAAGAAATATATAAGCAATCGCGATAATGGAACTTCATGCAATTTTGGTAGCAAAAATACCCATACATTTCTCATTGGCAGCGAAACAGAGAAAAAAAATTAATAAAAAAATTTATCCACTCATAGAAAAATCGTATGCGAAATATAGTAATCGACATTTGCTGTTATATTTTTGAAATACGTTCGTAATAGGTTTGAGAACAGTCGATAACAAAACCTCATGAAGTTTACGCAAGAAAATTGAAAATTTTCACAAAAAATACACATTGAAGAAAAATACATATAAGCAATCGATAATGGAGTTTCATGAAATTTTGGTAGTACAAATACACATACATTTCTCAGGGGCACCGAAAATTGTTTACACTTATAGAAAAAACGTCTGTGAAAAACAGCAGTCGGTGTTGGCTGCTATATTTTTGTAATAGGTTCTAAAACAATCGATAACAAAACCTCGCGAATTTTTCGACATCATAACTGGTTATAGCTAGCAGAAATTTACGCAAGAGCTGCTTACAGGAGAAAATTTAAACAATCGATATCATCGTCTGAATGAGATTTGAAAAATTGTACGAAAAATTCACATTGCAGAAAAATGTAAACATTCGATAATGAAGTTTCATGAATTTTGGGAGCAACCATACCCATTTAAGGGCAGCGAAACAGTGGACGATATTTTATAAAATGTTATACACTTATACAAAAAAGTCTGGGAAAAAGAGCAATCGATGTTTGATGTTATAGTTTTGTAATAGGTTCTAAAATAATCGATAACAAAGTCTACGAAAAAATAGCAATCGGTATTTGCTTTTATATTTTTGTAATTGGTTCTATTGTGTCCATTGACAAATTTCTTTGGGTCTATACATTCTCAATTCGCTATATTTTTGAAAGAACCATATTTTGTGATTGTGAGTATTTTTTAAATACGCTTTTTATTTATATTAAAATTAGTTTTATTTTACAATATTCTTAAAATAATTATTAATAAATATAGTATATGTATGTGTGCATGTTAATACATTTGGGGTTTTAAACTTAAAATAAGTTCTGAAATAACAAGTCAGGATGAGACAGTGTCTTCTTCAAATTTCTTACACTGATGCGATTTTTCTGAAGTTTACGATTTGCTGTGCATCTAAAAGATGAATAGATGATGTTGAATACTATAAAGCCTTTATTTGGATATATGATCAGGAAGATATGTAAGGTGGGGACACATACTCAAGTTTTATTGATTTGATGAGAACGTGGAGAAGGTATTGGTGGTATTGGTGCAATGGTAGGATTTACTAAATTTTGTTTAGAGGAGGATATTCTAATTACGAAAAGATGATGGAAAGAATAGACAAAAGAAACCAACAATTAACCATGAAATTAGTTTTGTTTTAAAAGTTAAGCTTACTCGAATATTTTCTGATGATATTCAATCATTATTTTTACGCAATCTGCTAGTATTTCACTTTCCTTCAGTAGGGCATGTATATCCTGCATACGAGCCCCCTGCTGTACCGTATGGAATATGGATGGGGTTATGGATATAGCTAATGTCTCAGCACTTACATGCTGTAGTGGGATTTTAGTTAACCTATCGTCGAAAGACGGATATTTAATGTTAGACTATGTACTTTTCAAATATCATACTCACTTGTTAAAATGGGCAAATAAATATTCCATAGTATCCCTGTTGACTTCGGGTATAGAACGTATCAGTCTTCGTAAGATTTCCAATTTGTTGGGTAAATCTGTTAAAACTATGGAAAAATAAAAGAAGTGTTAAATAATTAGGCTACAACAGAAAATTTCTATAAAAATTATGTTAGCAAAGGGTAATTTCTTATGGTGTCGATAATGCTGTTTATCGACCCATGGTGCGAAATTTTTATTTCCCATAACAAATTCATGACTATTTAAGGCCGGTATATACATATCGCGACCAATAACACAGTTTTGCTGTATAATGCTTATTGGAGCAAAATTTACACAGTCGATAACAACGCCACATGGAATTTTCGTTGGCAAATATGGCCATGCAAATTTCCGTTGCCCACAAGAAATGCATTGAAATTGTTGACATCGAAAATTCCGTGACGCGTTATTATCGATTGTTTATATTTAGTTCCTTTATGAATTACAAGGCAAACTGTGTTATTGGCATGCAACAGGAATTTTTCGGCCTTAAGCCCGGTTGCATGTTAATAATACAGTTTTGGCATACATTTCTAATGGGAGCAAAATGTAAGCAACGCATAAAAATGGAATGCTATATTCCGTGAGGAGTTATTATCGACTGTTTACATTTTTCTCCCATAAGAAATGCATAACAAAACGATGTTATTGGTACGCAAAAGAAATTTCCGCAAGGGGTGCATACGGGGCTTAATGATATTTTCTGTAATACTATTTTAACGACTATTTAAGAAAGATATGCGCATATTTCTTACCCAAGTTCCTGTTGTGCGTCGACAATTTAATTTTTTGTATTTCTATAGTGGACAGAATTTCAATAGTCTGTAACAACGGAATTTTCGTTAGCAATAAAAGCAATGCATTTCTTATGAGTACTGGAAATTTCCAACGGTTGCCACAGTTGGTAGAAAATGGTACATTTTTTACTGTTTAGCAGATTGGTAGAATTCTTGATTTTTTTGGTAGATTTTGCAAAGTATTTCTCTCGTAAAATTATATATAGAAATCACATTTTGACAAAATTTTCTATAGAAATAAAATTTTGTCAAAATTTTCTATAGAAATAAAATTTTGACAAAATTTTCTATAGAAATAAAATTTTGAAAAACTTTCTACAGAAACGAAATTTTGACAAAATTGTCTATAGACATACAATTTTGACAAAATTTTCTATGGAAATAAAGTTTTGACAAAATTTTCTATAGAAATAAAATTTTGACGAAATTTTCTATAGAAATAAAATTTTGACAAAATTTTCTATAGAAATAAAATTTTGACAAAATTTTCTATAGATATAAAATTTTGACAAAATTTTCTATAGAACTAAATTGTTGAGAAAAATTTCTATAGAAATAAA
The DNA here is from genome assembly GCF_050003625.1 of Haematobia irritans. Taxonomy (NCBI): domain Eukaryota; kingdom Metazoa; phylum Arthropoda; class Insecta; order Diptera; family Muscidae; genus Haematobia; species Haematobia irritans. Next base: position 16,830,565 of record NC_134399.1, on the reverse strand, counting down.
ATTTTGACAAAATTTTCTAGAGAAATAAAATTTTGACAAAATTTTTTATAGAAATAAAATTTCGACAAAATTTTCTATAGAAATAAAATTTGCAGAAAATTTTCTAAAGAAATAAAATTTTGACAAAATTGTCTATAGACATAAAATTTTGACAAAATTTTCTATAGAAATAAAATTTTGACAAAATTTTCTATAGAAATAAAATTTTGACAAAATTGTCTAAAGAAATAAAATTTTGACATAATTTTCTATAGAAATAAAATTTTGACAAAATTTGCTATAGAAATAAAATTTTGACAAAATTTTTATAGAAATAAAATTTTGACAAAGTTTTCTATAGATATAAAATTTTGACAAAATTTTCTATAGAAATAAAATTTTGACAAATTTTTCTATAGAAATAAAATTTCGGCAAAATTTTCTATAGAAGTAAAATTTTGTCAAAATTTTCTATAGAAATAAAATGTTGACAAAATTTTCTATAGAAATAAAATTTTGACAAAATTTTCTATAGAAATAAAATTTTGACAAAATTTTCTATAGAAATAAAATTTTGACAACCTTTTCTACAGAAATAAAATTTTGACAAAATTTTCTATAGAAATAAAATTTGGAGAACATTTTCAATAGAAATAAATTGTTGAGAAAAATTTCTATAGAAATAAAATTTTGACAAAATTTTCTATAGAAATAAAATTTTGACAAAATTTTCTATAGAAATAAAATTTTGACAAAATTTTCTATAGAAGTAAAATTTTGTCAAAATTTTCTATAGAAATAAAATTTGGACAAAATTTTCTATAGAAATAAATTGTTGAGAAAATTTTCAACAGAAATAAAATTTTGACAAAATTTTCTATAGAAATAAAATTTCGACAAAATTTTCTATAGAAATAAAATTTGGACAAAATTTTCTATAGAAATAAATTGTTGAGAAAATTTTCTACAGAAATAAAATTTTGACAAAATTTTCTATAGAAATAAAATTTCGACAAAATTTTCTATAGAAGTAAAATTTTGTCCAAATTTTCTATAGAAATAAAATTTTGTCCAAATTTTCTATAGAAATAAAATTTTGACAAAATTTTCTATAGAAATAAAATTTCGACAAAATTTTCTATAGAAATAAAATTTTGACAAAATTTTGTATAGAAATAAAATTTTGTCAAAATTTTCTATAGAAGTAAAATTTTGTCAAAATTTTCTATAGAAATAAAATTTTGCCAAATTTTCTATAGAAATAAAACTTCGACAAAATTTTCTATAGAGGTAAAATTTTGTCGAAATTTTCTATAGAAATAAAATTTTGACAAAATTTTCTATAGAAATAAAATTTTGACAAAATTTTCTATAGAAATAAAATTTTGACAACCTTTTCTACAGAAATAAAATTTTGACAAAATTTTCTAAGAAATAAAATTTGCAGAAAATTTTCTATAGAAATAAATTGTTGAGAAAAACTTCTATAGAAATAAAATTTTGACAAAATTTTCTATAGAAATAAAGTTTTGACAAAATTTTCTATAGAAATAAAATTTTGACAAAATTTTCTATAGAAATAAAATTTGCAGAAAATTTTCTAAAGAAATAAAATTTTGACAAAATTGTCTATAGACATAAAATTTTGACAAAATTTTCTATAGAAATAAATTGTTGAGAAAATTTTCTATAGAAATAAAATTTTGACAACCTTTTCTACAGAAATAAAATTTTGACAAAATTTTCTATAAAAATGAAAATTTGACAAAATTTCTATAGAAATAAAATTTTGACAAAATTTTCTAAAGAAATAAAATGTTGACAAAATTGTCTATAGACATAAAATTTTGACAAAATTTTCTATAGAAATGAAATTTTGACAACATTTTCTATAGAAATAAAATGTTGACAAACTTTTCTAAAGAAGTAAAATTTTTACAAAATTTTCTATAGAAATAAAATTTAGAGACAATTTTCTATAGAAATAAAATTTGGGGAAAATTTTTTATAGAAATAAAATTTTGACAAAATTTTCTATAGAAATAAAATTGTTTATACAAATGAAGTTTTGACAAAATTTTCTATAGAAATAAAATTTTGACAACATTTTCTATAACACAGTTTCTTATTAGTTTTAAAGCCCCGCATGTAGCTACAACGAAAAATTCCTTTGCATACTAATAAGCCAATTATTCAATTTGTTTCTTCATCCCCATGAAATTTTTGGAAGGAAAACTAGAAATGCACTTTTTATGGCTAGCATTGATCCTTAGCAATTCATAAAGAAAATTATACTCACGCCATTGATTTGGTTTTCCAATAAACGTTTTGGCTTCATTCGCAGACACCAATGGGCTCTTGATTTCTCTCAAAAACAGCTTTAAAACTCCTGCCAATGTATGTATATCGACATTAGGTTGTCTCAGGGCATTATAATCATTGGCATCTATGCAAAAACGTATCGATTGCATTTTATTATAATCTCCACATTGACGATATATCCCCTCTACAGGTTCCGTAGATTTACGATATTTTTCCTCAATCAATTGACAACAATCTACAACGATTTTTGGTACTGTTTTGTGGACATCATCTTTGAGAACCATTTCAATTTCGGTATCGAAACAGGGTTCATCTGCAAAGAAATTATTTAAAATATACGTATTAATATCGATTATATAAATATCGCATAGAAGACATGTTTATATGTCAGTGGGTCTTATATGGGTGTATAATTTTATATTAACCACTTTGTGGTTTTATTGTATTAAGTGAATCAATCATATAAAGGCGGGTATGCAGCTCTAGTGATTTTTTTCTTGTTTCATGCCAATAATACAGTTTTGTCATATACTTCACTAAATTCAGTGGGTACCAGAAATTTTCGCTAGAGATGCATACCGGGTTTAAGGCCGGGAATGCATTGCTATATTTGCGATCCGATTGAAATTTGGTAAATTTTATTTCTATGGAAAATGTTGTCGAAATTTTATTTCTATGGAAAATGTTGTCGAAATTTTATTTATATAGAAAATTTTGTCAAATTTTTTTTTCTATAGAAAAGTTTTGTCAAAATTTTATTTCTATAGAAAATTTTGTCAAAATTATATTTCTATAGAAAATTTTGCCAAAATTATTTGTTTAAAATTTCATTCCACAGGAAAAAGATTCAATAGGAAGATAATGAAACAACACAAAACTTGTTGGCATGCACCGAAAATTTTCGCCGATATAGACCAAATTTTACATGGTTGGTAGAGGGTATATACTAAAATCTCATACCAAATTTCAACCTGATCGGATGAAATTTGGAAATTAGGAAAAACCATCAACAGTGACTATTATATGGCGTTATTGGAGCGTTTGAAGGTCGAAATCGCGGCAAAACGGTCCCATATGGAGAAGAAAAAAGTGTTGTTCCACCAAGACAACGCACCTTGCCACAAGTCATTGAGAAATTCATGAGTACTACCGAAATGGTATCAAACAAGTATATACGGCCGTAAGTTCGGCCAGGCCGAATCTTATGTACCCTCCACCATGGATTGTGTAGGAACTTCTACTAAAGGCTGTCATCCACAATCGAATTACTTGGGTTGCGATAACACTTGCCGATGGCAAGTTATCGTAAAACTTTTTAACACTGTCTTCTAAATTGTAAGTTAGCCCATACGGGGTATATATTAAACAAAAAAAGGCCGATTAAATACGTATATAATATAGTTTGACAAAAAAAAAAAAATTTGACATAATTTTCTATAGAAATAAACGTTTGACAAAACTTTCTATAGAAATGAAATTTTGACACAACTTTCTATAGTAATAAAATTTGACAAAATTTTCTATGGAAATAAAGTTTTGGTAGATTATTTTTGGCGATATGGACCAATTTTTGTGTAATAAGTCATCGGCTATATATAACTAAAGACCGATATTGACCAATTTTGACATGTCTGTTAGAGGCCATATATTGACAAAATGTACCAAATTTCAACCACATCGGATGACTTTTGCTATATATAATTATGGACCGACATGGACCAATTTTTGCATGGTTGTTAGATACCATATACCAAACACCATGTACCAAATTTCAACTGGATCGGATGAATTTCGCTCCTCCAAGAGGCTCCTGAGGTCAAATCTGGGGATCGGTTTATATGGGAGCTATATATAATTATGAACCGATATGGACCAATTTTTGCATGGTTGTTAGAGGCCGTATACTAACATCAGGTACCAAATTTCAACAGGATCGGATGAATTTTGCCCCTCCAAGAGGCTCCGGAGGTCAAATCTGGGGATCGGTTTATATGGGGGCTATATATAATTATGGACCGATATGGACCAATTTTTGCATGGTTGTTAGAGACCGTATACTAACATCAGGTACCACATTTCAACCGGATCGGATGAATTTTTCCCCTCCAAGAGGCTCCGGAGGTCAAATCTGGGGATCGGTTTATATGGGGGCTGTATATAATTATGAACCGACATGGACCAATTTTTGCATGGGTGTTAGAGACCGTATACTAAGACCACGTACTAAATTTCAACCGGATCGGATGAATTTTGCTCCTCCAAGAGGCTCCGGAGGTCAAATCTGGGGATCGGTTTATATGGGAGCTATATATAATTATGGACCGATATGGACCAATTTTTGCATGGTTGTTAGAGGCCGTATACTAACATCAGGTACCAAATTTCAACCGGATCGGATGAATTTTGCTGCTCCGGGAGGCTCCCCAAGCCAAATTTGGGGGTCGGTTTATATGGGGGCTATACGTAAACGTGGTCCGATATGGCCGATTTTCAATACCATCCGACCTACATCAATAACAACTACTTGTGCCAAGTTTCAAGTCGATAGCTTGATTCGTTCGGAAGTTTGCGTGATTTCCACAGACGGACGGACAGCCGGACAGACGGACAGACGGACGGACATGCTTAGATCGACTCAGAATTTCACCACGACCCAGAATATATATACTTTATGGGGTCTTAGAGCAATATTTCGATGTGTTACAAACGGAATGACAAAGTTAATATACCCCCATCCTATGGTGGAGGGTATAAAAATTGGATGATCGTTATATTCGTTGTATCGCTCTTGAAGGGAAATATGTTGAATAATGAAAACGAATTTTGACAAAAAAAATGTGTGTTTTCTTTGTTAGACCGGGGACTTATCAGCCAACCTGTTACCTTGTGCGATCTGAGACCAATATATCGATGTGTAGTGAAAGGAATGACAAATTTAGTTATCCCCTATCTCATGGTGGAGAGTATAAAAATATTACAAATCTGCATTATCGGCATTTAAACAAAATTACCGATTATAATGAATGTTAGGCCTTGAAGCACGGTGTACAAATATCGTGAAAATTCCTGCGGTATGCCAATAACACAGTTTTACCATAGATATCTTAATACAGTTATTATGGGAGCGAAATGAAAACAATCGATAACAACGCCTCACGAAATTTTCGGTAGGAAAAATACCAACGCATTTCTTATGGGTAACGGAATTTCATTAGAGCTGCATACCGGCATTAAGCCCTGAAAGCGGAAATTTCCTTTGCGTGATGATAATAACACAATTTTCCACGTAAATGTAAACAGTCGATAACAGCATCTCACTGAATTTTCGTTAGCAAATATAGTAATACATTTCTTATGGCCTTAAGTCCGTTATGCAGCTCTTTAGAAAATTTCTGTTGCATGCCGATAATACAGTCTTATGGGAGCAAAATGAAAACAATCGATAACAACGGCTCATTATATCTTTGGTAGCAAAAATACCAATGTATTTCTTATGGGTAACGGAAATTTCGTTAGAACTGCATACTGGCATTAAGCCCCGAAAGCGGAACTTTCCTTTGCGTGCCAATAACACAATTTTCCATGAAAATGTAAACAGTCGATAACAGCATCTCACTGAATTTTCGTTAGCAAATATAGCAATGCATTTCATATGGACTTAAGCCCGGTATGCAGCTCTTTAGAAAATTTCTGTTGCATGCCGATAATACAGTCTTATGGAAGTAAAATAAAAACAATCGATAACAACGCCTAACGAAATTTTCGGTAGGAAAAATACCAGCGCATTTCTTATGGATAACGAAATTTCGTTAGAGCTACATACCGGCATTAAGCTCTGAAAGCGGAAATTTCACGTAAATGTACACAGTCGATAACAACATCGCACTGAATTTATGCTAGCAAACATATAACAATACATTTCTTATGGCTTTAAGCCCGGTATGCAGCTCTTTAGAAAATTGCTGTTGCATGCCGATAATACAGTTCTTATGGGAGCAAAATGAACTGAATGATAACGCCTCATGAAATTTTCGGTAGCTAAATACCAATGCATTTCTTATGGGTAGTGAAATTTCCTTTAGAACTGCATACCAGCCTTAGGCCCGGAAGGTGGAAATTTCATTTGCATGCCAATAACACAATTTTTCCACGAAAATGTAAAGAATCAATAACAACGTCTCACTGCCTTAACGTCTCTAAAGCCCGCTATGCAGGTCTCGCGAAAATGCCTGTTGCATGCCAATAATAAAGTTTTACCATACATATCTTATGGGAGCAAAATGTAAACAATCAATAACAACGTCTCACTAAATTTTCGTTAGCAAATATAGCGATGCATTTCTTATGGATAGCGGAAATTTCGTTAGAGTTTTATAACGGCCTTTGTTTTAGCATCTTGACACTCATCGCTACTTACCATTATAAATGTTTTGATCCTTTAGAGTTTGTATGCTCGGACGCTGTTTCCAAAAATTCGACAATTTCATCCAAGCCACCAGTTTTGAAGGTTGTACGACAACAGTATTACCCCCACCGCCACCTCCACCATTATCCACTTTCTTTTTTGCAATTTTTGGAGAGGAAGTCTTTTTCCTTTTATTACCCTCAATGTCTTTACTAAAGATGATTTCCTCATACTTCTTTGTAAGATCCTCAATTTTAGTGCTCATATCTTGACTTATTATTTGTTGATACTGCAGTTGTTCTTCCAAATCGTTGATACGTTGATCTAGTCGTTGTATATGTTTTAAACAGGAACCGGAGCAGTTAGTAGATGCAGACGATAGCGAAGAGCTCGAATTCATTTTATTGAGTTCCGTGGATGAAGCAAATAAAATGGGTTGGGGCGATGATGGAGTCACTTGGTTCTCCAACAGACGAGATAGATCGCGCGTACTAGAGCTTTTCAATAGTGTTAATTTAATAGGCCGCGGTCGCGGCTCTCTTGGTGGTGGAGAAACAACTCCCGGAAATTGTTTATTGGTCACCAATATGCCACCGTTGGCACGTGCTATATGACTGTTGGATCGCGTATAACTACTGGGAGTGCGATCGCGAAGACAATTCATTATGGTTTTCGGTTGGCCTCTACGTTCGTTGGCTGCTGTTGCGGCAGTGGTGATAAGAATACCCTCAGACTCACGAGCTGGAGGCAATTGTTGTGTTGAATTTGAAAACCAAGGCTCATTGGTGTTGGTATAGCTGAAGTTACGATATATGTTGGGATCCATAACTTCTTTACTCACGCTGCCTGACTCTCACTTCCTCTCCCAGTCGTCTTAAATTACATAAAAACCTTAAAAGTGCTAATCACACATACAAAAAATATGATGGGAAGAACAATGAGCAGTTCGTATCTAGGAGAGTGCAGCCAGCTAGTTGGGTGGAAGGGGATGGTTGCCTTTATGAAATGCATACACGAATACCGATGAATATCATTTGCGGTCAGTTTTATTATTGTTATTCACTGCTCTTTATCTTTGGTTGGTTGTTTTTGTTATTTTTTTAAACCCTCTGTTCTGGACTGGACAGAGAATCAGTCGACTTGAGATGTTGTTTGTTTTGTTTTCTTGCCACTTAATTACTGAAGCAGATCACTTAATCAACGGGAATTTGGACTTTTGTAAAAGTATTTTTTCTCCGTTTTCGTCTTCTTGGTTAGATCTTGTGGTCTAGGCGCAAAAATAATTCCCACCACTCGAGGACGTTATGCCTCATAGACTGTTGCTAATGAATGACGTTGTATTACGACTGATAGTTTTGGCTTTTGACAGCCTATTGAATATTGGCCATTCTCATTGGGGGTTTTGAAATTTGGTATCCCATATCTTATCGCACCTGGACAAAATACAAAATGTAACGAATGCCTAGTATATTTGTGTATGAAAAGCAGGTGGGAAAATGGTCTATGGTCGATTAGATTTCACTCTATAAAAAATATTGAAATGGTAGTGGTGGCAGTGATTGCCCGGTATGCAGCTCTTGCTCACTGCTACACTTAGTGAAGGAATATGTTGTAAGAGAAAAATTTACCGTTTTGTCACAAAAAAAACTATATAAACTGTGTTATCGACATGCAAATAAAATTCGCCTACGTGCCCGATCGATACCACTAACGATTTTTTGTCACTCTACGAAAATTTCTATAGTCCATTTATTTTAAACGCGGCATGCACCTCTAGCGGAAATTTCGTTTGCGGGCTTTAGGCCGGTATGCACCTCTAACAAAATTTCCGCTACCCATAAGAAATGCATTGCTATATTTGGAAACGAAAATTCTGTGAGTGTTGTTATCGATAGTTTACAATTTTCTCCTATAAGAAATACATGAGAATACTGTTTTATCGGAACGCCAAAGAAAATTTTCCTAGATGTGCATACTGGGCTTTAAGGCCGGTATGTACCTCTAACGAAATTTCCGCTACCATGTAGATTTGTGTGTAAAGAACAGGTGAGAAGATGGTCTATGGTCGACTAGATTTCGCTATATAAAAAATATATTGAAATGGTAAGGCAATGATTTTCTGCTTAAAGCCCGGTAAAGTCACTGCTACAACTACAGAAGGAATATGATCATCTCAAGCCTGTCACCAGAGAAAAATTTATTTTTGTGCGAATAACTTTTTACTATTTTGTCGCAGAAAACCTCTATAAAACTGTGTTATCGACAGGTATACAAAATTGGTCTAAGTGCCCGATTTGTACCACTAACAAATTTTTTGTCACTCTACGAAAATTTCTATAGCCTATTTATCTTTAAAGGGTGATACGGTCAAAATTTGGTCAAGGGAAAACGCGTGCAAATCGGTGAAATCGTTTATTTAAAAAATCAAATTAAATTTCTTTTTCAAGTTCAATTAGTATAAAATTCAAAAAATATTCAGTTAGGCTTTCGCTTTTCCAAATCCGAATTGCCGGGCCTCACGCTTGACACCTGCCATCAGATTTTGTACAGCCACCTTGTCCACCTTCTTCGCCGCAGAAAGCCAGTTTGCCTTGAACTGCTGCTCGTCCTTAGCAGTTTTTTTGATCTTCTTTAGGTTCCGCTTGACAATAGCCCAGTATTTCTCAATTGGGCGGAGCTCTGGCGTGTTGGGAGGGTTCTTGTCCTTGGGAACCACCTGCACGTTGTTGGCGGCGTACCACTCCATGGCCTTTTTACCGTAATGGCAAGATGCCAAATCCGGCCAAAACAGTACGGAACAACCGTGTTTCTTCAGGAAAGGCAGCAGACGTTTATTCAAACACTCTTTCACATAAATTTCTTGGTTGACAGTCCCGGAAGCTATGAAAATGCTGCTTTTCAAGCCACAGGTACAGATGGCTTGCCAAACCAGATATTTCTTTCCGAACTTTGACAGTTTTATGTGCTTGGAAATATCTGCTACCTTTCCCCTTCCTTTTGCCGTATAAAGCTCCTGTCCCGGAAGCTGCTTGTAGTCGGCTTTGACGTAGGTTTCGTCGTCCATTACCACGCAGTCAAACTTCGCCAGCATCGTCGTGTACAGACTCAGGGACCGCGATAGTCGATAGTCCGGCTCGTTTTTTGGCTCGATGCACGGTTGTAGACGATACACCCAGCTTATTTGCGGCATCTCGGAGAGAGAGATTAGGGTTTCGCTTGAAACTACCGGCAACTCCTTTTGTCGTCTCAGCGGCTTCCGGTTTTCGATTTCCCCCCGATCCAGACTTCCTGGCTGTCGACAAACGTTTCCCAAACACTTTAATTACATTTCTAACGGTTGATTTGGCAACTTTTAGCGATTTTGCCAGCTTTGCGTGCGAGTAGCTCGGATTTTCGCGATGCGCGAGCAAAATTTTGATACGCTGCTCTTCTTGCTTGGACGGCATTTTGACAACTGAAGAGTGAATTCCAAAATCAAAATAGGAGCAACATTCTTCACACACACACCTTCAAAATGAGGGGTGTTCAGGTTTTTTAAATGTAAAATTGAAAGAAATACGTCAAGTTTATATTGACCAAATTTTGACCGTATCAACCTTTATTTTAAACGCGGTATGCACCTCGAGTGGAAATTTCGTTTGCGGGCTTTAGGCCGGTATGACCTTCTAACGAAATGTCCGCTACCTTTAAGAAATTCATTGCCATATTTGCAAACGAAAATTCCGTGAGGCGTTGTTATCGATTGTTTACAATTTCCTCCGATAAAAAAATACATGACAAGACTGCGTTATTGGCACGCAAACAAAATTTCCTCTAGGGCTGCTTATTTTATTTATTTGTTGAATCTTCCTAGTACATTAAGACATATGTTAAATAATATTTGCTAACGAAAATTCCGTGACGCGCTGTTATCGATTGTTTTCATAAGAAATACATGATAAAACTGTGTTATCGGCACGTAAACGAAATTTCCGCTACCAATAAGAAATGATTTGCCATATATTTGCTAACGAAATTCCGTGAGGCATTATTATCGTCTGTTTAAATTGTACTCCCATAAGAAATACATTGCAAAACTGTGTTATCGGCACGTGAAAGAAATACATGACAGAATTCTGTTAGCGGCAAGCAATATTGGCTAACGAAATTCCGTGAGGCATTACTATCGATTGTTTATATTTTGCTCACATAAGTAATACATTGCAAAACTGTGTTAATGGAACGCAAACGAAATTTCCCCTAGAGATGCATGCTGGGATTTGGGAAGAAATAAATGACAGAATTCTGTTATCGACAGGCAAACGGAATTCCTCTACGTGCCCGGTATGTACATGTAGCCCTGAATGAACCTCTAGCGGAATTTCGTTTGAGCGCCGATAACACCGTTACGCCAAAGCAAATCCATAAGAATATTCAATTCAAATGCATTTTAATATGTAAGCAGTCAATAACAATGCCCCGTCTGCTAATATAGCAATGCATTTCTTAAAATAATGGAAATTTCCTTAGAAGAATACACAGACCTTCAATGGAAATTTTCGTTATTCTCAGAAAAAATCAACCAGAATTTCTATAGCCTATTTCACATTATTTTAGTTTTTATAACATTCTTAGTTTAATTTTGAAAATACTGGAATATTTTTGTATTTTGAATTAAGTTTTGCTTTTTTTTTCTTATGAACAAAAATTTATACAAATGAAATACAAAATTTTGCTCAATTCGAAATTATCAAAAAAAAAATAGGATAATTCAGAAAAAATTAGAAATATTCCTTCAGGATCGTATTATTATCGGCATACATATAAATGTCCTACCTATAATGCCTGTTCCAGAAAATTTTGTACAGAATCGTTATCGATTTAAATTTTGATGCAAAAAAACATGTTTAAGCCTGCCCTATAGACACCCATAGGTTAGGTTAGGTGGCAGCCCGATGTATCAGGCTCACTTAGACTATTCAGTCCATTGTGATACCACATTGGTGAACTTCTCTCTTATCACTGAGTGCTGCCCGATTCCATGTTAAGCTAAATGACAAGGGACCTCCTTTTTATAGCCGAGTCCGAACTTAGAGAACTTTCCACTTAGAGAAGCTTTGAAACCCTCAGAAATGTCACCAACATTACTGAGGTGGGATAAACCACCGCTGAAAAACTTTTTGGTGTTCGGTCGAAGCAGGAATCGAACCCACGACCTTGTGTTTGCAAGGCGGGCATGCTAACCATTGCACCACGGTGGCTCCCATAGACACCCATAGGTTATGTTAGGTTAGTTAGGTGGCAGCCAGATGTATCGGGCTCACTTTGACTATTCCGTCCATTGTGATACCACATTGGTGAATATCGGCACCCATAGAAAACCAATTGAACAACTGTCTACTAGCATGGGACTTTTGTTTGCCGATAATACTGTTTTGAAATGCATTTCCATGACAACAAAATAATAATCAATAACAACAGCTTATGGAATTTTCGTTAGTAAAGCCACGTATGGAGCTCCAGGAATAATCGATAACATCGTTCTAAAGAAAGTTTCGCTAGCAAAAATGTCTATGCATTTCTTATGGGTAGCAGACATTTCTTCACAAATCATAAACCCCCCATCCGGAGCATGTGTTACAAACCTACACAACAAACTACACACGCCCATAAATTCTCAGTAGTGGCATTCAATCGTATCAGTATCAGTATTTCAAAGAGCTGAAAATTTCTCTTTCATTACGAATATGTTATTTATATTTCAGTTTACCGGAACGCTCGCTCTTTGGGTTTATTATTTGAATTCTAATGTGGTTTTATTTACTCACTTGTCATATGAGATAACAATGAGGCTTTTAGCCGTTTGTTTCCCTTTTCACATTGCTTTATTTTGCCGGTAAAGTCTTGACAACATTTGGATAAGGGTGTAGGCGAGTGCATAGCTTTGTTTTACACGGGGATTGTAGAGATTTTCATTCAAAATGGAATACCGCACTTTTGGTCATTTGCATTTTGGTTTGTCATTGATTACTCATACCAATTTGAATGTATTTTGTTTAAATAATATCAAAATAGCACAGTGCTGATAACTTTTTTACAGGTAGCCCAGGTGTTCATACAATGTGGTAACATACACCACCCATTTAAAAGGTTTATTGCACAGTTTGTTCGAATTAAATAAATGTAAATATTGTAAAAAATTAATTGCTTAACAGCAATGATATAAAATTACTAGTTTTCTTAGTGAAGATTAGGAATCATCGTCAGAATTGCGTAGGCATTTTTGCTAACGGACTTTTCGAAACTTATGATACCAAAAATTCATTAAGGCGTTATTATCGATGGTTAACATTTTGCTCCCATTAGAAATAGTTGGTAAACTCTCTTATCGGTCGAATGTATGAATTGTTTTAAGGGCTGCGTACAAGACTTAAAACAATGTTTATTCCTGTTGCGCTCCAATAAGCATTTTGGCAATGTACAAACAGTCGATAACATCTCCCTTACGAAAATTCCGGTAATAAAAGTTGCGGTTATCATTTTGCTCCCATTAGAAACACCTGGAGAACTGTGCTACCAGCATAATTCACGAATTGTTCTAAGGGCTCTCGTAAGAAACATATAAACCTGTATTATCGGCACCCATATAAATACAGAGGTATTTCTGTTAGAACGGACATTTTTTGTGAAGACAGACAACAGGACTTTTCCTTAGATCTGCACATATGCTTTGGTACTTTTGCTACCAAAACTTATTAAAAATTGTTACATTTTGCTCACATTAGAAATACATTTGAACCTGTATTATCGGCTGTCCACAGTTATTATCTTTGTACAAATCCAGGCTTAAAACGACGTTAATTCGTGTTATGCGCTTTACAGATTATCAGTTATTCCGGACGACAGTGCTCGTGTCGAACATATCCCATATATTGTGCACATGATCAGTTAAGTCCGAAGGCATAATCGATACTGCTGCATGTTTATGGGATCGATAACACATTTACCGATTATTTAGTCATCGCCGACAAGTCGTATCGATCCGACACACTGTAAGATTCTTTACGAACACCGACATTCCGTCCGGAATAGCTGATAGTCTGTAAAGCGCATAACATACTAGCAAAGCAGTTTTGCTACGTATTTCTTATGGAATAAAGTATACATCGATAACACCGTTCAAACGGAAATGCTGTAGCAAAAACACCAATGTACGCAATTTTTTCAACAATGATCCTTTTGGAATTTTCATTGGAGCTGCACATATCATATGCTTTGGAACTTTTGATATCACAAAATTCTGTAAGGAATTGTTACGGACTCTTTAGATTTTGCTCGCATTAGAAATACATGTGGTAGTAGTAGTTTAGGGCCTTTATTATTCACTATTTATTTAAATGATTTGGCGAATCTTCATCTGACCGGTAGACTCTACATATATGCAGATGATGTATGTCTGTTATATCCTTATAAGAATGACCTAGTTTTGCAGATTCAGATGGAAAGGGACGCATCGCTTGTTTTTGAGTTCTCGAGGCTGAACAAATTGGTTATAAATGCATCAAAGACACGACTTATTAGATTTAGACCAAATATTACCAACTCCAGCGGTAATTTCGCGATAAATTTGAATGGGGAGCGTATTACTGAATCGTATCATGTTAAGTATTTGGGTGTAATTTTACAACGTAATTTGAGTTGGAATCTTCATATAAGTGAGTTGAAGAGGAAAATTGCACCAGCAGTTGGAATATTATATAAGCTGCGCCATAAGTTAAACCAGAAGTCTAAGTTTCTGATATATCATGCTTTAATACAATCTCATCTTAACTATATGGTAGCCAGTTACGCTTATAATAATGCTAATCAAAATCTCAAGGCTTTACAAAGAATGCAGAATAAAGCATTGAAGGCTGTTTTTAATCTTCCACGTAACTTTTCTACATTAACATTATTCAAAGAATTTGCGAGTTCTGTTTTGCCATTAAATGGACTGCATACATACGGGCTTTTAGTCTATGTTTTCAAGTGTGTCAAGGATATTGGAAATCACCCAATATCTTTTACGCAAAATCAAAGTAATGTAAATACGAGAGGTAGAATGAATCTGAGAGTACCCCTTTGTAGACTAGAAAGGACCAAGCAACGAATTGATTTTATTGGAGCAAATGCTTACAATAATCTTCCTCCTGAAATAAAAGCACTTACGAGTATTTCAAGTTTTAAAAGATCATGCAAAAATTATATTCTCGACACAGTTGAAACACTTTTACATTAAATTAAGGTAGTTTAATTGATTTCATAAGTTTTTTAAATTGTGTGAATTACTATTGCAAACTTTTGTACAATCATGAATTTTTGTTAGCCAACTAGCCCAATAATGCCTTGTGGCGCTGGGCCAAAATTGTATGGATATATAGCAAATTGTACAATAAATAAAATAATAATAAAAAAAAAAAAAAAAAAAAAAACTGTCTTATCGATAGATTACATGAATATTTTTAGAGTAATTCCAGACTTAAAACTATGTTAATTCACATTGCGTGCAAACTTATTGATTATGACACAAATTATAAATTAATTAATAACGCCGTTCAACGTAAATTTCGGTAGCAAACGTGTCAATGCATATCTTGTGGTTGGCTGAAATTTCGTTAGCGATATAGTTTTTGTATTTCAATAATTCACGTTTGCCATAATTTTTTACAATCAGATGTGGGTCGATAACACAATTCTTATCGTATGACTATTTCGCAAATGCAAGCTATCAAAAATTGTCTTACATTTCTCAAGCCTGGTATGAACAAATTTAATTCTGGTAAGCATTGATTGTGCTTTTCCAGCACTCATTTTGCTGTTGTGTCTGCTAGGAAATTTCATTGAGGAATTGTTACCGACTGTTTACATTTTATATACACGATAAACTGCGGCCAAATACTGGGATTGTCGTGGGTCTATTTCAGACTTAAAACGCTGTTAATTCCTTTTGCGTGCTAACAAAGCAGTTTTGCAAGGTATTTCTTATGGGATAATATATAAGCAATCGATAATAACGCCTCACCGAATTTTCGTGATTGCTATAGCTACAGCTGGTAGAATTCTACCAAAAATGGTAAATTTTTTACTGTTTGGTAGATTGGCAGAATTCTTGATGTTTTGGTAGATTTTGCAAACGATTCCTCTCCACATACAAAGTAAAAAATACATTTCGACATAATTTTCTATTGAAATAAAATTTTGACAAAATTTTCCAACAAAATAAAATATTGATAAAATTTTCTATCGAAATAAAATTTTGAAAAAATTTTCTGTCGAAATAAAATGTTCACAAAATTTTCTCTAGGAAAAAAATTTTGACAAAATTTTCTATAGAAATAAAATTTAGAGAAAAATTTCTCTAGGATTAAATTTTGACAAAATTTTCTATAGAAAGAATATAAAAAAATAAATTTTGACATAATTTTCTATCGAAATAAAATTTTGACAAAATTTTGATAAAATTTTCTGTCGAAATAAAATTTTGAAAAAATTTTCTGTCGAAATAAATTTTCACAAAATTTTCTCTAGGAATAAAATTTTGACAAAATTTTCTCTAGGAATAAAATTTTGACAAAATTTTCTATAGAAATAAAATTTAGAGAAAATTTTCTGTCGAAATAAATTTTCACAAAATTTTCTATAGAAATAAAATTTAGAGAAAATTTTCTCTAGGAATAAAATTTTGACAAAATTTTCTATAGAAATAAAATTTTGACATTTTCTATAGAAAGAATATAGAAAAAATAAATGTTGACATAATTTTCTATCGAAATAAAATTTTGACAAAATTTTCCAACAAAATAAAATATTGATAAAATTTTCTATCGAAATAAAATTTTGAAAAAATTTTCTGTCGAAATAAAATTTTCACAAAATTTTCTCTAGGAATAAATTTTTAACAAAATTTTCTATAGAAATAAATTTTTTACAAAATTTTCTATAGAAATAAAATTTTGACAAAATTTTCTATAGAAATAGAATTTTGACAAAATTTTCTATAGAAATAAAATTTTGACAAAATTTTCTATAGAAATAAAATTTTGACAAAATTTTCTATGGAAATAAAATTTTGACAAAATTTTCTATAGAAATAAAATTTTGACAAAATTTTCTATAGAAACAAAATTTAGACATAATTTTCTATAGAAATAAAATTTTGACAAAATTTTCCAACGTAATAAAAAGAAAATTTTGAAAAAATTTTCTATCGAAATAAATTTTCACAAAATTTTCTCTATGAATAAAATGTTAACAAAATAAAATGTTGATAAAACTTTCTATCGAAATAAAATTTTGACAAAATTTTCTATAGGAATAAAATTTTGACAAAATTTTCTCTAGGAATAAAATTTTGACAAAATTTTCTCTAGGAATAAAATTGACAAAATTTTCTCTAGGAATAGAATTTTGCCAAAATTTTCTATAGAAACAAAATTTAGAGAACATTTTCTAAGAAAAAACTGCTAATTATGATTTTTTTATTTGGTAAAATTTTCTTCAAATTTTGGTAACTTTTTTTTTGGATTGTGTGGCCATGCATTTCTTATGGGTAGCGGAAATTTTGGCCTTTAAAATAAATGTGGTGGTTTGAGGTGGTAACACTTTTTGACAAATACCCTTTTCATTTGCAACGAATATTTACACCATTTTCCATATGGTAGACTTACGATGCGGTCATACTGGGATTTTTTTTACAGAAATCAAAAGAGAATTTCTCCCCGCAGTCGAATCAGCAAACATTTGAAGCTCCGATGGGATATTCAACATAACACCAGGACTATGTTCCACCAATTTTATTGGGATTTTTCGAAAATGTTCCTGGAACAAATGTTTGAAGCCTATTATGATCAAATATTTGTCTAGTCAGACCGTAAACAGAAAAAATTTTCACCAATTGAATTTTTAAAAAATATTGAAATAAAAATTTAATTGATTCAACAATTTTGTTTACTTAAAGCAAAAATCAATCACAAAAATTAATAGTATCAATTAATTTTTTAATTGGATCAATTAATGTTGTTGTTGTAACAGTTTTTAATGTAGTTTCATCCATTTTGTTCTATGCCTATGTAGTTCAATTAGTAGCCAGATCAAGGAACTGCGACAAGGATGGGGTATGCCCAGAGTGATCTGGTGGTGAGACGGGTAGGCTTAGCTGGGCAAGCGAAAAGGTGACTAGTGTCATGTGGCCCTTGATTACAGATGGGATACACGTCAGGTACGCTGCTATCATTCACTGATAAGTAGGAATTGAGGCGGCTGCACTTCCCTCATCTTAGTTTGTACAAAAAAGTTGGGTCTGCCTAGGGAGGTCTCTCTCGCCGGTGCTATGGGCGCTGGTCGGACTCCGAGAATAGGATTAACCTTGTAGCTTAGTTGTCTTCGGTGGCTGTTACTATCATTTGTGTGATTGAAGACATTTCAATTAAAAATTAATTGGATCAATTAATTTTGTCATTGAATTCAAAAATTATTTTTTTGTATGTACCCCTTACTTATATAAAAAACGAACACCACTATTATCATTAAAGTGTTATTAAGAATGAAAAATTTTTATTTTGAAAAAATATCGAGTTTAAAAATTCAACAATAATTTAAGGAACAAAAATATATATAAAAATAAATGTAGGCTGCCAATAAAATATATTAGTAGTTCATGTAACAATACACACATGGGTGATGTTTGAACGAATAAAATCTCAAACAGAGGACGGCTTGAAAAAAAATCCCTAATAAATGTTTCATGTTAAAGGCCATATCTTTGTTATAAATTGGGTGTAAAGTGTTTATTTTAGTACAGCGTATTTCCAACAAAAAGAAATTTATATAGTATGAATTTTGTATGTAAAAAGTGAGCAATAGTCAATGCTTCGAATAGCACGTGTTTAAGGGTTAACTAGAGGTCATAACAACAAAAAGTGTCTAAGGGTTTAGAGGGAATGGAGTCATTGGAGTTCTTCGAATATTAGAGAACAATTTTAAAAATAAGTTTATCACTTGGAAAACAAATTATGGGAATGGTAATTACTAACTAAATACTGGCGGAGGAGGATTCGAATCTTGGGGGGGTGTTTATTTGTATGTTTTGTGGTTTAGTAATACATTAAGAGAAACAGGTAGATTGATAACATTTAAAGCTTCATATTGAGGTATATTTAATTCTTTGTTTTTAATTTATGTCACTTTCTATTTTGCTATGAATTATTCAAGGTTACCAAGTACGCGATGAGACATTTAATGTCTGCTATGAATACTAATATGCGATAGTAGTTAGTGCAAATAGCAAAGAGTGAGAGAGTAAGTTCAAATAGTACTCATAAATGGTTTAATTTCAATTCTTTTGTCCAATCAAAAAAGAGTATGTACTTGAATTAATTTTTCTTTACATTAATAGAATATCAAGTTTGTTTTAACTACTTCCAATATATGGAATTTTGTATTTCCTTTTGGTCTACAACTAACTATATTTGTTCGAGATTCTTGAAATATCATTATTATATTATGAATTCGAATAAGGAAGTATTTATCGAAAATCGTTTAGATCTACTTCTAATATGTCATCAAATAGCTAACCATAAAACACAACATTATACCCATAAATCCTCCCTTTTGTGAGTCGCCCGCTGATCCAGCATCTTTAATACTTCCATCACCTACTAATGTCGATTGTTGTGATTGTTGCAATTGTTGTGAACCTTCGGGCATATTTTGTATAGGGGCCATTGGAGGAGATGAACCTGGAGCTGCATTTGGATTATTAGGATCCATGGCTGCTGGTGCTGCTGCTGGTGGCGCCGGAGCACATGCATATTGTACTACTTGTGTTACTTTTGTTGGATCATTTGGATCGGTAACATTAACGGGTACTTCCCAACAGACTTGTGGTGGAGGTTGTTGTGGATTTTGTTGTTGATCTGGCATTGTTCCTGGCATTGGTGTAGTAGTATTCATATCGCTTGGCATAGGGGCCAAAGGAGCCATTGGGGCCATTGGTGCTGCTGCATTATCATTGTTTGTTCCTGGAGCTGGAGTTGCTCCTCCAGCAGTAATAATTGTAGCGCCATTAGCATCGGTAGCATTTATTGGTTGTCCAGTATTGTTGATGATAATAACACGATCGCCTCCACCAGCAGCATTACCAGCAGCTGGAGCCTGTTCCACAACTCTGGTATGAGTGGGTGTCAGAGCATGACCCAAAATAGCACCGCCTAAACCACCTGCGAGAAGACCGGTACCTGGAAGTAACAGATTGCATTAATAGTCATTTAGTCACACAGGAAAAAAATGTAATAAAAATATTTACAATTAAACAGTTGATTGAAGTTAAAAACGTAAAACTTACAATAAAATTTTTAATCAAATTCCATTGAGAAAATTATTGAAAATTTTTATTTTTTAATTAAAATATTAATTATACCAAATAACATTAAATAAAAAATTAATTTGCAATTAAATATATAATTGAAAATTTTAATCGGTAGTTATTAGTTCCCTAATTCATTAGAAATTAAAAACTTTAAATTACAATGTATAAATTCTTGTAAAATTACAAGAAAGGAAAAGGCAAAATAATTATACATATATATGTTAAATAAATTTTATTGAGTTTTTCGACCAAAATCAATTACATTTCTAAATTTAATTGAAAGTGGCGAAGAGATCAATTAAAATTTTAATCAATATATTTTTTATTTCCAATTAATTCTGTGATTTATACTATCATTTATTGAAAAAAATTCAATTAAATAATTAATTGGATCAGTAAATTTCGAAATTGAATCAGAAACAAAAAATTTTCTGTATATATCTATTTTTGACAAAAAAAATGCTAAGTGATGACTTTTGAATCTTGATTAAAAGACTAAACTAATCTGTATAATATTCGTATTCTGAAGAGAAAATATGGAAACTAAAGATAATAAGTGAACATTCCACTCCGAGTTCATAAACTCGTTTCTTGGCCACTTTCAGATAAATCAACCCCATTTTCTTGATTGTAATGAAATATGAATAAACAGCAGATATTCATTATTCATTAACACTTATATCTTAATTATATTAATATCAATCTGAAATAAACAAAAACAGCTACTTGAAGCTTCGTACATGATGACAAGAAATCAAAAAAAAAAAACTTCTCCCAGATAATATGTCTCTATTTCATTGGCAATTATTGATATTATTCAAAATCTGAATGATTTGGAAAGCTTTTTCGAATCTTTAAAATACTTGCTTGAATATTTCACAACTTAAATCATCTTCGCTTGGATGTATTTCTGATAGATGAAAATCTCTCTCAAAAGTGGACAACTTTCATGAAACATTTGCTACATTACATATTTGCGAGCAACCGTGGTGCAATGGTTAGCATGCCCGCCTTGCATACACAAGGTCGTGGGTTCGATTCCTGCTTCGATCGAACACCAAAAAAGTTTTTCAGCGGTGGATTATCCCACCTCAGTAATGCTGGTGACATTTCTGAGGGTTTCAAAGCTTCTCTAAGTGGTTTCACTGTAATGTGGAACGCTGCTCGGACTCGGCTATAAAAAGGAGGTCCCTTGTCATTGAGCTTAACATAGAATCGGGGAGCACTCAGTGATAAGAGAGAAGTTCACCACTGTGGTATCACAATGAACTAAATAGTCTAAGTGAGCCTGAATTATTAATCTGCCACTGCCACCACCGAGTACTATTTTGAAGCCCTTGAGGCACGTTTTTCAGATGAATGAAAAAGTTGGAGCTTCCCTGCGAAACTTTTCAAAAACCGGTTATTTGGACACTTTACGAAGTACATAATCGGTTGCCACAATTGCCAAAAATTATCTAAAATATCACTTGGATTGTAAATGTGTCGAACTTTCAATGTATTAACTATTTTAGCAACGGGACTACATCTACAAAAACGGAGATTTAACACGAAAATTAAATAGAAAATTTTGTCAAAATTTTATTTCTGTAGAAAATTTTATTTCTATAGAAAATTTTATTTCTATAGAAAATTTTGTCAAAATTTTATTTCTATAGACAATTATGTCAAAATTTTCTTTCTATAGAAAATTTTGTCAAAATTTTATTTCTATAGAAAATTTTGTCAAAATTTTATTTCTATAGAAAATTTTGTCAAAATTTTATTTCTATAGAAAATTTTGTCAAAATTTTATTTCTATAGAAAATTTTGTCAAAATTTTATTTCTATAGAAAATTTTGTCAATAGTTTATTTCTATGGAAAATTTTGTCAAAATTTTATTTCTACAGAAAATTTTGTCAAAATTTTATTTCTATAGAAAATTATGTCAAAATTTCATTTATATAGAATTTTGTCAAAATTTTATTTCTATGAAAATTTTGTCAACATTTTATTTCTAAAGAAATTTTTGTCAAAATTTTATTTCTATAGAAAATGTTGTCAAATCTCTCTCAAAAGTGGACAACTTTCATGAAACATTTGCTACATTACATATTTGCGAGCAACCGTGGTGCAATGGTTAGCATGCCCGCCTTGCATACACAAGGTCGTGGGTTCGATTCCTGCTTCGATCGAACACCAAAAAAGTTTTTCAGCGGTGGATTACCCCACCTCAGCAATGCTGGTGACATTGTTGAGTGTTTCAAAGCTTCTCTAAGTGGTTTCACTGTAATGTGGAACGCCGCTCGGACTCGGCTATAAAAAGGAGGTCCCTTGTCATTGAGCTTAACATAGAATCGGGCAGCACTCAGTGATAAGAGAGAAATTCACCACTGTGGTATCACAATGAACTAAATAGTCTAAGTGAGCCTGAATTATTAATCTGCCACTTACCTATCCTAACCTAATAGAACTGGTCACGGGGAAAGCGGACCTAGTTGGGAAAAACGAGCCAATTTATTGAAGATATGAGCGGATTTTCACGATGATATCGAACTGACTGACAACTCCTGTAAGATAATTATCAGTCGAAAGTCTTGTCCACCACCGAGTACTATTTTGAAGCCCTTGAGACACGTTTTTCAGATGAATGAAAAATTTGCAGCTTCCCTGCGATGAGGTACCCGAAACTTTTCAAAAACCGGTTGCCACAATTGCCAGAAATTATCTACCAAAATTTGAAGAAAATTTTACCACGAATCTACCAATTTTAAAAAATCTTTTTTTCGAATGAATGAATAGTCTTTTGGGTGTAAAAATATCACTTGGATTGTAAATGTATCGAACTTTAAATGTACTTACGATTTTAGCAACGGGACTACATCTACAAAAAGGGAGATTTAACACGAAAATTAAATAGAAAATGTTGTCAAAATTGTATTTCTATAGAAAATTTTGACAAAATTTTGTTTCTATAGAAAATTTTGTCAAAATTTTATTTCTGTAGAAAACTTTGTCAAAATTTTACTTCTAAAGAAAATTTTGTCAAAATTTTAGTTCTATAGAGTTTTGTCAAAATTGTATTTCTATAGAAAATTTTGTCAAAATTTTATTTCTATAGAAAATTTTGTCAAAATTTTATCTCTATAGAAAATTTTGTCAAAATTTTATATCTATAGAAAACTTTGTCAAAATGTTATTTCTATAGAAAATTTTGTCAAAATTTCATTTCTATAGAAAATTTGTCAAAATTTTATTTCTATAGAAAATTTGTCAAAATTTCATTTGTATAGAAAATTTTGTCAAAATTTCATTTGTATAGAAAATTTTGTCAAAATTTTACTTGTATAGAAAATTTTGTCAAAATTGTATTTCTATAGAAATGTTTGTAAAAATTTTATTTCTTAGAAATTTTTGTCAAAATTTTATTTCTATAGAAAATTTTGTCAAAATTTTATTTCTATAGAAAATTTTGTCAAAATTTTATTTCTATGGAAAACTTTGTCAAAATTTTATTTCTATAGAAAATTTTGTCAAAATTTCACTTCTATACAAAATTTTGTCAAAATTTTATTTCTATAGAAAATTTTGTCAAAATTTTATTTCTATAGAAAATTTTGTCAATATTTTCTTTCTATAGAAAATTTTGTCAAAATTTTATTTCTATAGAAGATTTTGTCAACATTTTATTTCTATAGAAAATTTTGTCAAAATTTTATTTCTATAGAAAATTTTGTCAATATTTTATTTCTATAGAAAATTTTGTCAAAATTTTATTCCTATAGGAAATTTTGGCAAAATTTTAGTTCTATAGAAAATTTTATCAAAATTTTAGTACTATAGAAAATTTTGTCAAAATTTTATTTCTATAGAAAATTTTTGTAAAATTTTATTTCTATAGAAAATTTTGTCAAAATGTAATTTGTATAAAATTGTATAAAGTACAATTTTTGATAGAATTCTACCAATTGTGGAAACCTTGAGTACATATCGAACTACCCGTGTAAGTATTCTTTGTTCAATTTTTAGCTCCAGATATCTTAAATTGATCTACTTTTAAAGTTTGGAGTTTATAAGTGCATAAAGAAAAAATCACTTTTTTTCGAAATATTATAATTATCAATTCAGGAAATAGGTGTTACACAGTAACATTCTTACATTACCCAAATTGTATTTCGTGTTGAAGAAAGCTTTGGATTCGTGGGTGGTATTTTTCCCATCAACTGTCTCAAATGAACATGAATAATGGAGACGATTTTTTTTTAGAGGTTTGTCACTGTATGTATTTACAAATATCCAAGCCAAGACAAATTTATTTTAGTATTTTCGTAATTTTCCTCAACTGACCGTAGTAAAAACAAAAAACAAAATATGAATCATTCCACCTAATATTGATTCGTCCTACCAGAGGTCGTTGTAACTTATTTTAATGAGAATACATTTAAGAATACGTACTTTCTTTATGTTTATTTTTGTATAGTCACCATTTATATGTTAAGTGGATAATTGTCCTTATAATCTACGTTAGATGACCTGCTATATTTAAACTAAAAATCTAATAGAAGAAAGCGTTTTCTTTGGATAAACATTAGTGATATTTTTGTTTGGTCATCAATAACAAAACACTAAATGACAATCATTTATCGCTACAAATTTAGCGGAGTAAAGCACTGGAAGAGTGTAGGTGCTTATTTTTTATTATTGTTTTATTCGTGCATGCAAAGTATGCATGAATTAGTTTTGAAAAGCTTTGTTATTTCAATGAATAGAAAACTGTAATTGCGATCCGATAATTATTGTAAATCCCCTTTTTAAGCCACGTGCAAATGTATGGCCATTGTTGAAGAGCACAGGTAATAATTCAGGGACGTAGTCAGAATTAGATTTTTAGGGCAGAGGCAGTGTGTTTGGGAAGTCAACTCAAAGTTGTCCATGAAATATACACAGAATAGAAAATATTCTTGATTTCAATCACGAAATTCAATCCAATTAAATGCTCCGAGTACAAAATTACCAGCCCCTACTAAAAAATTAATTTATCCAATTAATAAATTAATTTCGGTTTTTGATTTTT
The DNA here is from genome assembly GCF_050003625.1 of Haematobia irritans. Taxonomy (NCBI): domain Eukaryota; kingdom Metazoa; phylum Arthropoda; class Insecta; order Diptera; family Muscidae; genus Haematobia; species Haematobia irritans. The sequence continues at coordinate 16,805,421 of NC_134399.1, read as the reverse complement.
GGTTTAATTAACAATTTAATTGTAGCTACTAAAATTTTAGTTGAATGTTAAAATGTTAATTAAAAATTTTTAGTGATATTTTTCTGTGTGTATAAGGAGATTGCAAACTGCTCGGGCATGAGGATTTACTTCCCTCGCTATGGCTACGTCCCTGTTCGTATATATTCAGTACTACAAAAAGGGAATAACATGGCCGTACATAATTGGCAAATATACAAACATTACTTAGAAAAAATATTCAGGGCATAGCTCAATTTTATGAAATTCCAACTATGAGACTAATGACACGGTCAGTGCTGAAAAAAATGATTTTGTTCCAACGTATAACCTATTTTTGCATTGAGTTATAGCAGATTTGATTCCAGTCGCTCATTAAAATAGTAAAATAGCATAACTCGTGCATAAAATACCTTTAACTCAACGTATCTTCCGTTTCATTTCAAATTATTTGGCTTATTATTATTTTTTTTCATCTAAATCAATTTCATCACTGTGGTAGTACCATCGTTAATGTTTAGATTATTTTTAATTTTATTTCCTCAGCATTTTTTTAGCTGGCCCATAATAGTCACGCGACTCGGGGAACTTTCACCTCAAATAAATTGAAATCCATAATAATTCTGTGAAAATAATACATTCGCTCCCAATTAAACTTACCGAATCCTAAACCAGATGATGATTGTTGTGGTGGTGATGATAATAGGACAGCTCCTGCAGGTAACGAACCTCCGGCTGGTATATAACTAGTTCCTGCAGGAACACTTCCAGGATAATAACCTCCAGGTTGACCATGATATCCACCCATTGGATAACCTCCTGACATAGGATATCCGCCAGACATGGCATAACCAGGTGGTGGACCATTTACTAAAGTGGAGCCTGCCGGCATTTGTTGTTGCGGATACGAAGCTTGTCCATAATGTGTTCCTGTAGCTTGATTATAGTTTGGAGGAGCAGCTCCATAGTTTGGAGGAGCAGCACCATAATTTGGTTTTTGATATGCTGGCGGTGGTTCATGCATATTAGTATGAGCTCCACCAGCTACATTACTCGACGAATAGGCTGGTGGTGGCCCAGCATGTTGTTGGTTTGTATTCCATCCAATAGGTGGGGCATTTCCAGAGGAAGGCGCACCATTAACGGGTGGGCGATTAGGTTGCGAATTATAATTAGGATAACTTAGTTTTGCTTGGTCAGCGTGAGAATTTCCACTGTTGGTATTATATGTCGGTTTTGTCACACTATGAGTATCTGGCTGTCTACGTGTTGTACCTCCGCCAGATGACGTTTTACGACCTGAACCTCCCAAGGTTCTTTTGCCTTCGCTCAAGGGTGAAAAAACAATGCACAATAATGCACAAACCACCAAAATGGTCACACAAATACGTGGTGCCATTTTTTTTTACTTCACGTTTGTTCGAGAAGTTTTACTATGTATTAACTACTATTTTTGTCTTCTTCACTTGATTATGGTTGAAACGACACTAAGAGGAACTTTTGTTTTCTCACTTCGAATGGACAAGCAAAGCCAAGTGTTTATGGCTTTGTAAATTTAATTTATTTATTAATAATTGAAGAAAACCTGTTTGTATTCACCCCCTTACTTCTACCCTCTTAAACAATCAAGGGTTAACAAGTTGTTTTTGCTTCCACTACTTTGAATTTCGTGTGTTTTCCTCGGACACAAACAATACAAATGACGCATATTGCAATTTGGCATTCACAAATGATTGAGGCCTGGCAATGAAAACAAAAAAGCTAAACAGCTGATTTAATGCCAGGTGGTTATCTCGTGACAAAATTACTGAGGTAGTGTAATTATTTCAGCTGATCGTAATGTTGGGCGCCCCAATAAACACAAGGGTGAATCCATCCATCAAAGGTGAAATTCTTTCACAAAATAACAACTCAACTTCGCTTATGCGCTTTACAGACTATCAGTTATTCCGGACGGAATGTCGGTGTTTGTAAAGAATCTTACAGTGTGTCGGATCGATACGACTTGTAGGCGATGACTAAATAATCGGTAAATGTGTTATCGATCCCATAAACATGCAGCAGTATCGATTATGCCTTCGGACTTAACGTGTAATGTGCACAATATATGGGATATGTTCGACACGAGCACTGTCGTCCGGAATAACTGATAGTCTGTAAAGCGCATTACCAATTGTTTGGAATTATCTCAGTATTGGGATTCTGTATTCAATTTTAACGATGAATCGCATCTTTAAGAAGGTATAACAAGAAAAATAACATCCAAGCTATTCGGTAAACGTTTTAAACTACATTTAAAATCGTTTAAAATCAGCTGTGGGGTTCTCTATGCAGATAACAATAAATACATCGTTAAGTAAACAACGAAGATTTTCTGGTGGTTTAGAATATCGCCCATATCTCTATTCCGGCTTTGTGTATTTCTTTTAAATTTGCAAACAAATTCCAATTTGCTAACTGTTTTTGTCATTACACCGTTTTTTTTAGCAGGGTTGCCAAACGCAACGCAGCTTAAAAAACAGTTAGGCAAACACGTTTTTTTGTAGACGACGTAAACGATGCGATTATCGTGAAGAAATACAGAATCCCACTACAGGGCTTAAATCTATTGGTCGGTCCAATCTTGGCCAGCGTGTAGACTTTTCGATTCTAAACAAAAAATGTTTATATTCGTTAAAATGGGTTATTAAAGAACAGTAATCGTGAAAAATGGCGATTTTAGCGGTTAAACTCGAACGGAATGTCGGTGTTTGTAAAGAATCTTACAGTTTGTCGAATCGATACGACTTGTTTGCGATGACTAAATAATCGGTAAATGTGTTATCGATCCCATAAACATGCAGCAGTATCGATGTTGCCTTCGGACTAAACTTATTATGTGCACAATATATGGGATATGTTCGACACGAGCACTGTCGTCCGGAATAACTGATAGTTTGTAAATAACTGTAGATTTGTTCCACAAAAATGCTAAATGTGATGAATATATTTTTTGTATCAGATTATAGAAGGCTTTGATTGTGATACATTTCAGATTTCTATATTCGTTGATTCAAAAAAGTAAACTTGCTTTTCGTAGCGAAAATTAAACATTGTACCCATAGTTTATCGATTTTTCATTTTAGCTGTTTTCTATACATTACCTGTTAATTTTCCTACGATTGGGCACGATACGCAATTTAAACAATGTGGCATCTCTATCGGCATAAAGATTCGATAGATGCTTAAAGGCGTCAATTTTTGTTTAACCGGCTTTTAAAACACGTGTATTTGTTTACATTTTTATTTTCTAATTTTTAAAATGACTACAAATGTTAACATTCGTCTGGCATTAGATCGCGTTAATATGGGTCTTTTGGCCCAAAATCAGGCTAATGCACCACGGCTATATACACCAGGAGAAGTTGTAACAGCACAACAGGGATTCATGAAAGGCCATGGAACTTATGTGGAGGGCGATGATATAAAAGCCTCTGTGGCTGGTGTTATGGAACAGGTCAATAAATTGGTCTCTATTAAACCTCTGAAAAGTCGCTATGTGGGTGAAATTGGTGATGTAGTGGTAGCCCGTATAACCGAGGTTCAACAAAAAAGATGGAAAGTCGACACAAATTCAAGATTGGATTCCATACTCTTACTTTCGTCGGTGAATTTGCCAGGTGGTGAGTTGAGAAGACGTCAAGCTGAAGATGAACAAGCTATGAGAAAGTATTTACAAGAAGGTGATCTTATATCAGCCGAAGTTCAAAATATTTATGATGAGGGCACCTTGTCCTTGTATACGCGATCACTAAAATATGGAAAGCTTTCACAAGGAGTATTGGTTAAAGTTTTTCCCTCTCTGGTGAAAAGACGTAAAACCCATTTTCATAATTTACCTTGTGGTGCCAGTATTATTTTGGGCAACAATGGTTTTATTTGGATATCGCCGTCAGCTGGAGCCAATGCAGAAGGTGGGGACGGAGGTTTCTCCCAAAATTTGTCCGAAGTGATACCACGTTCCGATCGGGAAGTTATAGCACGTCTAAGGAATTGTATCTTGGCCCTGGCTCATTGTAAAATGATGCTATACGATACTAGTATATCATATGCCTACGAAGAATCTATGAAATATGATGTCCATGAGCTACTGCAGCAAGAAGCTATATTTGATGTGGCATTTTTAACACAACACCGTTTGCGGTTGCAGGAGGAATAGGGAGATAGAGATGATCAGTTTTTATTATTAGATATTAAGTTTTTGTAAATAAATTATTTACATGAAATTAAAAAAGCGATTATGTAAAAAAGAATGAGAACAATTGGCGGCGCCATATGTACCTCAAAATTTTGCGTTGGAAAAAAAGCGCAGTTAATTTGAAAGTCTGGTATCATAGGCTCACAAAGGACATTTCCTTCTCGACAATTTCTCTTAGCATAAAGAGGTGCATGTCATTTATTATAGACAAGACGGCCCAAGTAATTATTGTAGCGATTATTTTCTGTCATAATTACCGGAGTACAAGGGGACTATGGGAAATGTTTACTTTAATGTTCATGCGGACCAATTTTGAGCACTTTGCAGTGAACAAATATTCTGCACAATGTTTGGGGTATTCATCTTTAGTGGTAGGGTTTATAGGTTCCCTATTAAATACTTAGCTAAGATAGTTCCGTTCAGATCACTCTTAGCCGTCGCCTGTCATATTTGCTAACACTTGGGGTTCTACAACACTGTGCTGGTAGGAAGATATGGCATTCTGAACCGCTTTTCATAAGGCCGCCTTAGTTATCTCACCTCAGCTGATTCCAATCAAGTAAACGCCGTCGCTCGAACCAGGTGGATGTAATGATCCAAAGGTATATCTACACACATTCCGCGGAATAATATCTTTCTAACATTCGAATTTTGCACTCATAATGCGGATGTTGTTTCAGCACCTTCAAAGTACAGCCGATGGTAATCAACAGCGCAATATTTGCTAATTTTGCTTTGTTCTGGCTGCTAATGCCTTCATGGTGTGTTTTTCTGCGCCTTACGTTTTTGACCTTCAATTCCGCTTGTGTATTAAAGTGGGAGCTTGAAATACTTGGGTGCCTTGATGTCAAGCGCCTGCTTCACCTCTTTAGTACAAAACATGAATATGTCGACTTCGGGGCGGAAAAGTGCAGATGATTCCCCAGTGCAAAGGGTATACGGCGATCTTCACCTCAAGGTCACAGATAATCAGGGAGGGAGTTTCCATTATATTTCCTAGAGGGAGACATATCTTTCCACATTGAAGGGTTTGGAATAGTCAAGTGTTTCGAAAAAGAAGCGTGTTTTGGTCTCATTCTATTCCATCCCTCTGCACTGTTGGTTCTTAATTTCAAAGGAGTAGTGGTGGTCTTCCTGATGGAGGAAACCATGCTGACGTTCAGCCAACGTTAGCTGTTCTGTGAAGTGGTAATGATAAATAGCTTCAAGAATATCCGCTACAGTGGACAGAAGAGCAATTGACGATATGACCATATATATAGTCTGATTGGGTTTCAATATTGGATCAACCTTTGATCAGTTGGATTACAATTTGGATACGATAAAGAGCAGGAAGAAATACACCTTGAGCCTTTACCCTTTCATTTGTGAAATTTCTGGTTTTCTAATGAGCTTTTCTAACTCATATTTTGTTCCCTATATCCAACTATAGATTTTTCTCTGGGTGTAGCTTATGGTGGTTATGTATGCAATACCTTCAACCCCACATGGAAACCATGCACTTTATGCTTTAACAGAATGCCCTATTTCACTATGAATTTATTCACATAGCTTTGGTATATGCTTCTAATAACTCGTCATAATTAATTTTGTGTTCCAACCCTTAAAGTATGCTTTACTATACGCTATCACAGAAATATGCAACAAAAATGTTTTTTTTGTTCTATACTAAGTTTTGCTACATGTTGAAACCCCCACCTTTTGCTGTTGTTCCATTTAACGGGATGAAGACCACAATGAACACATCATTAATATGCTAAGCCACAAAAGACAACAAATACCGAAACGTTTCAAAGAAATTTACTGGCCCTAAAATGCATTGGAGGAACGATAAAATGAACGAATATTGGATACAATTTTGGTAGAGGGATGGGAGGGGAGGCAATGAACAAGCATACGAAACAATGAGACCCTTAAGCAAACCAATCAAGCTGAGCTGAGAAAAAATATTGAGTAAGCAAAAAAAAAAAAAAAAAAAAAACAAACAAAAACTCCCTAGCCAAAAGCACCACCCCCATTAAATTCCTGACCAACGCATCCTACCCTCTGGAATGACAACAATTTAACATGCACGTGGAGAGAAGAATATAAGAAAAAAAAACCACAGTAGGAAAGCAGATGGGGAGAATATGAAAGAATAAACAAATGCGAAAACAAATAGAAAAGCAAACTCGAATGAATGTCTGGAATGTCACAATGTTTTTTAAGCGTTGGTCCAAGTGTGAGTATGTGGGGTAATACCGTGTTGCCATTTTGCTTAAAGGCATATTAAAATTTTCCAATTGATGCACTAAATCTTGAAGAGAACGTTAGGATCTAAAAAAGTGAATGTTCATACTTTGAAGAAAACGATATTTTTATTTCCAAAGTTTTGTCTTTATATTGGGCCAGTAATATCACTCCTTTCCTTATAGACGCCTACGAGAGTGATTTCTCGCTTCTATATCCTACATCCGTAAATCGGGAACGTTTGATGTTGCCCGAAGGTTCCAATGTTTAGAAATTAATGTTAAAATTTTTGAACTAGTCTAAGGGTTATTTTTTGAACTAGTCTAAGGGTTATTTTTCAGCTCCATATACACCATACTTTGCACTTCTGTATGTATGTATATTTGTAGCAATTCAAAAAGTTCAGTATTCGGTAGGTAAAGTAAGAATTGTAAGTGCCCAACAACATCTTACCAAGTTTTCTTATTTTTTCTGAATTTTACGCCATTTTTTATTAAATGCTAAATGGCAACTCTGTTATAGACCTAGGAAGAAAATACGTTTATCAACTTTGTGAAACAAAAACACAAACATAAAGGGAATAACGGCATATGGAGACATGCTGTTAGAGAATTGCCGTAGAGAGTAATAGAGAGAGCGAGAGAAAGTTTGTATTGCATGATTCATAGGGAGAATATGCAATGGTTATGATAAGAGGAAAATGCTGATGAAACTGTTAGTAGAATGCTACGAGAGAGCAAGCCGAGAGCCTCTAAAGAGGAGTTTTCCACCCATAAGTTGGGAGCTGTGGGGAAAATTGTGGAGACAAAAACTTTTTTTTTCTTTTGTGGCAGCCGGACTGTTAACTACCAAGCAACAGGCATAAATTTGTGATTTTCAGTCTGAAATCAACCATTAAACAGGGCGTAACAAAAAATGTAGATAGGCGGTGATATTGCAAATAACGCAAAATTATTTCTTGATTTAAAAGAAAGAGTTTGTCAAGCGAAAATTTTCAAATATAAATCAATTGGTGGAAAATTTAAGTGGTTTAATGAATCAAATCGAAACCAAGGCGTATTAGTCTAATGGTATAGCCTAAAAGTAGGCTTTACTTTACAAATGCAAAAATTATAATAGCAAAAATATGTTAATCTCAAATTGTGTTTAGAAAACAAAGTATACATATATAACCCTTGATAAAAATTAATTCGTTTACCATAAATCATAATATCAATATCATAATTATTGCAATAATAAATTTATATTAAACTTCAAATTATCTTCCACTGATAATTAAACGGTTTGTTTGTATTCGCGCGCGTGTGTTTGTGTGTGCGAGTGGAGTATATCTTTTTGCCTTTGTTAAGTGGCTACTGCATTTTGGCCATGGATTTTCGAAGCCTTAACAATGGCGGCAGTGGAAACAGATTTGTCTGTCCCAGCGATAGACAATTGGCATTGAGAGCAAAGTAAATATGAGTAAAAAAATATGAACAGTATCTTCATCTACGTATGTGTGGCCATACGAACACACTTTAGCTTACAATGTTTGCATATGCTACACTGACAATCAAAAGTGTACATTATTTTAGTTTGTTAATCTAAATATGGGAAAATATTTACATTTTATAATGGTTAATTAATTTGAAGCTATTTTTTGGTTTTTATTAAATGCGACATAAATTTTTTTAGCTAAAACATCCAAAATTTTCTACATATTCCAAAATTACAAAAATGTACCTTATCTGCCTAATGTTTTCCAAATTTCGACTGGGCTCTCTGAGCCAAAGGTGAAATTTTCGACTTTTTCTTAGGAAATTGATTTTTAACTTTTACAAAAAAAAAAAAAAGTTTTCGAAATTCATGAGTAAACTAATGACCCTCCAACTTTTGAAAGAACCCTTCCAATAAATTGACTTCTATCAACCAAACTATTAAGCAATTATCAGAATAAATTCGGGTAATTCACTCAACCCAAAGTGAACTATTCTAGAACCTTCCGAAAAAAGGTTTGATAGTCGGCTACTTATTATGGAATTATAGATATTCTCACAAAAAATAAAACATTTGGAAAACAGTTATCGCAAACGACCTTTTGTTATATTTTTTTAATTTCTTCGTAAACTTCAATGTTTTATCACCAAAAATAAACTTTTGTTACAAAATTTTTATTTATTTAAATTAAAAAATACATTTTATTAAAAAATCGATTACTTTTAAATTAACCCTTTCGAAACTTATTTTTTGTTTTTGATTTGAAAAATTGTTTGTTTTAATTTTATATAGACTTAAACTCGTTTTATGAATAATGGAAAATCGAATTAATCAGCTATGTAGATTGGTATCTGGTATTTTGTTTTCAATAACTTAATATTCATATCCAATAAACTCGTATGAAAATTATAATAATAATATGAAAGTCCATTTCCTTATGAAATATCTTCTTTGAGAGAAATTAAGCCCGAATTAATTGCAAGCAAGGTAACGATTGTCTCAATTTTTTCACTTGCTTTTAAATAAAAATGTTTAGCAACAGAAGAACATTTCTTCTTTTTTTTGTCAAAATTGTCGTTACTCACAAAAGATAACTCTTCTTTCACAATTTTCAATTATGTTTTCTCCAGTCCTACAACTCTGCCAACATTTTTTGAATTTGGGGGCGCTTCTGAGAATCCTCACTACGTCGAAAACAGTCGTATACGATATCCAAAACTCCTCGGAAAAGCGCCGTCACTATTGAGAAGTTGTACCACGCCAAGTTACTACAAAAAAGTATCGCATGAGTGCAATTATTAGGTGCCCTTCTGGATACATTTAGAAGGATGACAATAAGGGCCCCTTCAAACAATCAGAGAAAGTGCATTTTAAGATTGTTGTAAAAGAATCATTGTGGTCATGTGGTCAAGTAAAACACAATGTTTATTAATTTTATTATACATTTATAAATTCTCATAAATACCACATTTATACGACTATCACATCACATTTAACATATTTTTATGCATTAATAAAATATTGATGTTGAGTTACAAGTTGCAAGTTACATGATGTCTATCAGCTATTTCTTTTATTCCCAATGGAGGCAGCGTGTCTGCAAAAATATTTGAAAAACTATTACTTTATTCCATTTGGAAATTCAAAAATTGTTCACCAATATACCTTTCACAATTTTAAGCGAAATAACTATGTTTTCAGCACTTCATTATCGTTTTTATTTAAATAACTTATAAGAAGCTAGTTGTGTTTGGTGTTTCACAAAATATAAAATGGCTCTTGTAACAATAGTGATGGCAAAATACTTTCAGGCGAATAGTGATGGTAAAATACTATCACAGTTGGCGATTGTTGCAGTGTCACTTACGAGTCTGCGGTAGCGATGAGGATGAAATGGAACTTTGAAATGCTGGCAGGGAAAGGCCTTTGTGGCTGTGATGGCGACCTCATTCGATTGGTGTGTGCGATAAGTGCATTTACATCGTGAAATGGGAAGTTTTTGTTTGTCAAGGGAGATAGTTTTTAAATTCAACTTTAAAGAGAATGATTTATAAGAGAAGAGAATTTCATTTCAATAAAACCTTGTTTCGGAGAAAAGTATTTCTTCTTTGGGACCACCCTCATATGGTCCAATAAAAAGTTTTTCTGCATAGTTTCAAATCAATATCTTATTTTATTTGGACTGACATCGTCAAAACTACGTAGAATTTCAGAACAGTCAAGAATATGTAAATTGTATGGGGGTGTCTGGACAGTATATCGATAAAGTTGTTGAAAAATGTCACTAACTTGCACATCTCTAATACATTGCCCTCGAATATATAGTGTTAATGTTATATATAAAGGCCGGTATGCACCTCTAGCGAAAAATTTCATTCCCATAAGAAATGCATTGCTATTTATGCTAACGAAATTTTCGGTAGCGTTCAATTTCGTAAGCTGGTACGCACCTCTAATGAAAATAACAGGGTTGTCAAAAGCATATTATGGCAGCAAACATTTAATTTATTACAATCATTGTGTGCGTAAAAGTTTTAAAAGGTCTGTAAATAATAAACAATTTATTTGAGGAATGTTTGGAACATATATTAACAATTTTTAAAAGCGATTAGCTGGTTTAAAATTTGTGTACACAGCCCTGTTTTTTTGTTGTAGACTTAAATAAATTTTTGCTACCGAAAATTTCGCTAGATGTGCATACCGGCCTTAATGTTAACAAATATTGAGCAATGTGATATTACTCGATGACTGTGACAGTCCAAAGCAAAATATTGCAATAACATACCCTCACCTAGGATCAATTCTCGTATTCGTTCCTTGGAGCAACAGACGCAAAATTTGACTCTGCCAAACTGCTACAATGTATTGTTGTCAATTACTATATACAAACATAACATTCTACCGTTACATTACAATTCCTAATCAAATTCCTATACACATATTGAAATATTCACCCTTACCCACATAGGTCTGTTAATTCTGGCTATCCCCCCACAAAAAGTCAACAGAAATCCCACAATATCGTAACAAGCAATCATGTCACAATCACAAAAATATTTACATATTCATGAAGTGTAGCCGATGACGACTCTCTCGTATTTACTTATATGTAACATAAACATGTAAGTAAATACATGTGTAAGTAAGTATGTATATAGGAATGTCGATGAGAGTGCCTTTTGGAATATGCATATGTGTGTGTGGAAAATACTTGAACTTCAACTTCAATATTGAATGCAATTACAAGCGAATAACGAACGATGATAACAACCAACTGAAATAACCACAAATTATTATTAAGTTTATTTTCAAATGTTTGCTTTGGATAAGAACCGCACGCATATATGTACATACATACAAATGTCCTGCACTCACATAACTGTACACAACAAATAAACGGAAAGACCATGTTGTTTTCATTGTATGTTAAGGTGGTTCATGTTGTCTACATTTATAGTTTGAAGTTTTATGTGAGGGGTGTGTTGGTATCGTTCAACATTGCATGTTAAGTTGGTTTTATGAATGCGAATGAATTTTTTAATTTTAATTGTTAGCAATTGCAATGATACAAATGCCTATAGAAGGTGTGGAAAATCTCACTAACTTTTCTATGCCACCCACAGCCATATAAACCCAGCCCTGCTTAATATCTAATAAACACACATTTGCTTTTATGATTGTTACATTACGTTCTTCAATTGGATGTATGAATAAACAAACGAACACATGTGTTTGTTTTTGTTTTTTGCTATGATGATGTATGCATATATTTTTCGTTGTTTTCGCCAAAAACACACAACTGGATTATTACATTAACATTTCATTGGAATTTCTAATGGAATAATAATAACATTGGAAATTCACTAGACGCAATGTAAACACAAGTGGAGTGTTACAGTATTGCGAAGTTTAACGGTCATGGAGCAAAAAATTCATCCCAATGAAATTTTCTACAAAAATACATGAACCATATACATACTATATATGTATGTACATATTTTTTTATGCAATTTAATTTAATACATTGAAAAAAATTTTGTAATGAGGCCAAAGATTTTATGTCCTTAAAATACGAATGTGAATTTTGCTTTGAATAGAAGACGTATTTCTCTGATATAAAGTTTTTTTTCCTTGTCCAAAAGATGATACACTTTTCAAAGAAGTCATTTTGTCCTTATCCGACTTAAAAACTGGTATCTTAACATAAAAGAAAAATTTGGTTGCCTAAGGTGTGGCATGGCTTTAATAATTCTGACAAATTTTCTTCAAAATTAATGAAATTGTCTTTAAAATTGTTGACTTTTTGTATCTCTACTACAAAGCAAAAATGCGTTCAAAAATAGGATATGTTTTTCAATACTTTATTTAAAGACTATTTTACTTGAAACATAGCATGATTTCTACGTAAAATCGAGTCTGAATTTGAAAATTTAAGTAGTTAACACATTTTTAAAGCACATGAAGAAAAAGGCTGAAAAAATCATATATCATAGAATCAAGTATGCAAAACTAAAATATAAAAGAGAATTATGTCTTAAATATATCCTTACTTCAATTCTCCGCTTCTTTGGCTCGGAATCAATATCAAAAAAATTATTAGTGCAAAGACAAAATCTTTGGAACAGGGTATTTTTCAGGGTAAATATAACAGACAATTAGTACTGAATTTTGCTTTCTGGGCCTACTATAACAGGTTGGCTGATAAGTCCCCGGTCTAACAAAGAAAACCACTTTTTTGGTCAAAATTCGTGTTTTTATTCAACATAGTTCCCTTCAAGAGCGATATAACGATTATAACGACCTTCCAATTTTTTGATACCATTTTGGTAGTACTCCTTCGGTTTTGCCTCAAAATAGGCCTCAGTTTCGGCGATCACCTCTTCATTGCAGCCAAATTTTTTCCCTGCGAGCATCCTTTTGAGGTCTGGGAACAAGAAAAAGTCGCTGGTGGCCAGATCTGGAGAATACTGTGGGTGGGTAAGCAATTCGAAGCCCAATTCATGAATTTTTGCCATCGTTCTCAATGACTTGTGGCACGGTGCGTTGTCGTGGTGGAACAACACTTTTTTCTTCTTCATATGGGGCCGTTTTGCCGCGATTTCGACCTTCAAACGCTCCAATAACGCCATATAATAGTCACTGTTGATGGTTTTCCCCTTCTCAAGATAATCGATAAAAATTATTCCATACGCATCCCAAAAAACAGAGGCCATTACTTTGCCAGCGGACTTTTGAGTCTTTCCGTGCTTCGGAGATGGTTTACCGGTCGCTGTCCACTCAGCCGACTGTCGATTGGACTGAGGAGTGTAGTGATGGAGCCATGTTTCATCCATTGTCACATATCGACGGAAAAACTCGGGTGTATTACGAGTTAACAGCTGCAAACACCGCTCAGAATCATCAACACGTTGTTGTTTTTGGTCAAATGTGAGCTCGCGCGGCACCCATTTTGCACAGAGCTTCCGCATATCCAAATATTGATGAATGATATGACCAACACGTTCCTTTGATATCTTTAAGGCCTCTGCTATCTCGATCAACTTCATTTTACGGTCATTCAAAATCATTTTGTGGATTTTTTTGATGTTTTCGTCGGTAACCACCTCTTTCGGGCGTCCACTGCGTTTACCGTCCTTCGTGCTCATTTCACCACGCTTGAATTTTGCATACCAATCAATTATTGTTGATTTCCCTGGGGCAGAGTCCGGAAACTCATTATCAAGCCAAGTTTTTGCTTCCACCGTATTTTTCTCCTTCAGAAAACAGTATTTTATCAAAACACGAAATTCCTTTTTTCCCATTTATTTCACAATAACAAAAGTTGCTTCACAAAAGACGCTCTATCTCACAAACTAATTGACTTACAGACGTCAAATTTTGACACGAATCATTCGAAGGTTGGTACTATATAAAAATAATATGCATTTAATACTAGCGACGCCATCTATGTGTCAGACCGGGGATTTATCAGCCAATCTGTTATCATATGGGATCACAGGCTCGTCCTCTCATCCCTCTGATACTTTTTATTTTCTTTGTATCAATCCATTCTCTTGTCATGATCAGTTTGATAGACAGACCACCAAAAAAGGAGTGTGAGATAGCCTGAAACTTATTTTTGCTATAGGTTGTCGGATATTATGAATATTTTCATCATGGGTATAAAGCCAATACCGATGCTAACTTTAGTTTTCATTCCCTAAGTCCATATCGGTCTTTAATTAGTTATATCTTACATATAGACCGTTCCAATTCACCTGAAATTCGGTATGTGATATCACAGCTGATAACAATTGTTTGGAATTTCCGATGTATGAGATTGAATCTTAGACCCTTTGTGCGTAAAGGTGTGTTCGGTTTTCGAGCTGAAAACCACTTTATTTACGCTATTACTTTTCATGAAATAATCAAAATTATAAATGAAAACAAAACCTATTCCCATTATGTCTTGCCGAAATACCTATTCCCATAATGTCTTGTCGAAATTTAGTGGAACAAGAAAATGCGCATCAATTGAGTTAATTTATCTGCTTTATATTGTACTGTTTTAATAAAGTAAACGCGACAATTTCAACTCGAAAAGCGAACATAGTACTTACCTTAAGCCGTGGTATGCTCACCAGCCAACTCTCAATTTTGTTTCTTACCGAAAATATACGATTAACAATTCCAACCATTTTAAGTCAATTTACATTGCTCACTACATCTCACATGCTTAAGTTTTTAAAGAGCAATAGAAATACAGCAAATATATGGAGGGCAAGGCAAAGCAACAAATGGGGTCACTAATTAAGACAAGGATTCGCATTTGCACTTACCCATACCAACAACAATAAAACCATTACTCTACCATTCTCATCGCTCTTTAGCATAGCATACTCTCTTCCCACACTATGTCGAAGAATGTGGGAGAGATGTGGAGCGATATAGACGACGCCGTTATTGTCGTCAATTATAAGGATGCTGCGGATGCGGTCACTGACGCTGTTAAAGACTGTTGTTATTATTATTTTTGTCGCCGTTACCCATGGTGTAATGGCGAGTTATCGTTGTCTAATGTTAGTTGTTGTTGTTGTTGTTGTAACTGTTGATTTTAGCTTACTTAATGCCTGTTAAGTATATCCAAGTGCTGATTCGTTTTGTCTTTGTATGTGGCATGAGTATTCACATCTCTAAGAATAAGTGTATGTGTTCTAATATTTTTGCTATTTGTACATCCTTGAGTTTTGTTTTTCACATTCAATAACTTTAATTACATAGATGTTTTATTTCGTTTTTCTAGTTTTCGTATAAAAGGAAAGAAAAATACGAGTATTTCTTTGTTTATCTTCTTCTCCTTTTAAGACATAAACTGTTTATAAACGTAATTAACTTCGTTATCAATTAATGCGAATTTAATTAGCCACAATTTTGAATGGTAAACCACTGAGTAGGGGCGGGATAGGGCAGGGACGTTTTAAATAAAACTTAAATGAGAACAATAGGAAGGCAACATAATACTTTACATGTGGAAAATCTTTATTAACTATTTTAGGATAAATTGAAATCCCCAAAAAATATATATTTTTTTTTATTATTATAGCAAGTATCATTTAAAAACTAATAACAATAAATCCTGCTGTAGCTGACTTTATGATATCCGAAAATGAACCCTAATGTATTCTAAATATCTTAACTCAAAACAAGTATAAACGGCCGTAAGATCGGCCAGGCCGAATCTTATGTACCCTCCACCATGGATTGCGTAGAAACTTGTACGAAAGACTGTCATCCACAATCGAATTACTTGGGTTGTGGTATCTTAAATCGTTTTCTAAATTGTGAGTTAGTCCATACGTTGTATATACTAGACAAAAAATGTATGTGTAGGTAAGTCTACAATTACGAATCGATATGGACTTTTGCACTTACGAATCGATATGGACTTTTGCACGGCACGTAGGGAGCCAGAATTGAAATATGGGGGTCGCTTATATGGGGGCTATATAAAATTATTGATATGGACTAATTTTTGTGTGATTGGGGATCGATTTATCTGAGGGCTATATATAACTATGGACCTAGTTAGGCATGGTTGTTAACGGCCATATACTAGCACAATGTACAAAATTTAAACTGACTCGGATGAAATTTGCTCCTCCAAGAGGCTCCAAAACCAAATCTAGGGATCGGTTTATATGAGGGCTATATATGATTATGGACTGATATGGACCACTTTTGGCATGGTTGTTAAATATTATAACCACCACCACGTACAAAATTTCAACCAGATCGGATGAATTTTGCTTCTCCAAAAGGCACCGGAGGTCAAATCTGGGGATCGGTTTATATGGGTGCTATATATAATTATGGACTGATATGAACCAATTCCTGCATGGTTGTTAGATACCATATACTAACATCACGTACCATATTTCAACCGAAAAATCTGTGGATCGGTTTATATGGGGACTATATATAATTATGAACCGATTTCGCATGGCCATTTTTTGCATGGCCATTAGAGACCGTATACTTACACCATGTACCAAATTTCAGCCGGATCGGATGAAATTTGCTTCTCTTAGAGGCTCCGCAATCCAAATCGGGGATCGGTTTATATGGGGGCTATGTATAATTATAGACCTATGTGGACCAATTTTTACATAGTTGTTAGAGACCATGTACTAACACCATGTACCAAATTTCAGCCGGATCGGATGAAATTTGCTTGTCTTAGTGGCTCCGAAAGCCAAATCGGGGGATCGGTTTATATGGGGGCTATATATAATTATGGACCGATGCGGACCAATTTTTGCATAGTTGTTAGAGACCATATACTAACACCATGTACCAAATTTCAGCCGAATCGGATGAAATTTGCTTGTCTTAGTGGCTCCGAAAGCCAAATCGGGGGATCGGTTTATATGGGGGCTATATATAATTATGGACCGATGCGGACCAATTTTTGCATGGTTGTTAGAGACCTTATACTAACACCATGTACCAAATTTCAGCAGGATCGGATGAAATGTGCTCCTCTTAGAGGGCCTGCAAGCCAAATTTGGGGGTCCGTTTATATGGAGGCTATACGTAAAAGTGGACCGATATGGCCCATTTTCAATACCATCCGACCTACATCAATAACAACTACTTGTGCCAAGTTTCAAGTGGATAGCTTGTTTCGTTCGGAAGTTAGCGTGATTTCAACAGACGGACGGACGGACGGACATGCTCAGATCGACTCAGAATTTCACCACGACCCAGAATATATATACTTTATGGGGTCTTAGAGCAATATTACGATGTGTTACAAACGGAATGACAAAGTTAATATACCCCCATCCTATGGTGGAGGGTATAAAAAGAACAATTGTTTTGGAAATGTGAAAATCAATCAATCCATCTAGTCTGATTTCAACCAGAAGTCATGGCTCAATTTAATTAAAAAGAAAATTCAGAATCAAAGGTGGATATATTCTACATGGTTTCATTTGAATATGAAAAAGGTTTCATTTGATCTGAAAAAAAGTTGCATTTGAAATTTAAAAGCAATCATTGGAAGTATATATGTGGTGTAGGGTCCGGCATCAATTTATGGTTACATTTTCATTTAGGTTCATGTTGCTATTCCTGGCCACATAGTGATGTATGGTTTAAATACAATATTACCACAATTTCCTCAATTGTCTCTATTAAATATTGGCGGTTCTCATTTTTTGTGGATTTTTTTAGGCTGGGAAAGCTGTTTGTTTAGTCTGTGTGTGTTTCTTTGAATTTATTTATTTTTTTTCTGGCACCTGGGATACTACTTGCATAAATGTTAAGGGATTTGGTTTTTATTTGTTTTTCAATGTAAGAAACTCAGGGTTCATTTGCATATTATTCTCTCGCTAAATATACGCTGTTTATTTTTAGTAGGCTTTTATGGAAAATCTGAAAGTGTTGTGAGTTATCATTGCAGAATATTTGAATAAATATTATGTAAAACATTTCAATTCTTAGGAACTTCTAGGGAATATGCTTTATTTATACACCTAAGTAAACTGGTTAAAGCAAATATTTGCAATCTGTGATTTATGTAATCAGAAAGAAAATCTAAAATTATTTAACAACTCAAAAACTTTTGAGTTAAGGCCATCATGAATGATATTAACTCATATTTATTTATGATAATTGCTTAAATTTATGAATTTATGACCACTGTATTCTTAATGCTTAAGTTTTTATGATCTATACCATAAGATGTGGGTATAATATTTCAGAGGAGGATAACCATACTAACATCACGTACCAAATTTCAACCGGATCGGATGCAATTTGCTCCTCCAAGAGGCTCTGGAATTCAAATCTAGGAATCGGTTTAATGCAGGGCTATATATAATTGTGGCCCTATACGGAGCAATTTTGACAAAGGTTATTAAAGGGCATATAACATATTGATATCACCAAATTTCAACCGGATCGCATGAAATTTTCTCCTCCAAGAGGTTCCGGAATCAAATCTGGCGATCGGTTTATATAGGGATTATATATAATCATGGACCAGTGTGTACAAATTTTTGCAAAATTTCTCATCTAAGAGGTACCGAAATTTATGGCCAACTTGCAATACCATCCAACCTACATCAATAACAGCTACACCCTCAAAAAAAAAAATCGCTTCTGTAACATATGCCCCAAACACATTTTGCTTCAAGCATAGATATTTTCAGGATTGGTCCAAACAAAATATTGTTTGTATTGTTAAAACATATTATGTTTCACCTCAGGCATACACTGGTAGGAAAAAATTTTAATGAAATTTTCTTTGTGTATATATATATTTTTAAGTTGCCAATTGGTTAATTCCTTTATTTTACTTGCGGCATACTCTCTAGGTCCTCTTTTACTTGCGACATACTCTCTAGGTTCCTCACCAACTAAATTTGGAAAAATTTTCTATATAAATAAAATTTTGACAAAATTTTCTACAGAAATAACATTTTGAGAATATTTTCCATAGAAAAAAAATTTTAAAAAAATTTTCTATAGAAATAAAATTTGGACAAATATCTCTATAGAAATAAAATTTTGACAGAATCTTCTATAGAAATAAAATTTTGAGAAAATTTTCTATATAAATACAATTTTGAGAAAATTTTCTATGGGAATAAAATTTTGACAAAATTTTCTATAGAAATAAAATTTTGAGAAAATTTTCTATAGAAATAAAATTTTAACAAAATTTTCTATAGAAATAAAATTTTGAAAAATTTTTCTATAGAAATAAAATTTTGACAAAATTTTCTATAGAAATAAAATTTTGACAAATTTTTCTATAGAAATAAAATTTTGACAAAATTTTCTATAGAAATAAAATTTTTACAAAATTTTCTATAGAAATAATAATTACAAAATTTCCTATAGAAATACAATTTTGACAACATTTTCTATAGAAATAAAATTTTGTGTTTCGTTTTTTATTGTGTGTTGACTAAACTACAAGAGTAGCTTAACCAACAGAGGAAAAGAATGTTTGTCAAATTTATTTGGGTTATTTCGGCTATCATAAACCTTTTTTCGGAAGGTTCAAGAGTGGTTCACCATGGGTTTAGTGAACTGCCTGAATTTATTCTGATAATTGGTTGATAGTTTTGCTGCAAATAGAGGATGCTGATGAGGAATGTGGTAATTCCGAAACGTGCGTCCATCCAACCATCTTGCAGTCTATAGGGCTTTGCCCAAATAAATTTGACAAACATTCTTTTCCTCTGTTGGTTAAGCTACTCTTGTAGTTTAGTCAACACAATGGTTTTAAAGCTGAGATCAAAACAACAAATATGAAATAAAATGTTGACAAAATTTTTTATAGAAATACAATTTTGACAGAATCTTCTATAGAAATAAAATTTTGAGAAAATTTTCTATATAAATACAATTTTGAGAAAATTTTCTATAGGAATAAAATTTTGACAAAATTTTCTATAGAAATAAAATTTTGAGAAAATTTTCTATAGAAATACAATTTTGAGAAAATTTTCTATAGAAATAAAATTTTAACTAAATTTTCTGTAGAAATAAAATTTTGACAAAATTTTCTATAGAAATAAAATTTTGACAAAATTTTCTATAGAAATAATAATTACAAAATTTCCTATAGAAATACAATTTTGACAACATTTTCTATAGAAATAAAATTTTGTGTTTCGTTTTTTATTGTGTGTTGACTAAACTACAAGAGTAGCTTAACCAACAGAGGAAAAGAATGTTTGTCAACTTTATTTGGGTTATTTCGGCTATCATAAACCTTTTTTCGGAAGGTTCAAGAGTGGTTCACCATGGGTTTAGTGAACTGCCTGAATTTATTCTGATAATTGGTTGATAGTTTTGCTGCAAATAGAGGATGCTGATGAGGAATGTGGTAATTCCGAAACGTGCGTCCATCCAACCATCTTGCAGTCTATAGGGCTTTGTCCAAATAAATTTGACAAACATTCTTTTCCTCTGTTGGTTAAGCTACTCTTGTAGTTTAGTCAACACAATGGTTTTAAAGCTGAGATCAAAACAACAAATATGAAATAAAATGTTGACAAAATTTTTTATAGAAATACAATTTTGACAGAATCTTCTATAGAAATAAAATTTTGAGAAAATTTTCTATATAAATAAAATTTTGACAAAATTTTCTATGGAAATAAAATTTTGACAAAATTTTCTATAGAAATAAAATTTTGACAAAATTTTCTATAGAAATAAAATTTTGACAAAATTTTCTATAGAAATAAAATTTTGACAAAATTTTCTATAGAAATAAAATTTTGACAAAATTTTCTATATAAATTAAATTTTGAGAAAATTTTCTATGTAAATAAAATTTTGAGAAAATTTTCTATATAAATAAAATTTTGACAGAATTTTCTATAGATATAAAATTTCATTTCTAAAATTTTGACAAAATTTTCAATAGAAATACAATTTTTGACATAATTTCCTATAGAAATAAAATTTTGACAAAATTTTCTATAGAAATAAAATTTTGACCAAATTTTCTATAGAAATGAAATTTTGACGAAATTTTCTATAGAAATAAAATTTTGACAAAATTCTCTATAGAAATAAAATTTTGAGAAAATTGTTTATAGAAATCAAATTTTGACAGAATCTTCTATAGATATAAAATTTTGTGAAAAATTTCTGCGGAAATAAAATTTTGACAAAATTTTCAATAGAAATAAAAAAAAATTTCTATAGAAATAAATTGTTGTAAAAATTTTCTATAGAAATAAAAATTTGTGAAAATTTTGAATGGAAATAAAATTTTGACATAATTTTCTATAAAAATAAAATTTTGATAAATTAAATTGTAAGGCAACTTTAGGTTTTTATACCAATTAATTGATATGCTAGCTTTTTATACCGATCTCTATCTCCACCATAACTAATTTTGTAATGATTCAAGTTCATGGAGAAAAGTATATGCGATATGGTCGTAACATTGACCTTTTCCTGTTGATTTTGTTTAGATTTCAAAAACAAAATTAAAAATTATTGTGATACACATTTAATTTGGTTTTGTACAGCTGAATTTTGTGCATCACAAAACAAATTGAACAAATATATAAAAAGTAAAAAAAAGACTGAAAACAATTTCGTTTAAAAATATCCGCAGGGAAAATAATAAGGCTATGGATGTCTTCAATTTAATCATTTTACCCAAACATATTTAATATTTAAAGGTTTCTATAACAATTTATGAACAAAAGGAGAAAGGAAATTCGAAACGCTTAATCAAAACATATATATAGCCTGGCTAATGTTTCAATATTAACCCCCGCATATTTCTATTATCGTTTTTTGCCTTGAGCTAACCATACACAATGGTAGAGGATAGTATAACTTTGTGCATACATTTTGTAACTTTCCGAAGGAGATGAAATAAATTCATAATGTTTCATAAACTCATATATATCAAATTGTCAAAAATATTTTTCTAATTTAATTTATTCCTCTATATGTTTTTAAGTGTACAGGTTGATATTACAGTGACTTTAGCGCTATAGATTGTTTTTAGAAATTGAAATTCAATTAATGAAGCTCATAGGAATATAATAATTCCAATATTTAAGTTTGATAGTGAAATGGAACAAGAAGGGTAAAAAATATTTATGTTGTATTTTCCTACAAAAATTCATATGAATTTTAAATACTTGTAATATGCACAAGTCTACTGGCAATTAATATCAATCATACGCATCTGTTACTTTATTCTATTGTAGCAGCGAATTACTACTAAATAATCGTACACGCCTACAATTATAATTTATGGAAGCTATTATCAATTAATGGGAAATTTAATTAACTCTCCTAACTTCCTATAAAAACAAGCAGAACAGTTATCAATTTGTTATTATTTCAAAGAAATGCTGTACCATACCTAGCATCAACACAAAACCTTAACATATTATATTTTCGGAGAATTCAAGATACAGGGGATATTTAAAGGCAATTTCAATTTAGAAAATTAATAAATGTTTGTATTTGATTTGATATAATTGCCAAAGTCGCAAAATCGATTTTTTGTCAAAAAAGACGACATATTTTTGAATTTCGTATTTCATAAAATTTTGTACTTATTGTATTTTAGACTCACTTAAACTATTCAGTCCATTGTGATACCACATTGGTGAACTCAAAAAAACTCACTCACTCAAACAAAAGTTTACTTGGATCCACAGATTTTGACCTTCCTTTAAGGATTTTGGTATTGATTCCGAGCTAAAGATGCGGCTTCTTTAAAATAAAGACATTCTGTAGGGACCTCCCTGGCTTTAAATCTACGATCGATAAAATTGAAATTGGATACAGATCTCATTCATCGAATTTTTATTCTCTGTTTGCGATGTATTAATAAAGGTATTCATGTACAAACAAATTCGAGTTTCAAAATCCAAATTATGCCAAGTACTTCAAAGTAAAAACTGTTTTTGTAATGCTAAAAAAACTTTAAACCAAAGATGCAAATCCTTAAAATAAATCTTAGCCTATATTTGAAGCATTTTTATCTTAAATTTAAAAACTCAATATGTCAGTTGAGTTAAAGACGATTTCTTTTTTCTTTATTTTAAGGAACATTTGCCTTACTTCAAAGATCTACACAGGGATGCAAAATTTCAAGATTTGTGTCCTAAATTTAATGAAAAAAAAATTATGAAACAAGGATTATAAACTTTCTTTTAATTAAAATGTCATTATTTTAAAGAATTTTGTTCTTAGCATTGCGTAAATTTCGAGTCCTAAAATTTAAGTTGCATAATCTTCAATATTAGATCAATATTTTTTTCAGTGCAGGGACTTCCTTTTTATAGCCGAGTCCGAACGGCGTTTCACACGTAGAGAAGCTTTGAAACACTCAGAAATGTTACCAGCATTAAATCGTAGTAAATCTTTGGTCTCTGTGGTCATATGAGTATTAATGGGAGCTATATCTAAATCAGATTTCTATAGAAACTTTTGTCATTATTTCTATAGAAAATTGTGTCAAAATTATTTTCGCATAGAAAATTTTGTCAACACTTTATTCCCAGAAAAAATGTCAAAATTTTATTTCTATAGAAAATTTTGTCAAAATTGTATTCCTATAAAAAGTTTGTCAAATTTTGATTGCTATAGAAAATATTGTCAAAATTTTGATTTCTATAGAAAATATTGTAAAAATTGTATTCCTATAGAAAATTTTGTCAAAATTTTTTTCCTATAGAAAATTTTGTCAAATTTTTTCCTATAGATAATTTTCTCAAATGTTTATCCTACAGAAAAAATTTAATTCTATAGAAAATTTTCCCTAAATTTTATTTCTATAGAAATTTTTCTCAAAATTGTATTTCTGTAGAAAATGTTCTCAAAATTTTATTTCTATAGAAAAATTTCTCAAAATTTTATTTTTATAGAAAATCTTCTCAAAATGGTATTTCTAATTTTATTTCTATGAAAAATTTTCTCAAAATTTTCTCAAAATTTTTTCTCTAAATTTTTGTTTATAGAAAATTTTTTCTCTAAATTTTATTTCTATAGAAAATTTTCTCAAAATTGTATTCCTATAAAAAATTTTGTCAAAATTTTTTCCTATAGAAAATTTTGCCAAAATTTTATTTCTATGGAAAATTTTGTCAAAATTTTATTCCTATAGAAAATTGTGTCAAAATTGTATTCCTATAAAAAGTTTGTCAAATTTTGATTTCTATAGAAAATATTGTCAAAATTGTATTCCTATAGAAAATTTTGTCAAAATTTTATTCCTATAGAAAATTTTGTCAAATTTTTTTCTATAGAAAATGTTGTCAATTTTTTCCTATAGATAAAGTTGTCAAATTTTTATCCTACAGAAAAATTTTATTTCTATAGAAAATTTTCTCAAAATTGTATTTCTGTAGAAAATGTTCTCAAAATTTTATTTCTATAGAAAATTTTCTCAAAATTTTATTTTTATAGAAAATCTTCTCTAAATGGTATTTCTAATTTTATTTCTATGAAAAATTTTCTCAAAATTTTCTCAAAAATTTTTTCTCTAAATTTTTGTTTATAGAAAATTTTTTCTCTAAATTTTATTTCTATAGAAAATTTTCTCAAAATTGTATTCCTATAGAAAATTTTGTCAAATTTTTTTCTATAGAAAATGTTGTCAATTTTTTCCTATAGATAAAGTTGTCAAATTTTTATCCTACAGAAAAATTTTATTTCTATAGAAAATTTTCTCAAAATTGTATTTCTGTAGAAAATGTTCTCAAAATTTTATTTCTATAGAAAAATTTCTCAAAATTTTATTTTTATAGAAAATCTTCTCAAAATGGTATTTCTAATTTTATTTCTATGAAAAATTTTCTCAAAATTTTCTCAAAAATTTTTTCTCTAAATTTTTGTTTATAGAAAATTTTTTCTCTAAATTTTATTTCTATAGAAAATTTTCTCAAAATTGTATTCCTATAAAAAATTTTGTCAAAATTGTATTCCTATAAAAAATTTTGTCAAAATTTTTTCCTATAGAAAATTTTGCCAAAATTTTATTTCTATGGAAAATTTTGTCAAAATTTTATTCCTATAGAAAATTGTGTCAAAATTGTATTCCTATAAAAAGTTTGTCAAATTTTGATTTCTATAGAAAATATTGTCAAAATTGTATTCCTATAGAAAATTTTGTCAAAATTTTATTCCTATAGAAAATTTTGTCAAATTTTTTTCTATAGAAAATGTTGTCAATTTTTTCCTATAGATAAAGTTGTCAAATTTTTATCCTACAGAAAAATTTTATTTCTATAGAAAATTTTCTCAAAATTGTATTTCTGTAGAAAATGTTCTCAAAATTTTATTTCTATAGAAAATTTTCTCAAAATTTTATTTTTATAGAAAATCTTCTCAAAATGGTATTTCTAATTTTATTTCTATGAAAAATTTTCTCAAAAAAATTTTTTATAGAAAATTTTTTCTCTAAATTTTATTTCTATAGAAAATGTTCTCAAAATTGTATTCCTATAAAAAATTTTGTCAAAATTGTATTCCTATAAAAAATTTTGTCAAAATTGTATTCCTATAAACAATTTTGTCAAAATTGTATTCCTATAAAAAATTTTGTCAAAATTTTTTCCTATAGAAAATTTTGCCAAAATTTTATTCCTAGAAAAAATTTTGTCAAAATTGTATTCCTATAAAAATTTTGTCAAATTTTGATTTCTATAGAAAATATTGTCAAAATTTTATTCCTATAGAAAATTTTGTCAAATTTTTTCCTATAGATAATTTTGTCAAATCTTTATCCTACAGAAAAATTTTATTTCTATAGAAAATTTTCTCTAAATTTTATTTCTATAGAAAATTTTCTCAAAATTGTATTTCTGTAGAAAATGTTCTCAAAATTTAGTTCTATAGAAAATTTTCTCAAAATTTTATTTTTATAGAAAACCTTTTCAAAATGGTATTTCTAGAGAAAATTTTCTCAAAAAAACATATGCACTAACTTATAATACCCAAATTCACATGGTGCAATTAACTAATTTCCATGAACTAAACTAAAGTTAAACCGGCTATTTAAATTGTATACCTTTCTACAGGCATCATATCTCATAGCATGAGGACTTCTTATACCAACTTAAGATGATTTCGTAATAGGTACCTATTAAAGGCAAATTCAATGACTTTTTCTAGCAATCAGCTTGACGTTTAAAAGTGATTTTGTCCAGTCCGAGAGTACTGTCTAGAAATTACCCTGAGAGTCCTTTGGATTTAATTATGTATGACCTAGAGTAATTATCATTGATTTCAACATTCTCGTGAGCTGATAACGTTAACGCATCGCCAAGGTTCAATTGCAACATATACTATGAAATGGCTAACGTCGTCCCATGATGGATGTTATTAAACCTTGAAAATCGTTGATTTATAATGAAATTTGATATACAAAAACATAACAGAAACAGATATGGAAGGACAATAACAAGGATTTTTAAATTCATCTAAAGTGTATGTATGACTCCACTGGAATTTTCCAATGTCCTTTTAATAACTAGATTAAAAGAAAACAATGGCCAATATAAAATATGAATCAAGAGCTGGACTGTTTGCCTTGAATTGTCTGTCTATTGGGAGAAATTTTATGAAATGGAAGATTTTTGAATTATGGCCATCAAGTGTTTGGTTTCATATTGGAAAACAAAGATAAATTGTACAAAAACTCCCCAAAGCTATTTTGCAATTTGAAAACTGTCACAATAGATGGCATGATTGTTGGTGAAGGATTGCAGTAATAATCAGTGTTACCAATATTTTTTCTGGTTCTTGACGTTTTCGTCCCACGGCTGCCATTCGTGCCAAAAATAATCTAAAATAATCTAATTTTAAAGAAAATTTTACAACTAATTTACCAAATTTAAAAAATCTTATTTTGAAGTTTTAGATCAAATTTTTGTGGTTAGTATGATAAAAAAGTTTTTTTTTTCTTGGAATAATTGAAGGACCCCTCCATCAGCGACATTTTTCTGGGTATGAGAAAACACGGAAATTAAAATGTTTAATGATATTAAATTTATAGAAGATTTTGTCAAATTTTTATTTCTATAGCAAATGTTCTCAAAATGTTATTTCTATAGAAAATTTATCTCAAAATTGTATTTCTATAGAAAATTTTCTCAAAATTTTATTTCTACAGAAAATGTTGTCAAAATTTTATTTCTATAGAAAATTTTGTTAAAATTTTATTTCTATAGAAGATTTTCTCAAAATTTTATTTCTATAAAAATTTTTCTCATTTTGTTTCAATAGAAAAATTTCTTAAAATTTTATTTACATAGAAAATTTTGTCAAAATTTTATTTCTATAGAAAATTTTGACACAATTTTATTTCTATCGAAAATTTTGTCAAAATTTTATTTCTATCGAAAATTTTGTCAAAATTTTATTTCTATAGAAAATGTTGTCTTTATTTTATTTCAATAGAAAATTTTGTCAAAATTTTATTTCTATAGGAAATTTTGTCAAAATTTTATTTCTATAAGTAATATTGTCAAAATTTTATTTCTATAGGAGATTTTGTCACAATTTTATTTCTATCGAAAATTTTGTCAAAATTTTATTTCTATAGAAATTTCTGTCAAATAAAATTTTGACAAAATTTTTATTTCTATAGCAAATGTTCTCAAAATTTTATTTCTACAGAAAATTTTCTCAAAATTCTATTTCTATAGAAAAATTTCTCAAAATTTTATTTCTACAGAAAATGTTGTCAAAATTTTATTTCTATAGAAAATTTGGTTAAAATTTTATTTCTATAGAAAATTTTCTCAAAATTTTATTTCTATAAAAATTTTTTGTCAAAATTTTATTTCTAGAAAAAATTTTCTCATTTTGTTTCTATAGAAAAATTTCTTAAAATTTTATTTCCATAGAAAATTTTCTCAAAATTTTACTTATATAGAAAATTTTGTCAAAATTTTATTTCTATAGAAAATTTTGTCAAAATTTTATTTACATAGAAAATTTTGTCAAAATTTTATTACAATAGAAAATTTTCTCAAAATTTAATTTATATAGAAAACTTTGTCAACATTTTATTTATATAGAAAATTTTGTCAAAATTTTATTTCTATAGAAATTTTTCAAAATTTTATTTCTATAAAATTTTTTTTCAAAATTTTATTTCTACAAAAATTTTTGTCAAAATTTTATTTCTACAAACATTTTTGTCAACATTTTATATAGAAAAATTTCTTAAAATTTTATTTCCTCAGAAAATTTTACTTATATAGAAAATTTTGTCAAAATTTTATTTATATAGAAAATTTTGTCAAAATTTAATTTATATAGAAAACTTTGTCAACATTTAATTTATATAGAAAATTTTGTCAAAATTTTATTTCTATAGAAAATTGTGTCAAAAATTTATTTATATAGAAAATTGAAGTATCTCTTAGTTGGAGTGGAATGTTTTGCATAACATCAAGAATTCTACCAATCTACCAAACAGGAAAAAATCTATCAATTTTGGTAGAATTCTACTATGTCTTGCAAACGTGTTTCATCCCCAAAAATCCCCGAAGGTGATTAAATTTTTTTTTTGGAAAAAAATTAATAAATAGAATGTACTGTAGAAAATTAGTATTAATTAAAAAATTTAAAAAAATGTTAAATTTTTGTCATACAACTGGTATGTGAGCAACAATAAGTTCAAGATTTCGAAACACAGGAGAGTGCTGATCGTCTTCCATATGCTCAATAAATGAAAATGGGACTTGTAAATCAGTGATGGACACTGATGTGGGAGCAATATTTAGATATGAGTCCTCACAAATTTGATTTGAAGCGAAATTTCAAAAATATTCACTTAAACATTTAATTGATTCAACAATTTTTTTAATTAAAACAAAAATCAATCACAATAATTAATAGTATTAATTAAGTTTTTAATTGGATCAAATAATTTTTTAATTGACTATGATAAATGATACTATCATTTGGATCAATTAATTTAGTGATTGAATCCAAAAATTATTTTTTTGTATGTGGCAACACTGTTTGTGATAAGACTTTTTTATTTTTTCTATGTTTTTACCCTCCTTCTTTCTTGATTATAGTCCTCACATCTTCGCTTCTTCACTATTTCGGAATTTCTAATTTTTGTTTTTGATTCCTATCTCCCACATTCAATATCCATGAATGCTAACAACAAGAGAATATTGACGTAAACAAGTATTGACTTCTTTATCTGGTCAACATAAGCTTTATACCTCCTAGCCCGATTGTCGTCAAGTTCCAGATGCTCAATAATCTCTGCGGCTATAACATTTCCATACAGATTTGTTCTTTCTGTTCTCACTTCTTCTATTCTACATTTCCATTTCCGACCATTCCTACTTCTGTTTGATGGTAAACACGTGAGTCCAAAGACATATTCTCAACTGTAAAGTGTCATTAAATTGTCAGGAATATTCATTTGTGTTCATTGTGGTAGCTCTGGGCTGTCGTTTAATGTCCTTTCATAGCTTCCGTTGTCAGATGAGGGTAGAGGAGAGTGGTGGCATTGTAAGACCAGTGCGTCAGAAACTTTTTAATATAGTCATGAGACAGATAAAAAGGAGTATGACTCTTTAATAATAACTAGAATTTCAGATTTTTATAATAATCAACGTGATTCGTTATTGTTTCTTAGAAAGGTCAATAAAAATAAATTTGCATCTTATGCGATTTGGTAGATTGGTAGAATTCTTGATGCTTTCTTAGATTTTGCAAAGTATTCCTCTCAAACTAAGAGATACTTCACAAACTTTTATAGAAATAAACTTTTGACAAAATATTCTATAGAAATAAAATTTTTGACAAAATTTTCTACAGAAATAAAATTTTGACAAAATTTTCTATAGAAATAAAGGGCTTTTCTTAAATAAATTTGACAAATATTATTTTCCTCTGTTGGTTAAGCTACTCTTGTAGTTTAGTCAACTCAATGGTTTTTAAGCTGAGATCAAAACAACAAATATGAAATAAAATTTGAACAAAATTTTCTATAGATATAAAATTTTGACAAAATTTTCAAAAGAAATAAAATTTTGATAAAATTTTCAAAAGAAATAAAATTTTGATAAAATTTTCTATAAAATTAAAAGTTTGACAAAATCTTTTAACGAAATAAAATTTTGGCAAAATTTTTTATAGAAATAAAATTTCCAAAAAAAAAATCTTTTAACGAAATAAAATTTTGACAAAATTTGCATTATAAATAAAATGTTGACAACATATTTTATAGAAATAAAAGTTTGACAAAATTTTCTATAGAAATAAAATTTTGACAACATTTTCTATTGAAATAAAATAAAGTCAAAATTTTCTACAGAAATAAAATTTTTACAAAATTTTCTATATAAATAAAAATTTGACAAAATTTTCTATAGAAATAAAATTTTGACAAAATTTTCGATAGAAATAAAATTGTGACAAAATTTCCTATAGAAATAAAATTTTGACAATATTACTTATAGAAATAAAATTTTGACAAAATTTTCTATAGAAATAAAATTTTGACAAAATTTTCTATAAAAATAAAATCTTTACAAAAATTTCTATATAAATAAAAATTTGACAAAATTTTCTATAGAAATAAAAATTTGACAGAATTTTCTATAGAAATAAAATTTTGAAAAAATTTTCGATAGAAATAAAATTTTGACAAAATTTCCTATAGAAATAAAATTTTGACAAAATTTTCTATAGAAATAAAATTTTGACAAAATTTTCTATAGAAATAAAATTGTGACAAAATTTTCTATTGAAATAAACTAAAGACAAAATTTTCTATAGAAATAAAATGTTTACAAAACAAAAAAATAAAAATTTGATAGAATTTTCTATAGAAATAAAATTGTGACAAAATTTCATATAGATATAAAATTTTGACAAAATTACTTATAGAAATAAAATTTTGACAAAATTTTCTATAGAAAATTAAAAATAAAATTTTGAAAAAATTTTCGATAGAAATAAAATTGTGACAAAATTTCCTATAGAAATAAAATTTTGACAAAATTACTTATAGAAATAAAATTTTGACAATATTTTCGATAGAAATAAAATTGTGACAAAATTTCCTATAGAAATAAAATTTTGACAAAATTACTTATAGAAATAAAATTTTGACAAAATTTTCTATAGAAATAAAATTTTGACAAAATTTTCTATTGAAATAAAATTTTGACAAAATTTTCTATAGAAATAAAATTTTTACAAAATTTTATATAGAAATAAAAATTTGACAAAATTTTGTATAGAAATAAAAATTTGACAGAATTTTCTATAGAAATAAAATTTTGACAAAATTTTCTATAGAAATAAAACTGGGACAGGGAGCCACCGTGGTGCAATGGTTAGCATGCCCGCCTTGCATACACAAGGTCGTGGGTTCGATTCCTGCTTCGACCGAACACCAAAAAGTTTTTCAGCGGTGGATTATCCCACCTTAGTAATGCTGGTGACTTTTCTGAGGGTTTCAAAGCTTCTCTAAGTGGTTTCACTGCAATGTGGAACGCCTTTCGGACACGGCTATAAAAAGGAGGTCCCTTGTCTTTGAGCTTAACATGGAATCGGGCAGCACTCAGTGATAAGAGAGAAGTTCACCAATGTGGTATCACAATGGACAATGTGGTATCACAATGGACTGAATAGTCTAAGTGAGCCTGATACATCGGGCTGCCACCTAACCTAACCTAAAACTGGGACAAAATTTTCTATAAAAATAAGTGAGCTTGATACATCGGGCTGCCACCTAACCTAACCTAACCTAAAACTGGGACAAAATTTTCTATAGAAATAAAATTTTGAGAAAATTTTTTATAGTATTAAAATTTTGGCAAAATTTTCTATAAAAATAAAATTTTGACAACATTTTCTATAGAAATAAAATTTTAACAAAATTTTCTATATAAATAATAAAACTGGGACAAAATTTTCTATAGAAATAAATTTTTTACAAAATTTTCTATAGAAATAAAATTTTTACAAAATTTTCTGTAGAAATTAAATTTTGACAAATTTTCCTATAGAAATAAAATTTTGACAGAATTTTCTATAGAAATAAAATTTTGACAAAATTTTCTATAGAAATAAAATTTTGACAAAATTTTCTATATAAATAAAATTTTGACAAAATTTTCTATAGAAATAAAAGTTTGACAGAATTTTCTATAGAAATAAAATTTTGACAGAATTTTCTATAGAAATAAAATTTTGACAAAATTTTCGATAGAAATAAAATTGTGACAAAATTTCCTATAGAAATAAAATTTTGACAAAATTACTTATAGAAATAAAATTTTGACAAAATTTTCTATAGAAATACAATTTTGACAAAATTTTCTATTGAAATAAAATTTTGACAAAATTTTCTATAGAAATAAAGTTTTTACAAAATTTTCTATATAAATAAAAATTTGACAAAATTTTCTATAGAAATAAAATTTTGACAAAATTTCTTATAGAAATAAAATTTTGACAAATTTTTCTATAGAAATAAAACTGGGACAAAATTTTCTATAAAAATAAAATTTTGACAAAATTTTCTATAGAAATACATAGTTAGTGGGGGTTTCGCATCGCTTGGTTGCTCTCTCATTAATTACCTCTGCGGGTATGCCGTCAGAACCGGGTGCCTTATTCTCCTTGGGGCTTTTGGCGATTCTCCCATAATGACGCTACAACAGAATATTGCTTCTATCATCTATCTTTGCTACAATACAGAGAACCTAGAATTGTGTACATATGTCTTTTATATTCATGTAAATCGTGCAATGTGTTAATGGTTTATAAGTTAAGCGAATTTCAGGATTGTTTTTGTTTTTTCCTGTAATCATTGAAACTTGAATACTAGCTTCCACACCTACTGCTACACTTAGTACCATTTAACCATGGATAATAAAAAATACCAGACTTTTTGCCACTTCTGGGGTTAATGGCTTTGTGCTGTTGCTTTCCACTTGCATGTATAGCTTTCCTCAAACATGGTAGGATGTAATGTGGGGGAAGTTCTGGAGTAGTGTTTAACAAAGGCAAGCTTAGAATTTCTAAAAGATGATGCAGACAGTTGAGATGCCTGATAAGATACCCATTCCTATGCAAACTCATGCGCAAAGACATAAATACATATGGATTAGTTAATTGAGAAGTGGTACAACTCGGAAATACAAAATTTTTGAAAAAAAAAACTAAATTTGATCAATCAAATTTTTAAAAATTGAATTAAAATCAATTCAAAAACTTAATTGAATTAATTAATCTTTTAAATGAATATTTTTCAAATTTAATTAAGACGGCAAGACCTAACCTATCCATAATCTTTTCGTGTAACTTCAATCCCTTAATTTCATTTTTTGATTTCGGTTTGTTTTTGATCCCGAAATATAAAAGGCAACTCTCGTATAAATTTAAAATCGCTATTTTTATTTTTTCATTTTAAATAAATTTTTTGTTTTTGCTGAGATAGGCTACTTTTAAATTAAGTTAGTTAATATAAACACCTATCCTTCATAATATCCTTAGGCTTTTACTGGCTTCTCGTTGTGCTTGACATAAAAGTCAGTTACAGGGCATCAAGAAGAAAGAATGGCATTTTATCTTCATGTTCTCTTAAGTCTATGGTGTCTTGGTCTTGCAGTGAAATATAACATAGTTAGATTTTATAAGGCTGGACAGACATATGGTGTAAGGCCTAAGCAAAGAAAGTAGAATGGAAATGGCATATAAAGGAAATAAATTTCCATCCAGACAAGGAAATGAGCAAAGTTTTTCCTTAGTAGCAGGACTTCATTTGTAAATGCTCTCTGCAATGAAAAACTCACAGTATGAGTGAAGTCTGAAAGATGTTTCGCCAAACCTAATATTTCTGGTTGCAAAATGAGCAAAACTTTTCCACTCTTAAATAATGGAGAATCTGTGTAAAGATATTCTTTGCACACGAGGAATAGGAAGTTTGAAGTTATGCAAAACAAAAAAGGTAAAATGACAATTTCATTTGGAATTTCAATGTCTGCGGACGCCTAACGATCAACAGATGCTCAGGTTTTCATCTTCTTTCAACTGGGATTCTTTGCAGAACTTTTGATTGCTTGGCTTATTTAAATTTAAAATATTCTATGAAGTTGAAAACTTTACTTCAATGCAATTATGATGAATCTTATAGACAGAAGCTGTGCTAGTTCTATAGAAAGTTTTATCAAAATTTTATTTCTATAGAAAATGTTATCCAAAATTTTATTTCTATAGAAAATTTTGTCAAAATTTTATTTCTATAGACAATTTTATCAAAATTTTATTTCAATAGAAAATTTTGTCAAAATTTTATTTCAATAGAAAATTTTGTCAAAATTTTATTTCCATAGAAAATTTTTACAAAATTTTATTTCCATAGAAAATTTCTACAAAATTTTATTTCTATAGAAAATTTTTACAAAATTTTATTTCTATAGAAAATTTTGTCAAAATTTTATATCTATAGAAAATTATGTCAAAATTTTATTTCTATAGAAAATTTTGTCAACATTTTAGTTCTATAGAAAATTTTTTAAAAATTTTATTTCTATAGAAAATTTTATTTCTATAGCAAAGTTTTTCAAAATTGTATTTCTATAGAACATTTTGTCAAAATTTTATTTTTTATAGAAAATTTTGCAAACATTTTATTTCTATAGAAAGTTTTTTTCAAAATTTTTTTTCTATAGAAAATTTTTTCATAATATTATTTCAATAGAAAATTTTGTCAAAATTTTATTTCTATAGAAAATTTTATTTCTATAGAAAATTTTGTCAAAATTTTATTTTTATAGAAGATTTTATCAAATTTTGTAAAAATTTTATTTCTATAGATTATTTTTGGTGGGGAAAAAATATTATTTCTATAGAAAATTTTGTCCAAATTTTATTTTTTCTGGAAATTTTGTCAAAATTTTATTTCCTTAGCAAATTTGGTAAAAATTTTATTTCTATACAAAATTTTGTCAAAACTTTATTTCTATACAAAATTTTGTCAAAATTTTATTTCTATAGAACATTTGGTCAAAATTTTATTTCTATAGAAAATTTTGTCAACATGTTATTTCTAAAGAAGATTTTGTCAATATCTTATGTCTATAGAAAATTTTGTCAACATTTTATTTCTATAGAAAATTTTGTCAAAGATTTATTTCTATAAAAGATTTTGTCAAATTTTGTCAAAATTTTATTTCTATAGATTTTTTGGTGGGGAAAAAATATTATTTCTATAGAAAATTTTATTACTTTAGAAAATTTTGTCCAAATTTTATTTTTTTCTGGAAATTTTGTCAAAATTTTATCTCTTTAGCAAATTTGGCAAATATTTTATTTCTATAAAAAATTTTGTCAAAATTTTATTTCTATAGAAAATTTTTACAAAAGTTTATTTCTATAGAGAATTTTGTCAAAATTTTATTTCTAAAGAAGGTTTTGTCGATATTTTATGTCTATAGAAAATTTGGTTTAATTTTATTTCTATAGAAAATTTTGTAAAAGTTTTATTTACATAGAAGATTTTATCAAATTTTCTCAAAATTTTATTTCTATAGATTATTTTTGGTGGGGAAAAAATATTATTTCTATAGAAAATTTTATTACTTTAGAAAATTTTGTCAAAATTTTATTTTTTCTGGAAATTTTGTCAAAATTTTATTTCTATAGCAAATTTTGTCAAAATTCTATTTCTATAGAAAATTTTGACAAAAGTTTATTTCTATAAAAAATTTGGTTTACATTTTATTTCTGGTTTACATTTTATTGTCGACATTTTTTTTCCTCTGTTGGTTAAGCTACACTTGTAGTTTAGTCAATGCATGGTTTTAAGCTGAAATAAAAAAACAACAACAATGCTTAAAGAACAAAACCAACAATAACAAAACAAAAACGAATGACATTTTATTTCTATAGAAAAATTTGTCAAAATTTTATATCTATAGAAAATTTTGTAATAATTTTATTTCTACAGAAAATTTTGTCAACATTTAATTTCTATAAAAAATTTGAAAATTGAAAGAAAATTGCTTCCAAAATTTTATTTCTATAGAAAATTTTGACAAAATTTTATTTCTATAGAAAATTTTGTTAAAATTGTATTTCTATAGAAAATGTTGTCAAAATTTTAGTTCTATAAAAATGTTGTCAAAATTTTATTTCCATAGAAAAATTGTGATGTACCTCTCAATTGGAGAAGACTATTTTGCAAAATCAATTGAAGAGGACTATTTTGCAAAATCTTTGCAACTGTGGCAACCGCGGGCCGCGTTGGATGAATGGGTACTGGCGATACATAAAACGATGTGGACCTCTGCAAAGCTCGGAAGAGCGACGAAAATACAATGGATCGACCAAAATAAAAAAAAGACTGGGGAACTACTTAAGGAGAATAGGATGACCGTGAAAATAACATATTGGAAAATGAGCTTGGTCGTTGCCATTGAAGTTCCAAACAGTGCAAGTGTTCATCAATGCACAAAAAGATAGACTGGAAAGAGCTAATGAGATGCTTCGCTTGCAATGAGAAGCCATTCCAAATTGCTTTATATATTTTTTAATTTTATTTTTTTATTGGTTTATATGAGAGTTATACCAAAGAACCTCTGTTGATGTTTTCCATTTTCGAAGTTCACTTATCAGTTAACTTCATAATGGTCAATATTTTGTGGGTCGAATTCATGCAACCATAACGTAGCTAGGTGACGTATGAGTTATGGGCAAAATAATCATAACCATCATACGCCACATTGACCCTTGGAAATCAGATAAATTACATCCCTATAGAAGTAATAAATTACTTTGGATTAATCTTGCCAAACTGTTATTTCTCAATTTGCTATTTAATTAAATTTATTGATTGCCTAGTTTCAATTTCTCTCTTATTGCTCAAGGACTAAAAATCTTTCATTACTTTGGATATTGTATTAAAGACAATTAATTTGTTCATATGATCCTTACCTAAGGGTTTATGTAGAGGAAAAAAATCCATTAATGCTACCACCTACTTCAGAAAGAAGATAAACAAAAATCATTTTGTCTTTCAAAAAAGGACTTACCCCTCTCATACTCTAGCCCTGCTTCAATTTAGTTTGCTTTTCTTTTTACAACTTGGTCTAAGCTTTCAAAATGACATACATCAGTCATACAATTGCACAATGGGATTATATTAGAAACAAAAATCCAATAATATTAGAGATTCAACCAACTTCAGGTTCCTATAATTTCTAAACCACTTAGAGAATCCTTGGACTAAAATTCGAAAAAATGCAAAAGTTCACCTATGCACAAAAGAGCTGAGGGGTTGCTCCGCTTGCACGAAAGTGGCGAGTTACTGAATATGGGTTTCTCCGATAAGAAGATATTCCAAATTGAGCAGTTTGTGAAATAACAAAATGCCAAAGAGGTCAGATGAAAATGGACACCTTCGAGTGGACCAGAACTCAAGCGCTGCCGATAATAACAGTGTGTGCTGGAGTAACGACAAATAGTGGATTCACGCTCATATTCATCGACCGTGGGCTCAAACTAAATGCGGAATATGGTCGGATATGTCTTAAATACAGTATTGAAGACCAGGGTAGCCAAACATTTCTGCCTCAGACCATGGAAATTTCAAATTATGGGTGATCACAAATTAAGCTCCATTTCACGAGTTAATGTCCTTTTTGCTCTAGAACTCAGCAAAAGAAGTTTTTCATATACAAATTTTGATTTTTTTTAGGATTTGGATGGAATTTTCAATTTTTTTGTGGTGATCGCAAATTAAGCTCCCTTACGCTCTAGGACTCATTGTTTAGGAGACATTATCAAAAGAAGTTTTGCATATAAAAATTTCGAATTTTAAGTTTAGGAGACAAGAGCAAAAGTTTTTCATAAAAAAATTATTTTTTTAATTTGGCTACTTTTGTTATATTTTTTGATTGTGATCACGAATTAACGTCATTTTTGCTCTAGAACGCTTAGTGTAGGAGATCTGAGCAAAAGACATTTTTCATATAAAAATTTTGATTTTTTTTAGGATTTGGATGGAATTTTCAATTTTTTTGTGGTGATGGCGAATTAAGCTCCCTTACGCTCTAGGACTCATTGTTTAAAAGACATGATGAAAAGAAATTTTTCATATAAAAATTTCGAATTTTAACGTCATTTTCGCTCTAGGACGCTTAGTTTAGATGACATAAGTCTTTTTATAAAAAATTCAATTTTTTTTTTGGATTTGGGTCCATTTTTCCAATGTTTTGGGGTTGATCACGAATTAACTTTCTTTTCCCCATGGCGCTTAGTTTAGGAGATATGAACAAAAGAAGTCTTTCATAAACAAAATTTCGAATTTTTCGGATTTTGTAGGGGTGATCATGAATTAAGCTTCTTTTCGCTCTAGGACGCATAGTTTAGGAGATATGAGCAAAATAAGTTTTTCATATGAAAATTTCTAAGTTTTTCAGAATTTGGGTGGAATTTAGGATTTTCTAGAGATGATCACGAATTAAGCTCCATTTCGCTCTAGGACGCATAGTTTAGGAGATATGAGTAAAAGCTAAATCTCCGGATCTCAATCACGGTTACCGAAGTTGGTAGAATTTTTGACACAATTTCCCATAGAAATAAAATAGAAATAAATTTTTTGCAAAATTTTCTATAGAAATAAAATTTTGACAAAATTTTCTATAGAAATAAAATTTTGACAAAATTTTCTATAGAAATAAAATTTTGACAAAATTTTCTATAGAAATAAAATTTTGACAAATTTTCTATAGAAATAAAATTTTGACAAATTTTCTATAGAAATAAAATTTATTATTGTTGTTTTTTTGATCTCAGCTTAAAGCCATGCATTGACTAAACTACAAGTGTAGCTTAACCAACAGAGGAAAAGTATGCTTGTCAAATTTATTTGGGCAAAGCCCTATAGACTGCAAGATGGTTGGATGTACAGCTGTTTCGGAATTACCACATTCCTCATCAGCATCCTCTACTTGCAGCAAAACTATCAACCAATTATCAGAATAAATTCGGGTAATTCACTCAACCCAAAGTGAACTACACTTGAACCTCCCGAAAAAGGGTTTGATAGTCGGCTACTGCCTAAACATAAAATTTAGACACAAATATCTATAAATTCAATATCTTTAAAAATTTTAATTTTTTAAATTTCGGACATTATTGGTAAAGTTTTCTTCAAATTTTGGTAGATTATTTTTGGCACGAGTGGCAACCGTGATTTCCGTGTGCGGGGTTAAATGATTATGGACTGAAATGGACCACTCTTGGCATGGTTGTTAAATATCATATACTACCACCACGTACCAAATTTCAACCAGATCGGATGAATTTTGATTCTCCAAAAGTCGCCGGAGGTCAAATCTGGCGATCGGTAATTATGGACTGATAGGAACCAATTCCTGCATGGTTGTTGGATACCATATACTACCACCACGTACCATATTTCAACCAGATCGGATGAATTTTGCTTCTCCAAAAGGCGCCGGAGGTCAAATCTGGCGATCGGTTTATATGGGGCCTATATAATTATGGACCGATATCGACCAATTTTTGCATGGGTGTTTGAGGCCATATATTAATATCACGTACCAAATTTCAACCAAATGGGAAGAATTTTTCTCTTCCAAGGTGCTGCGGAGGTCAAATCCGGGGAACGGTTTATATGGGGCCTATATATAATTATGGACCGATATCGACCAATTTTTGCATGGATGTTTGAGGCCATATATTAATATCACGTACCAAATTTCAACTGAATCAGATGAATTTTGGTCTTCCAAGAGGCTCCGGAGGTTAAATCTGGTGATCGGTTTATATGGGGGCTATATATAATTATGGACCGATTTGGACCAATTTTTACATGGTCATTAGAGACCATATACTAACATCATGTACAAAATTTCAGCCTGATCGGATAAAATTTGTTTCTCTTAGTGGCTCTGCAAGCCAAATGGGGGGATCGGTTTATATGGGGGCAATATATAATTATGGACCGATATGGACAAATTTTTGCATGGTCATTAGAGACCATATACTAACATCATGTACCAAATTTCAGCCGGATCGGATGAAATTTGCTTCTCTTAGAGGATCCGCAAGCCAAATCGGGGGATCGGTTTATATGGGGGCTATATATAATTATGGACGGATGTGAACCAATTTTTGCATGGTTGTTAGAGACCATAAACTAACACCATGTACCTCTTAGAGGCCTCGCAAGCCAAATTTGGGCGTCCGTTTATATGGGGGCTATACGTAAAAGTGGACCGATGTGGCCCACTTGCAATACCATTCGACCTACATCAATAACAACTACTTGTGCCAAGTTTCAAGTCGATAGCTTGTTTCGTTCGGAAGTTAGAGTGATTTCAACAGACGGACGGACGGACATGCTCAGATCGACTCAGAATTTCACCACGACCCAGAATATATATACTTTATGGGGTCTTAGATCAATATTTCGATGTGTTACAAACGGAATGACAAAGTCCTATGGTGGAGGGTATAAAAACATATATAATTATAGTGCTTTACTTTGTGACATTACATATCAAGCACCCTCTATATTACAAACATAATATTTTCTTAGCTTAAAAGAAATCAGACTACAAAATGTCACTAAATCCCCTAAAATTTCTTCTCAAGAATGAGAACATATTTTTTCTCTAAAAAGCATAACCAATACCATTGTGCATCATTGTATTTTCGCCTACAGGTGATTATCTTGCATGTTTTTTTGTTTTTGCCATGGCATCTATGTGTATATGTTGAAATACTTCTATTATGCATACCAGAGATTTGAAAACCAGGATATATGCGAGATTTTTTTTTTCTCTCGGCAAGAGAATATTATTTTTTATGATGACTACTCAGCAATAATGGCCACGTTTTGCTATTTGTTGAAGGACCATTGAAGTGTTGGAAGTTTATGTTCATCAGCATAAGTTTTATGACTGACAGACGACAGTTTGGTTATATGCTTAGACAAACATACACGCACACACACACGCAAACATACTCCCACCCACTCACTCATGTATGCTCTCTGTTGCGTTTAAAGGTGAAAAGTTGTTATACTGCCTCTTGGTTTAAGGTCGGTCGTTGATAGCAAGCAACGAATGAATGAATAATGTAGGCTTAGGCATATGAGAGTGCGACGTGTGTGAATTTTTTTTTGGTATTATCGGTGAATGTACATACATACATTCAAACACATACACCTGTATATATATAAAGGTGTATCTAATGATGGCTTACAACTGTTGCTGTTGTTCATCATCATCATCATCTAACCTTTATTTTCCGTTATCATCAATTTAAATTTTCAAAACAAAGAAACTTTTGTGAAAACAAAACACAACAACATTGCTAAAGCGAATTAATTAAATTTGAACTTCACATAAAATGTTGGCAAAAAAAGACCGTGTGAATATCTATCGCACGCGTTGTGTTATTGATGGGAAAATTTGTTCTTGTGTCCGTCCTTCATCGGTAAATGTTTTTATTGTTGCAAATTCCCCCAGGTTAAAATGTAATTAACTTGATTGTTTTATTTCCTTAAATTCTTGGAATTTCAAATTAGCGGAGTCTTTTGGGGAAGGTTTAAATTCAGCCGTCTATTTAATACGCAGGATACCAGGAAGTATCTATGAGACAATAAAATATCGAATTTGCAAAACGCAAAATTATTAACTGTCATTAACTTCTGAACCATTCCATAATTTGCCAAGAAATTTGTTATCCATAGGAAGAGTATGTACAAATTTCGTGTGAAATATCTTTGTCGTTCGGATTACTATAGATTAAGGAAAAAAAGTCGAAAAGTCAAAGACGACTTTTTGTAGTTTTCAAATTCTATGTCAAAAGTCGACTTTTCCACAATCACAAACTTCGACTTTTTCAAAATTTTAAAAAATTCTACTATAGGGTGATACGGTCAAAATTTGGTCAAGGGAAAACGCGTGTAAATCGGTGAAATCGTTTATTTAAAAAATCAAATTAAATTTCTTTTTCAAGTTCAATTAGTATAAAATTCAGGAAAAATATTCAGTTAGGCTTTCGCTTTCCCAAATCCGAATTGCCGGGCCTCACGCTTGACATCTGTCATCAGATTTTGTACAACCACCTTGTCCACCTTCTTCGCCGCAGAAAGCCAGTTTGCCTTGCACTGCTGCTCGTCCTTAGCAGTTTTTTTGGTCTTCTTTAGGTTCCGCTTGACAATAGCCCAGTATTTATCAATTGGGCGGAGCTCTGGCGTGTTGGGAGGGTTCTTGTCCTTGGGAACCACCTGCACGTTGTTGGCGGCGTACCACTCCATGGCGTTTTTACCGTACACAGAAAAAAATTTCACGAAAGTTTTTCCAATTAAAATCTTAATTGAGTTTTTAAAAAATATTCAATTAAAAATTTAATTGATTCAAAAATTTTTTTAATTGAAATAAAAAT
Organism: Haematobia irritans; assembly: GCF_050003625.1. Lineage (NCBI taxonomy): Eukaryota > Metazoa > Arthropoda > Insecta > Diptera > Muscidae > Haematobia > Haematobia irritans. The sequence continues at coordinate 16,763,024 of NC_134399.1, read as the reverse complement.
CAATCACACAAATTAATAGTATCAATTAAATATTTAATTGGATCAATTAATTTTTTAATTGACTGTCAATTAATTTTTTAATTGATACTATCATTTCTGTGATTGAAGACATTTCAATTAACAAATTAATTGGATCAATTAATTTCGTGATTGAATCAGAAAAATTTTTTTTGTGTGTAATGGCAAGATGCCAAATCCGGCCAAAACAGTATGGAACAACCGTGTTTCTTCAGGAAAGGCAGCAGACGTTTATGCAAACACTCTTTCACGTAAATTTCTTGGTTGACAGTCCCGGAAGCTATGAAAATTCTGCTTTTCAAGCCGCAGGTACAGATGGCTTGCCAAACCAGATATTTCTTTGCGAACTTTGACAGTTTTATGTGCTTGAAAATATCTGCTACCTTTCCCCTTCCTTTTGCCGTATAAAACTCCTGTCCCGGAAGCTGCTTGTAGTCGGCTTTGACGTAGGTTTCGTCGTCTATTACCACGCAGTCAAACTTCGTCAGCATCGTCGTGTACAGCCTCCGGAATCGCGCTTTGGCCGTCGTATTTTGTTTATCATCGCGATTTGGAGTCACTACCTTCTTGTAAGTCGATAGTCCGGCTCGTTTTTTGGCTCGATGCACGGTTGTAGACGATACACCCAGCTTATTTGCGGCATCTCGGAGAGAAAGGTTAGGGTTTCGCTTGAAACTACAGGCAACTCTCTTTGTCGTCTCAGCGGCTTCCGGTTTTCGATTTCCCCCCGATCCAGACTTCCTGACTGTCGACAAACGTTCCCCAAACACTTTAATTACATTTGTAACGGTTGATTTAGCAACTTTTAGCGATTTTGCCAACTTTGCGTGCGAGTAGCTCGGATTTTCGCGATGCGCGAGAAAAATTTTGATACGCTGCTCTTCTTGCTTGGACGGCATTTTGACAACTGAAGAGTGAATTCCAAAATCAAAATAGGAGCAACATACTACACACACACACCTTCAAAATGAGGGGTGTTCAGGTTTTTTAAATGCAAAATTGAAAGAAATACGTCAAGTTTATATTGACAAAATTTTGACCGTATCACCCTTTATGCCCTTCAAACGGCCGACGAAGCCATGACACGCTGAACGAAAGTGGCTCTGTGGTATTTTGGCCTCTTCCCGGCGAAGCGCTGTCTTGAGATGATAGAAACTTTCGTATTTTTAGTGCCAATCTTACTCCCCAAAATGTCACAGGCAAAGAAGTCTACAGAATTGAGATTTTGCAGGCCATTTTGCGGTAAAAATCAAGCGACGAACCTCCTTTAAGCCATTCTTGGTTGACGCGTACTGAGTGCGATGATGCTGAGTCCTGTTGGAATGTTCATGATCTGAGCACGAAATGTTTATCTGCCAGGACTTCAATATCGTCTTTAGGATATTTTCTCGATAAAATGAAGCATTTAGTTTGACCCAATGGTCGATCTATACTAGCAGGGAGCGACCATCGTATCATTAAGATAGGCCAAATCATTGCGATCGGCGTCGCTTGAGTTCTGGTGGCAATTTGAAGTTGTAAATTTTCAGGTGACATCTTTGGCACGAAACCCCCTTTTTCTGTTCAAAAACTACTTAATTTGGAATAGCTTCTCATCAGAGAAAACCTTATTTGGTAACTAGCCACTTTAGTGAAAGCGAAGCAACTCCTTGGCCCTTTCCAGTCTAAAGATTTTTTAGTTCATCGTAGAGCTAAGTTCTCAAAATTGCAATAGGTCTCGCAATATGTTCAACTCACGAACTGGCCTTCACTTTTCGGATCATTTCTGTTGTTGTTACCCACTTTTTGAACGTGACACTAAGCAAAGCAACAACATGAGCAAAGGTATGAGAAACAAAAGATTTATTCACATTTAAATGCTGAAAGACTCTAACGATAGCCACTTGTGGTTTTCCTGCCGAATGTAAACCAACCACACTATCTATCTTGTATTCCATCACGTATAACTTTATTTCTGAATGCAATAGATCAAAATGATTTTGTAAGCTTTTAAACAATAAAATGAAGTATCACTGGAACAAATATGTCAGCTGTCAGACGACCGGTTCAGAAATGGTAGCAATCTTAAGTGTAGTTGTAATAATTATCAGCCACACTGTATGTTGGAAAATAAATCGTCATTTTTCAAAACTACTGCTTTTGAAAGCTAACCACTTATCGGACTACCATCCTTATCTGAACTATAATGGAACACATACAAAATATAGTTTTGGAGATTTCTCTCTCTCTCTCTCTTAATTTTTATAGAATAATTTATCTTCAAAATATTTTGAAAAGAACCTGCCAACTATGGACTTCGTAGTTGTGGGCTTTGGTCTTGCGAATTGTCTTTAAGATTCCATAATCGTCTATAATTTTTTGTTTTATAATAAAATCGAAAATGTTCCTTAAATACTATAGCCTAAAAAGTTAATTACTTGTTTGTGTTTAAAACATGCCAGAGCATACAATGATGTATCCTCGGATAATAGTACCCAATGTAACCATAAGACCAAAACATTGAGACTACGGCACTTTAGTGCCTTACTAAATTTATTTATCTTCAACTCACCCACAATGTGATATCTTCTTTATATTTTTGTTGTTGGACATACATCCGTTTTTGCCGAAAATTACAACCAATACATGTTGAGTAGGCCTTCCTCCTTAGGGCACAATTTAATTTGATACATATTTCCTCATCGTTGTTTGTTCTTTGTTTATCCATGACTTTCGAAGCTTTGGTGCAAGTTAGTGGTTAGTGGTTGTAGGCGCGCAATGTGGTTATTGGAAAACTTATGTTATTTAGTAAGCAATTTAGTTTTGCCAAAGGGAAAGAAGGGAGTATACTTACTTTTTGGATTGTTTGTTCTTTTATGCTGCTTAAAAGAAGAAGCTGTATCCGCCGATGGAGTTTTTTATACCCTCCAACATAGGTATACTAACTTTGTCATTCCGTTTGTAACATAGCGAAATTTTAATCTCAGACCCCAAAAGGGTGAGAAGTTAAAGAAGTTTTCTAAAGTTGTTTTACCGAAGAGTTCGGAGTTAGGGTATCTCCCAGGCAATGAAGACAAAGGCGTAGGTCATCTAGTTAATGAGGTAAATTCTAAGAATTACTAACCCTGTGTCCCAGCATTAAGGGTATAGAATCCTTCAGCTGAATCGTAGCTGGGTTTAATTCTGGGGAACGGTCAGAGTATATTTAGACCCAATTTGTGGGTCGATTTTCGGGCATTTCTAAAAAATGTTTAAAGTGGGTATAATATATTAGCCTCAAGGAGATTTCCCTCTTCAAAATGCCGGGGGGGGGGCATTATTTTCTAAAAACTAAATAACATTGTAGGGCATGGTTTTTGAAGATTTTAAAGCTTCACGGTGTAGATCTATTCTGAAAATTTCATGAGCGTGGCTGGTTTTAAGTCTGGTGGTTTAGTTATATTTGACCCAACTTTTTGGGTCGATTTTCGGGCATTTCTAAGAAGAGTTAAAAGGCAAAAGTGGATATCAGCCTCAAGTTAGGAGAATTCCCTCATCAAAACGCCAGAGACGTAGGTCATTCAGTTAATGAGATAAAGGGAGGGGAGCATTAATGTACTTTCTAACAACTAAAACACGTAGCTGAGGCATAGACGAAACGTAAACCCGTTTTCAAAGGCAAACGTGGGTATAGCATATTAGCCTCAAGCTAATATAGAAAATTTTGTCAAAATTTTATTTCTATAGAATTTTATTTCTATAGAAATTTTGTAATTTTTTTCTATAGAAAATTTTGTCAAAATTTTATTTCTATAGAAAATTTCGTCAACATTTTATTTCTATAGAAAATTTTGTCAAAATTTTATTTCTATAGAAAATTTTGTGAAAATTTTATTGACCCGTTTTCAAAGGCAAAAGTAGGTATAGCCTCAAGCTAATATGCTATAATATAATATAAAAAAATTTTGTCAAAATTTTATTTCTATAGAACAATTTTAAATTTTTTTTCTATAGAAAATTTTGTCAAAATTTTATTTCTATAGAAAATTATGTCAACATTTTATTTCTATAGAAAATTTTGTCAAAATTTTATTTCTATAGAAAATTTTGTGAAAATTTTATTGACCCGTTTTCAAAGGCAAAAGTAGGTATAGCCTCAAGCTAATATGCTATAATATAATATAAAAAAATTTTGTCAAAATTTTATTTCTATAGAAAAATTTTAAATTTTTTTTCTATAGAAAATTTTGTCAAAATTTTATTTCTATAGAAAATTATGTCAACATTTTATTTCTATAGAAAATTTTGTCAAAATTTTATTTCTATAGAAAATTTTGTGAAAATTTTATTGCTATAGAAAATTTTGTCAAAATTTTATTTCTATAGAAAATTTTGTCAAAATTTTATTTCTATAGAAAATTTTCTGAAAATATTATTTCTATAGAAAATTTTGTCAAAATATAGAAAATGTTGTCAAAATTTTATTTCTATAGAAAATTTTGTCAAAATTTTATTTTTATTGAAAATTTTGGTAAGATTTTATTTCTATAGAAAATTTTGTCAAAATTTTATTTCTATAGAAAATTTTGTCAAAATTTTATTTCTATAGAAAATTTTGTCAAAATTTTATTTCCATACAAAGTTTTGTCAAAATTGTATTTCTAAAGAAAACTATGTCAAAATTTTATTTCCATACAAAATTTTGTCAAAATTTTATTTCTATAGAAAATTTTGCCAAAATTCTATTGCTATAGAAAATTTTGTCAAAATTCTATAGCAATAGAAAATTTTGTCAAAATACTACTGCTATAGAAAATTTTGTCAAAATTTTATTTCTATAGAAAATTTTGACAAAATTTTATTTCTATAGAAATTTTCTCAAAATTTTATTTCTATATAAAATTTTGTCAAAATTTTATTTCTATAGAAAATTTTGTCAAAATTTTATTTGTATAGAAAATTTTCTGAAAATTTTATTCCTATAGAAAATTTTGTCAACATTCTATCTCTATAGAAAATTTTGTCAAAATTTTATTTCTATAGAAAATTTTATTTCTATAGAAAATTTTGTCAAAATTTTATTTCTATAGAAAATTTTCTGAAAATTTTATTTCTATAGAAAATTTTCTGAAAATTTTATTTCTATAGAAAATTTTGTAAACATCCTATCTCTATAGAAAATTTTGTTAAAATTTTATTTCTATAGAAAATTTTGTCAAAATTTTATCTCTATAGAAAATTTTGTCAAAATTTTATCTCTATAGAAAATTTTGTCAAAATTTTATTTCTATAGAAAATTTTGTTAAAATTTTATTTCTATAGAAAATTATGTCAAAATTTTATTTCTATAGAAAATTTTGTCATAATTTTGTTTCTATAGAAAATTTTACGTTAGGTTAGGTTAGGTGGCAGCCCGATGTATCAGGCTCACTTAGACTATTCAGTCCATTGTGATACCACATTGGTGAACTTCTCTCTTATCACTGAGTGCTGCCCGATTCCATGTTAAGCTCAATGACAAGGGACCTCCTTTTTATAGCCGAGTCCGAACGGCGTTCCACATTGCAGTGGAACCACTTAGAGAAGCTTTGAAACCCTCAGAAATGTCACCAGCATTACTGAGGTGGGATAATCCACAGCTGAAAAACTTTTTGGTGTTCGGTCGAAGCAGGAATCGAACCCACGACCGTGTGTATGCAAGGCGGGCATGCTAACCATTGCACCACGGTGGCTCCCATAGAAAATTTTGTCAACATTTTATTTCTATAGAAAATTTTGTCCAAATTTTATTTCTGTAGAAAATTTTGTCAAAATTTTATTTCTATAGAAGATTTTATCAAAATTTTATTTCTATTGAAAATTTTGTCAAAATTTTATTTCTATAGAAAATTTTCACAAAATTTTATTTCTATAGAAAATTTTCACAAAATTTTATTTCTATAGAAAATTTTCACAAAATTTTATTTCTATAGAAAATTTTGTCAAAATTTTATTTCTATAAGAAATTTTGTCAAAATTTTATTTCTATAGGAAATTTTCTCTAAATTTTATTTCTATAGAAAATTTTGTCAAAAATTTATTTCTATAGAAAATGTTCTCAAAATTTTATTTCTATAAAAAATTTTGTCAAAATTTTATTGCTATAGAAAATTTTGTCAAAATTTTATCTCTATACAAAATTTTCTGAAAATATTATTTCTATCGAAAATTTTCTGAAAATATTATTTTTATCGAAAATTTTGTCAAATTTTTATTTCTATTGAAAATTTTGTCAAAATTTTATTTCTATAGAAAATTTTGTCAAAAATTTATTTCTATAGAAAAATTTGTCAAAATTTTATTTCTATAGAAAATTTTCTCAAAATTTTATTTCTATAGAAAATTTTGTCAAAATTTTATTTTTATCTTAGTTGGACAGGACTAACTTGCAAAATCTACCAAAACATCAAGAATTCTACCAAAAAGTAAAAAATCTACCATTTTTGGTCGAATCCTACCAACTATGCCCACGGCCCTCTGCATGCAAGGCGGCCATGTTAACCATTGCACTACGGTGGCTCCCTAAATGGGGCAAAGTATTTTTTGTTAGAATTCCAACACCGATTTTCGCCTATTTACACTCTACAGTAACCAACATATGTAGCCCCAGCCGTGGAGAGTCCCCAAGAGAAAGTTCCATCATTGCTCGATACCGTAAAAGACACCTGAATTAATGAACGGTAAAAAACACTTGAAAGTAATGAACGAAAAGCGAATGCCAGATTTGATCGAAATCCAAGCCTTATTGGTGGAGCTGAACATATAGCGAAAACGGATGCATCACATATTGAAAATATGAGCTTGGACTAAAGCGATTAAAGTTCCAAAAGGCGCAAAAAGTGCCGATTGTTGTTCCCCGGTCATATTCATCGACCTTGTGGTTAAAATAAATGCCGAATATTATCGGGATGTTGGACTTTTGTATCTGGGTTTTTGGAGAGTAAGGTTGTCACTAAAAATATCGATCATCTCAAGACGACGCTTCGGCGGGAATAGGCCAAAACACCGCAGAGTCACTTTCGTGTGTCTAGGATTTTGATATTTTGAAGAGTAAGGTTGTCACTAAAAAATCGACCATCTCAAGACGACGCTTCGCCGGGAATGGACCAAAAAACCGCGGAGCCACTTTCGCGTGTGTCGGCTATTTCGGTCATTTTGAGAAATCCTTCCAAACGTGAAAACATTTAAATATTGGCAACATAGAGGACCATCTAGCCAAAAATTTTAATTTCGAAGGTTCAATAGAGATTATGGAGGAAATGCTAAAATTGTCGGAGGAAGGTTTAGCCAACCACAACCTCCTTGCTACACCAATATGTTATTCTGTAATCATTCTAGAGCAGACCCTAAAAGTTTTCCTTGCCTTTTCTCATTCCCCTGAAATTTAATCATCGTTTCCCTTCGCTTCTATCTTTTTAGATTACGAGCAGGCTGGAACAGTTCCCAAGTTCATGAACCTCTACGACCCGAAGAACAGGCTGCCATTATTTCGGTCATCCAACGCAATGAAGAAATTGAAACGGCTGAACGTCAGCGTGTGGGACGCTTAGTGGATCGCGTAGAGAAAATTAAATCGAGGGCTGTTGAAAAGGGACCCAATTGCTGTCGCTTGTGTGGTGATGCCTTCGGTATACTGCGAGCCCAACGAATTATCTGTGAAGATTGCAAGAAATCGGTTTGTCCCAAATGCAGTCTGGACATTAGTATACGCTATCATACAGTGGAGAAATCCAAAGAAATCTGGCTATGCCGTATCTGCTCGGAGACCAGAGAAATGTGGAAGAAATCTGGGGCATGGTTTTTCAAAGGTCTTCCGAAATATGAAATACCCAGCTCAACCACATCAACACCCACACGTAATACAGCCTCATCAATGGCCACTGAGGCTCTAATGGCTCAACGTAAGGCACTAAGTTGTCAGACTACCCCAACACGTAATGTACGTGTGAAAAAACTCACCATACGAGTAGCCGATTCCAGTAGCTCCGAAGAAGAGGAGGAAGGCCAGAAAGATGCCATCGATGGGGCCAGCAATGCTATGAATCAATTGGCCATAGGCTCGAAAGGTTCGAACACTATTAGTCCCACAGCCAGCAGCGATATCAGTCCCAGCAAATTACAACGTGAAGATAGTTTTCGTGTGCGCACATTTGGTTCCATACGCAGTTTTATAGATGGCTCTGGAGGAGAAAGAAGACTTTCCAATGCCTTCTTCTTCAACACTCAACGCTCACATTCCAAATCAGAGGGTACTGGACAACCCGACTATGATACCATATCGACAGCTTCCACAGTATTAACATCGGCTTCCAATTCGAATAATCGCAGAGAGAGTAATGTGAATTATAGCTCAAATCATCGACGCAGTTCAGTGTCTTCCTCGTGGTCCATAAGTGATAGTTCTTCAGGGACATCGGCCACGACGGCTTCAATGTCGGGTGGAATGGCAAATCAAGTGAATGCCCATTGCCGGGATCCTTTGCTGGGTTGGCTAGAGGTATCCATTTGTTACAGGGAAAACGATCATGCCTTGGATGCTTGTGTGGTAAGGGCAAGGGATTTGCCACCTATGGATCCGGCTGGTCTAACCGATCCCTATTGTAAGTTGAATATCATAACGGCTGAGGGATCGGCAAAATATCTACGTTGGCAAAAGACGAAATGTGTCCATAAGACCAGAAATCCCGAATTTAATGATACCCTGCAATTTGTCGGCGTGGAACCCGAAGAACTAGGCAATGCTTTGTTATATGTGGCCATATTTGATGAGGATAAATATGGTCATGATTTTTTGGGAGCCGCTAAAATTTGTCTATCAACGGTATGTACACGGAGGAATACTCCAAACCAAAACATTGCTTGATATGGTTACATCTATTGCAGGTTCATAATACCAATTTATACAGGATTTCGGTACCCTTAGGCCCTGAGGATCAATATAGTAATGCGGCCGAAATGTCCCAGGAATGGCCACATGGCAAAATGTTAATTTCATTATGCTACAATACCAAGAAACGAGCATTAACGGTAAATGTCAAGCAATGCATAGAGCTAATACCCATGGACAATAATGGATCCTCTGATCCATTTGTAAAAATGTAAGTTTTATGGAGAATATTTTGACCACAATCATCAATTGATTTTTGTTTTGTCTTCTTCCCTAGCCAAATGAAACCCGATTCCCATCGCAATAAGAAATATAAGACCAGTGTCAAATGGAGAACCCTTAATCCCATTTACAATGAAGAATTCAACTTTGAAGCTGGACCCCATGATCTTAACAAACAATCTTTGGTCTTAACTGTATGGGATAAGGATTTGGGTAAAAGTAATGATTTTCTTGGCAGTTTGGTAATCGGCCATAATAGCAAAGGTGAAAGATTGCAACAGTGGTTGGATTGTATACGTTTGCCTGATCACTATCATGAGAAATGGCATTGCTTGGCTGGAGACAATCCCTTGCATTAGATGGAGTTGGGTGGAGACAAGAAAGAAAATTTAACTAGAATGGAAATTCTCTGAAAGCAACAAGGAATCTTTTGTGGGATTTCATAGCATTTAGGATTTGGACATTCAAAACATATACACCCACAGAAAAATTATTAACATTCGGGCTCAAATCGATACCGAACGTTATTGCCAGTTAGCCAATCCAAATTCAATACCAATTCAATTTTTTTTAATTTCTATAGAATTTTTATTTTCAAAATTTTATTTCAATAGGAAATTTTGTCAAAATTTTATTTCTATAGAATATTTGCGTAAAATTTTATTTCTACCACAAAATTTTGGTAAAAAAATTTGTTTCTATAGAAAATGTTGTCAAAATTTTATTTCTATAGAAAATTTTGTCAAAATTTTATTTCTATAGAAAATTTTGTCAAAATTTTATTTCTATAGAAAATTTTGGCAAAATTTTATTTCTATAGAAAATTTTGTCAAAATTTTATTTCTATGGAAAATTTTACAAAAATTTTATTTCTATTTTATTTTCTATTTTATTTCATATCTATAGAAAATTTTGGCAAAATTTTATTTCTATAGAAAATTTTGTCAACAATTTTATTTTATAAAAAATTTTAAAATATTTTATTTCTATTGAAAATTTTCACAAAATTTTATTTATTTTATTAATTTATTGTCAAAATTTTGTTTCTATAGAAGATTTTATGAAAATTTCATATATAAAAAATTTTGTCAAAATTTTATTTCTATGGAAAATTTTATAAAATTTTTTTTTCTATAGAAAATTTTGTCAAAATTTTATTTCTATAGAAAATTTTGGCAAAATTTTATTTCTATGGAAAATTTTATTTCTATAGAAAATTTTGTCAAAAATTTTATTTCTATAAAAAATTTGAAAATATTTTATTTCTATAGAAAAATTTCACAAAATTTTAATTCCATAGAAAATATTGTCAAAAAATTTATTTCTATAGAAAATTTTGGCAAAATTTTATTTCTATAGAAAATTTTGTCAACAATTTTATTTCTATAGAAAATTTTGTCAAAATTTTATGTCTATAGAAAATTTTATCTCTATAGAAAATGTTGTCAAACTTTTATCTCTATAGAACATATTGTCAAAATTTCATATTTATAGAAAATTTTGGCAAAATTTCATATCTATAGAAAATTTTGTCAAAATTTTATTTCTATAGAAAATTTTGTCAAAATTTTATGTCTTTAGAAAATTTTGTCAAAATTTTTATCTATGGAAAATTTTATAAAAATTTTATTTCTATAGAAAATTTTGTCAAAATTTTGTTTCTATAGAAGATTTTATCAAAATTTCATATCTATAGAAAATTTTGGCAAAATTTCATATCTATAAAAAATTTTGTCAAAATTTTATTTCTATAGAACATTTTGTCAAAATTTTATGTCTATAGAAAATTTTCTCAAAATTTTATTTCTATAGAAAATGTTGTCAAAATTTTATACCTATAGAAAATTTTGTCAAAATTTTATTTCTATAGAACATTTTGTCAAAATCTTATTTCTATAGAAAACTTTGTCAAAATTTTATTTCCATAGAAAATTGTCAAATTTTCAAAATTTCATATCAATAGAACATTTTATCATAATTGTATTTCTATAGAAAACTTTGTCAAAATTTTATTTCTACAGAACATTTTGTCAAAATTGAATTTTTATAAAAAAAATTGTCTGAATTTTATTTCTATAGAAAATTTTCTCAAAATTTTATTTTTATAGAAAATGTTGTCAAAAATTTATTTCTATAGAAAATTTGCTCAACATTTTATTTTTATAGAAAATGTTGTCAAAAATTTATTTCTATAGAAAATTTGTCAAAATTTTATTTCTATAGAAAATTTTTGTGAAAATTTTATTTCTATAGAAAATTATGTAAACTTTTATTTCTATAGAAAATTATGTCAAATTTTATTTGTATAGAAAATTTTATCAAAATTTTATTTGTATAGAAAATTTTGTCAAAATTTTATCTCTATAGAAAATTTTGTCAAAATTTTATCTCTATAGAAAATTTCGTCAAAATTTTATCTCTATAGAAAATTTTTTCAAAATTATATTTCTATAGAAAAATTTCTCAAAATTATATTTCTATAGAAAAATTTCTCAAAATTATATTTCTATAGAAAATTTTCTCAAAATTTTATTTCTATAGAAAATTTTCTCAAATTTTTATTTCTATAGAAAATTTCCTCAAAGTTTTATAAAGAAAATTTTGTAAAAATGTTCTAAATCTGTACTTCTATAAAATTCGTTAGTGTTATCCTTAGTATTTATTGAATCCTAAAAGAGAGAATTTCCTATCTATTTATTTACTTCTAAGATATAGAGATATAAACTAAAAAAGCCAATTTTACTAAAGAATTAGCAATTTTGATCAGCAAGAAGGAGTATGTTTTCCATTTTTTTTACTTACATACATTCTTACATATACTATATACATGCATACATATTTAATATTTATTCATATATTTCTTGATACAACTTTTTAAGTGTCCTTAAAAGGCTTTAGTTAAAAAAAAAGAATAAGAAGAAGGCAAAAATCAGAACTAATCATATTGAACTATTTGAAAAATATAAAAAAAAACTTCCAAAGATACTAATAAAATTAAGATAATTTACAAAAACCACAACTGTAGCTTGGCGTTATTTTTGTCTTACCCTGGGATTTTAGCAAAACACTATTATATAATTTAGATTTTGCTCTTTGAAGCAAAAAAGGAAAGGAACTAAACTATGGAAAATGAAAGCAAGAACTAGATATAAGATCTGACAAAAAAAACAGTAGAGAGGACACTCGTGAGACTTAAAAGCTTAGATAAACTCGAAACAATGTATGCAGGCATACGGAACTTCTTGCCTAGCAGTGTAGAAAGACGGACTATATAGCGGCCGGTAAAATTACAGTATAATGGAATAAAAAGTAAAAACAATACATAAAAATATGCACCAGTCAGAAATTTTGTCAAATTTTTTACTTCTATAGAAAATTTTGTCCAAATTTTATTCTTATAGAATTTTTTTTTGTTGAAATTTTATTTCTATAGAAATGTTTGTCAAAATTGTATTTCTATAGGAACATTTACTCAAAATTTTATTTCTATAGTTTTTTTTTTTTTAAATATTGTTTCTATATAATTTTTTTTAAAAATATTATTTCTATAGAAAATTTTTTCCAAAATTTTATTTCTATAGAAAATTTCGTCAAAATTTTAATTCTATAGAAAATTTGGTCAAAATTTTAATTCTATAGAAAAATTTGTCAATATTTTATTTCTATAGAAAATTTCGTCAAAATTTTATTTCTATAGAAAATTTTGTCAAAATTTTATTTCTATAGAAAATGTTGTCAATATTTTATTTCTATACAAAATTTCGTCAAAATTTTATTTCTATAGAAAATTTTGTCAAAATTTTATTGATATAGAAAATATCTAAAAGCTTAGATAAACTCGAAGCAATGTAACATATGCAGGCATACTAGCATTGTAAAGGGTGATTTGTTAAGAGCTTGATAACTTTTTTTTAAAAAAAAAACGCATAAAATTTGCAAAATCTCATCGGTTCTTTATTTGAAACGTTAGATTGGTCCATGACATTTACTTTTTGAAGATAATTTCATTTAAATGTTGACCGCGGCTGCGTCTTAGGTGGTCCATTCGGAAAGTCCAATTTTGGGCAACTTTTTCGAACATTTCGGCCGGAATAGCCCGAATTTCTTCGGAAATGTTGTCTTCCAAAGCTGGAATAGTTGCTGGCTTATTTCTGTAGACTTTAGACTTGACGTAGCCCCACAAAAAATAGTCTAAAGGCGTCAAATCGCATGATCTTGATGGCCAACTTACCGGTCCATTTCTTGAGATGAATTGTTCTCCGAAGTTTTCCCTCAAAATGGCCATAGAATCGCGAGCTGTGTGGCATGTAGCGCCATCTTGTTGAAACCACATGTCAACCAAGTTCAGTTCTTCCATTTTTGGCAACAAAAAGTTTGTTAGCATCGAACGATAGCGATCGCCATTCACCGTAACGTTGCGTCCAACAGCATCTTTGAAAAAATACGGTCCAATGATTCCACCAGCGTACAAACCACACCAAACAGTGCATTTTTCGGGATGCATGGGCAGTTCTTGAACGGCTTCAGGTTGCTCTTCACTCCAAATGCGGCAATTTTGCTTATTTACGTAGCCATTCAACCAGAAATGAGCCTCATCGCTGAACAAAATTTGTCGATAAACACATTTCGAACCGAACACTGATTTTGGTAATAAAATTCAATGATTTGCAAGCGTTGCTCGTTAGTAAGTCTATTCATGATGAAATGTCAAAGCATACTGAGCATCTTTCTCTTTGACACCATGTCTGAAATCTCACGTGATCTGTCAAATACTAATGCATGAAAATCCTAACCTCAAAAGAATCACCCTTTAAAAAGACTGACTATATGGCGGCCGGTAAAATTATAGTATAATGGAATAAAAAGTAAAAACAATACATAAAAATATGCACCAGTCAGAAATTTTGTCAAATTTTTTACTTCTATAGAAAATTTTGTCCAAATTTTATTCTTATAGAATTTTTTTGTTGAAATTTTATTTTTATAGAAATTTTTTCAAAATTTTATTTCTAAAGAAAATTTTGTCAAAATTTTATTTCCGTAGAAAAATTTTGTTAAAATTTTATTTCTTATTCTACCATTTTTGGTAGAATTCTATGAATTGTGTATTAAACTATGAATTAAAATTAAACAAATTTAGTTTTGTGTTTTTTTTTTCATTTCGTTATTAATGATTTTATTTATTTCTTAATTCGTATTTTATCTTCTTTTTCATGTAGTATTTCAATTTTATTATTAATTTTTTGTGTAAACTTTGTCTTTTTCAATTTCTTCCTATTATAAATGATCGCCCCCATTTTCAGAAAACACCGATACAACAAAATTAACTAACAAATAGTTTTTAAACTATAAATGTTAGCGTGAAAATTTTCTCTTACTCGCCAGTGAAGGATTTAACTACCAATAGTACTAGGATTAAAGCTAACTTGGAGCAAAGATATTTGGAATATTTTTGTTTTTCACTTAAAGGTCTTTAAATGCCTATCGGCACAAACTGAAAATGGGGCTTATTTTCTTATATTTGCGTTATTGTTTTCACGATTCTTTTTTAATTTTCGTATTTATTTTTTAGATATATATATTACTTATTAATGTGTAAATATTAAGACTAGCCTTCTTTTATAAATTATTCCATTTTTTTTTCAACGCAATAAATCATCTACTACACTTAATTGGTTTTCCCGTTTTCATTCACTCAAATCAGTCTGATGTGACTCAATTCTCTTTCGTCCATTTGTTTGTTTTGTTTGTTTGTATATAGCCCATTATAAATTACATAGGAATAAATTTGCTAAAGGATATTAAATATTTTTTTACAAAAAATCTGCTGCAGTTTCTTCACTCTAACTGTAACGGTGTCATGAAAGAAAGAAATTAGTTTTCCGTTATGGACATAGAAGGGAAACGGAAATTATCATTAAACACTTACAGAGATATTACCGGTGGAAACAAACATTAAAAAAAAAACTCTCGTAAAATTAAATAAAAACAACAATAAAAAACCCTTGAAATTATTCCCTCAATGCGGCCTTTTTGGATTTCTTTGTAGTGCTATGTGTGGTTGTGGGGCTAGTGGTTGATGGTGTGCTGCTATTGCTGTTGGTTTTATGTTTGTGTAGACGTTTATGATAGCTTTGGGCCAAGGAATTTACAATGGAGAGCACAAAGTAACACACCATACAAATGACAAATGTTTCAAAGATTTTCGAAAGTAAATTGCCTGCTTCCGCGGGTGTGGCATTACGTTGACGATGTAGACGTTGTTTTTGGTTGTTAAGGAATCCCTTAAAGGGTTCTTGCAGTTTTTTACCAATCACAGGAATGGCCGATAAAGTGTCAACGGCTTTTTCAATGAGCGTCTCGTTAAAGGCAATAATAACAAAAACTTTCTGTATATGCATTTTAACAATGGCTTTACCAATTAAAGTGGCACCAAAGAAAGTCCAAAATGGCACTAGGAAATGACCGCATGTAATACCAGCCAAATCGAATAAAGGATTTGGTATCTGAAAGAAGAAAAAAATAGATTTCCATAAAAAAATTAATTTTCAAAACAAAAAAAGAAAAACAACTCAAACTTACGCTAGCACAAGCCAAAATGCCAAAGAAACCAATGCGTTCCACTACCCGTTCCATAAACAATTTTCCCCTATCCATTAGACTTAAATCTTTTTGATTGCGTTTGGCCTTCAGTGCTTCAAATTCAGCCAATTCTTCAGCATCGTCAGGATCATAGCCGGACAAACGAGCCGCTTTAGCCATAAAATATGGAGGTAATTCCCCTAGAGCTGTACCAGCTCCCCAAAGGAAAGCTTCAAGTCGTACTTTGGACATAATACTCCATATGTTTGGCACTTGTTTCTCATAGGGTTCATCGGGACAAATGATGCTGCAAGAGAAAGATGAAAATATGTAAGCACAAGAGTATAGACGTAGGGCATTAAAAAAACTAAGAAAGGACCACAGGACCATAGAAATCTGTTTTTAGCAACTCCTATACACACTTTTGGTAATATTGGCGGTTGAAGAGCAAAATTTTATCTGTATTAAAAATTTTACCAAAATTTTATCTTTTGTCCAAATTTTATTTCTATAGAAAATTTTATACAAATTTTACCTCTATAGAAAATTTTATCAAAATTGTATTTCTATAGAAAATTTTGTCAAAATTTTATTTCTATAGAAAATTTTATCAAAATTGTATTTCTATAGAAAATTTTATCTCTATAGAAAATTTTGTAAAAATGTTATCTCTATAGAACATTTTGTCAAAATTTTATCTCTATAGAAAATTTTGTCAAAATTTTATTCTATAGAAAATTTTGTCAAAATTTTATTTCTATAGAAAATTTTGTCAAAATTTTATTTCTATAGAAAATTTTATACAAATTGTACCTCTATAGAAAATGTTATCAAAATTGTATTTCTATAGAAAATTTTGTCAAAATTGTATTTCTATAGAAAATTTTGTAAAAATTTTATTTCTATAGAAAATTATATCAAAATTGTATTTCTATAGAAAATTTTGTCAAAATTTTATTTCTATAGAAAATTATATCAAAATTGTATTTCTATAGAAAATTTTATCAAAATTTTATCTCTATAGAAAATTTTGTCAAAATTTTATCTCTATAGAAAATTTTGTCAAAATTTTATTTATCTCAATAAAAAATTTTGCCAAAATTTATCTCTATAGAAAATTTTGTCAAAATTTTATTTCCATAGAAAAGTTTGTCAATGTTTTATCTTTATAGAAAAATTTGTACAAATTTTACTTCCATAGAAAATTGTGCCAAAATTTTGTTTCTATAGAAAATTTTGTCGAAAATTTTATTTCTAAAGAAAATGTTATCAAAATTTTATCTCCATAGAATATTTTGTCAAAATCTTATCTCTATAGAAAATGTTGTTAAAATTTTATCTCTATAGAAAATTTTTTTCAAAATTTTATTTCTATAGAAAATTTTGTCAAAATTTTATCTCTATAGAAAATTTTGTCAAAATTTTATCTCTATAGAAAATTGTGTCAAAATTTTATCTCTATAGAACATTTTGTCAAAATTTTATCTCTATAGAAAATTTTGTCAAAATTTTATCTCTATAGAAAATGTTGTCAAACTTTTATCTCTATAGAAAATTTTGTCAAAATTTTATCTCTATAGAAAATTTTGTCAAAATTTTATTTCTATAGAAAATGTTATCTAAATTTTATCTCTATAACAATTTTTGTCAAAATTTTATCTCTATAGAAAATTTTGTCAAAATTTTATCTTTAGAGAAAATTTTTTGTCGAAAATTTTATTTCTAAAGAAAATGTTATCAAAATTTTATCTCCATAGAATATTTTGTCAAAATCTTATCTCCATAGAAAATGTTGTTAAAATTTTATCTCTATAGAAAATTTTTTTCAAAATTTTATTTCTATAGAAAATTTTGTCAAAATTTTATCTCTATAGAAAATTTTGTCAAAATTTTATCTCTATAGAAAATTGTGTCAAAATTTTATCTCTATAGAACATTTTGTCAAAATTTTATCTCTATAGAAAATTTTGTCAAAATTTTATCTCTATAGAAAATGTTGTCAAACTTTTATCTCTATAGAAAATTTTGTCAAAATTTTATCTCTATAGAAAATTTTGTCAAAATTTTATTTCTATAGAAAATGTTATCTAAATTTTATCTCTATAACAATTTTTGTCAAAATTTTATCTCTATAGAAAATTTTGTCAAAATTTTATCTTTAGAGAAAATTTTGTCAAAATTTTATCTCTATGGAAAATTTTATCTAAATTTTATCTCTATAACAATTTTTGTCAAAATTTTATCTCTATAGATAATTTTGTCAAAATTTTATCTCTATAGAAAATTTTGTCAAAATTTTATCTCTATAGAAAATTTTGTCAAAATTTTATCTCTATAGAAAATTTTGTCATAATTTTATCTCTATAGAAAATTTTGTCAAAATTTTATCTCTATAGAACATTTTGTCAAAATTTTATCTCTATAGAAAATTTTGTCAAAATTTTATCTCTATAGAAAATGTTGTCAAACTTTTATCTCTATAGAAAATTTTGTCAAAATTTTATCTCTATAGAAAATTTTGTCAAAATTTTATTTCTATAGAAAATGTTATCTAAATTTTATCTCTATAACAATTTTTGTCAAAATTTTATCTCTATAGAAAATTTTGTCAAAATTTTATCTTTAGAGAAAATTTTGTCAAAATTTTATCTCTATGGAAAATTTTATCTAAATTTTATCTCTATAACAATTTTTGTCAAAATTTTATCTCTATAGAAAATGTTGTCAAAATTTTATCTCTATAGAAAATTTTGTCAAAATTTTATCTCTATAGAAAATTTTGTCAAAATTTTATCTCTATAGAAAATGTTGTCAAACTTTTATCTCTATAGAACATTTTGTCAAAATTTTATCTCTATAGAAAATTTTGTCAAAATTTTATCTCTATAGAAAATTTTGTCAAAATTTTGTCTCTATAGAAAAATTTGTCAAAATTTTATTTTAATTGAAAATTTTGTCAAAATTTTATTTCTATTGAAAATTTTGTCAAAATTTTATCTCTATAGAAAAGTTTTTCAAAATTTTATTTCCATAGAAAATTTTGTCAAAAATATTTGTCAAAATTTTATCTCTATAGCAAATGTTGTCAAACTTTTATCTCTATAGAAAATTTTGTCAAAATTTTATCTCTATAGAAAATTTTGTCAAAATTTTATTTCTATAGAAAATTTTATCTAAATTTTATCTCTATAACAATTTTTGTCAAAATTTTATCTCTATAGAAAATTTTGTCAAAATTTTATCTCTATAGAAAATTTTGTCAAAATTTTATCTCTATAGAAAATGTTGTCAAACTTTTATCTCTATAGAAAATTTTGTCAAAATTTTATCTCTATAGAAAATTTTGTCAAAATTTTATTTCTATTAAAAATTTTGTCAAAATTTTATCTCTATAGAAAAGTTTTTCAAAATTTTATTTCCATAGAAAATTTTGTCAAAATTTTATTTCTATAGAAGATTTTGTCAAAATTTTATCGCTATAGAAAATTTTGTCAAAATTTTATTTCTATAGCAAATTTTGTCAAAATTTATTTCTATAGAAAATTTTGTCAAAATTTTATTTCTATAGAAAATTTTGTCAAAATTTTATTTTTATAGAAAATTTTTTCAAAATTTTATCTCTATAGAAAATTTTGTTAAAATTTTATCTCTATAGAAAATGTTGTCAAAATTTTATCTCTATAGAAAATGTTGTCAAAATTTTATCTCTATAGAAAATTTTTTGTCAAATTTTTCTATATATAGAAAATTTTATCAAAAATGTATTTCAATAGAAAATTTTATTTCTATAGAAAAAAATTTCAAAATTTTATCTATATAGAAAATTTTGTCAAAATTTTATCTATATAGAAAATTTTGTCAAAATTTTATCGCTATAGAAAATTGTGTCAACATTTTATCGTGTATAATTGGGAGGGTTCAACTATGAAAACTATTTCTATTGTTCAACCTAACCTAACCCAATAGTCTAACCTAACTTAAGGTTGTTATTTAAGGCTCGCAAATTGGTTCAAAATTTGCATTACAAATCACAAATCAAATCTCAAACTTTTTTATTTAAATTACTTACTCATCTGGATATGGTGGCTTGGGGAAATTCAATGAATTGCATTCATATGCAGCCAAAGTCACACTGGCTATGTGTGGGCCCAAGTACAGCAAAAATGTATGTAGACCGGTGCCTAAACCCACCGAAGATAATATACCCAAACCAGTCCAATAGACCACAAACCATGTATTTTGCTTAAGAAACTCCACAACCACTTGATGGGGTCCTGGTAATTGATAACATATAGCTATAAAACTAGCTAATATTGCATATACACAAATCCATATTTTTCTTTGTAATAATCTAAAATAAAATTAGAAAAAAACATGAGTAAGTGAATGTTCATGGCTGTTGATTTAATATCATCGATACTTACTTTCTGCCTAAAGTCTTAACAAGTTCAATTATTTCTAAACTACAATATGACAATGTTTTTATTGGATGTCTCCATAATACTAAAGCTTCACGTTCGGCTTTGAGCTTCTCCTTTTGTTGTTTACTCAAGGGCTTTGTTT
The DNA here is from genome assembly GCF_050003625.1 of Haematobia irritans. Taxonomy (NCBI): domain Eukaryota; kingdom Metazoa; phylum Arthropoda; class Insecta; order Diptera; family Muscidae; genus Haematobia; species Haematobia irritans. Next base: position 16,742,755 of record NC_134399.1, on the reverse strand, counting down.
GTTTCATATTCAATGGTAGATTTCCGTTGTTAACTTTCTTGGTATGTTGGTGTTGAGGAGGTTGTTTCTCCAATGTCTTGGACTTTGTGGGCGATTCCTTTTTTGTGGACGAATTGGGGTAGGTAAGGGAGGAGTTGGAGGACGAGCTTTGATTTGAGGTCTTTTGCTTGTGAGAATTCTCTACATTTTTCCTTTGTCGCGCATTGTTTGTTTCTTTATCCTTCTTCGGATGCTGTGACATTTAAGTAGAATTACTAAAGTTGCCAGTTATTAGAGATTTACTTATTTATTGTTTTTTTTGTCCTTTGGCAAATACCCCAATGTTTTCCTGTCTGCTGCTGCTGTTGCTACTTTTTACAAAATTAAATAAATACTTTTTCTAATGCAGTTGTTGTGTATGGTTTTGGTTTGATGTCTTGGAATTGCTTTAGTTTCCTCTTTGTTTTTGATTTGGCGTTTATAAAAAATCTCTTATAATATGCTTATAATGTAGTATGGGGATGGTAGTAAAGCTACGGCTAATAGTACTGGGTAGTCCTACTAATTGTGGCTGTTGCCGTGGTTTCTTTTATTGGTGGTCGTAGTGGCGGTGTATTAGTTGTGGTTTTTATTCTACTGTTTTATTGGTATCAAGCTGAAATCTTGTTTCAGTTTACCTTTATGATCCTGTCTGGAAGGAAAAAGAAAACAACATGAGTGGTGGAAGAAAATTTTAAATCCCTAAAAGATAAGGAATTATTTATGAACAAAGGGATTCTTTTAAATCATTTATAAGCCGCAATGTAGTCAAGGTATAATATAAAGGAGTTTTTCTACACGTTAGTTGTTCACTTCGTAAACCCATTTAGTCCTGGCTTTGCTTACACCCGTCAAACCGTTTGTCCAACTATGAATGTTTTATCCAACTAATGAAATGTCGTTCAATTTCCTCTAGTATGATCATTTTAACCTCATTTATTAACCGATCTTCTTTAGACAAGTTGGAAAAATATTGCTCATATTGAGTAGGATTTAGAAATGGCTCTAATATATATGCAAAGTTACCGTAGATAATTTCTCGCTCTCAATAAACAAACAGCAATTATATACAGCAGTAAGTTCGGCCGGGCCGAATCTTAAATAACCCCCACACCATGAATCAAATATAAATATATATTCCTTTGAAAACTCTTCGTTGTAGCGGGTTGATAATATATAGAATTTCATGGGGGGTTTGATGACAGACCCTCACTGCAGTCGGCGACCCTCACTGCAGTCGGTCCTACATACCGGGGTCGACACAAGGAACTCCACCTTGTCCAAGGACTGCAACCCCCCCACGGGAATACAAGCACGTATGAAAATCCAAAGACAAATTTAAAGATTCTACCTATGAAGACTCGATCAGATTCTGGATTTATAACAAGCATTTTTATTTGAGTTTTAGAGAAATAACGAACATCTTCTCTAGGTCTACATGAAAATGATGAACTAACGCCATGATTTGAAATCAAAAATCTCTAGATTTTTTTCCCTCATTATTGAAATGCTTAGAAGAAATAAAATCTGGAAATTTTGCTTTCAGTTTCGTGCAATTTTCAAGATCAGTGCTCCTGCTATACCCTCCAGAAGTGGCATCGGTCTATATGGAGGCCTCACCAAATGGCCCGCTAAAAATTAAATCCGTTAAAATTTCAGGTAAATTTGATAACAACAACGGTTTATATAAGCCCAAGGAGTTAAATGGGGAAATCAGCCTATTCGATGCTATGCCAAAAACATGCACCGATGAAAAACCTACAGAACCAAGACCCAAAATTTTTTATCACAATGGACTGAATAGTCTAAGTGAGCCTGAATCTTAATCGGGCTGCCACTTTAACCTTTTAACCTAAGACCCAAAATCGGAGGGCGGATTTATAAGGGGGCTATATTAAAATCTCTACCGATACACAATATATTCGGGAAGCCTATTTATGGCCCTAAAAACCTCTAGATTTCAAATTTCCGGCAAATCGGATTGATAATACGGTTTCTAGAAGCCCATGAAGTAAAATTGGGAGATTGGTCTATGTGGGGGCTATAGCAAAACATGGATCGATAAACGCTATTTTCGGCAAATCTATCTGTAGTCATAAAATACCTTCTAGATTTCCAATCTCTAGCAAATCGGATCGAAAATACATTGTCTAGAAGCCCAAGAAGTAAAATCGGGAGAACGGTCTATATGAGGGCTATAGCAAAACATGGATCGATAGACCCTATTTTCGGTAAACCTATTTATGGCCCTAAAAAACCTCTAGATTTCATATTTCCGGCAAATCGGATTGATAATACGGTTTCTAGAAGCCCAAGAAGTAAAATCGGGAGATCGGTCTATATGGGGACTATAGCAAAACATAGACCGATACGCCCCATTTTCGCTACACCTATTTGTGATACTAAAATACCTCTAGGTTTCAAATTTCAAGTAAATCGGATTGATAATATGGTTTCTAGAAGGCCAAAGAAGTAAAACCGGGAGATCGGTCTATATGGAGGCTATACCAAAACATGGACCGCTAGGCTCCATTTTCTGCACAACTGTTTGTGGTTCTAGAATACCTCTAGATTTCAAATTTCCGGCAAATCGGATTGATAATACGGTTTCTAGAAGCCCAAGAAGTAAAATCGGGAGATCGGTCAATATGGGGGCTACACCAAAACATGGACCGCTAGGCTCCATTTTCTGTTCAACTATTTGTGGTTCTAGAATACCTCTAGATTTCAAATTTCCGGCAAATCGGATTGATAATACGGTTTCTAGATGCCCAAGAAGTAAAATCGGGATATTGGTCTATATGGGGGCTATACCAAAACATGGACCGCTAGGCTCCAATTACTGCACAACTATTTGTGGTCATAAAATACCTGTAGATTTTAAATTTCAGGCAAATCGGGTTGAAAATACGGTTTCTAGAAGCTCAAGAAGTAAAATCGGGAGATCGGTCTATATGGGGGCTATAGCAAAACATGGATCGATACGCCCTATTTTCGCTACACCTATTTGTAGTACTAAAATAACTCTAGATTTCATATTTCTAAAATAACTCTAGATTTCATATTTATTTGTGATACTAAAATACCTCTAGATTTAAAAATTCAAGTAAATCGGATTGATTACGGTTTCTAGAAGCCCAAGAAGTAAAACCGGGAGATCGGTCTATATGGAGGCTATACCAAAACATGGACCGCTAGGCTCCATTTTCTGCACAACTGTTTGTGGTTCTAGAATACCTCTAGATTTCAAATTTCCGGCAAATCGGATTGATAATACGGTTTCTAGAAGCCCAAGAAGTAAAATCGGGAGATCGGTCAATATGGGGGCTACACCAAAACATGGACCGCTAGGCTCCATTTTCTGTTCAACTATTTGTGGTTCTAGAATACCTCTAGATTTCAAATTTCCGGCAAATCGGATTGATAATACGGTTTCTAGATGCCCAAGAAGTAAAATCGGGATATTGGTCTATATGGGGGCTATACCAAAACATGGACCGCTAGGCTCCAATTACTGCACAACTATTTGTGGTCATAAAATACCTGTAGATTTCATATTTCTGGCAAATCGGATTGATTATAAGGTTTCTAGAAGCCCAAGAAGTAAAATCGGGAGATCGGTCTATATGGGGACTATAGATACACCTATTTGTGATACTAAAATACCTCTAGGTTTCAAATTTCAAGTAAATCGGATTGATAATATGGTTTCTAGAAGGCCAAGAAGTAAAATCGGGAGATCGGCCTATATGGGGGCTATACCAAAACATTGACCGCTAGGCACCATTTTCTGCACAACTATTTGTAGTTCTAGAATACATTTAGATTTCAACTATCAGGCAAATCGGATTGATAATACAGTTTTTAGAAGCCCAAAATCCCAAATCGGGGGTTCGGTTTATATGGAGCCTATATCAAAACCTGGACCAATATAGCTCATCTTCGACCTACCTGCCAAAAAAAAAAAACGAATCTGTGCCGAATTGCAGGACGATATCTCCATTATTGAAAGCTGTAACGTGATTACAACAGACGGACATGGTTATATCGTCTTAGAATTTATCCCTCATCAAGAATATATATACTTTATATAGTCGGAAATCGATAATTCGATGTGTTACAAACGGAATGACAAACTTATTATACCCCCATCACAATTCTATGTTGGTGGGTATAAAAAGTAGGAGGTATTAAATTCTTTTCCCTTCCCTTCTTGGACTAAAATAATTGTTTAAAATTATTTAATAACATGCCACCATTACCTGATATTCTACTTAACCATGTTTGACAAAAATCGTCTATAAAATATTTAATAAAGTTCATTGATAAAGGTCCATTTTAAACGGTAAAATCCCCCATGAAAGAATGTCTGACAATTTTGTCACTTCCCCACAACAAAAAGCAATCATCTAGCTATGACTTAATGTAAAATTGACAACAAACAACCAGTTTATGTCCAGAAAAGAGGAAACAAGAAACGACCCAAATAAGACAAAAACTTTACCCAATTTCATAAAAACCTGTTCTTTTTTATATTTAACCTTTTACAACCATTTCATATTTTGTTTTTAATTAAAAACTCAAACGTTACTTTTATGACCTTTAAATTGTTAGGGTAAAATCTTGGAAAACTTTAAATACCGTATTAGACATACACACACACTTTTACACAGATAATAAATGTATTTTTATTGGCAAATGGTTCATAAGGAGAAAAGCAGGTAAGATGACATTTAAAATAAAATTTTGACAAAATTTTCTATAGAAATAAAATTTTAACAAAATTTTCTATAGAAATAACATTTTAACAAAATTTTCTATAGAAATAAAATTTTAACAAAATTTTCTATACAAATAAAATTTTAACAAAATTTTCTATAGACAAAAAATTTTGACATAATTTTTTATAGAAATAAAATTTTGACAACATTTTCTATAGAAATAAAATTTTGACAAAAGCTTCTATAGAAATAAAGTTTTGACAAATTTTTCTATAGAAATAAAATTTTGACAAAATGTTCTAAAGAAATAAAGTTTTGACAAAATTTTCTATAGAAATAAAGTTTTGACAAAATTTTCTATAGAAATAAAATTTTGACAAAATTTTCTATAGAAATAAAATTTTGACAAAATTTTCTATAGAAATAAAATTTTGACAAAATTTTCTATAGAAATAAAATTTTGACAAAATTTTCTATAGAAATAAAATTTTGGCAAAATTTTCTATAGAAATAAAATTTTGACAAAATTCTCTATAGAAATGAAATTTTGACAAAATTCTCTATAGAAATAAATTTTTGACAAAATTTTCTATAGAAATAAAATTATCAATGTAAAACCTTTTTTCGGAGGGTTCAAGTGTGGTTTTTGTTGGGTTTAATAAACTGCCTGAATTTATTCTGATAATTGGTTGATAGTTTTGCTGCAAGTAGAGGATGCTGATGAGGAATGTGGTAATTCCGAAACGTGCGTCCATCCAACCATCTTGCAGTCTATAGGGCTTTGCCCAAATAAATTTGACAAACATTCTTTTCCTCTGTTGGTTAAGCTACTCTTGTAGTTTAGTCAATGTATGGTTTTAAGCTGAAATAAAAAAACGACAACAATGCTTAAAGAACAAAACCAACAATAACAAAACAAAACAAATGGAAAAAGAAGAGGAGGCACGCTCAAAATAAACCCAGCCATGTGAATTCAAATCGATGATTTGACAGTGGCATAGGAAAAGAGATATGTTTGTTTCGAATTTATTTGGCATAAGCCGGCTATCAATGTAAAACCTTTTTTCGGAGGGTTCAAGTGTGGTTTTTGTTGGGTTTAATAAACTGCCTGAATTTATTCTGATAATTGGTTGATAGTTTTGCTGCAAGTAGAGGATGCTGATGAGGAATGTGGTAATTCCGAAACGTGCGTCCATCCAACCATCTTGCAGTCTATAGGGCTTTGCCCAAATAAATTTGACAAACATTCTTTTCCTCTGTTGGTTAAGCTACTCTTGTAGTTTAGTCAATGTATGGTTTTAAGCTGAAATAAAAAAACGACAACAATGCTTAAAGAACAAAACCAACAATAACAAAACAAAACAAATGGAAAAAGAAGAGGAGGCACGCTCAAAATAAACCCAGCCATGTGAATTCAAATCGATGATTTGACAGTGGCATAGGAAAAGAGATATGTTTGTTTCGAATTTATTTGGCATAAGCCGGCTATCAATGTAAAACCTTTTTTCGGAGGGTTCAAGTGTGGTTTTTGTTGGGTTTAATAAACTGCCTGAATTTATTCTGATAATTGGTTGATAGTTTTGCTGCAAGTAGAGGATGCTGATGAGGAATGTGGTAATTCCGAAACGTGCGTCCATCCAACCATCTTGCAGTCTATAGGGCTTTGCCCAAATAAATTTGACAAACATTCTATTCCTCTGTTGGTTAAGCTACTCTTGTAGTTTAGTCAATGTATGGTTTTAAGCTGAAATAAAAAAACGACAACAATGCTTAAAGAACAAAACCAACAATAACAAAACAAAACAAATGGAAAAAGAAGAGGAGGCACGCTCAAAATAAACCCAGCCATGTGAATTCAAATCGATGATTTGACAGTGGCATAGGAAAAGAGATATGTTTGTTTCGAATTTATTTGGCATAAGCCGGCTATCAATGTAAAACCTTTTTTCGGAGGGTTCAAGTGTGGTTTTTGTTGGGTTTAATAAACTGCCTGAATTTATTCTGATAATTGGTTGATAGTTTTGCTGCAAGTAGAGGATGCTGATGAGGAATGTGGTAATTCCGAAACGTGCGTCCATCCAACCATCTTGCAGTCTATAGGGCTTTGCCCAAATAAATTTGACAAACATTCTTTTCCTCTGTTGGTTAAGCTACTCTTGTAGTTTAGTCAATGTATGGTTTTAAGCTGAAATAAAAAAACGACAACAATGCTTAAAGAACAAAACCAACAATAACAAAACAAAACAAATGGAAATAAAATTTTGACAAAATTTTCTATAGAAATAAAAAATGTTGATAAAATTTTTTATAGAAATAAAATTTTGACAAAATTTCCTATAGAAATAAAATTTTGACAAAATTTTCTATAGAAATAAAATTTTGACAAAATGAAATATCTTCAGCATCCTGCATGTAAGACAGACAAATTGAATTGCCAAAGCAAAGGCCATATCGGAAAAATATTTTGAAATTTTCTAAACAAAAATTACCAAACCTTTTGTCGTCATCGAAAAATGTTTTCAATTGATCATCATCATCATTTTGATATACATATTTACACAGGTCTATGTTTCACAATTCCACCTTAAAATTTATTATTAAATTTGTCTATCTCACAACTGCACAATAATATTGTAGCTACATTTGTGTACAATATAGATTTAATTAGCTCGTGTAAAGTTACATAAATAACGCAATTTTTGTTGTAAATTCTTTATTATCGCAAATAATTGTTTACATTATTTGATTTTGTTTTGCGTCTTTATAGTTTGTATTAGACAACAACGCATTAATTAGCTATGGGACCATAAACTGGTTATACGAACACTATCATATATCAATCGATGCATATTGATATCTAAAATTTGGACATTTTGGAACTGGAATACTGATGGTGAAACAAATGGATGGGTTTAGACCCCAACTGCCCTCTCTTAGAATTAATAACTTTTTTTTACAAAATTAAAATTAGTAGAGCCTACACACAAAAAAATTTCACGAAAATTTCACGAAATTAAAATTTTAATTGAGTTTTAAAAAATATTCAATTAAAAATTTAATTGATTCAACAAATTTTTTCATTGAAACAAAAATCAATCACAAAAATAATAGTATCAATTAATTTTTTAATTGGGTCAATGAACTTTTTAATTGACCTTCAATTAATTTTTTAATTGATACTATCATTTCTGTGATTGAAGACATTTCAATTAAAAATTAATTGTATCAACTAATTTCGTGATTGAATCAGAAATTTTTTTTTGTGTATATTAAAGGGTCATAATACTTGATAAGATTTACAGAGTGGCTGATATGTAATACAACAAAGTTTTTGCATTTTTTTCAATTTTATTCAAAAGCAAAAAATGTTGGAAATAAACTCAACAGCCAGGCTGAAAAAAAGTTTTCCCATAGAAAACCTTATTCAGCCAGGCTGAATAAAAGTTTTCCCATAGAAAACCTTACTCAGCCAGGCTGAATAAAAGTTTTCGTATAGAAAACCTTATTCAGCCGGGCTGAATAAAAGTTTTCCTATAGAAAACCATATTCAGCCGGGCTGAATAAAAGTTTTCCTATAGAAAACCATATTCAGCCGGGCTGAATAAAAGTTTTCCTATAGAAAACCATATTCAGCCGGGCTGAATAAAAGTTTTCCTATAGAAAACCTTATTCAGCCGGGCTGAATAAAAGTTTTCCTATAGAAAACCTTATTCAGCCGGGCTGAATAAAAGTTTTCCTATAGAAAACCTTATTCAGCCGGGCTTAATAAAAGTTTTCCTATAGAAAACCTTATTCAGCCGGACTGAATAAAAGTTTTCCTATAAAAAACCTTATTCAGCCGGGCTGAATAAAAGTTTTCCTATAGAAAACCTTATTCAGCCGGGCTGAATAAAAGTTTTCCTATAGAAAACCTTATTCAGCCGGGCTGAATAAAAGTTTTCCTATAGAAAACCTTATTCAGCCGGGCTGAATAAAAGTTTTCCTATAGAAAACCTTATTCATCCCGGCTGAATAAAAGTTTTCCTATAGAAAACCTTATTCAGCCAGGCTGAATAAAAGTTTTCCTATAGAAAACCTTATTCAGCCAGGCTGAATAAAAGTTTTCCTATAGAAACCCTTATTCAGCCAGGCTGAATAAAAGTTTTCCTATAGAAACCCTTATTCAGCCAGGCTGAATAAAAGTTTTCCTATAGAAACCCTTATTCAGCCAGGCTGAATAATAGTTTTCCTATAGAAAACCTTATTCAGCAAGGCTGAATAAAAGTTTTCCTATAGAAAAACTTACTCAGCCAGGCTAATACGTTTCTACGTTCATGGTTTTCTAATGTTATAATTATTTAACTGGAAAATTTTTAGAGATCAATATATAAGCAGAATTCAAAGTAAAGTTATGTGACCCCTTTAATAGCCCATTCACATTAGACTGAAAATCTACAAAAAGTGTGGATTTGAAATCCCTTGTTTTATAGGACTAATGACAGTTGAAATATAGATAAAATGGATTTTGGAAGTATAATGTGAATGAGCTATAACAATAATTGTTTAGACACGCATAGGAAATAAAGAAACTGTGACTTTTTTTAAACGAACCCAATACCCACCTTCCTTCCCCCAATAAAATTAGGTCTGATTTCTCTTTGTATAATCACATGAAAGTGAGCCAATTCATTTGAATTTGTAAGCCAAAAAAACCTACCTTCTTTATACTGTACTTTGCCTCTTATCACCTGTCGTTGGAAGCATTCAATTTGAGACTACATTCAATATAAATAAATACAAGAACATACCCTCAATGTCTATGGCAAATGGTTAATGACCCACATATGGAATTGGAATATATAGATAGATTTCAAAACCAAGCAAAATACAAACAAAGCACAATTTGTATCTACAAAAATTAAAGTAAAATATTTTAACGTCTTTCCATTACGTATTTTTCACATAGTTTCGTCTTTGGGACGTCAACATTACTGATAAGAAAGTATTGCTTAATACGTTGTTTGCTTAGCAAACGCATTCTAAGATTAAAAGAGTAATGCTACCTAATAATACAGCAAACGTCGTCTTTCGATGCAAAGTCCAATACAAAGAAAGAGGCACTAGTTTCTCATAGGGGGCAGGAAGTCTTTTCTTAAAAAACAATAAGTTTAAATAAATTGATTTTCTTGTATATAAATTCCGGCAAAATTGTATCTATATACCGGCAAAATTGTATCTATATATTACCCAATTTTGATATATGGCGGGAAATATTAAATATGGTTTCAGGGGATTTACCTTAAGCGGTTTGCCAACGTTTCATTTCTTTTTTTTATAAATAATTGAGTTTTATATAAATATCAAAAATTAAATATATATATTGGTCATATTGCATGAGAAAAATTAACATGCGATACAGATGAACCAATGACAAGAAACCACACACGTTTTAGGCCATTGTTGTTGTTTTGTTTTATTCGGTGTTTTTGTTTTTAAGTTGTTGTTGAATTTTCCCCCTTCTAGAGAGAACGTGAGGTGGCAGACATTGCCTAACTATACTTACTATACGTGTACGTGGTATTATCTAAAATGAAAATGTAGCTATAATTCAACACACAACAAAGCCCATGTCACGATGATGCCAAATGGTAAAAATTTTTAATGAAAATGGGAATACAATTTTACTGGTACTAAATTTACTGATAATAAAAATGGAAATCGTCTCAGAATAATTAAAATAAAAATAAAATTTTGACAAAATTTTCTATAACAATAAAATTTTTCTATAGAAATAAAATTTTGACAAATTTTCTATAGAAATAAAATTTTAATAAAACTTTCTATAGAAACAAAAATTTTGACACAATTTTCTATAGAAGTCAAATTTGGACAAAATTTGCTATAGAAATAAAATGTTGACAACATTTTCTATAGAAACAAAAATTTTGACATAGAAATAAAATATTGACATAGAAAAAAAATTTTGACAAAATTTTCTACAGAAATAAAATTTTGACAAGATTTTCTATAGAAATAAAGTTTGGCCAAAATTTTCCATAGAAATAAAATTTTGACAAAATTTTCTATAGAAACAAACATTTTGACATAGAAATAAAATATTGACATAGAAAAAAAATTTTGACAAAATTTTCTATAGAAGTAAAATTTTGACAAAATTTTCTATAGAAAAAAAATTTTGACACAATTTTCTATAGAAGTCAAATTTGGACAAAATTTGCTATAGAAATAAAATGTTGACAACATTTTCTATAGAAACAAAAATTTTGACATAGAAATAAAATATTGACATAGAAAAAAAATTTTGACAAAATTTTCTACAGAAATAAAATTTTGACAAGATTTTCTATAGAAATAAAGTTTGGCCAAAATTTTCCATAGAAATAAAATTTTGACAAAATTTTCTATAGAAACAAACATTTTGACGTAGAAATAAAATATTGACATAGAAAAAAAATTGTGACAAAATTTTCTATAGAAGTAAAATTTTGACAAAATTTTCTATAGAAAAAAAATTTTGACACAATTTTCTATAGAAGTCAAATTTGGACAAAATTTGCTATAGAAATAAAATGTTGACAACATTTTCTATAGAAACAAAAATTTTGACATAGAAATAAAATATTGACATAGAAAAAAAATTTTGACAAAATTTTCTACAGAAATAAAATTTTGACAAGATTTTCTATAGAAATAAAGTTTGGCCAAAATTTTCCATAGAAATAAAATTTTGACAAAATTTTCTATAGAAACAAACATTTTGACATAGAAATAAAATATTGACATAGAAAAAAAATTTTGACAAAATTTTCTATAGAAGTAAAATTTTGACAAAATTTTCTATAGAAAAAAAATTTTGACAAAAGTTTCTATAGAAAAAAAATTTTGACAAAATTTTCTATAGAAACAAAAATTTTGACAAAATTTTCTATAGAACAAAAATTTTGAAAAAATTTTCTATAGAAACAAAAATTTTGACAATATTTTCTATAGAAACAAAAATTTTGACAAAATTTTCTATAGAAACAAAAATTTGGCAAAATTTTCTATAGAAATAAAATTTTGACAAAATTTTCTGAAGAAATAAAATTTTGACAAAATTTCCTATAGAAATAAAATTTTGACCAAACTTTCTATTGAAATAAAATTTTGACATTTTCTATAGGAACAAAAATTTTGACATAGAAATAAAATATTGAGATAGAAAAAAAATTTTGACAAAATTTTCTATAAAAATAAAATGTTGACAAAATTTTCTATAGAAACAAAGATTTTGACAAAATTTTCAAAATTTTGTTATAAAATAATTTCAAGGTATTTAAAATTAGTTTTACAATATCTAACATAGCTTCTTTATTACAATACATGTATAATAGGCCTTTAGTGGCTTCCTTTGTATTGATGTTTAATAAATGAAATGAAATGAAATAAAATTTTGACAAAATTTTCAATAGAAATAACAATTTTGACAAAATTTTCTATAGAACAAAAATTTTGACAAAATTTTCTATAGAAACAAAGATTTTGACAAAATTTTCTATAGAAACAAAAATTTTGACAAAATTTTCTATAGAAACAAAAATTTGGCAAAATTTTCTGAAGAAATAAAATTTTGACAAAATTTCCTATAGAAATAAAATTTTGACCAAACTTTCTATTGAAATAAAATTTTGACAAAATTTGCTATAGAAATAAAATTTTGACATTTTCTATAGAAACAAAAATTTTGACATAGAAATAAAATATTGACATAGAAAAAAAATTTTGACAAAATTTTCTATAAAAATAAAATTTTGACAAAATTTTCTATAGAAACAAAGATTTTGACAAAATTTTCAATAGAAATAAAATTTTGACAAAATTATCTATAGAAATAACATTTTGACAACATTTTCTATAGAAACAAAAATTTTGACAAAATTTTCAATAGAAACAAAAATTTTGACAAAATTTTCTATAGAAACAAAAATTTAGCAAAATTTTCTATAGAAATAAAATTTTGACAACATTTTCTCTAGAAATAACAATATTTTCTTTAGAAATAAAATGTTGACATAATATTCTATAGAAATAAAATTTTCGATAGGAATAAAATTTTGACAAAATAAGATTTTTTGTTTGGTAATTTTGGATAAAATTTTCTCCAAATTTTGCTAGGTTAGGATAGGTGGCAGCCCGTTGTATCAGGCTCACTTAGACTATTCAGTCCATTGTGATGCCACAGTGGTGAACTTCTCTCTTATCACTGAGTGCTGCCCGATTCCATGTTAAGCTCAATGACAAAGGTCGTCCGAGTCTGAACGGCGTTCCACATTGCAGTGAAACCACTTAGAGAAGCTTTCTAACACTCAGAAATGTCACCAGCATTACTGAAGTGGGATAATCCACCGCTAAAAAACTTTTTGGTATTCGGTCGAAGCAGGAATCGAACCCATGACCTTGTGTATGCAAGGCGGGCATGCAAACCATTGCACCACGGTGGTTCCCAAAAATGTTGGTAGATTATTTTTGGCTCGAAAAATTGGAAAAGTTAATTTTTGCAAATTAAAATTTAAAAAATGCAAATCTTGATAATGTAATCAATTAATTTTTTAATTGATACTATCATTTCTGTGATTGAAGACATTTCAATTAAAAATTAATTGTATCAACTAATTTCGTGATTGAATCAGAAATTTTTTTTTTGTGTATATTAAAGGGTCATAATACTTGATAAGATTTACAGAGTGGCTGATATGTAATACAACAAAGTTTTTGCATTTTTTTCAATTTTATTCAAAAGCAAAAAATGTTGGAAATAAACTCAACAGCCAGGCTGAAAAAAAGTTTTCCCATAGAAAACCTTATTCAGCCAGGCTGAATAAAAGTTTTCCCATAGAAAACCTTACTCAGCCAGGCTGAATAAAAGTTTTCGTATAGAAAACCTTATTCAGCCGGGCTGAATAAAAGTTTTCCTATAGAAAACCATATTCAGCCGGGCTGAATAAAAGTTTTCCTATAGAAAACCATATTCAGCCGGGCTGAATAAAAGTTTTCCTATAGAAAACCATATTCAGCCGGGCTGAATAAAAGTTTTCCTATAGAAAACCTTATTCAGCCGGGCTGAATAAAAGTTTTCCTATAGAAAACCTTATTCAGCCGGGCTGAATAAAAGTTTTCCTATAGAAAACCTTATTCAGCCGGACTGAATAAAAGTTTTCCTATAAAAAACCTTATTCAGCCGGGCTGAATAAAAGTTTTCCTATAGAAAACCTTATTCAGCCGGGCTGAATAAAAGTTTTCCTATAGAAAACCTTATTCAGCCGGGCTGAATAAAAGTTTTCCTATAGAAAACCTTATTCATCCCGGCTGAATAAAAGTTTTCCTATAGAAAACCTTATTCAGCCAGGCTGAATAAAAGTTTTCCTATAGAAAACCTTATTCAGCCAGGCTGAATAAAAGTTTTCCTATAGAAACCCTTATTCAGCCAGGCTGAATAAAAGTTTTCCTATAGAAACCCTTATTCAGCCAGGCTGAATAAAAGTTTTCCTATAGAAACCCTTATTCAGCCAGGCTGAATAATAGTTTTCCTATAGAAAACCTTATTCAGCAAGGCTGAATAAAAGTTTTCCTATAGAAAAACTTACTCAGCCAGGCTAATACGTTTCTACGTTCATGGTTTTCTAATGTTATAATTATTTAACTGGAAAATTTTTAGAGATCAATATATAAGCAGAATTCAAAGTAAAGTTATGTGACCCCTTTAATAGCCCATTCACATTAGACTGAAAATCTACAAAAAGTGTGGATTTGAAATCCCTTGTTTTATAGGTCTAATGACAGTTGAAATATAGATAAAATGGATTTTGGAAGTATAATGTGAATGAGCTATAACAATATTTGTTTAGACACGCATAGGAAATAAAGAAACTGTGACTTTTTTTAATCGAACCCAATACCCACCTTCCTTCCTCCCAATAAAATTAGGTCTAATTTCTCTTTGTATAATCACATGAAAGTGAGCCAATTCATTTGAATTTGTAAGCCAAAAAAACCTACCTTCTTTATACTGTACTTTGCCTCTTATCACCTGTCGTTGGAAGCATTCAATTTGAGACTACATTCAATATAAATAAATACAAGAATATGCCCTCAATGTCTATGGCAAATGGTTAATGACCCACATATGGAATTGGAATATATAGATAGATTTCAAAACCAAGCAAAATACAAACAAAGCACAATTTGTATCTACAAAAATTAAAGTAAAATATTTTAACGTCTTTCCATTACGTATTTTTCACATAGTTTCGTCTTTGGGACGTCAACATTACTGATAAGAAAGTATTGCTTAATACGTTGTTTGCTTAGCAAACGCATTCTAAGATTAAAAGAGTAATGCTACCTAACAATACAGCAAACGTCGTCTTTCGATGCAAAGTCCAATACAAAGAAAGAGGCACTAGTTTCTCATAGGGGGCAGGAGGTCTTTTCTTAAAAAACAATAAGTTTAAATAAATTGATTTTCTTGTATATAAATTCCGGCAAAATTGTATCTATATACCGGCAAAATTGTATCTATATATTACCCAATTTTGATATATGGCGGGAAATATTAAATATGGTTGAGGTTAACACATTTCAGGGGATTTACCTTAAGCGGTTTGCCAACGTTTCATTTCTTTTTTTTTTATAAATAATTGAGTTTTATATAAATATCAAAAATTAAATATATATATTGGTCATATTGCATGAGAAAAATTAACATGCGATACAGATGAACCAATGACAAGAAACCACACACGTTTTAGGCCATTGTTGTTGTTTTGCTTTATTCAGTGTTTTTGTTTTTAAGTTGTTGTTGAATTTTCCCCCTTCTAGAGAGAACGTGAGGTGGCAGACATTGCCTAACTATACTTACTATAGGTGTACGTGGTATTATCTAAAATGAAAATGTAGCAATAATTCAACACACAACAAAGCCCATGTCACGATGATGCCAAATGGTACAAATTTTTAACGAAAATGGGAATACACTTTTACTGGTACTAAATCTACTGATAATAAAAATGGAAATACGTCTCAGAATAATTAAAATAAAATATTAAAATAAAAATAAAATTTTGACAAAATTTTCTATAGAAATAAAATTTTGACAAAATTTTCTATAACAATAAAATTTTTCTATAGAAATAAAATTTTGACAAATTTGCTATAGAAATAAAATTTTGACAAAATTTTCTATAGAAATAAAATCTTAATAAAACTTTCTATAGAAATAAAATTTTGACAACATTTCCTATAGAAATACAATTTTGACAAAATTTTCTATAAAAATAAAATTTTGACAAAATTTTCTACAGAAACAAAAATTTTGACAACATTTTCTATAGAAACAAGAATTTTGACACAATTTGCTATAGAAATAAAATTTTGACAACATTTTCTATAGAAACAAAAATTTTGACATAGAAATAAAATATTGACATAGAAAAAAAATTTTGACAACATTTTCTATAGAAGAAAATTTACGACAAAATTTTCTGTAGAAATAAAATTTTGACAAAATTTTCTATAGAAATAAAATTTTGACAAAATTTTCTATAGGAACAAAAATTTTGACAAAATTTTGACAAAATTTTGACAAAATTTTCTATAGAAACAAAAATTTTGACACAATTTGCTATAGAAACAAAAATTTGACAACATTTTCTATAGAAACAAAAATGTTGACATAGAAATAAAATATTGACATAGAAAAAAAATTTTGACGTTTTCTATAGATGAAAATTTACGACAAAATTTTCTGTAGAAATAAAATTTTGAAAAAATTTTCTATAGAAATAAAATTTTGACAAAATTTTCTATAGAAACAAAAATTTTGACAAAATTTTCTATAGAAACAAAAATTTTGACAAAATTTTCTATAGAAACAAAAATTTTGACAAAATTTTCTATAAAAACAAAAATTTGGCAAAATTTTCTATAGAATTAAATTTGGACAAAATTTTCTGAAGAATATAATTTTGACAAAATTTTCTATAGAAATAAAATTTGGACCAATCTTACTATTGAAATAAAATTTTGACAAAATTTGCTATAGAAATAAAATTTTGACAACATTTTCTATAGAAACAAAAATTTTGACATAGAAATAAAATATTGACATAGAAAAAAAATTTTGATAAAATTTTCTATAGAAATAAAATTTTGACAAAATTTTCTATAGAAACAAAAATTTTGAAAAAATTTTCTATAGAAACAACAATTTTGACAAAATTTTCTATAGAAACAAAAATTTGGCAAAATTTTCTATAGAAATAAAATTTTGACAAAATTTTCTATAGAAATAAAATTTTGACAAAATTTTCTATAGAAACAAAATTTTGACAACATTTTCTACAGAAACAAAAATTTTGACAACATTTTCTATACAAACAAAAATTTTGACATAGAAATATAATAAAATATTGACAAAATTTTCTATAGAAATAAAATTTTGACATTTTCTCTAGAAATAAAATTTTAACAAAATTTTCTCTAGAAATAAAATGTTGACAAAATTTTCTATAGATATAAAATTTTGATAAAATTTTTGATAGGAATAAAATTTTGACAAAATAAGATTTTCTGTTTGGTAATTTTTGGTAAAATTTTCTCCAAATTTTGCTACGTTAGTCAGCCCGTTGTATCAGGCTCACTTAGACTATTCAGTCCATTGTGATGCCACAGTTGTGAACTTCTCTCTTATCACTGAGTGCTGCCCGATTCCATGTTAAGCTAAATGACAAAGGTCGTCCGAGTCCGAACGGCGTTCCACATTGCATTGAAACCACTTAGAGAAGCTTTCAAACAATCAGAAATGTCACCAGCATTACTGAGGTGTCTCACTTAGACTATTCAGTCCATTGTGATACCACATTGGTGAACTTCTCTCTTATCACTGAGTGCGCCCCATTCCATGTTAAGCTCAATGACAAGGGACCTCCTTTTTATAGCCGAGTCCGAACGGCGTTCCACATTGCAGTGAAACCACTTAGAGAAGCTTTCAAGCACTTAGAAATGTCACCAGCATTACTGAGGTGGGATAATCCACCGCTAAAAAACTTTTTGGTGTTCGGTCGAAGCAGGAATCGAACTCACGACCTAGTGTATGCAAGGCGGGCATGCAAACCATTGCACCATGGTGGTTCCCAAAAATGTTGGTAGACTATTTTTGGCTCGAAAAATTGGAAAAGTTAATTTTTGTAAAATTCGAATTTTAAAAATTTGTCGCTTTGTAACAATCTTTAAAATCGACTAATCGACTGAAGTTGTTTGAAAATACAGCTAAATTCGCTAATCGATATTCTAATTGTCCTTATAAAGAAATTGGACTAATTGCAACTTTAATGAAAAAGTCGAAAAGTCAAATTTGAATTTAAATCGTTATTTAATCCAGCTGTTTTGTTAGAAAGATAAATTTTACAAAAGTCAAAAGTGAACGAAATATTTAAAAAGTTACAAGAAGATCGACTTATTCCAAATTTTGACTAAATGTCGACTTTTTTCAATTAAAAAAATGCAAATCTTGATAATGTAGAAGAGTCGTCTTTTTTATTCTCATTACAACCCATTCTATGTGGAACCCATTTTTATGATTTGACTACCTGTAGATTATTGCACTTTTCTTAATGGATAGGATTCGAATTTTGTATAATTTGAAAAAATGAAAATTAAAGTGCAATTTTTAAAATTTTTTTAAATTCCAAACGTCGGCCCTTTTGATTCTGATTACAACTCCTTGTTTATTTTAGGTGATACCACAGTGGCTAACTTTTATCAATGACGAATTCAAAACTCGAATTCGAATTAAGGCTTCTAAGTTTGGTTTTATTTTATAATTGCAATTTCTCAAAAATGTAGAAACTTAATCAACGACATCTAAAAATTTCTTAAAATCGTTAAAATTCCATCGATATCTATGAAATCCCCTTTCCTTCGAAAGGCTAAGTGAAAATTTTATTAATGAGCCCACATTGACTATGTCGCATGTGAAATAGAGACTAGGCCCTTTCCAAAGACTTTAGCACAGATTTTCAAATCGGGAATATATTCATAAGACTATCCACTATGCGAAAAATAAGGCTCTTTCATAAGACTGTCCACTATGCGAAAAATAAGGCTCTTTCGGAAAGTCTTCAGTTAATCTGTCCATAGTTTTTGTTAGAAAGAATCCTGTGAAACGGGGACCGCAGCCGTAGAATTCGAGACCGTTGTACGAATATTAATCGACTGGAGGTATATAGACAAGGTTCTTTCGAAAGGTCTTCAGCTTATCTTTCCAAGTGTTACAAAAAATCTGTTTACGCGGCACACTGCAGTATGGAATTATGGCATTAATACCTCCATTAGTAAGATCAACGATAGGATTCCCACATAGCAGCAATAAATATGGCAACTACAAAAAAAAATACGACAACCCAAGGGAAAAACTTCAACTTTGTCCCAAAAGCAGGGATGATGAATATGCTTCTTTATTTATTTAAATAGTTTTTGATTATATGTTTCTTTGGAATAAAATATACCGCAGCTATTTGCTTTGAGTAAATATTAGCAAAAACAAATAAAAACTTACGGCCTATTGGCAATGTGATATCTAAGAATATCCTTCACTAAATGAACTCACATTACATAGAGGGTGGTGTGTTGGGGTGTGTCGAAGGGGTGTTTTTTCCTTAAAGTTTTCTCACTCTCTATCACTCTTTTGTTCTTTAATTCTCTCAAATTTATTACATATATCCCCCTCTCGTAATAACAACAACAATGGTATCCAACAAAAAAAAAACTTGCAAAAAAACGAATCAGAATAAAAAATTGTGTTTTTGCTATTGCAGACCATTATATTTTCTCATGCTCGTGCGTTTTCTTTTTTTTAATTACCCATTAATAACAACAATTGCATACTTCCGCGTTTGTTGTTAGTTTATCTTTAAACGTTGTTTTTGTTTGTTTAGAACGACGACAAATGATTTGTCACTTCGTTTCAAGTTTTTTCTTTCTTTCATACACTTCACTTAACATCACGAGATTTACCTTATTTCAACTTATGATTGAGGCGAATATAAAATATGTATTAAAACTTTATTATAATTTAATTAACATTATCTATCCTCTTTCGAACCGCACGCGAATGGGTATTTTTTTAATTAATTAACCAACCTTTGGTGCGGGTGAAGAATAAACTGACGGAACGCTTTTGAATTATGTTGTTATGCAGCAGAAATTCAACTGAATGAAATGGAATTGAAACTATGAACTAATTTATAGCATTCGGCGCAGCGCTGAATTCAAAAGAAGGGCGAAATATTTTCCTATGGTTCGTTCTCACAGATTATAATGTGTAGAAGACAGAGAATCCGTATATGGCCTTCCGGCTTGGATTCGTGAAAAAAATGAATAAATAAATGAAGCCGGCCCATTTTTATCAGCGGCGGCTGAAACTCAATTTTTGCTACCGGCGACGATGGTTCGGCGTTGGTCATTAATCTACTAAAATATCATACCAAAAGTATACAAACCACTACCCCTGGAAGAATTTCGAAGTTCGATTTTATCCCCATCCCCTGTCAGCATTTCAAAGTTCCATTTCATCCTCATCGCTACCGCAGACTCGTAAGTGGCACTACAACAATCGCCAACTGTGATGGGGAAGCGTATCAAAAAGTATGAAATGTACATGAAAGTATTGTCACAAGAGCTATTTTATATTTTGTGAAACACCAAGCGCAACTAGCTTCTTATAATTTATTTAAATAAAATCGATAATGAAGTGCAGAAAACATAGTTATTTCGCTTAAAATTGTAAAAGGTATATTGGTGAACAATTTTTGACTTTCCAAATCCCTGCCAACATTTTTTGAATTTGGGGGCGCTTCTGAGAATCTCCACTACGTCGAAAACAGTCATATACGATATCCAAAACTCCTCGGAAAAGCGCCGTCACTATTGAGAAGTTGTACCACGCCAAGTTACTACAAAAAAGTAAAAAAATTGCTAGTTTTTCGCATTTTTTGGTTTTGTTTGGAGTTTCAACGCGAAAACCGAACGGAGTACCGGCCTTAAACCCCCATTTTTATGCGAACTTTACATTACAATTCCAAAATGCACTTTAATTAGATATCAACGAGGTTTCCAACTTCGAAACATGTGGATTTTGAGCGTAGTGTGAACGTAGTTTGGGCGAATGCGTACATATTTAGGTTAACTCTTACGAGTTTGATAAATGTGTGAATTTAAAGCATTTCCAATTTGTGTTTGAAATGAACTTGAGTTACACATTTTGTTTAAATTTACCTCTTGAAACGTCACTATAAAGCCCGCCGTTTATGAATAAATAAAAATAAAACATAATGGAGAGGAACATAAAATATGTTTACAGTGATTATTTATTGACACAAGCCGACAGAAATCCAGCTGTTAAAGGAAGAGTATGTGAATAGAATCTCGTTATCCCTTTGGACAAATTGTCGTCGATTTTCATGGATTTTAGAGATCCAGAGCTCCAAAGGTCTCCGGAAGCAGCGTAGAAATATGCTTATTGAAATTCAGTCCGAGATCCATCCACATTGGTTATATTTATAAAGCTTTACTATCTCAGCTATTTGACTGGAACTCTTCAGAAGACCCACATTCTGGCTACCCATAGTTTGAATTTATTTCTAGTATTGGAATTTTTCAAACATAATGGAGAGGAACATAAAATATGTTTACAGTGATTATTTATTGACACAAGCCGACAGAAATCCAGATATTAAAGGAAGAGTATGTGAATAGAATCTCGTTATCCCTTTGCACAAATGTCGTCGATTTTCATGGATTTTAGAGGACTAATCCAGAGTTCCAAAGGTCTCCGGAAGCAGCGTAGAAATATGCCTATTGAAATTCATCCGAGATCCATCCACATTGGTTATATTTACAAAGCTTTACTATCTCAGTTATTTGACTGGAACTCTTCAGTAGACCCTCATTCTGGCTACCCATAGTTTGAATTTATTTCTAGTATTGGAATTTTTCAAACATAATGGAGAGGAACATAAAATATGTTTACAGTGATTATTTATTGACACAAACCGACAGAAATCCAGCTGTTAAAGGAAGAGTATGTGAATAGAATCTCGTTATCCCTTTAGACAAATTGTCGTCGATTTTAATGGATTTTAGAGATCCAGA
Source organism: Haematobia irritans (assembly GCF_050003625.1). NCBI lineage: Eukaryota > Metazoa > Arthropoda > Insecta > Diptera > Muscidae > Haematobia > Haematobia irritans. Next base: position 16,720,829 of record NC_134399.1, on the reverse strand, counting down.
GCTCTAAAGGTCTCCGGAAGCAGCGTAGAAATATGCCTATTGAAATTCAATCCGAAATCCATCCTCATTGCTTATAATTATAAAGCTTTACTATCTCAGTTATTTGGCTGGAACTCTTCAGTAGACCTCATTCTGGCTATCCATAGTTTGCATTTATTTCTAATATCAAATCCTTCTCATTCTCATTCCTCTAGGCTTCCATGACCCACAATCTAATTCAATCTTACGGGCTGTTAACACAAATGGAAAGAATACGTCCCACCATAGCAAACACTGCAGATCTGAAAGCCTATCATTCTGAGGACTATGTCAAGCAGTTGAAAAACTATGAAGACTTTAGTAAGGCTTGTCCAAATAATATTGACGATTCGTTCAGAGATGTAGAGGAAAACGATTCTGAAGATTGTATTTTATCTGATTGTCATGGTTTATCCTATGATTGTCCACCATGGTCGGGTATTAAGGATTATATTTGCACCATTGCAGGGGCAACAATGACAGCATGCGAAACTTTATGTAAAAGTTTAAATAAATCCGATGTAATTATAAATTGGTGTGGTGGTTGGCATCATGCTCAAAAGACAAAAGCAGCGGGGTTTTGCTATGTCAATGATATTGTCTTGGGTATTTTAGTATTGACAACAAATTATCGCAGAATATTATATTTGGATTTGGATAATCATCATGGTGAGTTAAATTATTAAGTAGTAGATAATTTTATTAAATTTAACTTTTTAATTTAGGTGATGGTGTTGAGTCCGCATTTGCTTCTATCAAAAGAGTATTTTGTCTATCATTTCATCAATGGGAATGTGGCTATTATCCAGGCACGGGTCTCTCGCAAGATAAAGGATATGCCACTGGTATGGGATATACAGCGAATTTTCCTTATAAAAGAGGCATCACAGGAGAGAAATATATTAAATATTTCAAAAGGTAAAATATATAATTAATATTAGTTAGCAGGCATTTTGATATATTCCATCATCCATTGCTCAAAAAATTTCCGCCCAAGAGGCTCCTCCTAGAGGTTTTGGAAGTCAAATTTGTTATATTGCATTATGGACCGATATGGACCAATTTAAAAACACTACAATGTTATCTTTTCGACTTACATATATTATGTATAGAGGGTTTTATCTAAACCTAAATCCATTTATCTGATATTTTACAGTTTTCGGGATAGATAATTACTCTTTAACAAATCCTTCAATAAAAATTTATTTTAATTTTTTCCCCAGAATTTTTGCTGCTGTTTTCAAAAGCTATCAACCCAGTGTTTGTGTAATACAATGTGGAGCAGATGTTATAGTGGGAGATCCCTTAGGTGGTACCAACTTAGTGCCTCAAGATTTAATTGAATGCATTAAGTTTGTGTTAAATTATGAGATTCCTTGCCTATTTCTGGGCGGTGGAGGTTATAATATTCCAAATGCCAGTCGATATTGGTGTTTGTTAACAGCTGCAATATGTGGTCAAACTTTAGACGATGATATACCCTCAGATAATTTAAACTTTCTGAGATATGGACCAGATTATAGTTTAACTATAGAGAAAATGGCAACCCTAAGAGATGAAAATAGTGAAGAATATCTTGAGACACAGGCTTGTCTATTGGAAGGTAACCTATGTGACTCGCTTTTTTAGGAAAAATACCCACTAACATTATTTTTTTCCTTTCTATCCCAGATAACCTCAAGTTATACAAAATCCATCCCGTTTAAGAATTGAAAGAATTTTTGCAAATGTGTTTTGTTTGTTGTTTCTAGATTTTATTTTAGCTTAATTTTATTGTAAAATAATTAAATGTTAACATATTACATACATTGTGTTTTTGTTTTTTGCAATTTAATGATGATGTCAAATACAAATTTCAACTTTGTAGTGGAGACAATAGCCGGTCATGTTCAAAGGAAAGAAATGTGAATATTGAATCTGCTGTAGGAGAGTAATTTTCTCGGGGCTATAATCTGTTGTATTATTTATCTTAAGTGTATGAAAAATGTTTCGCTATACAAGATCTTGGAACATTTTGTGTCTAGGTCAAATAGAATTCTTATGTTTTCATCGTTCGCTTTCTTTTAACGCCCAGTGCCTGCCTTAAAACGTTTACTTGGCGAGGCTCCACCTAGCTCGGGTTTAACACGTGTTGGTGATAGCAGACTATTCGGACCTAATCCAGGATTTGCTGATGAATTTTGTACGGGGTCTTGCAGCCACCTAACTTGGGTTGCTGGACCATAACCTTTCTCATTACGTGCGGCTATACGAAATATTATCGCTGGCTTGTTGGAGCAATCAACATGAGCCGCCGATAATGAATTGTGCGAAACTGTACATTGATTTGCAGCTCCCACATAAACTCTTACAAATGCCAATTGGGCTGGAGCTCTTTGTCCGGCTTTGGCCTCTTTTTCCTTGCCCGGTTTTACAGCCAAATAAACTGAATATTCGACAATTTCATTAGAACTAACACAACTTGGTGGGGGTTCCCAGGTGAGATGAGCTCCTTCAGAGGATTTGGATATTTTAATTGCTGATGGGGCCCCGGGAAATCCTGGCAAGCAAGTTTTAAAACTGCTTATTTCACTCCAATCACTGGCTCCCACTGAATTTAAAGCTCTAATGCGAAAACGATAGGCAGTACCTGGTTCCAAATTTATACGCTCAAATTGCGAAAGATCGGGAATTTCATCAGAGTTCAAACTTAGACCAGCAGAAGTCCATACGGTATTGTCTATGTAACTGGTTACCGTAGTGGATAGATTTGGAAAAATGCCTACTGTATGCCATTTAGCATCTTCTTCGTCTATGGGGGGTGCTGGTGGTTGAGCTGGAGCAGGAGGTGCAGAGGTGGGTTTTAGTGGGGTCAAAGTTCCTTCAGTGGGGGTTTGTGGGTTCGCCGTTGATGTAGATGAATCTGAAGTTGCCTGAGAGGTTGGTAAGGAAGAACTAGGGACACTGGGGGCCGACTCTGCCCCCGCCAAATTGGCCAGTGTTGCAAGATTAGCGTCCAATTGGTCAGAATGGGTTTGTAGTGGCAAATGATTAGAAGAGGCGGTGTTGCTGGTAGCATCAGCCATTTGATGGTTATTCAACATTTCACTTCCTGCACTGCTTTGGTGTTGCAGGTTGTCTGAAGGATTATTTTCTGTAGCCATCATTTGATCGTTTGTAGCTAAAATAGTAAATAATGTATATATTCAAAATCACACTGTACTTAACAATCAATATACCTTGCTTGTTCTCATTGTTAGTATGTTCGTCGGTATCCATTGGTTCTCCATTTTTGGTCTCATCCATACTGCAATGTGAGAGATTATAGTAACTTTTTGTAGGTCACAATAAAACTTGAAAATTACTAAAGATAATTACTTTGTCAGAGTTTGCAGTTGGAAAATACCACACTAATATCTTAGTTTAATAAGAATTTTAATTCTGTCTTCAATAATTTTGTTTACAGCCACAAGCCACATAAATTTGTTGCAGAAATGAAACACTCTCAATGGAGCGCTACACAGGGTGACACAGAATAAGAAACAAAAAATTAGTAAACACCCTTTTTCTAACGTTATAAAATTACTGCGTGTTTGTAACGTAAAGCGAAACAAATTGATATTACGTTCCTACAAGGGATGAAATCACAATGTTTAGTACCAAAATTTCGTGTATCATAATGGCAAAAAATGATATTTTATTTATTTGCGAATTTAAAAGCGGTTTGTTGAGAGGTTGATGCTCAAACACTGAAAAACTGCTTATATTCAACACCCTTTGAGCAGGCTCCACGGGAATGTGAGTTTACACACACATACAGGTCAGTTTTACCTTTTATATATACTCACATAATTGTAACGATTTGAAATCGTGCTTATTGGGTTTGTGTGTTCGCACATTTGCAAGGTTTAAAATGAAATGACTTTATTGTTCACCAGAGTGGGAACTTCAATTTTCGAATTATAATTCTTTGTAGTTTAGATTATATTGCTTTTCGCCAAATCTGTAGCTTTGGCAAAATAAATATAACCATAGTAATAGGCGGTAGACGACAGATTTTTTTATGGCAATGAATGCAAATCAATTGATGGGTTTATTTTGCTCCTATATAGTTATTGGGGTTTCCAAACGTTCTACTTTTGTGGATAGAATCAATATTGAAATACAGAGTAAAAAATTTTGCAATTCATTTACTGGAACAGACCTGAAATTGGAAAATTTTACATTCATGGTTTCTAGCCGACCCAAGAAGTAAAATCGAGGGATCGGTCTATATGGAGCCTATACCAAAACATGGACCGATACATGTTTTGGTATAGGCTTTCAACACACGTATTTACGGTCCCAAAATACCTCTAGATTTCCAATTCCAGAAGCGCCCCCAATTCAAAAAATATTGGCAGGGTCACAGAACTCTATTTTGTCAGCAGTGCTCAAAATGCCCGCAATTTGCCTCTATGCGTGGCACTATTTTCACAACAGAATGCGAAACCTTTTCGCACTTTTGCCTGTTTTTGTAGAAAAGAACCTAAAAAGTGCATTTCCGGGCAAAATGCAAACAAGTGCACATTTTTTACAAGAAAAGAAAACACCATTAAAAACGGTACTAAGGTTCCCAATAAACACAAGCATTGGAGAAACGCTTATATTCAATACGATTTCAAACTTTTTTTTCAAAAAATTAGCTTAGAATTCAATTTGAAAAATTGTTGAGAAAATCGCGTTCTCAACAAAAAACAGACATTACCCTCAACAGTAGAATTCAACACGTTAGCAACAATTTCTCAGTATATTAGCAACAACTTTTCAAACTAAATTTCATTTTAATGTATCAAACCTATTGGAAAATTGTTGAAGGCAAGTAATTTGCAAGGCCATTTGAATTAATGTTCAGATTAATGTTGTGTTTGTTGGGTTATATTATTTTGCTTGTTCTACTGCTACTCCCTCTATTGATAATTTACGAAAACAGGGTTGTTTTTTAATGTTCTTGTCGAGTCTTCAAGTAAAGGGTGATTTGTTAAGAGCTTGATAACTTTTTTTTTTAAAAAAACGCATAAAATTTGCAAAATCTCATCGGTTCTTTATTTGAAACGTTAGATTGGTCCATGACATTTACTTTTTGAAGATAATTTCATTTAAATGTTGACCGCGGCTGCGTCTTAGGTGGTCCATTCGGAAAGTCCAATTTTGGGCAACTTTTTCGAGCATTTCGGCCGGAATAGCCCGAATTTCTTCGGAAATGTTGTCTTCCAAAGCTGGAATAGTTGCTGGCTTATTTCTGTAGACTTTAGACTTGACGTAGCCCCACAAAAAATAGTCTAAAGGCGTCAAATCGCATGATCTTGGTGGCCAACTTACCGGTCCATTTCTTGAGATGAATTGTTCTCCGAAGTTTTCCCTCAAAATGGCCATAGAATCGCGAGCTGTGTGGCATGTAGCGCCATCTTGTTGAAACCACATGTCAACCAAGTTCAGTTCTTCCATTTTTGGCAACAAAAAGTTTGTTAGCATCGAACGATAGCGATCGCCATTCACCGTAACGTTGCGTCCAACAGCATCTTTGAAAAAATACGGTCCAATGATTCCACCAGCGTACAAACCACACCAAACAGTGCATTTTTCGGGATGCATGGGCAGTTCTTGAACGGCTTCTGGTTGCTCTTCACTCCAAATGCGGCAATTTTGCTTATTTACGTAGCCATTCAACCAGAAATGAGCCTCATCGCTGAACAAAATTTGTCGATAAAAAAGCGGATTTTCTGCCACTGATTTTGGTAATAAAATTCAATGATTTGCAAGCGTTGCTCGTTAGTAAGTCTATTCATGATGAAATGTCAAAGCATACTGAGCATCTTTCTCTTTGACACCATGTCTGAAATCCCACGTGATCTGTCAAATACTAATGCATGAAAATCCTAACCTCAAAAGAATCACCCTTTAGTTTTGCAATGGAATGTATTTTATCATGATGTCGTTTATGTCGATGTCGACTAGATGGCGGTCACGGTCGTCAGTGTATTGGCACAATGAGTACGTAAATAAGCAGAATTGTTGATTTAGGAGCATGGTTGCCACAGTTGGTAGAATTCCACCAAGAATGGTAGATTTTTTACTGTTTGGTAGATTTTGTACAAATCTTCATGTGTTGGTAGGTTAGGTTAGGTGGCAGCCCGATGTATCAGACTCACTTAAACTATTCAGTCCATTGTGATACCACATTGGTGAACTTCTCTCTTATCACTGAGTGCTGCCCGATTCCATGTTAAGCTCAATGACAAGGGACCTCCTTTTTAAAGCCGAGTCCGAACGGCGTTCCACATTGCAGTGAAACCACTTAGAGAAGCTTTGAAACCCTCAGAAATGTCACCAGCATTACTGAGGTGGGATAATCCACCGCTGAAAAACTTTTTGGTGTTCGGTCGAAGCAGCAATCGAACCGACGACCTTGTGTATGCAAGGCGGGCATGCTAACCATTGCACCACGGTGTGTTGGTAGATTTTGCAATATATTCTATAGAAATAAAATGTTGACAAAATTTTCCATAGAAATTTGACAAAACTTTATCTAAAAACAAGTATATACAGCAATAAGTTCGTCCGGGCCGAATCGTAAATACCCACTACCATGAATCAAATATAATAGTATCCGCTGAAAACTATTAGTCATAGCGGGTTACTTGATAATATACAGGATTTTAGGGGGTTTAATCAGATATTCTCCAAAGCAGATCACTTCAACTAGTTCGCTTCCCGAAGAGAAAGTTAAAGATTCTACCTATGATGACTAGACCACATTCTGGATTTATAAGAACCATTTTGGTTGAGTTTTTGGGGAATCATAAACATCTTGTGTATGTGTGCAAAAATGATTGATTTGAAATTTAAAATCTGAAGATTTTTACCCCAATTATTAACATGATTACGAGAAGTAAAATTGGAAAATTTTACATTCATGGTTTCTAGCCGACCCAAGAAGTAAAATCGAGGGATCGGTCTATATGGAGCCTATACCAAAACATGGACCGATACATGTTTTGGTATAGGCTTTCAACACACGTATTTACGGCCCCAAAATACCTCTAGATTTCCAATTCCAGGCGATTCGGATAGAAAATACAGTTTCTAGAAGACCAAGAAGTAAAATCGGGAGATCGGTCTATATGGGGCTTTACCAAAAGATGGACCGATACGCCCTATTTTCGCCACACCTATTTACGGCCCTAAAATACCTTACCATTTCCAATTTCAGGCAAATCGGATAGGAAATATGGTTTCTACAAGTCCAAGGCCCCAAATCGGGAGGTCTGTTTATATGATGGCTATATCAAAACCTGGCCCGATATAGCCCATCTTCGAACTTGACCAGCCTGCAAACAAACGAATCTGTGCCAAATTGCAGGACGATAGCGCCATTACAGACAGACAGACGGACATGATTATATCGTCTTAGAATTTCTCCCTAATCAAGAATATTATACTTTATATAGTCGGAAATCGATATTTCGATGTGTTACAAATACTCATCAACATTCTATGGTGGTGGGTATAAAAAGTCACAGTTTGATACGGTTTATGGTCTGGTGATGATGATGCGAATCGCAACGTGACTGTGAATGGTGAGCTCTGCCGTGAGCAGAGAATGAAGCCGCCGAATCGCTCCGCTGATTTCAGTCGCCGTCGACCATTTTTTGCCATTCGTCGCCGCCGCCGAATATAGCTACTCATCTCGATTCAAATTTAACCGCCAATTAATCAAAAATATCGATTTAAATCAGAAAAATGTATTAATAATTGTAGTATTTTTGCCATAATGTTGAACCTTCCACCCACAATCAATCAATTTCAAACTGCTGTAACAGTTTTGCAAAAATGTAGTTCAGAAAATTACTAAACTAAATGTAAATTTGATTGTAAGATTGGCCAGTCGACAGTTTTGCAAAAATGTAGCTCAGAAAATTACTAAACTAAATGTAAATTTGATTGTAAGATTGGTTGTACAACTAATCTCATTACCATTCGAATAACTTCAAATTAATTTTATAATGGATGATTGTGCGCCGCCGAATGAACAAATTTATATTGGCTTGGCCGTCAAGCCGTCGCCGCCGGAAGCAAACATTTAGTGTCAGCCGCCGCCGTAACTTTTTACACCCACCGCCACAGAATGATGATGGGGGTATAATAAGTTTGTCATTCCGTTTATAACACATCGAAATATAAATTTCCGACTATAAAAAGAACTAGCGTAGCCCGGCTCACTTCGCTGCGCCTTGCGAAGCATATTTGTAGGAACATTTTACGTTAACTTAGTCAACCTGTTGGGAGCCACCGTGGTGCAATGGTTAGCATGCCCGCCTTGCATACACAAGGTTGTGGGTTCGATTCCTGTTCGACCGAACACCAAAAAGTTTTTCAGCGGTGGATTATCCCACCTTAGTAATGCTGGTGACATTTCTGAGGGTTTCAAAGCTTCTCTAAGTGGTTTCACTGCAATGTGGAACGCTGTTCGGACTCGGCTATAAAAAGGAGGTCCCTTGTCATTGAGCTTAACATGGAATCGGGCAGCACTCAGTGATAAGAGAGAAGTTCACCAATGTGGTATCACAATGGACTGAATAGTCTAAGTGAGCCTGATACATCGGGCTGCCAGGTAATCTAATCTAACCTAACCTAGTCAATCTGTTGAAGCCTGTTCAACCATCTTAACCTTGATTAAAATATCTATATAATGTATATGTATAACTAAAGAACTAGCTTAACCTAGCTCACTTCACTGCGCCTTCCGAAGCATATTTGTAGGAACATTTTGCGTTAACTTAGAACCATATACTTCGAGATGAAAAAAATCAAAAAATATTTGAACTTTTTTAAAGGGAAGGCCCTTATTCCCAACCAAATATTACAAAATCAGGTACCCCATATTAATTGCAAAACTTCCCCCACGTCCTCTGCAAACTTCAAGTAAATTGGAAATGTTTCATTGTTTCACTGTAAGTACTTAAGGAAAAAGAAGGTCTCTCTGTGGCCTTTTATTTTTCCCCGACCAAATATTAAAAAGTAAGGTACACCAAATAAATTTCATAAGCGCGCCCGGGTTCTCCGTAAATTTTCAGTAAGTCGGAGAATTTTAGTTTTTTTCACTGTAAAACAGTCGTACAAATGGGAAGTGCTCCTCCCTGAACAAATATCGAAAAATAAAGTAGCGAATCTATGCCTCTTCAACCTTCCTTAAAATTTTCAACAAAATCGGATAATTTTGGTCCAATTTTCAAAAAGTGAGAAAGAGGGAGGTTAAACCCAAAAAAAAAAATTTAAAATCAGGTACCCCATATGAATTTCATTACCCCACACCATGTTATCTGTAAATCTCAAGTAAATCAGAGAATTTTAGTTTTTTTTTCACTGTATGTACTTAAAAAAAAGTCGGGCAAAAGGGAGGTCCCCTCCCCGACCACATATCGAAAAATAAAATAGCGGATCTTTGTCTAGACATCACCTCTAACCTTCCTTAAAAATTTCACCCAAATTGGAGAACTTCGGTCCAATTTTAAAAAGTCGTATAAGGGGCAGGTCCCCACCCCTACCATATATCAAAAAATGAGGTACCCCATTTTCACCTCATGATCAACTTCTACGTTCTCATGTTGGTGGACCGAACTTAAGTCCGTATATACTTGTTTTTTTTTTTTTATATTTTTTTTATATTAAAATCACAAACTACATTTGTTTTCTGTATTCATTCTTTTATTTTATTCGCTTTTGATTCATTGAAAATGTTTCATTGGTAATTTAATTATTATTATTTTTTTTTTTTTTAATTCGTTTTTTTTGTTATTTTTAAATTAATAATAATTGGTTTTTGCCATTATTTTCTTTTATACATTTACACAATTTTCTTGTTGCTCACTATGAAAATTCTTAGATGGGAATATTTATAATTTATTTGGTTTTTGGAAATTTTTATTTTGTTTTTTTTTTTTTTTCTATAGAGTTTTTAACAACTTTTATTAGTTTTCTTAGATACTATTAAATATTTAATATTTTTAGTTAATGTTTGTTTTGTTCTCTTACAATGTTTTTTTTTATATTATTTTAGAAATAATTTGTTGTATGTTTTGCTATAGTAAAATTAAAAACTACCATGATTTTAGATTTATTTTTTTTTCAGTTAATTTACACAAACTTAACTTTTAGCTAAATTTTATGATGTAGTTGTTTCTTAACAAAATTAAAGTACAAAAAATTGGGTTTGTTGGTATTTTTCCTATTCTTATATTTATTTTATTTTACAATAAAAGTTTTTTGTTTTTTATTTCAAGATTATTTCTTAAGTTTTAATTTTGTTTTATTAATTAATACTATTTAAATATCAATATATGTTAGGTTGCAGTTATCAGTCATATTATTTTTTCACTATTTATTTCCAATATATATTATTTTTTTAATTAAATATTAAACTTATATTAACTTTTTAACACTAACTAAATGTATGAAAACTTTTAATTTTTTCTATTTTTTATATACACAGTTTTTATTATTAAACCTTTTTTTTAAGAAATTGTACATTTATTTTTTTGTTTGTTTTACTACATCTAAATACGATCTATTTGAGTTTCTTGGGCCTCTAATTCCGGTTCCTCGGCCAGTGTATAGACTCCCTTAAGGGCATGATTACCACCATTGGAATCCATCGATGATTGTGTAGTGGGTGTTAGAGTATCCATCAAAGGACTACCCATATTATTGAGCATAGAACATGAAGTGGGTGGTGAGGTGGCTGAACCACAAGGTGGACCTGTTGTTGCCATATTACCTAGGGTTAAATTTACACTTGATTTTAAGAGATTGGTTGATGTGGGGGCCGTTGCATTTGGATCCATTGTTAGTATAGGCACTAGCTCATGATTGACATAGTCCTTCAAATTGTGCATATTACTCAAATCCGTATCGCCATGAGAACCAAAAACCAAAGAGGTGGGAGTGCCTAGAAATAAATGAGCAAAGTTAGAAAAAGTTAAAAAAAAAAAACTAAAATAAATTTAAAATAAAAAACAAGTATATACGGCCGTAAGATTCGGCCTGGCCGAACTTACGGCCTCCACCATGGATTGGCTAGCATTACTTGGATTTTTACACAATTTACTATAGAAATAAAATTTTGACAAAATTTTCTATAGAAATAAAATTTTGACAAAATTTTCTATAGAAATAAAATTTTGACAAAATTTTCTGTAGAAATAAAATTTTGACAAAATTTTCCATAGAAATAAAATTTTGACAAAATTTTCTATAGACATAAAATTTGGACAAAATTTTCTATAGAAATAAAATTTTGACAAAATTTTCTATAGAAATAAAATTTTGACAGAATCTTCTATAGCAATAAAATTTTTACAAAATTTTCTATAGATATAAAATTTTTACAAAATTTTCTATAGAAATAAAATTTGGACAGCATTTTTTTATAGAAATAAAATTTTAACAAAATTTTCTATAGAAATAAAATGTGGACAAAATTTTCTATAGAAATAAAATTTTGACAAAATTTTATATAGAAATAAAATTTTTACAAAATTTTCTATAGAAATAACATTTGGACAAAATTTTCTATAGAAATAAATTTTGGACAAAATTTTCTATATATTTTGACAAAAAATTTCTATAGAAACTAAAATTTCAACAAAATTTTCTATAAAATAAAATTTTGACAGAATTTTCCATAGAAATAAAATTTTGACAACATTTTCTAAAGAAAAAAAATTTGTTTTTTTGTTTTTTGATCTCAGCTTAAAGCCATGCATTGACTAAACTACAAGTGTAGCTTAACCAACAGAGGAAAAGTATGCTTGTCAAATTTATTTGGGCAAAGCCCTATAGACTGCAAGATGGTTGGATGTACAGCTGTTTCGGAATTACCACATTCCTCATCAGCATCCTCTACTTGCAGCAAAACTATCAACCAATTATCAGAATAAATTCGGGTAATTCACTCAACCCAACGTGAACTACACTTGAACCTCCCGAAAAATGTGCTAATGTGGTAATTCCGAAACAGCTGTACATCCAACCATCTTGCAGTCTATAGGGCTTTGCCCAAATAAATTTGACAAGCATACTTTTCCTCTGTTGGTTAAGCTACACTTGTAGTTTAGTCAATGCATGGCTTTAAGCTGAGATCAAAAAAACAACAATAACGATTGAAGAGAAGCCAACAATAACAAACAAAACGAATGAAGATAGAGGAAGCACGCTCAAAAACAAACCCAGCCAAATACATACAAATCGATGATTTGAGTTTGGCAAAGGAAAAGAGATATGCTGGCAAATTTGTTTAGGCAGTAGCCGACTATCAAACCCTTTTTCGGGAGGTTCAAGTGTAGTTCACGTTGGGTTGAGTGAATTACCCGAATTTATTCTGATAATTGGTTGATAGTTTTGCTGCAAGTAGAGGATGCTGATGAGGAATGTGGTAATTCCGAAACAGCTGTACATCCAACCATCTTGCAGTCTATAGGGCTTTGCCCAAATAAATTTGACAAGCATACTTTTCCTCTGTTGGTTAAGCTACACTTGTAGTTTAGTCAATGCATGGCTTTAAGCTGAGATCAAAAAACAAAAAAAAAAACAACAATAACGATTGAAGAGAAGCCAACAATAACAAACAAAACGAAATAAAATTTTGATAAAATTTTCTTTAGAAATACAATTTTGACAAAAAATTTTTACAGAAATAAAATTTTGACAAAATTTTCTATAGAAATAAAATTTTTACAAAATTTTCTATAGAAATAACATTTGAGCAAAATTTTCTATAGAAATAACATTTGGACAAAATTTTGTATAGAAATAAAATTTTGACAAAATTTTCTGTAGAAATAAAATTTTGACAAAATTTTCTATAGAAATAAAATTTTGATAAAATTTTCTACAGAAATAAAATATTGACAAAAATTTTCTATAGAAATAAAATTTTGACAAAGCTTTTTAAAACAATAAAATTTTGACAAATTTTCTATAGAAATAAAATTTGGACAAAATTTTCTATAGACATAAAATTTGGACAAAATTTTCTACAGAAATAAAATATTGAAAAAATTTTCTATAGAAATAACATTTTGACAAAATTTTCTATAGAAACAAAATTTTAACAAAATGTTCTATAGAAATAAAATTTTAACAAAATTTTCTATAGAAATATAATTTTGACAAAGTTTTTAAAGAAATAAAATTTTGACAAAATTTTCTATAGAAATAAAATTTGGACAAAATTTTCTGTAGAAATAAAATTTTGACAAAATTTTCTACAGAAATAAAATATTGACAAAATTTTCTTTGAAATAAAATTTTGACAAAATTTTCTATAGAAATAAAATTTTAACAAAATTTTCTAAAGAAATAAAATTTTGACAAAAATATCTATAGAAATAAAATGTTGACAAAAATTTTTTATAGAAATAAAATTTTGACATAATATTCTATAGAAATAAAATTTTGACAAAATTTTCTATAGAAATAAAATTTTAACAAAATTTTCTATAGAAATATAATTTTGACAAAGTTTTTAAAGAAATAAAATTTTGACAAAATTTTCTATAGAAATAAAATTTGGACAAAATTTTCTGTAGAAATAAAATTTTTACAAAATTTTCTAAAGAAATAAAATTTTGACAAAAATATCTATAGAAATAAAATGTTGACAAAAATTTTTTATAGAAATAAAATTTTGACAAAATATTCTATAGAAATAAAATTTTAACAAAATTTTCTATAGAAATAAAATGTTGACAAAAATTTTTTATAGAAATAAAATTTTAACAAAATTTTCTTTATAAATAAAATTTTGACAAAATTTTCTATAGAAATAAAATTTTGACAAAATTTTCTATAGAAATAAAATTTTGACAAAATTTTCTATAGAAATAAAATTTTTACAAAATTTTCTATAGAAATAAAATTTTGATAAAATTTTCAATAGAAATAGAATTTTGACAAAATTTTCTATAGAAATAAAATTTTGACAAAATTTTCTATAGAAATAAAATTTTTACAAAATTTTCTATAGAAATAAAATTTTGATAAAATTTTCAATAGAAGTAGAATTTTGATAAAATTTTCTATAGAAATAAAATTTTGACAAAATTTTCTATAGAAATAAAGTTTTGACAAAATTTTTTATAGAAATAAATTTTGGGTAGATTAGTTTTGGCTCGAGTGGCAACCATGATTATGAACCGATATGTACCAATTTTTGTGTGATTGGGGATCGGCTATATATAACTGTGCACCGGTATGGACCAATTTTTGCATGGTTGTTAGAGACCATATACTTACATCACGTACCAAATTTCAAATCGATGAATGAATTGTGCTCCTCCAAGAGGCTCCGGAGGTCGAGCCTCTTGGACCTACATCAATGACAACTACTTGTGCCAAGTTTTATGGGGGTTATATATAATTATGGACCGATTTGGACCAATTTTTGCATGGATGTTAGAGGCCATATATCAGCACCAGGTACCGGTTCGGATGACATTTGCTTCTCCAAGAGGCTCCGGAGTTCATATCATATGGGGGCTATACGTAAACATGGTTCGATATGGCCCATTTGTAATACCATCCGACCTACATTAATAACAACTACTTGTGCCAAGTTTCAAGTCGATAGCATTTTTTTTGTTCGGAAGTTAACGTGATTTCAACAGACGGACGGACATAGCTAGATCGACTCAGCATTTCACCACGACCCAGAATATATATACATTATGGGGTCTTAGAGCAATAGTTCGATGTTGTACAAACGGAATGACAAACTTAATATACCCCCCATCCTATGGTGATCGGTATAAAAATAATAAATTTTCCAAAAATTGTCCAATTAATTCCACACGTGTTTATTGATTATTATTGGTAGTTTTTTCTTAAAATTGCACCCTTCCCCCACTTAAATATTTTCCAACTTACCCGTTACCAAAGTCTCTTCAGTGGGATTTCGTTGATAGAGATTCTGCTTCTTCTCATAGGGTTGTCAAGGTGGCATATAATAGCTTCCACCATCATCATTCGTTGTATCCAAATTTGATGATTTCTTAAATTCCACCACAAATTTTATGCGATTCACAATTTCCTCATGTATGACATTAAAACACATCGCCGTCAAAGCCATTCCCGACATTATATAGATGGAACAAAACCATATTGTGGTATTTGAATCTCGACGAAATCCGGGCATCATATCACCAAAACCTATGGTCGATAGGCTCATAAAACAAAAATATATACCATCCAATAAAGGCCATTCTTCAAGGCGATATAAGACCACAGCTCCAAATAAAATATAGATGATCATCATACAAAAGCAGAGAAGGATAGGAGCCAATATAGCCAGACCATGCATACTGCCACGTGATTCACTAGCACTTAGGGAATCCAAATCGGGCATTTGTATACTATTATTACCCAAAGATTGTTTTTCGGGCGTCTGAAAGTTATCCGGCATTGAGCCTGATCGTACGTAATATGGTTCCTGTAGAGCCTGTTGTTGTTTCCTTAATTCCTCTTGTTGCCGTTTACGTTTCATACGTCTCTCTTTTTCGGCCATACGTTTTTCATCGTAACAACAATAACCACAGTTGGAACAAAGACAACAACATAAAGCTTTGGAGAAGACTTCTCTAGCCACTTTGGCTAATATGCCCCCAGTGCTGGAGAGGTACACCAATGTCAGCGGGATGCCAAAGAAGGCATAAGCCAATGTCACTAATCGTCCAAGGGTGGTACGGGGAGCAATGTTACCATAACCTATGAGGAAGAAACAATGAAAATATTTTTTTTAGTTATAGAAGTAACACTTTTAAGACATTTTAACATAAAAAATATAATTGTTTTATTAGTGCTTGACACTACCAAAAACAAAACAAAACAAAACGTTATTTTGCAAAATTTTATTTCTACAGAAATTTTTTCAAAATTTAATTTCTGTGGAAAATTTGGCCAAAATTTTATTTCTATAGAAAATTTTGCCAAATTTTTATTTCTATAGAAAATTTTGTCAAAATTTTATTTCTATGGAAAATTTTGTCAAAATTTTATTTCTATAGAAAATTTTGTTGAAATTTTATTTCTATACAAATTTCGTAAAAAAAAAAATTTCTAACGAAAATTTTGTCAACATTTTATTTCTATAGAAAATTTTGCAAAATTTTTTTATTCAATGGAAAATTTTGTCAAAATGTTATTTCTATAGAAAATTTTGTCAAAATTTTATTTCTATAGAAAATTCTGTCAAAATTTTATTTTATAAAAAATTTTTTCAAAATTTTATTTTTATAGAAAATTTTTGTCAAAATTTTATTTCTATAGGAAATTTTATCAAAATTTTATTTCTTTAAAATATTTTGTTAAAATTTTTTTCTATAGAAAGTTTTGTCAACATTTGATTTCTTTAGAAATATTTGTCAAAATTTTATTTGTCGAGAGAAATGTTGCCAAAATTTTATTTCTTAAAATTTTTTTTATTTCTAAATTTTGTCAAAATTTTATTTCTATAGAAAATTTTGTCAAAATTTTATTTCTGTAGAAGGTTTTGTCAAAATTTTATTACTATAGAAAATTTTGTTAAAATTTTATTTCTATAGAAAGTTTTGTCAAAATTTTATTTGTCGAGAGAAATGTTGCCAAAATATTATTTCTTTAGAAAATTTTATCAAAATTTAATTTCTATAGACAATTTTGTCAAGATTTTATTTCTATAGAAAATTTTGTCAAAATTTTATTTCTATAGAAAATTTTGTCAAAATTTTATTTCTATAGAAAATTTTGTCAAAATTTTATTTCTATAGAAAATTCTGTCAAAATTTTATTTTATAGAAAATTTTTTCAAAATTTTATTTTTATAGAAAATTTTTGTCAAAATTTTATTTCTATAGGAAATTTTATCAAAATTTTATTTCTTTAAAATATTTTGTTAAAATTTTTTTTCTATAGAAAGTTTTGTCAACATTTGATTTCTTTAGAAATATTTGTCAAAATTTTATTTGTCGAGAGAAATGTTGCCAAAATTTTATTTCTTAAAATTTTTTTTTATTTCTAAATTTTGTCAAAATTTTATTTCTATAGAAAATTTTGTCAAAATTTTATTTCTGTAGAAGGTTTTGTCAAAATTTTATTACTATAGAAAATTTTGTTAAAATTTTATTTCTATAGAAAGTTTTGTCAAAATTTTATTTGTCGAGAGAAATGTTGCCAAAATATTATTTCTTTAGAAAATTTTATCAAAATTTAATTTCTATAGACAATTTTGTCAAGATTTTATTTCTATAGAAAATTTTGTCAAAATTTTATTTCTATAGAAAATTTTGTCAAAATTTTATTTCTATAGAAAATTTTGTCAAAATTTTATTTCTATAGAAAATTCTGTCAAAATTTTATTTTATAGAAAATTTTTTCAAAATTTTATTTTTATAGAAAATTTTTGTCAAAATTTTATTTCTATAGGAAATTTTATCAAAATTTTATTTCTTTAAAATATTTTGTTAAAATTTTTTTTCTATAGAAAGTTTTGTCAACATTTGATTTCTTTAGAAATATTTGTCAAAATTTTATTTGTCGAGAGAAATGTTGCCAAAATTTTATTTCTTAAAATTTTTTTTATTTCTAAATTTTGTCAAAATTTTATTTCTATAGAAAATTTTGTCAAAATTTTATTTCTGTAGAAGGTTTTGTCAAAATTTTATTACTATAGAAAATTTTGTTAAAATTTTATTTCTATAGAAAGTTTTGTCAAAATTTTATTTGTCGAGAGAAATGTTGGCAAAATATTATTTCTTTAGAAAATTTTATCAAAATTTAATTTCTATAGACAATTTTGTCAAGATTTTATTTCTATCGAAAATTTTGTCAAAATTTCATTTGTCGAGAGAAATGTTGCCAAAATTTTATTTCTTTAGAAAATTTTATGACAATTTTATTTCTATAGAAACTTTTGTCAAAATTTTATTCTTTAGAAATTTTTGTCAAAATTTTATTTCTATAAAAGATTTTGTCAAAATTTTATTTCTATAGAAAATTTTGTCAAAATTTTATTTCTATGGAAAATTTTGTCAAAATGTTATTTCTTTAGAAAATTTTATCAAAATTTTAATTCTATAGAAAATTTTGTCAAAATTTTATTTCTTTAGAAATTTTTGTCAAAATTTTATTTGTCGAGAGAAATGTAGCCAAAATTTTATTTCTTTAGAAAATTTTATCAAAATTTTATTTGTACAGAAATTTTTTCAAAAATTAATGTCTGTAGAAAATTTTTTCCATAGAAAATTTTCTCCAAATTTTATTTTTATAGAAAACTTTGTTAGAATTTTATTTCTATAGAAAATTTTGTCAACATTTTATTTCTATAGACAATTTTGTCAAAATTTTATTTTTATAAGAAATTTTGTCAAAATTTTATTTCTATAGATAATTTTCCCAAAATTTTATTTCTGTAAAAAATTTTTGTCAACATTTTATATCTATAGAAAATTTTGTCAAAATTTTATTTCTATGGAAAATTTTATCAAAATTTTATTTCTATAAAAAATTTTGTTGAAATTTTATTTCTATACAAATTTCATCAAAGTTTTTTATTCTAAAGAAAATTTTGTCAAAATTTTATTTCTATAGAAAATTTTCTCAAATTTTTATTTCTATAGAAAATTTTGTAAAATTTTTTTATTTCTATGGAAAATTCTGTCAAAATTTTATTTTATAGAAAATTTTGTCAAAATTTTATTTCTGTAGAAAATTTTCCCAAAATTTTATTTCTGTAAAAAATTTTTGTCAAAATTTTATTTCTATAGAAAATTTTGTCAAAATTTTATTTCTATGGAAAATTTTGTCAAAATTTTATTTCTATAGAAAATTTTGTTGAAATTTTATTTCTGTACAAATTTCGTAAAAAAAAAAAAATTTCTAACGAAAATTTTCTCAAATTTTTATTTATATAAAAAATTTTGTAAAATTTTTTTACTCAATGGAAAATTTTGTCAAAATGTTATTTCTATAGGAAATTTTGTCAAAATTTTATTTCATTAAAAAATTTTGTCAAAATTTAATTTCTATAGAAGATTTTGTCAAAATTTTATTAGAAAATTTTGTCAACATTTGATTTCCATAGAAAATTTTGTCAAAATATTATTTGTCGAGAGAAATGTTGCCAAAATTTTATTTAATTAGAAAATTTTGTCAAAACTTTATTTCTATAGAAAATTTTGTCAAAATTTTATTTCTTTAGAAATTTTTGTCAAAATTTTATTCCTATGGAAGATTTTGTCAAAATTTTATTACTATAGAAAATTTTGTCAAAATTTTATTTCTATAGATAATTTTGTCAAAATTTTAGTTGTTAAGCGAAATGTTGCCAAAATTTTATTTCTTTAGAAAATTGTTTCAAAATAGAAAATTTTGTCAAAATTTTATTTGCCGAGAGAAATGTTGCCAAAATTTTTTTCTTTAGAAAATCAAAATTTTATTACTATAGAAAATTTTGTTAAAATTTTATTTCTATAGAAAATATTGACAAAATTTTATTTCTATAAAAAAATTTTTGTCAAAATTTTATTTCTATAGGAAATTTTGTGAACATTTTATTTTTATAGAAAATGTTCTAAAAATTTTATTTTTACAAAAATTTTTCTCAAATTTTTCTATTCAATGGAAAATTTTGTCAAAATTTTATTTTATGGAAATTTTGTCAAAATTTTATTTCTATAGAAAATTTTCTCAAAATTTTATTTCTACAAAAAATTTTCTCATAATTTATTTCTACAGAACATTTTCTCAAAATTTTATTTGTCGAGAGAAATGTTGCCAAAGTTTTATTTCTACGGAAAATTTTGTCAAAATTTTATTTCTATAGAAAATTTTGTCAACATTTTATTTCTATAGAAAATTTTATCAAAATTTTATTTCTTAGAAAATTTTGTCAAAATTTTATTTTTGTTGAAAATTTTGTCAAAAATTTCATTTCTATAGAAAATTTTGTCAACATGTTGTTTGTTGAAAATTTTTTTATTCAATGGAAAATTTTGTCAAAATGTTATTTCAATAGAAAATTTTGTCAAAATTTTATTTCTATAGAAAATTCTGTCAACATTTTATTTTATAGAAAATTTTGACAAAGTGTTATTTCTATAGAAAATTTTTGTCAAAATTTTATTTCTATAGGAAATTTTGTCAACATTATATTTCTATAGAAAATGTTCTCATAATTTTTTTTCAGATTTTTGTCAAAATTTTATTTGTCGAGAGAAATGTTGCCAAAATTTTATTTCTACGGAAAATTTTGTCAAAATTTTTTTCTATAGAAAATTTTGTCAACATTTTATTTCTATAGAAAATTTTATACAAATTTTATTTCTATAGAAAATTTTGTCAAAATTTTATTTTTTTTTTTTGAAATTTTGTCAAAAATTTCATTTCAATTTTGTAAAATTTTTTTATTCAATGGAAATTTTGTCAAAATTTTATTTATCGAGAGAAATGTTGCCAAAATTTTATTTATTTAGAAAATTGTATCAAAATTTTATTTCTATAGGAAATTTTGTCAAAATTTTATTTCTATAGAAATTTTTGTCAAAATTTTATTTCTATAGAAAGTTTTGTCAAAATTGTATTTCTAGTGAAAATTTTTGTCAAAATTTTATTTGTCGAGAGAAATGTTGCCAAAATTTTATTTCAACGGAAAATTTTGTCTAAATTTTATTTCTATAGAAAATTTTGTCAAAATTTTGTCAAAATTTTATTTCTATAGAAAAATTTTGTCAAAATTTTATTTTTGTTGAAAATTTTGTTAAAATTTTCATTTCTATAGAAAATTTTGTCAACATTTTTTTTTTATTGAAAATTTTGTCAAAAATTTCATTGCTATAGAAAATTTTGTAAAGGCCCCCTCTTGGGGTCTTATAAAAATTTGGTAGGATTATTTTTTTTTGTCGAAATTCATTGATGTTTACAATCTTATTTCGCTTTATGTGAAAGCCTTATAAATCACAATATCTTCTTGATATATTGGTATGTTCTTTGCTTGTTGGCTAACACGTATGCATGAGAGTTCATGTACATGACAATAATAAAAATTTACTTCTTTGACAATAACGGTCAATAATGGCAAAGCACATAAAGGAAAGGCATTCAAAGATTTGATATAACCAAATAGCTAGCTAGCTAGGCAGCAACTAAAGTAGGTGGACAAACAATAGACTAAGTAGAAGAAGAAGAGGAAGAAAAAAGAGGAACTAAAACCATATCAAGTATCTTTTCACATTTCTACATTCAAATTTCAAAAAATGGGAAAGGGCTAGTATTAGCATAGGAATCCCCAAATGAAATTTTGCACAATGGGGTATTTTTTAATAAGACTTTTTTTCGACTTCGTTTATTGACATCGAGTCAATATTACCCAAACACACACCCACACCCACACAAATAAAATCTCCTACACATACTTAAAGCTTAAGCTCACAGCTACACCCAAACAATAAAAAAATTTGTCTCAATAAAAAACCATCTCTTTATATAGGCCCAATACATTTGCCTATAACTACCACAACCTAATCAATAGATATCAACTTCCGTTTCCTGTACATGAAATCAAAACTGACTTTGGTCATACAATAGGCCCTTACATTGAATAAAGTCTCAAAGTCAACACATCTAGGCATTGTTCAGGGCTTTGGAGAGATGAACAAATGTTAGACTATGTGTGTGTGTGTATGAATGTGTGCTTATAAGGTTCCAGTTGTAAAGCCCTATAAAATTTTGAAATACTCTTCCATCTCCATGAAAGAAAAGGGAAATTTCTGCCTTTCGCTTTTTTTTTCAATCACATGAATGAAAGCATTTCTTGGTTTCATTTGGAGATATCATTGAAAATGAAAATGTTTTCTATGCAACCATATTAAGAGGAGTATATCTTGGTTTATTATAGTACTACCCTCATTTTCCCCCTTTATGCGGGAACGAACCAGAGTGGATTTTTTTATCTTTTGGAGTGTTGTTTTTTTTCTTGTATCACATTGTTGGGACCATTTCAATTTCTGCCAAGATCAGCAATTTAAAAAAGAAAGAAAATTTACATTTTAGGGACAAATGCTAAAGCTGGTTCTTAAGTGTATATGGCTGTGTGGAAAGCAAGCAATTTAAACAGGCTGTACACGATGATGGTGATGGTGATGACGATGACATGTCTCCCGTATGTTGGCACACAGTTTCAAAAGCAAATAACGACTTGAATAAGCAACAACGACAATAAAGCCATGATAGCAATAATGATGGGTTGTTTCATTTCTATTCTATTCTGTTTTTTTTTTGTCAGGATTTAAGCATAGAAAGTTAGGAATGTAAGGTTATAGAGTGTTTTATTATCGGCAATAGCAAGGGAGTAATTCTATGGTCTTGGGAAACCTACTAACTAAAAAAAGGGAAAATCTTAAATGTAAAGAATAAAATGGGGGAAAATCTTTTCCATTCAATCATTTCAAATGCTAATTTCTTGGTATCCCAAAATTTATACAATAATAAAATATGCGAGGCATATGAATATTAATTCATTGCAAAGGGAGCATATATATAGTATAATTGATTTCGTAATTTTATGTTTAAAAAAATGAAATTTTAAAATATGTGTACATAATATTTTATATTCTATACCCTATAATATTAGAAAGTGTTAGGGATATGTAATTAAATTTAGTTAAAATAAAATAAAATTAATACTGATATAATTAGTAATTAAAAAAATATTAAAATATTAAAAAATATATTAAAAATAAAATAAAATTAGTAATTAAAATTCATCTTACAAATACAATTAAAAAAATTAAATTAAAATCTAAGTTCCCATTAAAGTTGAAATTAAAATATAATTAATAATTAAAATAGATAATACAACTAAAATTAAATATAAAACAAGTATATACGGCCGTAAGTTCGGTCAAGCCGAATCTTATGCACCCTCCACCATGGATTGCGTAGAAACTTCTACGAAAGAGTGTCATCCACAATCGAATTAATTAGGTTGTGGTATCTTAAAACTTCTTAACATCGTTTTCTAAATTGTGAGTTAGTCCATACGTGGTATATATTAGACAAAAAAGGTATGTATAGGTAAGTCTACAAATAATTACGAATCGATATGGACTTTTGCACGGTACGTAGAGAGCCAGAATTGAAATATGGGGGTTATGTTATATACAATTATGAACTTGCTATGGACCAATTTTTGTGTGATTGGGGATCGATTTATCTGAGGGCTATATATAACTATAGACCGATATGGACCTAGTTAGGTATGGTTGCTAACGGCCATATACTAGCACAATGTACCAAATTTCAACTGTCTCGGATGAAATTTGCTCCTCTCGGGATCGGTTTATATGGGGCAAGGTTAGGTTAGGTTATGTGGCAGCCCAATGTATCAGGCTCACTTAGACTATTCAGTCCATTGTGATACCACAGTGGTGAACTTCTCTCTTATCACTGAGTGCTGCCCGATTCCATGTTAAGCTCAATGACAAGGGACCTCCTTTTTACAGCCGAGTCCGAACGGCGTTCCACATTCCAGTGAAACCACTTCGAGAAGCTTTGAAACCCTCAGAAATGTCACCAGCATTACTGAGGTGGGATAATCCACCGCTGAAAAACTTTTTGGTGTTCGGTCGTAGCAGGAATCGAACCCACGACTTTGTGTATGCAAGGCGGGCATGCTAACCATTGCACCACGGTGGCTCCCTATATGGGACAATATATGATTATAGACTGATATGGACCACTTTTGGCATGGTTGTTAAATATCATATACGATCACCACGTACCAAATTTCAAGCAGATCGGATGAATTTTGCTTCTCCTAAAGGCACCGGAGGTCAAATCTGGGGATCGGTTTATATGGGAGCTATATATAATTATGGGCTGATAGGAACCAATTCCTGCATGGTTGTTGGATACGACATACTAACATCACGTACCAAATTTCAACCGAATGGGAACAATTTTGCTCTTCCAAGGGGCTCTGGAGGTCAAATCTGGGGATTGGTTTATATGGGGGCTATATATAATTATGGACCGATGTGGACCAATTTTTGCGTGGTTGTTAGAGACCATATACTAACACTATGTACCAAATTTCAGCCGGATCGGATGAAATTTGCTTCTCTTAGAGGCCTTGCAAGCCAAATCGGGGGATCGGTTTATATGGGGGCTATATATAATTATGGACCGATGTCAACCAATTTTTGCATGGTTGTTAGAGACCATATACTAACACCATGTACCAAATTTCAGCCGGATCGGATGAAATTTGCTTCTCTTAGAGGCTCGGCAAGCCAAATCGGGGGATCGGTTTATATGGGGGCTATATATAAGTATTGACCGATGTCGACCAATTTTTGCATGGTTGCAAATTTGGCTTTCAGACCCTCTAAGACCCAAATTTGGCTTTCAGACCCTCTAAGATAAGCAAATTTCATCCGATCCTGTTGAAATTTGGTATGTGGTGTTCGTATAGGGTATCTAACAACCATACAAAAATTAGTCCATATCGGTTCATAATTATATATAGCCCCCATATAAACCGATCCCCAGATTTGGCTTGAGGAGCCTCTAAGAGAAGAACATTTCATCTGATCCGGTTGAAATTTGGTAAATGGTGTTAGTATATGATTTCTATCAACCATGCAAAAATTTGTTTACATCGGTCCATAATTATATATAGACTCCATATAAACCAATTCCCCTGATTTGAACTCAGGAGTCTCTTGGAGGAGCAAATTGCATCCGATCCTGTTGAAATTTGGTGCATGGTGTTAGTATATGGTCTTTAACAACCATGCCAAAACTGGTCCATATCGGTCCATAATCATATATAGCCGCCATATAAACCGATCCCCAGATTTGGGTTTGAAGCCTCTTGTAGGAACAAATTTCATCCGATTCAGTCAAAAGTCCATATCGGTTCGTAATTATTTGTAGACTTACTTATGTATACCTTTTGTGTCCAATATTTACCACGTGTGGACTTACTTACCATTTAGAAGATGATGGTAAGAAGTTTTAAGATACCCTGCCAACTGATACCTTGTCAACTGAAATGATAATTTTTTCCTGACAAAAATTTGAAATTTTTCTTAAGTCATAGCTTTTATATCGGTGGCTTAAAAGAATGACTTCCAGCCCATGAAAAGCCCGTGTAAAATTCATTGGTTCTAATCCGAATTTGCACAACGTCCGGATTAAAAAAAATATTTTCATTGCGTTTTTGATGGCGCTTCTTAAGCTGTTGTAAAGAAATAAAAATTAAAAAAGTTTACTGAAAATAAATTCAAACCATCCCTGGAAATGTGTAGATTTTATTATGCTGGAACAAAATAAGGAAATGCTTGCAAATTTCTATTCCCAAAAAACGCCAAATGGTAATCACAAAACCAATACATTACTGACTATTCATAATCAAGGGAAAAGCAAACAAAACGAAATGGAAATGCATCTTGAAATGGACCCATATTTAGCAAACATACCATTTGGGTCTACAAAAACAATGATAACAAGACCCAGTGAATAGCTACCATTGGCACTTAGGCCAAGAAATTTAGCAAACAAACTGTAAATAGGGGGGGGGGGGTAAATAAGCGATAGCTGAGTATCAGCTTTGTGAAATGCCAAATTGTTGGAGGAGGGCTATAATGATGTTTAAGAATTTGCTGACAAATCAATTGCCAAGGCGAATTGTCACCATCTGGCTGGGCCCTATACCTCTTGAAATTTGCGTGCAAAGTGCTGTGGTAAGATTTCGATTGACTTAAAGTATGCTAATCATTATCATTCCCATCCCGTTTAATAGCAATGACAATGGCTGCGAACTGAAGCAATGACATTGACGACGCCTTTCATTGGAATTCACGTCACAGTGTCATCCGGATTTCTTTGTGTAGCAAAATAACGCAGTTTTGTCATTTGAGCTTGATAGCATTTTAAATATAAAAATTCCTTCACAATCCACGAAATGGTCTTAGCTTAATTCTAAGACGATACAGTTAGGGGAAAAAGTTTTTGACCTTAAAAAAAAAAATAAAATAAAAATACGTAAATAAAAAAAAAGAAATGAAATATTAGAAAATTAAAATAAAACAAGTATATACGGCCGTAAGTTCGGCCAGGCCGTAGCCCCCCACCATGGATTGCGTAGAACTACAATCGAATTATTTGGGTTGCGGTAATACTTGCCAATGACACGGTATCTCAAAACTTCCTAACACCGTCTTCTAAATTGTAAGTTAGTCCATACGTGGTATATATTAGACAAAAAAGGTATATATAGGTAAATCTACAAATAATTACGAACCGATATGGACTTTTGCACGGTAATTAGACAGCCAGAATCGAAATATGGGGGTCGCTTTATATGGGGGCTTTGTACAATTATAAACCGATATGGATCAATTTTTGTGTGATTGGGGATTGGTTTATCTGAGGGCTATATATATATATATATATAACTATAGACCGATATGGACCTAGTTTGGCATGGTTGTTAGCGGCTATATACAAGCACAATGTGCCAAATTTCAACCAAATCGGATGAATTTTGCATCTCCAAAAGGCACCGGAGATCAAATCTGGGGATCGGTTTATATGGGGGCTATATATAATTATGGACCGATGTGGACCAATTTTTGCATCTCCAAAAGGCACCGGAGGTCAAATCTGGGGATCGGTTTATATGGGGGCTATATATAATTATACACCGATGTGGGGATCGGTTTATATGGGGGCTATATATAATTATGGAGCGATGTGGACCAATTTTTGCATGGTTGTTAGATACCATATAGTAATACCATGTACCAAATTTCAGCCGGATCCGATAAAATTTGCTTCTCTTAGAGGATCCGTAAGCCAAATATGGGGATCGGTTTATATGGGGCTATATATAATTATACACCGATGTGGACCAATTTTTGGATGGATATTAGATACCATATACTAATACCACGTCCCAAGTTTCAACCGAATCGCATGAATCTTGCTCTTCCAAGAGGCACTGAAGCTCAAATCTGGGGATCGGTTTATAGGGGGGCTATATATAATTATGGACCGATGTAGACCAATTTTTGCATGGTTGTTAGATACCATATAGTAACACCATGTACCAAATTTCAGCCGGATCCGATAAAATTTGCTTCTCTTAGAGCATCCGTAAGCCAAATCTGGGGATCGGTTTATATGGGGGCTATATATAATTGTAGACCGATATGGACCTAGTTTGGCATGGTTGTTAGCGGCTATATACTAGCACAATGTGCCAAATTTCAACCAAATTGGATGAATTTTGCATCTCCAAAAGGCACCGGAGGTCAAATCTGGGGATCGGTTTATATGGGGGCTATATATAATTATGGACCGATGTGGACCAGTTCCTGCATGGATGTTAGATACCATATACTAACACCACGTACCAAATTTCAACCGAATCGGATGGATTTTGCTCGTCCAAGAGGTTCCGGAGTTCAAATCTGGGGATCGGTTTATATGGGGGCTATATAAAATTATGGACCGATGTGGACCAATTTTTGCATGGTTGTTAGATACCATATAGTAACACCATGTACCAAATTTCAGCCGGATCCGATGAAATTTGCTTCTCTTAGAGAATCCGCAAGCCAAATCTGGGGATCGATTTATATGGGTGCTATACGTAGAAGTGGACCGATATGGCCCATTTGCAATACCATCCGACCTACATCAATAACAAGTACTTGTGCCAAGTTTCAAGTCGATAGCTTGTTTCGTTCGGAAGTTTCAACAGACGGACTCGGCTTTAAAAAGGAGGTCCCTTGTCCTTGCCCTTGTTTTAGAAATTTTTGTAATTTATAATTATGATAAAATTTTTAAATAAATTAAATTAAAAACTATCTATAAATATTTAATTAAATCTATTAGGTTAGGTGACAGTCTGCTGTATAGGCACTTTTAATCTTTCAAGCCTATTATGGTACTATAATTTTCATTGAATTTAATATAAAATACATTAGCACTCATTGAATAGTGAAAACTTCTAAATTTGCTAAGGTCTGGCTGGAATAGAACCCTAAACTCAGTGTATTCATAATTCTCAAATATGAAATATTATCTTTTAGAATCCCATTTATGTCACAATTTATTTCATTTATTTTTGTTGTTGTATAACGATTTTTTGCTCTTCACTGTTTTAGCATTTGCCTTCGCTCTCCTTCTCTCTCTCCCTCTTCTTATCCAAACGTATAAATTTACAATTTTCTTGTCCCCTCTCTGCCATCACAACTACCTACACATAAATTCTATTCGCGTTACGCCATTTTTCTATCTCCCTTGATTGAAGTTAAGGGTAGGCGGGTTTTGTTATTTCACTTGAATGACATTCAATATGACTAAATTCCAATGAAGCGCACATCATCAATTCAGTTATTGCCACATTTCTACTTTTGTAAACGTATCCTGCTGTGCACGGTGGTATAATGAAAAAAACTGGGAAACTACTTTTGAGGAATAAACTTCAAAGGAATAAAAATTAAATTTAAGAATTTTAAAATTAAAGAGAATTCATGCCAATATGCTGAAACTGCATTGTTTTAGGCTAGGTTAGGTCTAGTGGCAGCCCGTTATTTCAGGCTCACTTAGACTATATAGTGGAGAACTTCCCTCTTATATCTAAGTGTTCCTCGATTCCAATTTTAGCTCAATACAACAAGGGACCTCCTTTTTACAACCGAGACCGAACGGCGTTTCACATTAAGCTGAAACCAAGGAATCTTTGAAACACTCACAAATGTCTCCAGAGATTCGTTCAATACCCATATGTGCCTATATGCACAGATGTCTCCAAAGATCGCATTGCATTTCTGTTGTTTCGTTCACTACCCACATGTGCCCATATAGAGCAACCGTTTGCATCCAATAGTTAGTAAATCATTACATACCATTATCGAGTCCCCTCATTTCTTAAAAGTTTTTCTCTCACTAGAAGGGCATCTCTTATTTGTCGTAGTTCATATTTGCTCTCCCACCCCACTGTCCATCATTGTCACCACATTTACGCGCTCTTTGGTTTATTTGGTTTTTATGCCATGAGATTGGTTTTTTGTTTTTGTTTTTATGGAGTTTCATATTTCGCTGTATTTCCTGTAGATATTCCCAAAGCATGGTCGAGTACATTTGTGTCAATTTTATGTTAATAAAATAAATAAAATTGACACAATTTATTTTTGCCAACAAAATGAAATGAACAACAAATGACAAAGGCAAAACAATACAAACTCTAGGCAAAAAAGTGTCTACAGAGCCTATAAGACAGAGAGAGAGAGAGAGAGAGAGAGAGAGTAAATATGAGAGGGTGAGAGTATGTGTTGGCTCCCAAAAGAAGAAAAAAAGGCGTTTACACCACATACCCATAAAAGTTTATAAATGAGCCTTTTATAGATGTGCGTGTGGGTGTGTGTTCAAGTATTTTTGGAATACCATAGCGTTGGTATTATATCGCTAAGATCAAAACTGTTGCTGCTGACACAGGAAATTGAATGGAAATGACAGTCTGACATTTGTTGAAATGACACAATGAGCATGAAGATTTCTGGTAAATGATATTTTATACGCTTATTACTTTTCCATGTACATATTTAGATGTTCGATGTGAGTGTGATAACGAACGAAAAATACAATATATTTTTACTAATAATAACCACAAATTGGATTTTCTGCATAGATGTCAGAACAATATTTGGAGTGAGGGCAGGAGGGGGCCAACAAACAGATGTTTGCTCTTTTCTTCGAAGTTGGTTATTGTTGTTGTGTATGCTATTTATTGGTGAATGTCCAAGACAAACGATGCCAAGAATAGAGTGACATTTAAATTGGCTTTGTAGGCCGAAACCCATCGATGTGTACATACTACATCCCACAATTATACCGTGAGTGAATAAAGGGAAATTTTGGCATGGGATAAATACATTATTCGTTCCATGGAGAATCGTACTTAACTCAAAAAAAAAAAAAAATATTTTAACCCTGTAATGCCCCATTTTTTTGCCTGCGGAAAAAATATTTAAGGTTTATGATACAAAAGCAAGAAAATGAAACAAGAAAAATCTGTACGATAAAATCCAGTATATTCTGCAAAGTCTTTTTTAGAGTTTTAACAAAGTTTTATTTGTATTTTACCCATTTTTGTTGTATAAAGGGTGATACGGTCAAAATTTGGTCAATATAAACTTGACGTATTTCTTTCAATTTTGCATTTAAAAAACCTGAACACCTGAAGGTGTGTGTGTGTGTAGAATGTTGCTCCTATTTTGATTTTGGAATTCACTCTTCAGTTGTCAAAATGCCGTCCAAGCAAGAAGAGCAGCGTATCAAAATTTTGCTCGCGCATCGCGAAAATCCGAGCTACTCGCACGCAAAGCTGGCAAAATCGCTAAAAGTTGCCAAATCAACCGTTACAAATGTAATTAAAGTGTTTGGGGAACGTTTGTCGACAGCCAGGAAGTCTGGATCGGGGGGAAATCGAAAACCGGAAGCCGCTGAGACGACAAAGAGAGTTGCCGGTAGTTTCAAGCGAAACCCTAACCTCTCTCTCCGAGATGCCGCAAATAAGCTGGGTGTATCGTCTACAACCGTGCATCGAGCCAAAAAACGAGCCGGACTATCGACTTACAAGAAGGTAGTGACTCCAAATCGCGATGATAAACAAAATACGACGGCTAAAGCGTGATCCCGGAGGCTGTACACGACGATGCTGACGAAGTTGACTGCGTGGTAATGGACGACGAAACCTACGTCAAAGCCGACTACAAGCAGCTTTCGGGACAGGAGTTTTATACGGCAAAAGGAAGGTGAAAGGTAGGAGATATTTTCAAGCACATAAAACTGTCAAAGTTCGCAAAGAAATATCGGGTTTGGCAAGCCATCTGTACCTGTGGCACGAAAAGCAGCATTTTCATAGCTTCCGAGACTGTTAACCAAGAAATTTACGTGAAAGAGTGTTTGAATAAACGTCTGCTGCCTTTCCTGAAGAAACACGGTTGTTCCGTACTGTTTTGGCCGGATTTGGCATCTTGCCATTACGGTAAAAAGGCCATGGAGTGGTACGCCGCCAACAACGTGCAGGTGGTTCCCAAGGACAAGAACCCTCCCAACACGCCAGAGCTCCGCCCAATTGAGATACACTGGGCTATTGTCAAGCGGAACCTAAAGAAGGCCAAAAAAACTGCTAAGGACGAGCAGCAGTTCAAGGCAAACTGGCTTTCTGCGGCGAAGAAGGTGGACAAGGTGGCTGTACAAAATCTGATGGCAGGTGTCAAGCGTGAGGCCCGGCAATTCGGATTTGGAAAAGCGAAAGCCTAACTGAATATTTTTCCTGAATTTTATACTAATTGAACTTGAAAAAGAAATTTAATTTGATTTTTTAAATAAACGATTTCACCGATTTACACGCGTTTTCCCTTGACCAAATTTTCCCGTTTAAACGATGACCGCCTAAAGGCGGGTTTGGGCATTAGAGGGTTAAGCAAAACTGTCGCTAAAGAAGAAGTATATCGTTATATAACATATGTCCTATAACTTTAAAAATGACAATTTACATTTTAATTTGCAAATCACCCATAGGAAGGACGGACATAATTTTTAGGCAATAAATTCTCTCAATAAAAAAAACCTAACAGCTATATGACAAATATTAGGTTTGTTTTCAGAAACATGATTATCCGATGAGATATAGGAGAAGGATTCCGAAATTCAAATGTATACCATTGTTTGGAATATAGTCTATTAAAAAGCAACAGAGTAATAGGTAGCAAAGGAAACAAAAATTCACAGATTTCCGAAATAAAAAAAGGCCAGCGAAAAAAAATGACAAAAATCAACCTTGGTTTTATAATACAGCCGGAAGCTAAAACATTAAAATATGCCTGTTCCCCTCAGGATTTATAAGGAGAGCGAAAATTTGAAATTTTCCCAATTTTGTAAAATTACGAAAAACTTTTGTGATTATTGAAAAGTCGGCCGGAAACTGAATTCTTAAACATTAAACTATGACTGCTTCTCATAGGGATTATAATGATAATTTAAAATTCGACTTTTACATTAATAAAAAATATTTTAAAAATTCCACTTTCAACTATTCTACATTTGAAAATGTTAACTTTTCGATTTTTCAATTTTTTCAACATTTGGAAATTTAAATTTTTCGCCGTGATTTTTTTTTAAAAAATTGGAAAATTTGTCTTACGACGCTTCGAATTATCGCGACTTTCTTTTTCCCAACTTTAAAGACGATGGATTAGTAGACGTATGAGAAATATTATTTAGTTCCTTTGTCAATAGAAACAATCATACGCTCTATTGTCCCAAATAATCTCATGTCATATCAACCTTCTTTCCGTTGATAAATTTTAATGAATTTGTTTGCACTTGGAACTTCAGAATATAGGATTTAGACATATAGTCCATTGGATCACCACATCACTTAAAAAAATATTTAGTAGCAATCATACTGATCGCAGGGTTTTCATATCATATCAACCTTCATTCCTATAATAAATTTCAATACTTTGAGTTACCCCAACAGTGGAGGTTTCCCTTTCCGGAACACCCATGTTCAAACGGTAATTTTAATACGGCAGGTTTTATTATCCGGCATACAGGTTGTTTGATGCCCTGTGGATTTCTCATAGTTGTCGCGAATCGTTCCGCTACCATGATATTTTCTCTGTTCATAATCCTGTTTCACATTTAATGGAAAAGTTTGAAAACAATAATAAACATTAAAGCACTAGCTACAAAGACTATCGGAAAAGTTATTTTAGTAATGTTTACATTACTAAATTGTATAGTCATAGCTTTCGTCACTTAATGCTTTCTCTTTCCCATTTCATTAATTTCCCCAGGGTGCGTATAATTGATATTATTTAGATTCTTTTTTATTAAAATTAAGTATAGTACATGGAATTGAATCAATTTTTTTATATTAGTATGTTGGTATCTTTTTCCTGTTAAACAGCGTCCTAAATCAAATAACCCTTATATTATTCAATGCCTTGAGCTACTTTATCAATCAAGGTTTTCCCCAGGGATTTACGCCCGAACACCCATGTTCAAACGATATATTGTGAGCTTTTATTATCTGGCCTACAGGTTGTTTGAGGCTCTGGGATTTGCTCATAGTTGTCACGAATCATTCCGGTACCATGATGTTAAATGAATCTCTGTTCATAATCCCGTTTCACATTTGATGGAAAAGTTTTAAAACTATAGTAAATATTAAAGCACTAGCACTACAAAGCCTATAGGCTATCAGAAAAGTTATTTTAGCTATGTTTATAACTAAATTGTATGTTCAAAGCGTTCTCTCTCTTTCTCATTACATTATTACCCCAGGGTGCGTATAATTGATATTATTTAGAAATTTATATTAAAATTAAGTATACGATATGGAGTACTCCAAATTTTTTCTCCTGTGATATCAGAATTCCTCTTCCAAATTTTTTCTCCTGTGATATCAGAATTCCTCTTAACCCTCTAATGCCCAATCCCGCCTTTAGGCGTGCTTCATTTAATAAGGAAGCTTTTAGTAAATCACACCTTAAGACAAACAAATGGGTAAAATAAAAAGAAAACTTAGTTGAAACTGTTCAAGAGGCTTTGAAGCATATACCGTAACATATAATTTTTTCTTGTTTAGTTTTCTTGCTTTTGTGTCGTTAACATTGAAAATTTAATCAGCTGGCAAAAAAATTGGAGCACTAGAGGGTTAATTTCTCCTATACATATTAGTCAGGGTATTCAATGCTTTCGTAGCCTATTTTATAGATTGTCCAATGGCCCTGATGAATCCATTTATTTTTTCGAATGTGATTTTCACTGGGCGAAAAAGAAGCTCTGTTCATTCACATATAAACACTGATATAATTGATGACAAAGCTCTTCCGAAGTTACATTACCTCCTTCCAACTTTTGATGAATATTTGTATATAGTGAAACCTTCAAACTTGGACACTTTGAAAACCAAACACCTTTCAAAAGTGGACAATTATCCTGATACGCTTGCTATACTAATACATTAAAATTAACTTTTCATAGCTGGACAGCTCCCAAATGTGGACAAAATTTTGGCAACCGTGGGTGTTCACTTTTGAGAGGTTTCACTGCTATAGTTTTGTTTTTAAATGTTTAATATACACAGCTAAATTGTATGTTCAGAGCGTTCGTCACTTAATGCTCTTTCTTTCTTATGTCATTACTTTCTCCAGGGTGCGAATAATTGATATTATTTCGAGGATACATTACCTCTTAACTGCTTTTGATGTATTTTTGTATATTTTGAAATATTTCCTTAAATATTGCATCACTCCACGATGCATATAGCTGATCCGGGATTCGTTTAAATAATTAAATTAAGTATGCGAAACGGTGTCTTCATAATTTTTTCTAAAGAAATGCTCGAATATTTTTCCATAAAACAAAAATCTTACATAATTTTTTTACCAAACATTTATTTTGTCTTCATTTCTAAGAAATCTCAATTTCTTTTCACCTTTTCTATTTGCATTTTTTTGTACTTTGAAATCTTTCCTTAAACATATAACCAGGGTACGTATAATCGATATAATTTAAATTTAGTATTAAAATTAAGTATACGTTATGGTGTACTTATATTTTCTTCTGTAGAATTTCACAAACATTGTGAACAATTTAATTCTTCTTGAGATATCAATAAAAGATTTCCTATTTGTAAGAAATCTCAATTCCTTCTCACCGTTTCTATTGTCAATTTTAAACAATACAC
Organism: Haematobia irritans; assembly: GCF_050003625.1. Classification (NCBI taxonomy): domain Eukaryota; kingdom Metazoa; phylum Arthropoda; class Insecta; order Diptera; family Muscidae; genus Haematobia; species Haematobia irritans. Next base: position 16,685,986 of record NC_134399.1, on the reverse strand, counting down.
TCTCCAATATCTTTTTTTATATTTTATAATATTTCCTTAAATATTGCATTACACCAGGGTGCGTATAAATGATCCGAGGTACGTATAAACGATATTATTTAAATCTGGTATTAAAATTAAATATGCGACAAGGTGTACTTATAATATTTCTATAGAATTTTCTTGAGATAACAATAGCAGCTCCTTCTTGTTTATTTGATGTGGCAAAACGTAGGACTTATAAAGGGTGATTCTTTTGAGGTTAGGATTTTCATGCATTAGTATTTGACAGATCACGTGGGATTTCAGACATGGTGTCAAAGAGAAAGATGCTCAGTATGCTTTGACATTTCATCATGAATAGACTTACTAACGAGCCACAACGTCGAATTTTCAGTGAATAGGCCCTAGAAAAGTTGGCAGAAAATCCGCTTTTTTATCGACAAATTTTGTTCAGCGATGAGGCTCATTTCTGGTTGAATGGCTACGTAAATAAGCAAAATTGCCGCATTTGGAGTGAAAAGCAACCAGAAGCCGTTCAAGAACTGCCCATGCATCCCGAAAAATGCACTGTTTGGTGTGGTTTGTACGCTGGTGGAATCATTGGACCGTATTTTTTCAAAGATGCTGTTGGACGCAACGTTACGGTGAATGGCGATCGCTATCGTTCGATGCTAACAAACTTTTTGTTGCCAAAAATGGAAGAACTGAACTTGGTTGACATGTGGTTTCAACAAGATGGCGCTACATGCCACACAGCTCGCGATTCTATGGCCATTTTGAGGGAAAACTTCGGAGAACAATTCATCTCAAGAAATGGACCGGTAAGTTGGCCACCAAGATCATGCGATTTGACGCCTTTAGACTATTTTTTGTGGGGCTACGTCAAGTCTAAAGTCTACAGAAATAAGCCAGCAACTATTCCAGCTTTGGAAGACAACATTTCCGAAGAAATTCGGGCTATTCCGGCCGAAATGCTCGAAAAAGTTGCCCAAAATTGGACTTTCCGAATGGACCACCTAAGACGCAGCCGCTGTCAACATTTAAATGAAATTATCTTCAAAAAGTAAATGTCATGGACCAATCTAACGTTTCAAATAAAGAACCGATGAGATTTTGCAAATTTTATGCGTTTTTTTTTTAAAAAAAGTTATCAAGCTCTTAACAAATCACCCTTTATTATTTAAAACTTTTTTATGTTAGAATAAAACATACCGCCAAAAATATTCGTTCAATTATAATTACCACAAACAAATCTCATATAGTTCTTTTCCAAACATTTATTTTGTGTTCTTTTTGGATGTTTCCTATTTCTGAGAAATCTCATTTCCATCATTTTTCTTAGATTTCTCAATATTTTTAAATATTTCCTTAAACACTGTAATACTCCAGGGTGCGTATAATCGATATTATTTAAATTTTCTATTAAAATTAAGTATGCGACATGATGTCCCCATGAGTTTCTGTGTAGAATTTTTAGAACATTGTAATCTATTAAGATCTTTTTGAGATATCAATCGCAGGTACTTCATATTTATGTTTTATGTTTAAATTAATCATTTATTTGTTCCTTTCGGGGTATATCCTATTTCTAAGAAATCTTAATTGCTTCCCGCCTTCTTTAATTGGAACATTTTTTATATTTTGAAATATTTCCCTAAAACATTGCAAATCTCCATGGTGTGTATAATCGATGTTATTTAAATTCTGAGAAATTTCATTTCCAACATTTTTCTTATAATTTTAAATATTTCCTTAAACATTGTATTTGTCCAGGGTACGTGTAATCGATATTATTTAAATTTCCTATTAAAATTAATTATGAGACATGGTGCCCCCATGGGTTTTTCTGTAGAATTTCTACAGAACATTTTTCTTATAATTTTAAATATTTCCTTAAACTTTGTATTAGCCCAGGGTACGTATAATAGATATTATTTAAATTTCCTATTAAAATTAAGTATGCGACATGGTGCTCCCATGAGTTTTTCTGTAGAATTTCGAGAATCTTCTTAAGATATCAATCGCAGGCCCTTCCTATTTATGTTTTATATTAAAATTAATCAATTTTTTGTTCCTTTCGGGGTATATCCTATTTCTAAGAAATCTTAATTGCTTCCCGCCTTTTTATTTGGAACATTTTTTATACCCTCCATCATAGGATGGGGGTATATTAACTTTGTCATTCCGTTTGTAACACATCGAAATATTGCTCTAAGACCCCATAAAGTATATATATTCTGGGTCGTGGTGAAATTCTGAGTCGATCTAAGCATGTCCGTCCGTCCGTCCGTCCGTCCGTCCGTCCGTCCGTCCGTCCGTCTGTTGAAATCACGCTAACTTCCGAACGAAACAAGCTATCGACTTGAAACTTCGCACAAGTAGTTGTTATCGATGTAGGTCGGATGGTATTGAAAATGGGCCATATCGGTCCACTTTTACGTATAGCCCCCATATAAAGGGACCCTCAGATTTGGCTTGTGGAGCCTCTAACAGGAGCATATTTCATCCGATCCGGCTGAAATTTGGTACATGGTGTTGGTATATGGTCTCTAACAACCATGCAAAAATTGGTCCACATCGGTCCATAATTATATATAGCCCCCATATAAACCGATCCCCAGATTTGGCTTGCGGAGCCTAAAAGAGAAGCAAATTTCATCCGATCCGGCTGAAATTTTGTACATGGTGTTAGTATATGGTCTCTAACAACCATGCCAAAATTGGTCCACATCGGTCCATAATTATATATAGCCCCCATATAAACCGATCCCCAGATTTGGCTTGCGGAGCCTCAAAGAGAAGAAAATTTCATCCGATCCGGCTGAAATTTGGTACATGATGTTGGTATATGGTCTCTAATAACCATGCAAAAATTGGTCCATATCGGTCCTTAATTATATATAGCCCCCATATAAACCGATCCCCAGATTTGACTTGTGGAGCCTCTAAGAGAAGCATATTTCATCCGATCCGTCTGAAATTTGGTACATGGTGTTGGTATATAGTCTCTAACAATCATGCAAAAATTGTTCCACATCGGTCCATAATTATATATAGCCCCCATATAAACCGATCCCCAGATTTGGCTTGCGGAGCCTCAAAGAGAAGAAAATTTCATCCGATCCGCCTGAAATTCGGTACATGATGTTGGTATATGGTCTCTAACAACCATGCAAAAATTGGTCCACATCGGTCCATAATTATATATAGCGCCCATATAAACCGATCCCCAGATTTGGCTTGTGGAGCCTCAAAGAGGAGCAAATTTCATCCGATCCGCCTGAAATTTGGTACATGATATTGGTATATGGTCTCTAACAACCATGCAAAAATTGGTCCACATCGGTTCATAATTATATATAGCCCCCATATAAACCGATCCCCAGATTTGGGTTCCGGAGCCCCAAAGAGGAGCAAATTTCATCCGATCCGCCTGAAATTTGGTACATGATATTGGTATATGGTCTCTAACAACCATGCAAAAATTGGTTCATATCGGTCCATAATTATATATAGCCCCCATATAAAACGTTCTCCAGATTTGACCTCCGGAGCCTCTTGGAGGAGCAAAATTCATCCGATCCGGTTCAAATTAGGAACGTGGTGTTAGTATATGGTCGCTAACAACCATACCAAAATTGGTCCAATCACACAAAAATTGGTCCATATCGGTTCATAATCATGGTTGCCACTAGAGCCAAAAATAGTCTACCAAAATTTTATTTCTATAGAAAATTTTGTCAAAATTTTCTTTCTATAGAAAACTTTGTCAAAATTTTATTTCTATAGAAAATTTTGTGAAAATTTTATTTCTATAGAAAATTTTGTTAAAATTTTATTGCTGTAGAAAATTTTGTCAAAATTTTATGTCTAATTTGTCAAACTGAATTATATACGTATTGGATCGATCATTTTTGATTTAATATATACCACGTATGGACTTACATACAATTTAGAAGATGGTGTTAGGAGGTTTTAAGATACCTTGCCATCGGCAAGCGTTACCGCAACTTAAGTAATTCGATTGTGGATGGCAGTGTTTAGAAGAAGTTTCTACGCAATCCATGATGGAGGGTACATAAGCTTCGGCCTGGCCGAACTTACGGCCGTATATACTTGTTATATTTTGAAATATTTCCCTAAAACATTGCACTACTCCAGGGTGCGTATAATCGATGTTATTTAAATTTGATATTAAAATTAAGTATGCGACATGGTGTCCTCATAATTTTTCCTATGGAATTTCTCGAATATTGTAATCTATTAAAACCTTCTTGGAATATCAATCGTAGCTCCTCTACATTTATTTGATATAACAAAACTTATGAATAATATCACCTAATATGTTTTTATGCTAGAATTAATTTCCAAACATTTATTTTTTGTTCTTTTTGGGATGTTTTCTATTTCTAAGAAATCTTATTTTCAAAATTTTTCTTATAATTTTAAATATTTCCTTAAACATTGCATTAGTCCAGGGTACATATAATCGATATTATTTAAATTTCCTATTCAAATTAAGTATGCGGCATGGTGCCGCCATGAGTTTTTCTGTAGAATTTCTACAGAAAATTTTTCTTATAATTTTAAATATTTCCTTAAACATTGTATTGGTCCAGGGTACGTATAATCGATATTATTTAAATTCATCCCCCCCCCCCGAAACGGTGTCCTCATAATTTTTTCTAAAGAAATGCTCGCATATTTTCCCATAAAAATCTTACATACATTTTTACCAAACATTTATTTTGTGTTCCTTTCTAAGAAATCTCAATTTCTTTTAAACTTTTCTATATGCATTTTTTTGTACTTTGAGAACTTTCCTTAAACATATAACCAGGGTACGTATAATCGATATAATTTAAATTTTGTATTAAAATAATGTATACGTTATGGTGTACTTATATTTTCTTCTGTAGAATTTCACAAACATTGTGAAGAATTTAATTCTTCTTGAGATATCAATACAAGATTTCCTATTTGTAAGAAATCTCAATTTCTTCTCACCGTTTCTATTGTCAATTTTAAACAATACACTCTCCAATATCTTTTTTTATATTTTAAAATATTTCCTTAAACATTGCATTACTACAGGGTGCGTATAAATGATCCGAGGTACGTATAAACGATATTATTTAAATCTGGTATTAAAATTAAGTATGCGACATGGTGTACTTATAATATTTCTATAGAATTTTCTTGAGATAACAATAGCAGCTCCCTCTTGTTGATTTGATGTGGCAAAACGTATGACTTATATTATTTAAAACTTTTTTATGTTAGAATAAAACATACCGCCAAAAATATTCGTTCAATTATAATTACCACAAACAAATCTCATATAGTTCTTTTCCAAACATTTATTTTGTGTTCTTTTTGGATGTTTCCTATTTCTGAGAAATCTCATTTCCATCATTTTTCTTACATTTCTCAATATTTTTAAATATTTCCTTAAACACTGTAATACTCCAGGGTGCGTATAATCGATATTATTTAAATTTTCTATTAAAATTAAGTATGCGACATGATGTCCCCATGAGTTTCTGTGTAGAATTTTTAGAACATTGTAATCTATTAAGATCTTTTTGAGATATCAATCGCAGGTCCTTCATATTTATGTTTTATATTAAAATTAATCGATTTTTTGTTCCTTTCGGGGTATATCCTATTTCTAAGAAATCTTAATTGCTTCCCGCCTTTTTTATTTGGGACATTTTTTATATTTTGAAATATTTCCCTAAAACATTGCACTACTCCAGGGTGCGTATAATCGATGTTATTTAAAATTGATATTAAAATTAAGTATGTGACATGGTGTCCTCATAATTTTTCCTATGGAATTTCTTGAATATTGTAATCTATTAAAACCTTCTTGGAATATCAATCGTCGTAGCTCCTTTATATTTATTTGATATAACAAAACTTATGAATAATATCATCTAATATGTTTTTATGCTAGAATTAATTACACACTACAACGATTCACTCAATTATCATCTCCACAAAGAAAAGCCTCACAGAAATATTTTCCAAATATTTATTTTTTGTTCTCTTTGGGATTGTTTAGATTTCTAAACATGTGCTATCTGCGATACGTGCATTTAGGGTAGATAAGGTTTATGACTGGCAACTAAAATAAACTCAAGAACGCATTACATGTGCAGCCGCGACTGATAACGCACTAATGTGCTGCACATGCGTGGCCATAAAATCTTATCTAAGGGATAACAAATAGAGGATAGCGTTGAATAAATATATGCTTATCTTTGTCTTTACTCTTTACTCTTTAAGAATATTTAGATTGTAGGTAGTTTAAGATTTAGTATATAAGGTTCAATATTTTTTAGAATAAATCAGTAACTTACAAATACTCAAATAGTGTGGATGATTTTCATTCGGGTGTGTTAATCATAAACAGGGATGTTTCCTATTTCTGAGAAATTTCATTTCCAACATTTTTCTTATAATTTTAAATATTTCCTTAAACAATATATTAGTCCAGGGTACGTATAATCGATATTATTTAAATTTCCTATTAAAATGAAGTATGAGACATGGTGCCCCATGAGTTTTTCTGTAGAATTTCTACAGAACATTTTTCTTATAATTTTAAATATTTCCTTAAACTTTGTATTAGCCCAGGGTACGTATACTCGATATTATTTAAATTTCCTATTAAAACTAAGTATGCGACATGGTGCTCCCATGAGTTTTTCTGTAGAATTTCGAGAATCTTCTTAAGATATCAATCGCAGGCCCTTCCTATTTAGGTTTTATATTAAAATTAATCAATTTTTTGTTCCTTTCGGGATATTTCCCATTTATAAGAAATCTTAATTTCACCTTTTTTATTTTCAACAGTTTTTAAAATAATTTTGAAATATTTCCTTAAACATTGCACTACTCCGGGGTGTGTATAATCGATGTTATTTAAATTTGATATTAAAATTAAGTATGCGACATGGTGTCCTCATAATTTTTCCTATAGAATTTCTCGAATATTGTAATCTATTAAAACCTTCTTGGAATATCAATCGTAGCTCCTTTATATTTATTTGATATAACAAAACTTATGAATAATATCACCTAATATGTTTTTTATGCTAGAATTGATCACACACTTCAATGATTCATTCAATTATCATCTCCACAAAGAAAAGCCCCACATAATTATTTTCCAAACATTTATTTGTTGTTCTTTTTGGGATGTTTTCTATTTCTGAGAAATTTCATTTCCAACATTTTTCTTATAATTTTAAACATTTCCTTAAACATTGTATTAGTCCAGGGTACGCGTAATCGATATTATTTAAATTTCCTATTAAAATTAAGTATGCGACATGGTGCCCCCATGAGTTTTTCTGTAGAATTTCTACAGAACATTTTTCTTATAATTTGAAATATTTCCTTAAACATTGTATTAGTCCAGTGTACGTATAATAGATATTATTTAAATTTCCTATACCAATTAAGTATGCGACATGGTGCCCCCACGAGTTTTTCTGTAGAATTTCTAGAATCTTCTTAAGATATCAATCGCAGGCCCTGCATATTTATGCTTTATATTAAAATTAATAAATTTTTTGTTCCGTTCGGGATATTTCCTATTTCTAAGAAATCTTAATTTCACCTTTTTTTATTTTAAACATATTTTAAAATAATTTTGAAATATTTCCTTAAATATTGCATTACTCCAGGGTGCGTATTATCGATATTATTTAAATTTGATGGTAAAATAAATTATACGACATGGTGTCCTCATAATTTTTCCTATAGAATTTCTCGAATATTGTAATCTATTAAAACCCTCTTGGAATATCAATTGTAGATCCTTTATATTTATTTGATATAACAAAACTTATGAATAATATCACCTAATATGTTTTTTATGCTAGAATTCATCACACACTACAACGATTCACTCAATTATCATCTCCACAAAGAAAAGCCTCACAGAATTCTTTTTCAAACATTTATTTTTTGTTATTTTTGGGATGTTTCCTATTTCTGAGAAATTTCATTTCCAATATTTTTCTTATAATTTTAAATATTTCCTTAAACATTGTATGAGTCCAGGGTACGTATAATCGATATTATTTAAATTTTCTATTAAAATTAAGTATGCGACATGGTGCCCCACGAGTTTTTCTGTAGAATTTCTACAGAACATTATTCTTATAATTTTAAATATTTCCTTAAACATTGTATTAGTCCAGTGTACGTATAATAGATATTATTTAAATTTCCTATACCAATTAAGTATGCGGCATGGTGCCGCCATGAGTTTTTCTGTAGAATTTTTAGAATCTTCTTAAGATATCAATTGCAGGCCCTTCATATTTAAGTTTTATATTAAAATTAAATATTTTTTTTGCTTCTTTCGGGATATTTGCTACTTCCAAGAAATCTTAATTTCTTCTCACATTTTTTACTTGCAACATTTTTTAAAATAATTTTGAAATATTTCCTTAAACATTGTATTATTCCCAGGGTGCGTATAATCGATATTATTTAAATTTGATATTAATATTAAGTATGCAACATGGTGTCCTCATAATTTTTCCTATAGAATTTCTCTATTAAAACCTTCTTGAAATCGTAGCTCCTTTATATTTATTTGATATGACAAAACGTATGAATATTATCACCTAATACGCTAGAATTAATCACACACCAAATAGATTCATTCAATTATCATCTTATCACAAAGAAAACCTCTTGTGTTCACTTCTAAGAAATCTCAATTCATTTTCACCGTCTCCATTGTCAATTTCATCTAATAGGCTCTTCAGCAGTCTTATTTGCACAATTCCAATTTTATTTGTCACATAATTGAGTTTTCTTGCAAATAACCTATTTCGTTTCTCCTACTACAACTAAGACCACCCCCCAACCCCCAAACCAAATACCTAACGTACTAAATCAATCAAGCAATGTCTCCAGCATGCCATTTGAAATCCATTTTATGCTTGTTTCAAATTCAATTTTCTTGGACATTCCGCCCGGACACTTACCAATTGTGGTCAACACCGTTAACGAATAGAGGAAGGCCCGGGCAAAATTCCATTCGTGATGGTGATGATGATGGTGTGGCGACAAGCCATGCTGATGAAATAGTAGAACAGCTTCCGTAGCCGGTGTTTGGCCGTTAACATCGGTGTCGTGCGATAATTGCACCATGGCATCTTCATTCAGTCTCTTAATTAATTGGTCTTGAAATTTAGCAATTTCCAGAGCTGCCAATCTACAGAAAACATAAAAGAAAACAATAGAGAAAAAAAAAATAGAAATGTTAATGGGTATAAATTAAGAAGGGAAAAGGTTGCCAGGGCTATAGCTTTATGGCTGGACATCAAATTTCCTCAACGACCAACTACTACTCACTTTGTCCAATTTTCTTTATATAAAATATTCAAGGATACTGTGATGTCCCATATATTTTCTATAGTCCTTTGTCGTACATCGTAAGTGTCCGGTGATAAGGCGTACTGAGGTGTGAAGTCATCACCATAATTGAAATCATTGTTATTCAATGATATCATGCCCTCCATCATCTGAGGCATGGATGCTGAAGATGACGACGACGATGATGATGATGTATAACTGCTACCAACTGCATTCACCGTTCCATTGTCCAAATGTTGTTGCTGATGGTAAAGATTATTGTTGTTCGTTGCTGCTCCTGCATTTGCTGTACCTATGCCATTGGAACCACTCCCCGTTCCTCCGGTCGTCTGTTGTTTGTGTGGAGAAATATTTCTTTTGGTGGATGCCAGAGTTCGTTGTTGCTGCAGTAGTGTGGCATCTTCACTTTCAATTGTTAAAAATATAAAAGAACCTGTAAGTGTAACAATAACAGGAAGACCTTATAAGAAACAAGATGGTATGTATATAAAAATATGAGGAAATTTAAGACGATTATTTGTCTCCATGAACATGGTATCAAGAAGGATTTGTTATGATTGATATTAATGGCATATTATGAAATATATGACTCTCGTATTGTCTTATGGGGTAAGAGTTGATAAAAGTAAGGGAAACACCTGAAGGAAAATTCTGCTTATGTGTTGGGTATTATTATGCACACCATGGCGTATGATTGATATTATTGAGGATCAATCATGTTTCTATTATTGTATTATTTTTGAAAATAAAATATAAATTTAGGAAAGATAAATGTAATATTTGAAACTGATGGCATGTGTATAAGTTGGGAAATTTTTCACTATGGATCCTATCAGATTTCTCAGCATATCATTGATAACAATACAGGGTTTTCAATTAGTATTACTTATACGCAATATGGGAAAAAGGAGCTATTATTAAATTAAGCAAATTCTCAAATCGATAATAACTTAATTATTTAGTAAAATTTTATTTCTAGAGAAAAATTTGTCAACATTTTTATTTCTATAGAAAATTTTGTCAAAATTTTTTATTTCTATAGAAAATATTGTCAAAATTTTATTTCTATAGAAAATTTTGTCAAAATTTTTACTTTTATAGAAAATTTGGTCAAAATGTTTACTTCTATAGGAAATTTTGTCAAAATTTCATTGCTATAGAAAATTTTTTCAAAATTTTATTTCTATAGAAAATTTTGTCAAAATATTTACTTTTATAGAAAATTTTGTCAAAAATGTTATTTCTATAGAAAATTTTGTCAAAATTTTATTTCTATAGAAAATACTGTCAAAATATTTACTTTTATAGAAAATTTTGTCAAAAATGTTTACTTCTTTAGGAAATTTTGTCAAAATTTCATTGCTATAGAAAATTTTGTCAAAATTTTATTTCTATAGAAAATTTTGTCAAAATGGTTACTTCTATAGGAAATTTTGTCAAAATTTCATTACTTTAGAAAATTTTGTCAAAATTTTATTTCTATAGAAAATTTTGTCAAAATGTTTACTTCTATAGGAAATTTTGTCAAAATTTCATTGCTATAGAAAATTTTGTCAAAATTTTTACTTTTATAGAAAATTTTGTCAAAAATTTTATTTCTATAGAAAATTTTGTCAAAATTTTATTTCTATAGAAAATTTTGTCAAAATATTTACTTCTATAGGAAATTTTGTCAAAATTTCATTGCTATAGAAAATTTTGTCAAAATTTTATTTCTATAGAAAATTTTGTCAAAATTTTATTTCTATGGAAAATTTTGTCAACATTTTATTCCTATAGAAAATGTTATCAAAATTTTATTTCTATAGAAAATTTTGTCAAATATTTTACTTTTATTGAAAATTTTGTCAAAATTTTATTTCTAAAGAAAATTTTGTCAAAATTTTATTTCTAAAGAAAATTTTGTCAAAATTTTATATCTATAGCAATTTTTGTCAAAATTTTATTTCTATAGAAAATTTTGTCAAAATTTTATTTCTATAGAAAATTTTGTCAAAATTTTATTGCTATAGAAAATTTTGTTTAAATTTATTTCTATAGAAAATTTTGTAAAAATTTTATTTCTATAGAAAATTTTATCAAAATTTTATTTCTATAGAAAATTTTGTAAACATTTTATTTCTATAGAAAATTCTATCAAAATTTTATTTCTATAGAAAATTTTGTCAAAATTTTATTTCTATAGAAAATTTTGTCAACATTTTATTTTTATAGAAAATTTTGTCAAAATTTTATTTCTGTAGAAAATTTTGTCAAAATTTTATTTCTATAGAAAATTTTGTTAAATTTTTTACTTCTATAGAAACTTTTGTCAAAATTTTATTTTTATAGAAAATTTTGTCAATAACGATTGAAGAGAAGCCAACAATAACAAACAAAACGAATGAAGATAGAGGAAGCACGCTCAAAAACAAACCCAGCCAAATATATACAAATCGATGATTTGAGTTTGGCAAAGGAAAAGAGATATGCTGGCAAATTTGTTTAGGCAGTAGCCGACTATCAAACCCTTTTTCGGGAGGTTCAAGTGTAGTTCACGTTGGGTTGAGTGAATTACCCGAATTTATTCTGATAATTGGTTGATAGTTTTGCTGCAAGTAGAGGATGCTGATGAGGAATGTGGTAATTCCGAAACAGCTGTACATCCAACCATCTTGCAGTCTATAGGGCTTTGCCCAAATAAATTTGACAAGCATACTTTTCCTCTGTTGGTTAAGCTACACTTGTAGTTTAGTCAATGCATGGCTTTAAGCTGAGATAAAAAAAAAAAAAAAAAAAAAACAATAACGATTGAAGAGAGGCCAACAATAACAAACAAAACGAAAAATTTTATTTCTATAGGAAATTTTGTCAAAATTTTATTTCTGTAGAAAATTTTGTCAATATTTTATTTCTATAGAAAATTTTGTCAAATTTTTTAGTTCTATAGAAAATTTTGTCAAAATTTTATTTCTATAGAAAATGTTGTCAAAATTTTATTGCTATAGAAAATTTTGTCTAAATTTTATTTCTATAGAAAATTTTGTCAAAATTGCATTTCTATAGAAAATTTTGTCAAAATTTTATTTCTATAGAAAATTTTGTCAAAATTTTATTTCTATAGAAAATTTTGTGGTAATTCCGAAACAGAAATTTTATTTCTGTAGAAAATTTTGCCAAAATTTTATTTCTATAGAAAATTTTGTCAAAATTTTATTTCTATAGAAAATTTTGTCAAAAGTTTTACTTCTATACAAAATTTTGTCAAAATTTTTATTTCTATACAAAATTTTGTCAAAATTTTATTTCTGTGCAAAATGTTGTCAATATTTTATTTTTGTCAAAATTTAATTTCTATAGAAAATTTTGTTAAAATGTTATTTCTTTAGAAAACTTTGTCAAAATTTTATTTTTATAGAAAATTTTTCATAATATTATTTCTACAGAAAATTTTGTCAAAATTTTATTTCTATAGAAAGTTTTGACAAATACAATTGTATTCCGATAGAAAATTTTGCCAAAATTTTATTTTATAGAAAATTTTGTCAAAATTTTATTTCTATAGAAAATTTTATAAAATTTTTTACTTCTATAGAAAATTTTGTCAAAATTTTATTTCTATAGAAAATTTTGTCGAAATTTTATTTCATATATGTTGTCTTGATCTCAGCTTAAAAACCATTGCGTTGACTAAACTACAAGAGTAGCTTAACCAACAGAGGAAAAGAATGTTTGTCAAATTTATTTGGGCAAAGCCCTATAGACTGCAAGATGGTTGGATGGACGCCCGTTTCGGAATTACGACATTCCTCATTAGCATCCTCTACATGCTGCAAGTATTAGATCAACAAATTATCAGCATTTTTTTGCCACTTTTCACAAATTCTCCACAGTAACAATTCAACGCCTTTCAGATTTACGATGTTTACCTATTTGCACTTTATTAAATGATTGAACAAGAGAGAGTTTTGGACTCATCCTTTAGGTATTTCTCAGGTCTCCTTTATTCAGTGGGCACATCCAAAACAATTCGCAATTGTCCCCTAAGATTGTCTCCTTATTATTATTATTATTCTCATCGCTTTAGATCGCTCTCTAACCCAATGACTCTCAAACGTTCTTTCCTATGCCAGCATAGCAAAAGCAAAACACTTCAATGCATACTCAACCACAAACCGTAGTTATTCAAACTAAAATAATAACGACAAGAACGAATTTCTTTTAGAAAATGCAAATTTATATACTAAATTTTAACAAATTTTAAAAATTATTACAATTCACCACATCTACAGTAAATTTCCTTTCGTATGCACTCACTATATGTACTCTAAAATATACAACACTTCCCCACCCCTCCCCCATTAACTATCATTAGTGTTTTCTGGACAAAGTACAATCCTATTGTATTATTCTCACTCTCTTACTACTCTCCCAATGACTCTCAAACTTACTTTCCCATACTAGCATAACTAAAGCCAAACAGAACAACACATCCACACACACCCATAAAAAACCACAACAGCAGCTATTTAAACTAACAAAACTATGGAAAAATTAAAATTTTTTACAAAATGCTAATTTCTTCACAAAATTTCAAGAAATTTAAAAAACTAATGCAATTCGCCATATATACAGAATATTTCCTTTCGTATGCGCTCCCAACATGTACTCTAAAATATACAACCACTCACCACACTCCCCCACCCCTCAGTATCTATTTCCATACTATACCAAATACAATTCTATTGTATTATTCTCACTCCTTTACTGCTCTCCCAATGACACTCAACTTACTTTCGAATACTAGCATAAAAAAGCAACATATCAATATACTAAAAAAAATCACTACAGCAGCTATTCAAAGTAACAAAGCTATGAAAAAAAAAATCAAAATTTTTTACAAAATACAAATTTCTTCACAAAATTTTAATAAGTGTAAAAAAAAATAATTCAATTCGCCATATCTATAGAGAATTTCCTTTTGTATACGCTCTAGTAGTCTACCATAAATATACAACCACTTCCCATACTCCCATTATATACCATGAGTGTTTACTCTACAAAGTATAATTCCATTCTCATCGCTTTAGATCACTCTCTTACTGCTCTCCCAATGTTTCTCGAACTCACTTCCTCATACTAGCATAACAAAAGCTAAACAAAACAACACATCAAACCTCAACAACACACAAAACCTCAACATTTTTTTAGCAGGGCAAATTTCTTCACTAAATCTCAATAAATTAAAAAAAAAAATGCAATTTTCCATATATACATGTTAACATTTAAAACCATTTGGTTTCTTTTTCATATTTGCTCTCTAAAGCCTTTAATTTTCTTAGGTCTTAGCTGTTTACATTTTTTTAAGTTACTCAGTCATTTTGTTAACAACCGAAATTATTATTACTTTGAATGTTTCAAAACTTTTTGTTAATTACTAAGCCCCTTAGCTATTATTAAGGTCTTTCTCTTCATAAGTGATTTCCAAGTATTCTTTGATGAATTAATTTTGAGCATTATTTATTTTTCTCGAAACATTAATTTAACAATAAGAATTGTTTTGTTTTTCTCTTTAGTTACTTTTTATAGATGTTTTCAATTGTATATAGCATCGTAAAATTGTGTTTAACAAACATTTTAATTAGTAACAACCATTATGTCATTTAATTCCAATGAGAAATAGAACAAAAAATGTCAAGAATATACACAAAAGAGAAGTGAAACACATTAGCCAGAAAAAGTTATAGCAAGAGATAGAGAGAGAGAGAGCGAGAGTAGCAGAGAGGGAGAGATTCAATGAATGGATAACAAAAGTTGTATTTGTGCCAAACAAGGGGTATTGTATTTGTGTTGTTGTTGTTTTCTTTTTTAACTACAAATGAAAGGCAACAAGCCAAAACAAAAAACTGAAAATAGTTAATGAATACTCAGTAATTATGCTCCTGGGGGTTAACAAAATGTTAAACCGAAATAGTATAGCAAAAAAAAAACACAGAAAACAAAAAATTAACAATGGTTTAGGATATGGAGCAGAAGAAAATATCAAACGGATTGAATACACTACTGACTTGGTAACCTTGTAAACAATAATGGCTTGTCAAAACTTAGTTGACCCTAACTTAATTTTAGAATAAAAAACAAAAAATGAAACAGGAATGGTGTTAAATTCATCCGGGTCGAAGTTGATATACCAAACAAATATGGGATTTAAATCATGATTCTCAGAAACACATGCAAGAAATTCTACTAAAGACTACTTAAGCATTGATATCTACGTCTTGTGATTACGTCGATATTTGTATTAAGTCTGAGGGGTTTATGGGACTTGTGAAGGGGTTTCATCGTGATTTGAAATTAATAGTCCCCACGATATTTAGGTAATTGGTGCTGACACCGATGTAATCTCTCCTTCTAGTCGTCTATCCTTTTTATACCCTCCATCATAGGATGGGGGTATATTAACTTTGTCATTCCGTTTGTAACACATCGAAATATTGCTCTAAGACCCCATAAAGTATATATTCTGGGTCGTGGTGAAATTCTGAGTCGATCTAAGCATGTCCGTCCGTCCGTCCGTCCGTCCGTCTGTTGAAATCACGATAATTTCCGAACAAAACAAGCTATCGACTTGAAACTTGGCACAAGTAGTTGCTATCGATGTAGGTCGGATGGTATTGAAAATGGGCCATATGGGTCCACTTTTACGTATAGCCCCCATATAAAGGGACCCTCAGATTTGGCTTGTGGAGCCTCTAACAGAAGCATATTTCATCCGATCCGGCTGAAATTTGGTATATGGTGTTGGTATATGGTCTCTAACAACCATGCAAAAATTGGTCCACATCGGTCCATAATTATATATAGCCCCCATATAAACCGATCCCCAGATTTGGCTTGCGGAGCCTAAAAGAGAAGCAAATTTCATCCGATCCGGCTCAAATTTGGTACATGGTGTTGGTATATGGTCTCTAACAACCGTGCAAAAAGTGGTTCACATCGGTCCATAATTATATATAGCCCCCATATAAACCGATCCCCAGATTTTGCTTGCCGAGCCTCAAAGAGAAGAAAATTTCATCCGATCCGGCTGAAATTTGGTACATGATGTTGGTATATGGTCTCTAACAACCGTGCAAAAATTGGTCCACATCGGTCCATAATTATATATAGCGCCCATATAAACCGATCCCCAAATTTGGGTTGCGGAGCTTCAAAGAGAAGCAAATTTCATCCGATCCGGTTGTAATTTGGAACATGGTGTTAGTATATGATCTTTAACAACCGTGGTAGAATTGGTCCATATCGGTCCATAATTATATATAGCCCCCATATAAAACGTTCTCCAGATTTGACCTCCGGAGCCTCTTGGAGGAGCAAAATTCATCCTATCCGGTTCAAATTAGGAACGTGGTGTTAGTATATGGTCGCCAACAACCATACCAAAATTGGTCCAATCACACAAAAATTGGTCCATATCGGTTCATAATCATGGTTGCCACTCGAGCCAAAAATAATCTACCAAGATTTTATTTCTATAGAAAATTTTGTCAAAAGTTTATTTCTATAGAAAATTTTGTTAAAATTTTATTTCTGTAGAAATTTTTGTCAAAATTTTCTTTCTATAGAAAATTTTGTCAAAATTGTTATTTCTATAGAAAATTTTGTGAAAATTTTATTTCTATAGAAAATTTTTTTCAAAATTTTATTTCTGTAGAAAATTTTGTCAAAATTTAATATATATCACGTATGGACTTACGTACAATTTAGAAGATGGTGTTAGGAGGTTGTAAGATACCTTGCCATCGGCAAACGTTACCGCAACTTAAGTAATTCGATTCTGGATGACAGTGTTTAGAAGAAGTTTCTACGCAATCCATGATGGAGGGTACATAAGCTTCGGCCTGGCCGAACTTACGGCCGTATATACTTGTTTCAGGCTCACTTAGACAATTCAGTCCATTTTGATATCACAGTGGTGAAATTCTCTCGAGAATGTTATTAAACTCTTAACATCCCAGCTGACACTAAAATTGTAATTGAATTTAACTCTTAAACGTTTTATGTTGTTGAGCAGGAATATTTTCGTGAGTGTAATTCGTTACTCACGCTCACTCACGAAGATATTATTTTCGTGACTCACGCACGACATTTTGGTTTGTTAATCACGCGCACGCACTCTCACGCTGTTGTCATGAGGGTTACTCACGCACGAATCACGAAAATTTTGGTGAGTCACGACAATTCCGTGTCACGTGCACATCTCTAGTTTATAGCCGAGTCTGAATGACATTTCACATTACGGTGAAACCACTTAGAGAAGCTATGCAATACTCAGAAATGTAAGAAGGGATAATCCACCGTTGGACAGAATCAATGCCCCTTTGTATGCAAGGCGGCTGTGCTAACAATTGCGCCACGGTGGCTCCAGATAAAAGTTAGGTTAGGTTAGGTTAGGTTAGGTATAGTGGCAGCCCGATACTTGAGGCTCACATAAAATATTCAGCCCAAGGAGATACCGCAGTGGTGAACGTCTCACTTATCACTGAGTTCTACACGATTCTATGTTAAGCTTAATGACAGGAGACCTACTTTTTATAGTCGAGTCCAAACGGCCTTAAAAAAATAAATGAGCCTCAGGATTGTTTTTGTGCACACCAGCTTCTGGAATGAAGTTCCCCTTTATGTGATGGATATGAGGTCTCTCCTAAGAAAACCGTCCGGGAAGTGCTATTATTGCTTCTTATCAAATGCTGTATATGGGCCTCAAAATCGTTTTTATGTGAGCCTGTATCAGTAATGAATGCTTCTTCAATGTGATTGATGAGAGATCACTCTTGGAGTAACCAACTCCACTTTATCATATGCTGATGGATCAGGACTACATGTTGGATTCGTGCTGTAAATGTTTCACCTACTTTTTGTTGGCATACATCGGGTAGTGATAAGTCAAGAAGGTGCAGGTTAATTATCGACTTTTTATAGTGGCCACAATTGTCTAATCCAACTTTAAAGAAAAAGTTTTATGCTAAAAATTCATGAAAAAGTCAATAACCCCGACAAAAAGTAAATTAAATGGAAGAGTTAAAATTTTCAAAGCTTGTCGAAAAATTGACTTTTCCAAACTGTGCAACTATTCGGTACGTCGAAAACAACTCGATTCCCTGAAAGGCTATTTTATTAAAATTTTGAAAAAACTGAAATTTTGACTCTTGTTATATTTGTATTTATATTTGTTTATTCTCTGTTGGGAATAGTTATTTCTATTGAAGCTTTTGTCAAAATTTTTATTTCTATAGAACATTTTCTCAAAATTTTATTTCTATAAGCAATTTTTTCAAAATTTTATTTCTCCAAAAAAATTTTGTCGAATTTTTATTTCTATATAAAATGTTGTCAAAAATTTTTTTTCTATAGAAAGTTTTGTCAACATTTTATTTCTAAAGAAAATTTTCTCAAAATTTTATTTCTATAGGAAATTTTGTCAAAATTTTGTATCTATATAAAGTTTTGTCAAAATTTTATTTCTATAGAAAATTTTTTCAAAATTTTATTTCTATAGAACATTTTGTCAAAATTTTATTTCTATACAAAATTTTGTCAAAATTTTTACTTCTATAGAAAATTTTGTCAAAACTTTATTTCTATACAAACTTCTATGTTTTGTCAAAATTTTATTTCTATATTTTGTCAAAATTTTATATATATTTAAACTTTTGTCAAAATTTTATTTTTATTGAAAATTTTGGCAAAACTATATTTCTATTGAAAATTGTTATTAAAATTTTATTTCTAAAGAAAATTTTTTCAAAATTTTATTTCTATTGAAAATTTTGTCTAAATTTTATTTCTTTAGAAAATTTTGTCAAAATTTTTACTTCTATAGAAAATTTTGTCAACATTTTATTTCTAAAGAAAATTTTGTCGAATTTTTATTTCTATAGAAACTTTTGTCAAAAATTTATTTCTGTAGAAAATTTTGTCAAAATTTTATTTTTATATAGAAAATTTTGTATCTATAGAAAATTTTCTCAAAATTTTATTTCAATAGAAAATTTTTTCAAAGTTTTATTTCTATAGAAATTGTTGTCAAAATTTTATTTCTATACAAAATTTTGTCAAAGTTTTTACTTCTAAAGAAAATTATTTCTAAACTTTATTTCTATACAAACTTCTATATTTTGTCAAAATTTTATTTCTATATTTTGTCAAAATTTTATATATATTTAAACTTTTGTCAAAATTTTATTTCAATTGAAAATTTTGTCAAAACTATATTTCTATTGAAAAATGTTATTAAAATTTTATTTCTATTGAAAATTTTGTCTAAATTTTATTTCTTTAGAAAATTTTGTCAAAATTTTTACTTCTATAGAAAATTTTGTCAACATTTTATTTCTAAAGAAAATTTTGTCGAATTTTTAATTTCTATAGAAACTTTTGTCAAAAATTTATTTCTGTAGAAAATTTTGTCAACATTTTATTTTTCTATAGAAAATTCTGTATCTATAGAAAATTTTCTCAAAATTTTATTTCAATAGAAAATTTTTTCAAAGTTTTATTTCTATGGAAAATGTTGTCAAAATTTTGTTTCTATACAAAATTTTGTCAAAGTTTTTCTTCTAAAGAAAATTATTTCTAAACTTTATTTCTAAACAAACTTCTATATTTGGTCAAAATTTTATTTCTATATTTTGTCAAAATTTTATATATATTTAAACTTTTGTCAAAATCTTATTTCTATTGAAAATCTTGTCAAAACTATATTTCTATTGGAAAATCTTATTAAAATTTTATTTCTAAACAAAATTTTCTCAAAATTTTATTTCTAAAGAAATTTTTTTTCAAAATTTTATTTCTATTGAAAATTTTGTCAAAATTTTATTTCTATAGACAATTTTGTCAAAATTTTTAGTTCTATAGAAAATTTTGTCAAAATTTTTACTTCTATAGAAAATTTTGTCAAAATGTTTACTTCTATAGAAAATTTTATCTCTAAAGAAAATTTTGTAAAAATTTTATTTCTATAGAAAATTTTTTCAAAGCTTTATTTCTATAGAAAATTTTGTCAAAATTTTATTTCTAAAGAAAATTTTCTCCAACTTTTATTTCTAAAGAAAATTTTCTCAAAATTTTATCTCTAAAGAAAATTTTCTAAAAATTTTATTTTTATAGAAAAGTTTCTCAAAATTTTATTTCTATAGAAAATTTTCTCAAAATTTTATGTCTATAAAAATTTTTAAAGTACCTCTTAGTTGGAAACGAATATTTTGCAAAACGTCAAGAATTCTACCAATCTACCAGTTGTGGTAAAATTCTACCAATTGTGGCAATCGTGGCTACCAGATAATTTCTTCAGGATTATGTTCCAGTTCCTCATGGTCGCCCGCAAATTTTTCCTAACTTCTAACTTCATGCCAAGACTTTTGAGGTTAATGTGTATCTGGGGACGGTTATTGCCTTTATTTTCTTGTCTCCGCTCCACGAGCTACCAACCAATTTCATCAGAATTATGTTTCTTTTCCCATGTTTGTTATAACATCTTCCGCGTGTTTCAAAAGGAAGAGGTCTAACTTGATTCCAAGAATTTTGAAGTTTTTGGATATTCGAGGATGATTGTCCTCCTTAACCACTAACCAATTTCTTCAGGGTTATGTTTCTGTTCCCCATGTTTGTTGCAACATCTTCCGCGTGTTCCAGAAGGAAAAGGCTGTCTAACTTAATGTCAAGAATTTTAAGGTTCTTGGATATTCGGATAAAATTTAGAACTAGATACACCAAGTTTCCCATAGATGTAATGCAGTTTAAAAATCATTGAAATCAGGACTGCGGCCTCTTCCAAGTCCAAAAAGTGAAAACTGCCATCATACAACATGGAACTATATAACCAACTATGTGCTGTAACTGCAAACTCGTGGTATCTGCTTATCCTTTGGTAGAGGATCTACAAACACAACTTTACTTAGTAAACGCCAAGTGGAAAAAGGACACTAGCTAAAACAGAAATTTCCCAAAAAGATTTTGTTTGTCACAAGGCCAACGTTATATTGTCGATAGCAGTTAAGCCTTAAAAACGAGTGAAAACATCAAGAAGTCAACCAAAGTAGTTGTTGGCTGTTATTTACCAAAATGCCAAAATTCTATGGAAACGTCTATGGCAGCTATATGGTATCCCAAAGAAACTACCATTACTTCTTGGTAAAATCTCAATTTTTTTTTGTGTGTTTACTTCCAAGCAAAATACCATCATCGTCTCCAACAATGTTTGTTGTTTTTTCTCTCTTGTTTTATATGGATAGCAGCACCATACTATCATCAAAATAGTTCTCGGTTTTCATACTAGCTGCTTTACTTTTTGATGCTTTTAGCATCAAGAGATTGCCAGGAAGCTGTGAAAACGACCATGAGTTGATATTAAACAACTTCAAATTGTGGCAACAAGAAGCACAAACCAAAGACAAATTGCTTGAGGAGGAAACATGCTATGGACGAAATAACATAGCATTGAGATAATATGTCTTTGGTATACTTGGATATTGGTCGTGCAATGATGGTTTGGGGAACGATAGCCAATATATAGCCATGGTTATAGTGTTGAAGAAAATTAGCAAGGGACCACTTGTTTAATCGAGTTTTGTTTGGTTTTTGATTAGGCCCCCCGGACGTATGAGTTATATTAATTGGATGTATGGGTGATATTATTTAGGAGTATGAGTGATATTAATAGAAGGTATAAGGAAATGCATTTATTTGATTTAAATTATCGAACGTATGAGTGATATTATTTAGAATTATGGGAGTATGAGTGATAATGATTAATGGAATGAAGTTTTTTCTATTTTATAATTAGCAAAAAAAAAAATATTTAGTGTTAGTGGTAGTTTTATCTCAAAATAAGTTTGTCATTCCTTATGCAGAAATATTTTTATACCCTCCACTATAGGATGGGGGGTATATTAACTTTGTCATTCCGTTTGTAACACGTCGAAATATTGGTCTAAGTCCTCATATATTCTTGGTCGTGGTGAAATTCTGAGTCGATCTATGTTATGTCCGTACGTCCGACCGTCTGTCCAATTGTCCGTCCGTCTGTTGAAATCACACTAACTTCTGTACGAAACAAGCTATCGACTTGAAACTTGGCACAAGTAGTTGTTATTGATAAAGGTCGGATGGTATTGCAAATGGGCCATATCGGACCACTTTTATGTATAGCCCCCATATAAAGCGACCCCCAGATTTGGCTTGCGGAGCCTCTTAGACAGGCAAATTTCAACCGATCTGGTTGAAATTTGGTACTTGGTGTTAATATATGGTCTCTAACAATCATGCAAAAATTGGTCCATATCGGTCCATAACTATATATAGCCCCCATATAAACCGACCACCAGATTTGGTTTGCGGAGCCTCTTAGACAAGCAAATTTCAACCGATCCGTTTGAAATTTGGTATGTGGTGTTAGTATATAATCTCTAACATTCATTCTCAAATTGGTCCATAGCGGTCCATAATTATATATAGCCCCCATATAAAGCGATCCCCACATTTGACCTCCGGAGCCTCTTGGAGGAGCAACTTTCGTGCGATTCGCTTAAAATGTTGTATGTTATGTTAGTATATGGTATCTAACAACAATACAAAAATTGGTCCATATCGGTCCATAATTATATATAGCCCCCATATAAACCGATCCCCAGATTTGGCTTTCGGAAACTCTTGAATGAGCAAATTTCATCCGATTCAGTTGAAATTTTCTATGTTGTATAAGTACCACTAACAACCATGCAACCTTTTGGAGGAGCAAATTTCGTCCGATTCGCTTAAAATTTGGTAAGTTATATTAGTATATGGTCTCTAACAACCATGCCATAAGTGGTCTACTTATTTCTTTTATCACAAATATGTCTACAATACTAACTCTACTTGTCTATTATCTGTCAGCTTTATTTTATGCAAATACATTATGTCTGCTAAGTAAAATAGCGATTTTTTAATTTTTGACAAGGAAGCGTATGAGTAGTTTGGTTTGGTGGATTTTTGCAAATAAAAATAATCATACGCTCCTATGGGCAAATCACCTGCCAAAGAAACGTATAAGTGATATTAATTATATTAAAATTTAGAAAACTTTAGAATTATTCTCTAATTATTTTATCAAAAAATATATCTTCTAAATTATTTTTTAACAGTTTTTAATAAAATTCAATTCTGGGAATATGTATTTAGTTAGTTAGAATTTTGTGACATTCTGGACATGGTGACTGATGTAGGTCATTGTTATAAGATATTAATATAGAATCCCTTTTTTAAAGTTTAATCCTATGTTAAATTTTTGGAGATTTTCTGCCCAACTAAATTTAGAAAAATACTTATTTCTTTTATCACAAATACATCTACTTGTCTATTATCTGTCAGCTTTATTTTATGCAAATACATTACGTCTGCTAAGTAAGATATCGATATTTAATTTTTGACAAGGGAGCGTATGAGTAGTTTGATGTGAATTTTTACAAATAAAAATAATCATACGCTCCAATGGGCAAATCACACGCCAATGAAACGTATAAGTGATATTAATTATTTTAAAATTTAGAAAACTTTAGAATTATTCTCTAATTATTTTATCAAAAAATATATCTTCTAAATTATTTTGTAACAGTTTTTTAATAAAATTCAATTCTGGGAATATATATTTAGTTAGTTAGATTTTTGTGACATTCTGGACATGGTGACTCATGTAGGTCATTGTTATAAGATATTAACATAGAATCCCTTTTTAAAATTTTAATCCTATGTTAAATTTTTGGAGATTTTCTGCCCTACTAAATTTAGAAAAATACTTATTTCTTTTACCACAAATGTCTATTATCTGTCAACTTTATTTTACGCAAATATATTATTTCTGCTAAGTAACATATCGGTATTTAATTTTTGACAAGGGGGCGTATGTGTAGTATGGTTTGGTGGATTTTTGCAAATAAAAATAATCATAACCTATGGGCAAAGAACATTCCAAACGCAACATATAAGTGATATTAATTATATTAAAATTTAGAAAACTTTAGAATTATTCTTTAATTATTTTATCACAAAATATATCTTCTTAATTATTTTGTAACAGTTTTTTTTAAATTCAATTATGGGAGTACATATTTGGTAAATTCGATTTTTGTGACATTCTGGACATGGTGACTCATGTAGGTCATTGTTATAAGATATTAACATAGCATCCATTTTTAAATTTTAAACCTATGTTAAATTTTTGGAGATTTTCTGCCCTACTAAATTTAGAAAAATACTTACTTCTTTTTTCACAAATACATCTACTTTTCTATTATGAATATTTTGATGTGGTGAATTTTTGCAAATAAAAATAATCATACGCTCCTATGGGCAAAGCACATGCTAATGAAACGTATAAGTGATATTAATTATATTAAAATTTAGAAAACCTTAGAATTATTCTTTAATTATTTTAGCAAAAATTCTTCTAGTTCAGTTTATGTTTGTTTTAAATAATAAAATTCAATTCAGTATAAAAATCTTAACAGAAAAAAATTTTTCCAAAATTATATTCACTTAAGAATGTCAACATTCCTTTGGCATCACCATCATGTTTTTTTGTTTGGTATTTTTAATTGGCTCCTATGGCCAAATTTAGCTCCATTCCAATGAAACGTATAAGTTATATTAATTATATTAAAATTTAGAAAACTTATAATTTATTCTCTATTTATTTTAACAAAAAAACAACTATATATATCTTATTTTAATATAATTAATATTTTTCGTTTGGTTTATTAAATTAACTTCAGTATATAAATCTTAACAGAAAAATTTATTAGAAAATTATATACACTTAAGAATTGGCACCAGTTTTAAGATTTTTTAGTATTTTAAATTGGTGTATTTTTTTAAATAAAAATAAGCATACGCTCTTATGGCCAAAGTACATTCCAATGAAACGTATAAGTGATATTAATTATATTAAAATTTAGAAAACCTTAGAATTATCCTTTAATTATTTTAGCAAAAATTCTTCTAGTTCAGTTTATGTTTGTTTTAAATAATAAAATTCAATTCGGTATAAAAATTTTAACAGAAAAAAATTTTTCCAAAATTATATTCACTTAAGAATGTCAACATTCCTTTGGCATCACCATCATGTTTTTTTGTTTGGTATTTTTAATTGGCTCCTATGGCCAAATTTAGCTCCATTCCAATGAAACGTATAAGTTATATTAATTATATTAAAATTTAGAAAACTTATAATTTATTCTCTATTTATTTTAGCAAAAAAACAACTATATATATATCTTATTTTAATATAATTAATATTTTTCGTTTGGTTTATTAAATTAACTTCAGTATATAAATCTTAACAGAAAAATTTATTAGAAAATTATATGCACTTAAGAATTGGCACCAGTTTTAAGATTTTTTAGTATTTTTAATTGGTGTATTTTTTTAAATAAAAATAATCATACGCTCCTGTGGGCAAAGCACATGCCAATGAAACGTATAAGTGATATTAATTATATTAAAATTTAGAAAACCTTAGAATTATTCTTTAATTATTTTAGCGAAAATTCTTCTAGTTCATTTTATGTTTGTTTTAAATAATAAAATTCAATTCAGTATAAAAATCTTAACAGAAAAAAATTTTTCCAAAATTATATTCACTTAAGAATGTCAACATTCCTTTGGCATCACCATCATGTTTTTTTGTTTGGTATTTTTAATTGGCTCCTATGGCCAAATTTAGCTCCATACCAATGAAACGTATAAGTTATATTAATTATATTAAAATTTAGAAAACTTATAATTTATTCTCTATTTATTTTAGCAAAAAAAAAAAAAAAACTATATATATCTTATTTTAATATAATTAATATTTTTCGTTTGGTTTATTCAATTAACTTCAGTATATAAATCTTAAAAGAAAAATTTATTAGAAAATTATATGCACTTAAGAATTGGCACCAGTTTTAAGATTTTTTAGTATTTTTAATTGGTGTATTTTTTTAAATAAAAATAAGCATACGCTCTTATGGCCAAAGTACATTCCAATGAAACGTATAATTGATATTAATTATATTAAAATTTAGAAAACCTTAGAATTATTCTTTAATTATTTTAGCAAAAATTCTTCTAGTTCATTTTATGTTTTTTTAAATAATAAAATTCAATTCAGTATAAAAATCTTAACAGAAAAAAATTTGTCCAAAATCATATTCACTTAAGAATGTCAACATTCCTTTGACATCACCATAAAGATTTTTTGTTTGGTGTTTTTAATTGGCTCCTATGGCCAAATTTGGCTCCATTCCAATGAAACGTATAAGTGTTATTAATTATATTAAAATTTTGAAAACTTATAATTTATTTATTTTAACAAAAAAATATGTATATATCTTATAGTTCATTTTTCGTTTGGTTTATTAAATTAAATTCAGTATATAAATCTTAACAGAAAAATTTATTAGAAAATTATATGCACTTTAGAATTGGCACCAGCATTAAGATTTTTTTAGTATTTTTAATTGGTGTATTTTTTTTTAAATAAAAATAAGCATACGCTCCTATGGCCAAAGTACATTCCAATGAAACGTATAACTGATATTAATTATATTAAAATTTAGAAAACTTATAATTTATTCTCTATTTATTTTAGCAAAAAAAAAATATGTATATATCTTATAGTTCATTTTTCGTTTGGTTTATTAAATTAAATTCAGTATATAAATCTTAACAGAACAATTTATTAGAAAATTATATGCACTTTAGAATTGGCACCAGCGTTAAGATTTTGTAGTATTTTTTAAGTGGTGTATTTTTTTTAAATAAAAATTAGCATACGCTCCTATGGCCAAAGTACATTCCAATGAAACGTATAAGTGATATTTATTCTATAAAATTTAGAAAACTTATAATGTATTCTCTATTTAGTTTATCAAAGATACATCTTTTATATGAGATGGAATGCCTATTTTATTTAATAAAATATATATATCAGTATATAATTCATAACAAAAACAAATCTTTAGAAAATTATTTTCACTTAAGAATGTCAACATTCCCTTGGCATCACTATTAAGATTTTTTTGTATTTTTAATTGGTGTATTTTTTCTAATAAAAATAAGCATACGCTCCGATATTCACTTAAGAATGTCAAAATTCCCTTGGCATCACCATTAAATTTTTTTTGTATTGTTAATTGTGTGTTTTTTCTAATAAAAATAAGCATACGCTCCGATGGCCAAAGCACATTCCAATGAAACGTATAAGTGATATTAATTATATTAAAATTTAGAAAACTTATATTTTATTCTCTATTTATTTTATCAAAAAATATATCTTTTAGTTCATTTTATGTCTGATTTATTAAATAAAATTAATTTCACAGAAGAAAGAAAAAATCATTCGAAAATTATATTCACTTAAGAATGTCAACATTCCCTTGGCATCACCATTAAGAGGTTACATTCCCCTTAGGATTTGCTTTCCCCTTACTAATATATGTCTTCGAGCTGTGTTTAACGCTTGAAAATGAAAAATACGAAGCAAATCATTCGAAATATGACCATAAATACCACAAGCTTTTAGTCTAATCAACCAAAGTGCCAACGAATAAAAAAGACGATGCAGTAAAAACCACAAAAAAAAAGAAACTCACTGAATATACAATACAACGACCTACACTTGGGAAGAAAAACGAGGTTAATGAATGTCATTGTGTTTAAGGACACACTTGTCATTAAGGCGGGCAAAGGCAGTATACAGACTTACTTACTGATACAATGATCCAGATGAGTAAAAATGAACAAAAAAAAACGAAGCGAATGGAAGGCAAAACTTTATGGTCATATATATAAGGCAACATATAAAACATAAATATGTTTGAATTTATGTTAGGGCAGGAACTGGAACCCGAAATGGAAGAGAGAAGAAAAAAAAGCATAATTTGGCACAATCAAGTTAAGGGCTGGGGCAAATGGGAAATTGAACAAAAAAGCAGAAAAAAAGAGAACTAGTTAAGAGAGGGTTACAAAAAAAAAAAAAAAAAAAATACTGGGTTAACAGGAAACGGAAAGTTTTGTGGCATAGCATTAAGTGGAATTAAAAACCATGTATGCTTGTTACAAGTGTCAAAAACTAAAGAGGGAGCTACATTGATATATAAAGAGAGGGGGAGAGAGAGGGAAATTAGGGTTTTGTAAACTCAAATGAGAGCTTATTTAGGGTCTATTTTAAAATTAATCCCTAGGCCTTTGACTATGATGGCTTGAAGCTCAAATGCTCTTAACCTATTTGTAGACCATATCCTTATGCTTTTAATCAAACATACAAGGCTTTGAATTACGATTCTTTGGTGGTTACATAGCCGGGTCATAAGGTTAAGAGAAACTTCTGTTCTGGGTTCTGTTAATCTTTCCCTTTTGGAAAATTTTAAGCTTTGCTTATTGTTAATGGAAAATCCTTTTTATTACATACGCCCCAGCCCCCCTCCGAAAAATAAATCCCTAAACTAAATTGTTTGCTAATGAAATTTAAAACCACAATGTTATTTTTGTATTCAATTTTCCAAAACGACCCCCCCACCCAACATTTTAGAAAACATTCTTCATAGCCAGTGATGAGCCACATGGCCTTAAATGCCAAAAGCTTTCCTTATTTATATTGGAGAGTCTTTAATAGATCTTTTTCCCTTTGCCTTTCTTTTTCTCTTAAAACAAAAAATAAGAGGGAGTGTTAAAATAAATCCTTTATAGAAACTTAATTGTTCGTTGGATGGTTTTGAGTAAAGGCTTTTTGTTTTTAGCCATTTCCCTCTGTTATAATCTCACGGATGGTCGCTAGCAGAGTTGCCACAACGAATTTTTATTTTGGACCAACATTTTTCCAAGATTGGACCAAAATTCGTTGAAAGTTAAAAACAATTTTGTCAACATTTTATTTCGATAGAAAATTTTCTGAACATTTTATTTCGATAGAAAATTTTGTTTATTTATTTCTGTTTTGTTTATTTATTTCTGAAGAAAATTTTGTCAAAAATTTATTTCTATAGAATATTTTGTCATGATTTTATTTTTATAGAAAATTTTGTCAAAAATTTATTTCTATAGAAAATTTTGTCAAAATTTAATTTTTATACAAAATTTTGTCAATATTTTATTTCTATAGAAAAATTTGTCAAGATGTTATTTCTATAGAACATTTTGTCAAAATTTTATTTTTAAAGAAAATTTTGTCAAAATTTTATTTCTATGGAAAATTTTGTCTAAATTTTATTTCTAAAGAAAATTTTGTCAAAATTTTATATCTAGCCAACTGAATTCAAATCGATGATTTGACAGTGGCATAGGAAAAGAGATATGTTTGTTTCGAATTTATTTCGGCATAAGCCGGCTATCAATGTAAAACCTTTTTTCGGAGGGTTCAAGTGTGGTTTTTGTTGGGTTTAGTGAACTGCCTGAATTTATTCTGATAATTGGTTGATAGTTTTGCTGCAAGTAGAGGATGCTGATGAGGAATGTGGTAATTCCGAAACGTGCGTCCATCCAACCATCTTGCAGTCTATAGGGCTTTGCCCAAATAAATTTGACAAACATTCTTTTCCTCTGTTGGTTAAGCTACTCTTGTAGTTTAGTCAATGTATGGTTTTAAGCTGAAATAAAAAACAACAACAATAGAAATAAAATTTTTACAAAATTTTCTATAGAAATAACATTTGGACAAAATTTTCTATAGAAATAAATAAATAAATTTTGGCAAAATTTTCTATATATTTTGACAAAAATTTTCTATAGAAACTAAAATTTCAACAAAATTTTCTATAAAATAAAATTTTGACAGAATTTTCCATAGAAATAAAATTTTGACAAAATTTTCTAAAGAAATAAAATTTTGATAAATTTTTTTTAGAAATACAATTTTGACAAAATTTTTTTATAGAAATAAAATTTTGACAAAATTTTCTATAGAAATAAAATTTTGTTGTTGTTTTTATTGCAGCTTAAAACCATACATTGACTAAACTACAAGTGTAGCTTAACCAACAGAGGAAAAGAATGTTTGTCAAATTTATTTGGGCAAAACCCTATAGACTGCAAGATGGTTGGATGGACGCACGTTTCGGAATTACCACATTCCTCATCACCATCCTCTACTTGCAGCAAAACTATCAACTAATTATCAGAATAAACTCAGGCAGTTCATTAAACGCAACAATGAACCACACTTGAACCTCCCGAAAAAAGGTTTTGTATGATAGCCGGCTTATGCCGAAATAAATTCAAAACAAACATATCTCTTTTCCTGGGTTTATTTTGAGCGTGCTTTCTCTTCTTTTTCCATTCTTTTTGTTTTGTTATTGTTGGTTTTGTTCTTTAAGCATTGTTGTTGTTTTTTATTGCAGCTTAAAACCATACATTGACTAAACTACAAGTGTAGCTTAACCAACAGAGGAAAATAATGTTTGTCAAATTTATTTATTTATTTTGACAAAATTTTCTATAGAAATAAAAATTTGACAAATATTTCTATAGAAATAAAATTTTGACAAAATTTTCTCTAGAAATAAAATGTTGACAAAATTTTCTATAGAAATAAAATTTTGAGAAAATATTCTATAGAAATAAAATTTTGACAAAATATTCTATAGAAATAAAACTTTGACAAAAATTTCTATAGAAATGGAATTTTGACAAAATTTTCTATAGAAATAAAATTTTGAGAAAATATTCTTTAGAAATAAAATTTTGACAAAATTTTCTATAGAAATAAAATGTTCACAAAATTTTATTTCTATAGAAAATTTTCACAAAATTTTATTTCTATAGCAAATTTTGTCAACATTTTATTTCTATAGAAAATTTTGTCAAAATTTTATTTCTAAAGAATATTTTCTCAAAATTTTATTTCTATAGAAAATTTTGTCAAAATTCCATTTCTATAGAAATTTTTGTCAAAGTTTTATTTCTATAGAATATTTTGTCAAAATTTTATTTCTATAGAATATTTTCTCAAAATTTTATTTCTATAGAAAATTTTGTCAACATTTTATTTCTAGAGAAAATTTTGTCAAAATTTTATTTCAATAGAAATTTTGTCAAAATTTTATTTCGATAGAAAATGTTGTCAAAGATTTATTTCTATAAAAAATTTTGTCAAAGTTTTATTTCTATAAAAATTTTTGTCAAAATCTTATTTCTATAGAAAATTTTGTCAAATTTTTTTTCTATAGACATTTTTGTCAATATTTTATTTTTTTATATAAAATTTTGTCAAAATTTTATTTCTAAAGAATATTTTCTCAAAATTTTATTTCTATAGAAATTTTTGTCAAAGTTTTATTTTTATAGAATATTTTGTCAAAATTTTATTTCTTAGATAATTTTGTCAAAATTTTATTTCTATAGAAAATTTTGTCAAAATGTGATTTCTAAAGAAAATTTTCTCAAAATTTTATTTCTATAGAAAATTTTGCCAAAATTTTATTTCTATAGAAAATGTTGTAAAAATTTTATTTCTATAGAAAATTTTTGTCAAAATTTTATTTCTATAGAAAATTTTGTCAAAATTTTATTTCTAAAGAATATTTTCTCAAAATTTTATTTCTATAGAAAATTTTGTCAAAATTTCATTTCTATAGAAATTTTTGTCAAAGTTTTATTTCTATAGAATATTTTGTCAAAATTTTATTTCTATAGAATATTTTCTCAAAATTTTATTTCTATAGAAAGTTTTGTCAACATTTTATTTCTATAGAAAATTTTGTCAAAATTCTATTTCTATAGAATTTTTGTCAAAATTTTATTTCGATAGAAAATTTTGTCAAAGTTTTATTTCTATAAAAAATTTTGTCAAAGTTTTATTTCTATAAACAATTTTGTCAAAATCTTATTTCTATAGAAAATTTTGTCAATTTTTTTCTTTAGAAATTTTTTGTCAATATTTTATTTTTTTGTACAAAATTTTGTCAAAATTTTATTTCTATAGAAAATTTTTTCAAAATTTTATTTCTATAGAAATTTTTGTCAAAATTTTATTTCTAAAGAATATTTTCTCAAAATTTTATTTCTATAGAAATTTTTGTCAAAGTTTTATTTCTATAGAATATTTTGTCAAAATTTTTTTCTATAGAAAATTTTGTTAAAATTTTATTTCTATAGAAAATTTTATCAAAATTTTATTTCTATAGAAAATTTTTTCAAAATTTTATTTCTATAGAAAATTTTGTCAAAATTTGATTTCTATAGAA
Organism: Haematobia irritans; assembly: GCF_050003625.1. NCBI lineage: Eukaryota > Metazoa > Arthropoda > Insecta > Diptera > Muscidae > Haematobia > Haematobia irritans. The sequence goes on along the minus strand of NC_134399.1, from coordinate 16,653,359 downwards.
AATTTTGTCAAAATTTGATTTATATAGAAAATTTTGTCAAAGTTTCACATCTATAGAATATTTGGTCAAGATTTTATTTCTATAGAAATTTTTGTCAAAATTTTATTTTTATAGAAATTTTTCTATTTGACGAAAATTGACAAAAATCAACCATATTACATTTGGTCCGGCCATTGGACCAAATTTAAAAATTAATAATTTTTTTGGACCAATTTTGGTCTGATCGGACCAAAATGGCAACCCTGGTTGCTTGTTCGGCCGAGAGAGAGAGAGAAAGAGGTGGCTTTGAGGTTATTTGATTTTTTCAACGCCTTTTTCTGTGCTAACAAAAAGGATTTTTTAATTAGTTGTAGCAATAAAAGGGAATAAACCTACAACTAGTAAAGCAGTCCTTATGAAACTGAAGAAGCATTAGTGGCAGCCGGAAACAACAAATGGCTATAATACATTCATTGTAACGAAACAACATTAGCAGTGGCAAAAGCAACACCACCACCAGTTCGACTACCATCATCCTCAATGTCAGTAATCACAAAGGATTTCTCATTTTAATTGGCTTGAAGGACCACAATGGCAGTTTCTCCCAAAAAATTGTATCCAATACAAAACAAGTCTTTTGGGTCATGTTAGAAAGCCTTATTTTTGGTATGGGTAACCCCAACTAAATACAATCATGTGGAAAAATACAATAAAAGCCACCAAAATCCTACACTCCTTTGTATTAAGCCTTAACCACAAATTATTTTCATTAGATTTGAAATCATATTAAATACATTCAACGCCAGTAACAATAGAAAAGAAAAAAGAATCATCCATGACTGGAATACTAACGAAAAGCCAAAAAATCTATTCTAACAAAAAAAAAAAAAAAAAAAAAAAAAAAACAAACACACATACATCTTTCACCATATCCTTGAAAATGTTATTCAATTTTTTTTTGGTTGGCTTTGGACCAAACGTTTCTCGGAAAACTAAAGAAATAAACAAAAAATCTAATGGCATAGAAGAACCAAATAACAAGACCGTTAGCATTTGTATGCTTTTCTAAAGAAACCACTCAATCAGTAAAAATATATATTTTTTCGATTTAATGGAGTCACCTCCAGGTGTTATTAGTGTTTAAGACAAGGTTTAATAAAACTAATTTTATATAAAATAAAATCTTGATTGAAGGGTAGGCGTATAACTAATATTAATTAATTAATATTGCACATACGCTTGAATGTCTAAAGCAATAGTAAAATTTATAAAATTTATTAAAGTATAAGTAACACATTTATAAAATAAAATATTGATTGAATGCTGGGCGTTTAATTAATATTAATTATTTAATATAACCCGCACGCTCTAAAGTCAAAGGTAAAGTGGGGAATATGGAGCGAAAGATGTGATATTGAGAATTATGTAATTAATATATAAGATGATTTTTTAATAAAATTTAGTAGAATTTTTTTCATGTTTCTAAAATAAAAAATAGAAAGCCCTAAATTAATTTTAGGGGTATAAGTAATATTAATTAATAAATGTAACATATACGCTCTAAAGTCTAAATATATTAGGAGATATGTTATTACTGCTTAAGGAAAGTTTTAATAAAATTTGGTAAAATATTTGTCATTATTCTAAAAAAAAAATATAGATGGTCCTAAATGTACATAAGGCGTATAACAAATATTAATTAATTAATAAAGCACATACGCTCTAATGTCCAAATCAAAGGGGATAATATGGTACGAATAATGGGATATTACGAGTTGCGTTTTTAGTATTTAAAGAAAGTTTTAAAAATTTTTAGTAAAATATTTGTCATGTATAGACTAACCTTAATGAATTTTAGGACCTAAAGTTTAGGAGTATAACTAATATTAATTAATAAAACACATACGCTCTAAAGTCTCAAAATACTATGAAATGTTAAAGGAAAGTTAAACAAAATTTAGTAAAATATTTGCTATATTTCTAAAATAAAATAGGGATTCCTTAAATGAACATTAGGCGTATAATAAATAGTAATTAATTAATTAATTAATGTAACACATACGCTCTAAAGTCCAAATTCCAAAGACTGGAATATGGAGCAAATTGTGGGATATTACGAGATATGTACTACTTACACAGATAAATAAAATTTAGTAAACTAAAATATTTGCCATATTTTTAGAATAAAATATCGTTTGTCCTAAGTGAACGTTAGGCGTATAATTAATATCAATTAAAAAATATAACACATTCGCACTAAAGTCCACAGTAAAGAGGGGAATATGGAGCAAATGTTGGAATAATACGGGAGGTTTTGTTAGTATTTAGGGAAGGTTTTAATAAAATTTAGTAAATATATCTAAAAACAAATATACACAGCAATAAGTTCGGCCAGGTCGAATCTTAAATATCCACCATCATGAATCAAATATAATAGTTTCCAAAAGAAAACTCTTCGTCGTATATTTGTGTCCTAAAATACCTCTAGACTTCCAATTTCAGACAAATCGACAAATTTCTAGAAGCCCAAAAGTAAAATCGGGAGATTGGGGCTATACTAAAACATTGACCGAAGCGAACCATTTTCAGAAAACTTATTTATGGTCCTAAAAACCTCTAGATTACTATAGACTGAAACACACCATATTCGGCACACCTATTTGTGGTCCTAAAATTCGTCTAGATTTCCGATGGACCGATACACCCCATTTTGGACACACTGATTTGTGGTCCCAAAATACCTCTAGATTTCCACTTTCAGGCAAATCGGATAGAAAATAAGGTTTCTAAAAGTCCGAGACCCAAAATTAGGGTGTTGGTTTATATGGGGGCTATTTAAAAACATGGACCGATACTCACCATTTACCCACACTTATTAATGGTCATAAAATATCTCCAGATTTCCAATTTCAGACAAATCGGATAGAAAATACAGTTTCTAGACGCCTCAGAATTAAAATCGGGAGATCGGCCAATATGGGAGATATACCAAAACATGTACCGATACACCCCATTTTCGACACACCTATTCGTGGTCCTAAAATACCTATAGATTTCCAATATATATAAATATATATAACTATAGACCGATATGGACCAAGTTTGGCATGGTTGTTAGCGGCCATGTACCAAATTTCCACCGGATCTGAAGAAATTTTCTCCTCCAAGAGGCTCCGAAGGTAAAATTTGGGGATGGGTTTATATGGATAAATCTTTGCATGGCTGTTAGAGACCATATACTAACACCATGTATCAAATTTCAAACGGATAAGATGAATTTTGCACCTCCAAGAGGCTCCAAAACCAAATCTGGGGATCGGGTTATATGGGGCCTATATATAATTATGGACCGATATGGACCAATTTTTGCATGGATATTTTGTACAAACACCACGTACAAAATTTCTGCCGGATCGGATGAAATTTGCTTCTCTAAGAGGCTCCGCAACCCAAATCTATTCGGTATATATGGGGGCTATACGTAAAAGTGGTCCGATATGACCCATTTCCAATACCATCCGACCTACACCAATAACAACTACTTATGCCAAGTTTCAAATCGATAGCTGGGTTTGTTCGGTAGCTATCGTGATTTCAACAGACGGACAGACGGGCATCGCTAGATCGACTCTGAATTTCACCATGATCCAGTATTGATATACTTTACGGGGTCTTAGAGCAATATTTCGATGTGTTACAAATGGAATGACAAAGTTAATATATCCCCCATCCTATAGTGGAGGGTATAAAACTATCAGTAATTTTTTCATATTTGCTTAGTTCGGCTTGAGGTCATGTGAATAAAAACAGATGTTGTTGTTTTTTGAGTTGTATTTTTATATTTAAATATTTCGAGACATCTCCGATGCTCGTCTTCAGGGAAATTACTTTAAACAAAAAGAAAAAAAAACATTTAACACATTAACAAAAAATATATCATTACATGAAAAACACAGATAATTACATTTAAATTTAAAGAAAAGTGAACTTCTTTACAAGGGAGTATATTTACAACTAAAAGCTAATCTGTCTTTCTATATTTTTGTACAATATTTCTATAAATATGTGCACAATGGTCCGTATCAGTCTTAAAATTCATTCGTCTTTCTGCAGGTACATTTATAATATGTAAAAGGTGTCGTATACGTTATATGAATGTCTAACAATGCTATTAATATCAATCATACGCACAGGTGTTCACGGAAAGATTAGCTAATAATTTATAGTCATTAATATATCAAATATATTGATTTGTAAATTTATTTTACAAATATCTAAATTGAATTCTATCTATGCGTTTCGGTGTAGTAAATTTTTAATATATTTCAATTTCATTTAAAAAAGGAGTTCTAAAACCCTTCAAAATATTTGTTTGATTTTTTTAAATTCAATTAAAATTTCATTGGAAAAATGCTGATGATATATTTTCTGTGACAGGTGTCGTATACGTAATATTAATGTTTAATAATGCTATTAATATGAATCATACTCACAGGTGTACCACGAAAGATTACCTCATAATTTATAGTCAATATTATCGATTTGTAAATTCATTATACAAATCATTCTTAATTGAATCTTATCTATGACTTTTGTTGTAGTAATTTTTTAACCCCAATTCAATAAGAAAAAGGAAACCCAAAATAATCCACCTTCAAAAAATATTTCGTTGACCTACATGTCACAGGTGACACAACCCTTCTGCTTGGTTAGTTGTTTACACATGTATACACTTCCATGCAAATCGATTTTATGTTCACTGTGGCAAAACGAGCAGGGAAAAGATGAAAAATTAAAATACATCTTCTCAACATACAAACGACGGCAAGGAAAGAAAGAAGAAAAGTATTCGCGATGATGGGGTTACATGGGGCTAAGTAAACCGAATACACACAAAATAACAATGAATTGCTTGCTACACATACTTGTAGACAAAAATTCCAAATGCAATATGTATGGCATACAAGCAAGGTTATGGAAATATCTGTATTTACCTCCCATGAAGTTTGTTTGGATGAAAACTTGTTTTGTCAAAAAAAAAAAAAAAAAATGTGATGGCAGTAGATTTTCTGGTTGGTTGAATATCTTCTTATTTGAATATAGGGAGGGTAAATAAAGTTTTTGGGTAAGGTTTTTTGTAATGTGGAAAATGTTAACATAAAATTTTGTTTACTTGTATTTCTTGTGAGTAAATATTTGAAATGTTTTATAAAATTTGTTTTCCTCTTATGTGCTTGAAAATTGTCTATCATTCACCTGTTCTTTAGATATATTTCCTTTATCATAATTGAAATGATAATAAAATTTTCTTGTGTTACCAAAGAAAAAAATATTCAAAGAGTGTCACTGATGTCAAGCCGGATATGAAATTTTAAGAATTTTGTTAGGCAATAGAAGCGAAAGACAAATATTGTTCTATAGAAAGAAAGGAAAATTCTTTTCAATTTCCGTTTTTATGTAAATATTAAAAGATAATGTCTAAAGCAATTGGTTTGGAGGATATGACATATTTTTTCCCCATTTTGGTAGATGGTATATAAAAGAATAAAAGGAAATGAAGTTCCACAAATGATTGAATAGATCATAAGAAGAATAATTTTGTTAGACAATGATAGGAAAAAATTGAAAGTTAAGTAAAAAAGATATATAATATGGTACCCTGTGACGAATACGTAATATAAACGCTTACTGGGTCAAATTTTTTGCAAAAATATGAAAGTAATTTAGGCTGGGTATTTGTATACCCTTCACCATACTAACTTTGTCATTCGGTATGTAACCACGCCACGGTTGTCACTCGAGTCTGAAAAAAAATCTACCAAATTGGGAGAAAATTTTACCAAAAAAGTCTTATTTGGCAAAATTTTATTTCTATAGAAAAAATTATCAAAATTTTATTTTTATAGAAAATTTTGCCAAAATTTTATTTCTGTAGAAAATTTTGCCAAAATTTTATTTCTGTAGAAAATTTTGTCAAAATTTTATTTTTATAGAAAATTTTGGCAACATATTATTTTTATAGAAAATTTTGTCAGAATTTTATTTCTATAGAAAATTTTGTGAAAAATTTTATTTCTATAGAAAATTTAGTCAAAAGTTTTATTTTTATAGAAAATTTTGTGACAAATGTTATTCCTATAGAAAATTTTGTCAAAAAATTTTATTTCCATAGAAAATTTTGTGAAAAATCGTATTTCTATAGATAATTTTGTCAAAAAATTTTATTTCCATAGAAAAGTTTGTCAAAAATTTTATTTCTATAGAAAATTTTTTCAAAAATTTTAGTTTTATCGACAATTTTGTGAAAATTCTATTTTTATAGAAAATTTTGTCAAAATTTTATTTCAGTAGAAAATTTTGTCAAAATTTTATTTCTATAGAAAATTTTGTCAAAAATTTTATTTCTATAGAAAATGTTTTCATCAATTTTATTTTTATCGAAAATTTTATCATAATTTTATTTCTATAGAAAACTTTGTCAAAAAATGTTATTTCCATAGAAAATTTTGTCAAAATTTTATTTCTATAGAAAATTTTGTCAAAAATTTTATTTCTATAGAAAATGTTTTCAACAATTTTATTTTTATCGAAAATTTTGTCAAAATGTTATTTCTATAGAAAATTTTGTCAAAAATTTTATTTCTGTAGAAAATTTTGTCAACATTTTATTCCTATAGAAAGTTTTGTGAAAAATGTTATTTCTATAGAAAATTTTGTCAAAATTTTATTTCTATAGAAAATTTTGTCAAAATTTTTATTTCTATAGAAAATTTTGTCAAAAATTTTATTTCTATTGAAAATTTTGTCAACATTTTATTTGTATAGAAAGTTTTGTCAAAATTTCTTTGCTATAGAAAATTTTGTCAAAATTTTATTTCTGTAGAAAATTTTGTAAAAATTTTATTTCTGTAGAAAATTTTGTAAAAATTTTATTTCTATAGAAAATTTTGTTCAAAGTTTATTTCTATAGAAAATTTTGTCAAAAAATTTAATTTCCATAGAAAATTTTGTGAAAGATGTTATTTCTATAGAAAATTTTGTCAAAAATTTTATTTCTATAGAACATTTTTTCAAAAAAATTTTATCGAAAATTTTGTCAAAATTTTATTTCTATTGCGAAATTATTCAACATATTATTTTTATAGAAAATATTGTCAACATTTTATTTTTATAGAAATTTTTTTAAAAATTTTATTTCTGCAGAAAAATTTGTCAACATTTTGATTCTATATTTTGTCAAAATTTCATTTCTGTAGAAAATGTTGTCAAAATTGTTTTGCTATAGAAAATTTTGCCATAATTTTATTTCCGTAGAAGAATTTGTCAACATTTTATTTCTAAATTTTGTCAAAATTTCATTTCTATAGAAAATTTTGTCAAAATTTTATTTCTGTAGAAAACTTTGTCAAAATTTTATTTCTGTAGAAAATTTTGTCAAAATTTTATTTCTGTAGAAAATTTTGTAAAAATTTTATTTCTATAGAAAAGTTTGTCCAAAGTTTATTTCTATAGAAAATTTTGTCAAAAAATTTAATTTCCATAGAAAATTTTGTGAAAGATGTTATTTCTATAGAAAATTTTGTCAAAAACTTTTTATCGAAAATTTTGTCAAAATTTTATTTCTATTGCGAAATTTGTCAAGATATTATTTTTATAGAAAATATTGTCAACATTTTATTTTTATAGAAAATTTTGTCAAAATTTTATTTCTGCAGAAAAATTTGTCAACATTTTGATTCTATATTTTGTCAAAATTTCATTTCTATAGAAAATTTTGTCAAAATTGTTTTGCTATAGAAAATTTTGCCAAAATTTTATTTCCGTAGAAGAATTTGTCAACATTTTATTTCTAAATTTTGTCAAAATTTCATTTCTATAGAAAATTTTGTCAAAATTTTATTTCTGTAGAAAATTTTGTCAAAATGTTATTTCTATTGTTGTGTCCAAAGTTTATTTCTATAAAAAATTTTGTCAAAAAATTTAATTTCCATAGAAAATTTTGTGAAAAATGTTATTTCTAAAGAAAATTTTGTCAAGAATTTTATTTCTATAGAACATTTTTTTTTTAATTTTATTTTTATCGAAAATTTTGTCAAAATTTTATTTCTATAGAAAATTTTGTCGAAAAATGTTATTTCCTTAGAAAATTTTGTGAAAAATCGTATTTCTATAGAAAATTTTGTCAAAAATTTTATTTCTATAGAAAATTTTGTCAAAATTTTATTTCCGTAGAAAAATTTTTCAATATTTTATTTTTATATAAAATTTTGTCAAAATTTTATTTCTGTAGAAAATTTTGTCAAAATGTTATTTCTATTGTTGTGTCCAAAGTTTATTTCCAAAGTTTATTTCTATAGAAAATTTTGTCAAAAAATTTAATTTCCATAGAAAATTTTGTGAAAAATGTTATTTCTAAAGAAAATTTTGTCAAGAATTTTATTTCTATAGAACATTTTTTTTTAAATTCTATTTTTATCGAAAATTTTGTCAAAATTTTATTTCTATAGAAAATTTTGTCGAAAAATGTTATTTCCTTAGAAAATTTTGTGAAAAATCGTATTTCTATAGAAAATTTTGTCAAAAATTTTATTTCTATAGAAAATTTTGTCAAAATTTTATTTCCGTAGAAAAATTTGTCAATATTTTATTTCTATATTTTGTCAAAATTTCATTGCTATAGAGAATTTTGTCAAAATTTTATCAAAGTTTTATTTCTATGGAAAATTTTGTCAAAATTTTACTTCTATAGAAAATTTTGTCAAAATTTTACTTCTATAGAAAATTTTGTCAAATATTTATTTGCGTAGAAAAAATTGTCAACATTTTATTTTTATAGAAAATTTTGTCAAAATTTTATTTCTATAAAAAATTTTATTTGCATAGAAAATTTTATTTTTGTCAAGAATTTTATTTCTATAGAACATTTTTTTTAAAAATTTTATTTTTTTCGAAAATTTTGTCAAAATTTTATTTCTATAGAAAATTTTGTCGAAAAATGTTATTTCCTAAGAAAATTTTGTGAAAAATCGTATTTCTATAGAAAATTTTGTCAAAAATTTTATTTCTATAGAAAATTTTGTCAAAATTTTATTTCCGTAGAAAAATTTGTCAATATTTTATTTCTATATTTTGTCAAAATTTCATTGCTATAGAGAATTTTGTCAAAATTTTATCAAAGTTTTATTTCTATGGAAAATTTTGTCAAAATTTCACTTCTATAGAAAATTTTGTCAAAAATTTATTTGCGTAGAAAAAATTGTCAACATTTTATTTTTATAGAAAATTTTGTCAAAATTTTATTTCTATAAAAAATTTTATTTGCATAGAAAATTTTATTTCTTTAGAAAATTTTGTCAAAATTTTATTTCTATAGAGAAATTTGTGAAATTTTTATTTCTATAGAAAATTTTGTCAAAATTTTATTTTTATAAAATTTTTTTTCCATGGTTTATTATTATAAAATATTTTGTAACAATTTTATTTCTATAGAAAATTTTGTCCAAATTTTATTTTTATAGAAAATTTTGTCAACATTTTGCACTGAAATAAAATTTTGTCAAAATTTTTCTTTTATATAGAAAATTTTGTCAAAATTTTATTTCTATAGAAAATTTTTCAAAATTTTATTTCTATAGAAAATTTTGTGAAAATATTATTTCTACAGAAAATGTTGCGAAAATTTAATTTCTATAGAAAATTTTGTCAAAATTTTATTTCTATAGAAATTTTTGTGAAAATTGTATTTTATATTTGTGAAAAGATTATTTGTATGGATTTTTGTGTCAAAATTTTACCTCTATAGAAAATTTTGTTAATTTTGTTTTTCGTTTTGTTTGTTATTGTTGGTTTACTCTTCAATAATTATTGTTGTTTTTGATTTCAGCTTAAAACCATGCATTGACTAAACTACAAGTGTAGCTTAACCAACAGAGGAAAAATATGCTTGTTAAATTTATTTGGGCAAAGCCTTACAGACTGCAAGATGGTTGGATGTACAGCTGTTTCGGAATTACCACATTCCTCATCAGTATCCTCTACTTGCAGCAAAACTATCAACCAATGATTAGATAAAATTCGGATAATTCACTCAACCAAAGTGAAATACACTTCCGAGAAAAGGTTTTTGATAGTCGAATTTGCCTAAACAAAGTTGCAAATACTTTTCCTCTGTTGGTTAACCTACAATTCATGGTTTTAAGCCGAAATGAAAAACAACAATAAAATTTTATTTCTTTAGAAAATTTTGTCAAAATTTTACTTCTATAGAAAATTTTGTGAAAATGTAATTTCTATAAAAAATTTTATTTCTATAGAAAATTAATGAAAATTTTAATTCTACAAGAAATTTTGTCATAATTGTATTTCGTTAGAAAATTTTGTCAACATTTTATTTGTATAGAAAGTTTTGTCAAAATTTTATTTCTATAGAAAATTTTGTCAAAATTTTTTTACTATTACTATTTGGTCGAAATTGTATTTCTATAGAAAGTTTTGTTAAAATTTTATTTCTATAAAAAATTTTGTTATAGAAAATTTTGTCAAAATGTTGTTACTATAGAAAATTTAGTGAAAATTTTTCTATAGATAGAAAATTTTGCAAATTTTTATTTCTATAGAAAATTTTTTCAAAATTTTATTTCTATAGAAATTTTTTTTTCAAAATTTTATTTCTATAGACAATGTGGTCAAAATTTTACTTCTATAGAAAATTTTGTTAACTTTATTTCTTTAGAAAATTTATGGAAATTTTAATTCTATAGAAAATTTTGTCAACATTCTTTCAGAAGTAATTAATGTTGTGCTATATGACGAATACGTAACATAAATTCAAAGAAATATATTAAAATTACTTATACGTATACTGGTCCACTCTTAAGAAAACAAATATTTGGCCAAAAAGCATTGAATATCTCTTGGTTGAAATAAATTTTTTTCTTTGTTTTTTTTTTTTTTTTTAACAATTTCCCACATAGTTCTATAAAACCAATTTTTTCTTAATTATTGTATATTTTTCAATAATAGGATTTTACCAAAACTCTTAACATAATTTGTTAGAACATTTAGCAGAACTCGTAAAACCATTGCTAAAACCAACAATTCTTGTAAGACACACAGAGCTACAATGTATGTTACATAGATAACTAACAAATCCCATACATGTACGTTCTTAATAAGATTAAGAATGTTGAAAAATTGCTCTATGTAAGAAGGGTAAAGGAAAAATTGTCAAGTACAAGGGAGCTATAATAATCATCAGACAAATTCCCTTTCTACTATCCACCGTTGCTCATAACCCCACAATCCGAACAATCTAAAGAGCCTTCTGATGATGAAGATGATTATGATGATGTCTTTGGCAACTTAGACTAAAGGTGACAGTGTTTGTGTGGTAAATATTTTCCATCATGATGATAACGATGTTATTCGTTCTACTACCACTAACACTATTGTTGCTGCTACTGGTGATAATGGTGATTATTATGATGACGTATAAATATGTGTTGTCAAGGATTAAAAGGTTCCTAAGGTGATAGTGTCATGTGAAAGTGTTAACCAAAGGTAACAAAGAAATGCGTCGTCAGCAAATGGCTCGTTCATGAAGGGGGGGTAAAATCGAATTTTACTAACTTTTGATGTTAGTTTTATATGCCCTACCATAGGATGCAAGGTATACGAGGTTTAACAATCCGTTTGTTATGTATATGGAAAGTTGGGATTGGCTTTGTATGTGGAGAAAGACCTTCAAAGGTGGGCTTCGAGGTGGCGAGTATAGGCAGAGTTATAGAGAGTTATTTACTCCATTTATAGGTATAGAGCGAAAAGGAGCTTAATTAGTGATCAGCCTTAGAAATCCAAACTTCCACCTGAAACCTGAAAAATTCGAACGTGTTTTATAAGAAAAACTTTTGCTCATATCTCGTAAAATATGCATCTTAGAGCGAAAAGGTTCTTAATTCGTGATCACCCCTAGAAAATCCTAAATTCCATTCAAATTCTGAAAAAAATCGAAAGCTAAGTAATTTCTTTGATTTTAGAAGATATTTAATATTGTACCATATGACGAATACGTAATATAAATTCAAAGAAATCTATTAAAATTAATTATACGCATACTGGATCAATTTTATGGAAAAAAGGAATATAATTTAGGCTTGGTATTTGTATGCCCACTACTATACTAACTTTGTCATTCGGTGTGTAGCTACGGTTGTCACTCGAGGTAGAAAAAAATCTACAAAAAAGGCAGAGATTTTCCCCAAAAAAACTTATTTTGCAAAATTTTATTTCTATAGTAAATTTTATCAGAATTTTATTTCTTTAGAAAAATTTGTCCAAATTTTATTTTCATAGAAATTTTGTCAAAATTTTATTTCTATAGAAAATTTTATCAAAAGTTTTATTTCTCAGAAAATTTTGTGAAAATTGTTTTTCTATAGACAATTTTGTTTAAATTTTATTTCTATCGAAAATGTATGGAAATTGTATTTCTTAGAAATTTTTGTCAAAATTTTATTTCTAAAGAAAATTTTGTCAAAGTTTTATTTCGATAGGAAATTTTGTGAAAATTTTATTTCTATAGAAAATTTTATTTCTATAGAAAATTTTGTGAAAATTTTATTTCTATAGAAAATTTTATGAAAACTTTATTTCTTTAGAAAATTTTGTCCAAATTTTATTTTCTTAGAAATTTTGTCAAAATTTTATTTCTATAGAAAATGTTGTCAAATTTTTATTTCTTAGAAAATTTTGTGAAAATTGTTTTTCTATAGACAATTTTCGTTAAATTTTATTTATATCGAAAATTTATGGAAATTTTATTAGAAAATTTTGTCAAAATTGTATTTCTTAGAAAATTTTGTCAAAATTTTATTTCTGTAGAAAAATTTGTCAAAATTTTATTTCTATAGAAAATTTTGTCAAAATTTTATTTCTATAGGAAATTTTGTGAAACTTTTATTTCTTAGGAAATTTTGTGATAATTTTATTTCTATAGAAAATTTTGTGAAAATTTTATTTTTATATAAAATTTTATGAAAACTTTATTTCTTTAGAAAATTTTGTCCAAATTTAATTTCTATCGAAAATTTTGTCAAAATTTTATTTCTGTATATAATTTTGCCAAAATTTTATTTCTATATATAATTTTGTCAAAATTGTATTTCTATAGATAATTTTGTCACATAAAAAATTTTCACAAAAACTTTATCAAAAACTGCATAATAAGTTCTTTTTTTAAACTTGGTGGATTTTTGGTAAAAAAAATCGGCTCTAACTAGAAATTGGCAACACAGTAGAATTTTATTTAGTGGCCTTATAAAAATCTCAATTTTTGTTCGATATTTAGACCTTAATATTCTTCTCTGCTTTCTAGAGACTCCACAGATCGATTTCCCGATTTAATTTCTTCTGTAAAAAAAATCGTAATTTTTCATCCGATTATTGTTTTCATTTTCAAACCGTACATCTTTTAGGCCCATAAATTGATTAGGACTTTAAACTTTGAAAGGTTTTTTATTGCCTAACTTAGCAATCAAAAAGTGGATAAAGGATTGGTACATCCATATATAGGACTGTAGAAGGAGACTTCCCTGAAATGTATCAAAGATCAAAACTGAAACTCCAAAGCAGAAATTGTCACCACAGTAGAATTTTATGACCAAGCAACCATTTTTGTAGGAGTTTTATATTCTTCTTTTTTAGACTCCCGATCTCCCTAATTATAATAAATAAAATTTTTAATTTTTCGTCCAATTATTTTTTTCTTCCTTTTCAACCCCTGCATCTTTTAGGCCCATAAATTGGTTAAGACTTTAAATTGTGAAAGTTTTTTAAGCATTCGAAAAGTTTGGTGGATAGAGCGAAATGATGAGCGAAATATTTTCAGGAGTTATGAGATCATCAATAGGAGAAGGACGTCCATATTTGGGACTTATTACTTCCCCCTTCTTTTGCTAAGACATCTGTAAAAGGACGCTATGCTGAAACTTATCATAGATCAAAACTGAAACTCCAAAATAGACATTGACTCCACAGTAGAATTTTTCTTGGTGGCCAAACCACCATTTTTATACGGAAATTAGAATTTTATATGCTGCGTTCTTTTTGCTGATTTTATTTCTTCTCCATATCTTAATTTTTCGTCCGAATATTTTCTCTTTGCCTCGACAGGCCGATCTTCCCATTTTATTTTTTCTTGATATAAAATCTTAATTTTTCATTATTTTTTTCTGTCTTTTCAACTCATGCCACTTTTAGACCCATAAAGTGGTCTGGACTTTAAATTACGAAAGGTTTTCAATAGTCCACCTTAACATTTAAAAAGTATGGTAGAGGGTGTTCTTAGACCCATTCCAACTTGTTACCCTGTTTACTTGTTTTATTTTGTCAATTTTATTTATTTTGTCAATTTTATTTATTTTTTCATTATTTTTTTTTTCTGTCTTTTCAACTCATGCCACTTTTAGATCCATTAAGTGGTCTGAACTTTAAATTACGAAAGGTTTTCTATAGGCCACCTTAACATTCAAAAAGTATGGTAGAGTGTGTACTTAGACCCAATCCAACTTATTACTCTGTCTATTTTTTTTATTTTTTCAATTTTTCCTCTACACTTCTCTCAACTCTACTCAATTTTCCCTCTACACTCCCATGATATTGGAAAAAAAACGAATAGTCCTACCAACTACATGTAAAGGAATGAAAGCATTTATGACAAAGGATCTCTCATTTGTTCCAGCCTTTAGTTTAAGTAGCTTAACCTGAGAAAATTGATTGGTTTCCTTTTCGAGATCTTAAAACAATTAGTGTTATACACAGAAGTGTTAGTGTGTGCGTGTGAGGGTTTTTGCAAATTATAGCTGTAGTTGAAAAGCAATTTACAAGTTTCCACGTAAATAAGCATTCATTTATGTGTAAGAAAATAACTTTTGAAAAGCTTAAAAAGACTTAAACTTTCATGAGTCTTAAATAATGCGAATTTGTAATAATGTTAAAAGAAAACTTAATTTAAATAGATAAGGTTCTAATTGATATGTTAGAGGGAATTTACTGAACTATAGAGCGTATAAGTAATAAGAATACTTTCGACAGCTAATAAAGTTAATCATACGCTTATGGGGTACTGGTGATTTTTATGGGCTGTAATTAGTAATAATTTGAAATAAGAATAAATTGAAATAGGTTATAAATATATACATGTAAGGGTTCGTAGAGAAAAAATTGCATTGCATTTCGATAATAAGAAGGTACGAAACACTTGGATAGCCTTAATAAATTGTTGAGCGTTTAATTAATTACAACTTTTCAATAGCTAATAAAGTTAATCATACGCTACTAAGGTTCGGTATGGCTTTTATTAGTGAAAACGTGAAATTATTTTGAAAGAAATCTGTTTTTAAATGGATAAATTTTTAATACACATATTTGTTGGATTTAATCGAGCGTATAATTAATACGAATTTCTTCTACAGCTAATAAAGTTAATCATACGCTATTATGATTTTATGGGTAATAATTAGAAATAATTTGTAATAATATGAAATAGGGTTTAAATAAATGTAAAGAATCGTACGGCAACGAGAACTTGAAACCAATTTGAAGGAAATTATAATGTAAACCAGTAAAGTTTGTATAGACATAGTTGTTGGGTTTAATTGATCTATAGAGCGTATAATGAATAGGAACTTCTTCCAGAGCTAATAAAGTTATTCGTACGCTACTAGTGTACTGATGATTTTTATGGGCTATAAATAGTAATAATTTCTACTAATAATAGGAAATATGAATAATTTGAAATAAGAGCAACTTAAAATAGGCTATATATAAATGTAAGAATTCGTAGAGAAATAAATGAATTGATATTAGATATCACCCAATGGGGAGGAAATAGAAACAAATTGAATAGCCTTAGTAAAAGTTATGCTTTTAAAATATCCAATAATGAGAAGTTGAAAATTTGATGAAAGAAATCTTAATTTAAATGGATAAAGTTTTAATAACATAGACATTATTGTTGGCATTAATAGAACTATGGAGCGTATAATTAATACCAATTTCATTTACAGCTAATAATGTTAATCATACGCTACTAGGGTAGTAATGATTTTATTGGATTTTAATTAGGAATAATTTATAATAGTTTGAAATAGGTTTTAAATAAACGTAAAGAATCGTACGGCTGAAATTATGGAGCTTATTTTGAAAGAAATTTTAATTTAAATGGATAAAGTTTTAATAGACATTGTTGGCGGATTTAATTGAACTCTAGAGCGTATAATTAATTAGATTTTTTTGCAACAGCTAATAAAGTTAATCATACGCTACTACGGTAATTCTAAGATAATGATATTATTTTAATGGATAAAGATATTATTTTAAATGGATAAAGTTTTAATAAACATTTTGGCGGATTTAATCGAACTCTAGAGCGTATAATTAATTATAATTTTTTGCAACAGCTAATAAAGTTAAACATACGCCACTATGGTAATTGGACTATAGAGCGTTTATTTAATTGGAATTTTTGCAACAGCTACTAAAGTAAATCGTACTATAGTAAATCGTAAATAGTAATTTTTTTAAAAGATATTATTTTAAACGGATAAAGTTTTAATGGACATGTTGGTGGATTTAATCGAACTCTAGAGCGTATAATTAATTAGATTTTTTTGCAAAAGCTAATGAAATTAATCATACACCGCTACAGTAATTCTAAGATAGTGAGAAATAGTAATTATTTCCAAAGATATTATTTTAAATTTAATCGCAACAGCTAATAAAGTTAATCATACGCCACTACAGTAATTGGACTATAGAGCGTATATTTAATTGGAATTTTTGCAACAGCTACTAAAGTAAATCGTACGCTAGTAGGGTACTGAGGATTTTTATTATTCTCAATAATAATTTAAATGGCCAAAGTTTTAACCATGTCTAGGTAGATTTAATCGCACTATAGAGCGTATAATTAATAAGAATTTTTACGACAGCTAATAAAGTTATTTATACGCTACCATGATTTTGATGATTTTATATGTAGGCAATATTTGCAAATAATTTATTGCAATAATTTAAATTAAATGAAAATGCTAGAGTTTTAAAGAAATTCAAAGATTCGTAGAGCACCAACTACATAGATATTAGAAATGTTCTAATTATAATTTTTTCGTCAGCTAATAAAGTTAATTATACGCTACTAAGATACTGATGATTTCTATCATTCGCAGATAATGAGAACTTGAAGTTATTTTGAAAAAAAAAATTAATTTAAATGTATAGACTTGTAATAGACGTGTTTGGTGGATTCAATCGAAATGCTGAGCGTATAATAAATAGGAATCCTTTTCGACTTCTATTAAAGTTAATCATACGCTACCAGAAATCTGATGATATTATGTAAAAAAAAAAAAAATATTTTTTGTCTTCAATCACGAAATTATTTGATCAAATTAATTTTTAATTGAAATGTCTTCAATCAGAGAAATAATAGTATTAATAAAAAACAAGTATATACGGCCGTAAGTTCGGCCAGGCCGAAGCTTATGTACCCTCCACCATGGATTGCGTAGAAACTTATACTGAAGCCGATGGCAAGGAATCTTAAAACTTCCTAACAACGTAATATATACCACATAGTCCATACGTGGTATATATTAAACTACAAAAGGGCCGATTAAATACGTATATAATTAAGTTTAAAGTTTCTATAGAAATAAAATTTGGACAAATTTTGACAACATTTTCTATAGAAGTAAAATTTTGACAACATTTTCTATAGAAGTAAAATTTTGACAAAATTTTCTATAAAAATAAAATTTGGAAAAATTTTTCTATAGAAATAAAATTTTGTCAAAATTTTCTATAGAAATAACATTTTGACAATGTTTTCTATAAAAATAAAATTTTGGTAGAGTATTTTTGGCTCGAGTGGCAACCATGACTATGGACCATGAACCGATACGGACCAATTTTTGTTTGATTGGGGATCGGCTATATATAACTATAGACCGATATGGACCAATTTTGGGATGGTTATTAGCGGCCTTATACTAACACCACGTTGCAAATTTCAACCGGATCGGATGAATTTTGTTCCTCCAAGAGGCTCCGGAGATCAAATCTGGGGAACGGTTTATATGGGGGCTATAGATAATTATGGACCGATATGGACCAATTCTTGCGTGTTTGTTAGAGACTACATTCTAACACCATGTTCCAAATTTCAACCGGATCGGATGAATTTTGCTCCTCCAAGAGGCTCCGGACACTAATCTGGGGATCGATTTATATGGGGGCTATATATAATTATGGACCGATATGGACCAATTCTTGCATGGTTGTTAGAGACCATATACTAACACCACGTACCAAATTTCAACCGGATCGGATGAATTTTGCTCCTCTAAGAGGCTCCGTAGGTCAAATCTGGGGATCGGCTTATATGGGCGCTATATATAATTATGGGTCGATGTGGACCAATTCTTCCTGGTCATTAGAGAACATATACCAACACCATGTACCAAATTTCATCCGGATCTGATGAAATTTGCTTCTATTAGAGGCTCCGCAAGCCAAATCGGTTTATATGGGGGCTATAAATAATTATGGACCGATGTGCATGGTTGTTAGAGACCATATATTAACACTGTGTACCAAATTTCAGCCGGATCGGATGAAATTTGCTTCTCTTAGAGCAATCGCAAGCCAAATTTGGGGGTCCGTTTATATGGGGGCTATACGTAAAAGTGGACCGATGAGGACCAATTTTTGCATGGTTGTTAGAGACCATATACTCACACCATGTACCAAATTTCAGCCGGATCGGATGAAATTTGCTTCTCTTAGAGTAACCGCAAGCCAAATTTGGGGGTCCGTTTATATGGGGCCTATACGTAAAAGTGGACCGATATGGCCCATTTGCAATACCATTCGACCTACATCAATAGCAACTACTTCTGCCAAGTTTCAAGTCGATAGCTTTTTTCGTTCGGAAGTTAGCGTGATTTCAACAGACGAACGGACGGACGGACGGACGGACATACTCAGATTGACTCAGAATTTCACCACGACCCAGAATATATATACCTTAAGGTAGAATTACATACCATGCGTTCAATGCGTACTATGCGTCCGATGATTGAAGAGTTGAAATTTCTCTTTGATATCAAAAGCTCGAATAGTATGTCGCAAACAGAAAAAATCAACCCTTCCATCAACGCACGGATTGACGCATGGTGTGTAATTCAACCTTTATGGGGTCTTAGAGCAATAAAGGGTGATTTGTTAAGAGCTTGATAACTTTTTTTAAAAAAAAAAACGCATAAAATTTGCAAAATCTCATCGGTTCTTTATTTGAAACGTTAGATTGGTCCATGACATTTACTTTTTGAAGATAATTTCATTTAAATGTTGACCGCGGCTGCATCATAGGTGGTCCATTCGGAAAGTCCAATTTTGGGCAACTTTTTCGAGCATTTCGGCCGGAATAGCCCGAATTTCTTCGGAAATGTTGTCTTCCAAAGCTGGAATAGTTGCTGGCTTATTTCTGTAGACTTTAGACTTGACGTAGCCCCACAAAAAATAGTCTAAAGGCGTCAAATCGCATGATCTTGGTGGCCAACTTACCGGTCCATTTCTTGAGATGAATTGTTCTCCGAAGTTTTCCCTCAAAATGGCCATAGAATCGCGAGCTGTGTGGCATGTAGCGCCATCTTGTTAAAACCACATGTCAACCAAGTTCAGTTCTTCCATTTTTGGCAACAAAAAGTTTGTTAGCATCGAACGATAGCGATCGCCATTCACCGTAACGTTGCGTCCAACAGCATCTTTGAAAAAATACGGTCCAATGATTCCACCAGCGTACAAACCACACCAAACAGTGCATTTTTCGGGATGCATGGGCAGTTCTTGAACGGCTTCTGGTTGCTCTTCACTCCAAATGCGGCAATTTTGCTTATTTACGTAGCCATTCAACCAGAAATGAGCCTCATCGCTGAACAAAATTTGTCGATAAAAAAGCGGATTTTCTGCCAACTTTTCTAGGGCCCATTCACTGAAAATTCGACGTTGTGGCAGATCGTTCGGCTATTCATGATGAAATGTCAAAGCATACTGAGCATCTTTCTCTTTGACACCATGTCTGAAATCCCACGTGATCTGTCAAATACTAATGCATGAAAATCCTAACCTCAAAAGAATCACCCTTTATTTCGATGTGTTACAAACGGAATGACAAAGTTAATATACCCCCATCCTATGGTGGAGGGTATAAAAAATATAGTTGAAAGTAAATTAAAAAAATTAATTGATATCATTATTTTTTGTGATTGATTTTTGTTTCAATTAAAAAATATGTTGAATAAATAAAATTTTTAATTGAATATTTTTATACCCACCACCATAGGATGGGGGGTATATTAACTTTGTCATTCCCTTTGTAACACATCGAAATATTGCTCTAAGACCCCATAAAGTATATATATTCTGGGTCGTGGTGAAATTCTGAGTCGATCTGAGCATGTCCGTCCGTCCGTCCGTCCGTCCGTCCGTCCGTCCGTCTGTTGAAATCACGCTAACTTCCGAACGAAACAAGCTATCGACTTGAAACTTGGCACAAGTAGTTGCTATTGATGTAGGTCGGATGGTATTGCAAATGGGCCATATCGGTCCACTTTTACGTATAGTCCCATATAAACGGACCCCATAATTTGGCGTGCGAGGCCTCTAAGAGAAGCAAATTTCATCCGATCCGGCTGAAATTTGGTACATGGTGTTAGTATATGGTCTCTAACAACCATGCAAAAATTGGTCCACATCGGTCCATAATTATATATAGCCCCCATATAAACCGATCCCCCGATTTGGCTTGCGAGGCCCCTAAGAGAAGCAAATTTCATCCGATCCGGCTGAAATTTGGTACATGGTGTCAGTATATGGTATCTAACAACCATACAAAAATTGGTCGACATCGGTCCATAATTATATATAGCCCCCATATAAACCGATCCCCCGATTTGGCTTGCGAGGCCTCTAAGAGAAGCAAATTTCATCCGATCCGGCTGAAATTTGGTACATGGTGTTAGTATATGGTCTCTAACAACCATGCAAAAATTGGTCGACATCGGTCCATAATTTTATATAGCCCCCACATAAACCGATCCCCCGATTTGGCTTGCGAGGCCTCTAAGAGAAGCAAATTTCATCCGATCTGGCTGAAATTTGGTACATGGTGTTAGTATATGGTCTCTAACAACCATGCAAAAATTGGTCGACATCGGTCCATAATTATATATAGCCCCCACATAAACCGATCCCCCGATTTGGCTTGTGAGGCCTCTAAGAGAAGCAAATTTCATCCGATCCGGCTGAAATTTGGTACATGGTGTTAGTATATGGTCTTTAACAACCATGCAAAAATTGGTCGACATCGGTCCATAATTATATATAGCCCCCACATAAACCGATCCCCCGATTTGGCTTGCGAGGCCTCTAAGAGAAGCAAATTTCATCCGATCTGGCTGAAATTTGGTACATGGTGTTAGTATATGGTCTCTAACAACCATGCAAAAATTGGTCTACATCGGTCCATAATTATATATAGCCCCCATATAAACCGATCCCCCGATTTGGCTTGCGAGGCCTCTAAGAGAAGCAAATTTCATCCGATCCGGCTGAAATTTGGTACGTGATGTTAGTATATGGTCTCTAACAACCATGCAAAAATTGGTCCACATCGGTTCATAATTATATATAGCCCCCATATAAACCGACCACCAGATTTGACCTCCGGAACCTCTTGGAAGACCAAAATTCATATGATTCAATTGAAATTTGGTACATTGTGCTAGTATATGGTCGTTAACAACCATGCCTAACTAGGTCGATATCGGTCCATAATTATATATAGGCCTCATATAAACCGATCCCCAGATTTGACCTCCAGAGCCCCTTGGAAGAGAAAAATTCTTCCCATTCGGTTGGAATTTGGTACATGATGTTAGTATATGGTATCCACCAACCATGCAGGAATTGGTTCCTATCAGTCCATAATTATATATAGCTCCCATATAAACCGATCCCCAGATTTGACCTCCGGTGCCTTTTGGAGAAGCAAAATTCATCCGATCTGCTTGAAATTTGGTACGTGGTGGTAGTATATATGCAACCATGCCAAAAGTGGTCCATATCAGTCCATAATCGTACATAGCCCCATATAAACCGATCCCGAGATTTGGTTTTGGAACCTCTTGGAGGAGCAAATTTCATCCGAGTGAGTTGAAATTTGGTACATTGTGCTAGTATATGGTCGTTAACAACCATGCCTAACTAGGTCCATATCGGCCTATAGTTATATATGGCCCTCAGATAAATCGATCCCCAATCACACAAAAATTGGTCCATATCATGTTCATAATTGTATATAGCCCCCATATAAGCGACCCCCATATTTCAATTCTGGCTCTCGACGTACAAAAAGTCCATATCGATTCGTAATTATTTGTAGACTTAATTATACATAACTTTTTTGTCTAATATATACCATGTATGGACTAAATCACAATTTAGAAAACGATGTTAAGAAGTTTTAAGATGCCACAACCCAAGTAATTCGATTGTGGATCATAGTATTTCGTAGAAGTTTCTACGCAATCCATGGTGGTGGGTACATAAGATTCGGCCTGGCCGAACTTGCGGCCGTATATACTTGTTTAAAACTCAATTAAGACTTTAGTTGGAAAAATTTTCGTGAATTTTTTTGTGTAGGCAATAATTAGAAATAATTTATAACAATATTTTGCAATTAAGTAAAAAGACTAGAGGTTTATCGAGCTACAGGGCGTATAATTAATAACTTTTTTCGATAGTTAGACCAGTATAGGTCCATTGGATCCCTCGATATGATTTTTCCATCTTTCTCCTTCCGATGCCGTCCGCTTTGTCCCAGAAACTTCCACCTGCACGTTCTCTTTGAAAGAAATCTCAGAATAACCAACCAGAGGCCCTGATGAATGCAAGTATGTTCCTTATGCTGCACTCCCGCAGATCGGTTAGAGCCTGAAAGAAAAAGGAGCCCAGTATCTTGTTTCTTCTAAAGGATAAAGCTGGGCACTGACACAGGAAGTGGTGCGAGTCCATCGTCTTTAAGTCCTATTCTTACCATGTGTTTCGCAAGTGTGTTATGTTCTGTTATGATACCAATTAATGGCCGTAATTCCTCTCTGTTCATCGACAACAAAATTTCACAGTTCCTACGTTTCTTTTCATCCCATATCAACTTGGTTTGCTCGCAACCATCTGAAGAGACCCAGCATCTTCGCCATTGCTTATCATATTTAACCTCTATCCTGTAATGATAAGAAGATAGTGGAGGAAAAACGTCCGCTAGGACGTTGTTCCTTCCACGAGCACCCTCCTTAGCCAGCATATCCGCTTTCTTATTTCCTATTATCCCATAGTGCCCAGATACCCAGCGCAGAGTTATATTATGCTGTTCAGTGAGAACCTTGAGTTCTCGACGACAGCGGCTGACTACCCTAGACCTTATGTCAGCACTGCACAATGCCTTTATAGCTGCCTGACTGTCGATGAAGAAGCTGCTATCGCTTCTGAATAACGGCCTCATCAACAGCGACTCAGCAGCCTTTGTGAACGCAGAAATCTCAGCCTGAAAAATACTGCAATCACAATCTAGCGTGTAAGACTCCTTTGTTCCTAGTTCACTACAATAGATTCCGCTGCCCTTTCCTTCCTCCATCTTTGATCCGTCCGTATACATGTTCAGGGTTACAAAGGGTATCCTCCTGTCTTCCCACTCCTTCATACTTGATATGATGTATGTCTGTTTGTGTCTCTCCATACTGCCCTCTCCATATATGCCTGCAGGCTGTCTCTAATAACCATGCAAAAATTGGTCCATACCGGTCGTAATTATACATAATCCCAATTTAAACCGTTCCCCAGATTTGACCTCCGAAGCTCATCCGATCCGGTTGAAATTTTGTGCGTGGTGAAATTTGGTACTTGCGCTAGTATATGGCCGCTAACAACCATGTCAAAATTGGTCCATATCGGTCTATAGCTATACATAGCCGATCTCCAAAAATAATCTACCAAAATTTTTTTCTATAGAAAATTTTCTCAAAATTTAGTTCTATAGAAAATGTTGTCAAAATTTTAGTTCTATAGAAAATGTTGTCAAAATTTTATTTATATAGAAAATTTTGTCAAAATTTTATTTCTATAGAAAAATTTGTCAAAATTTTATTTTAATTTAGTCAAACTGAATTACATACGTATTTAATCGGCCTTTTTTTTGTTTAATATATACCCCGTATGGACTAACTTACAACTGAGAAGACGGTGTTAAGAAGTTTTAAGATACCCTGTCATCGGCAAGTGTTACCACAACCCAAGTATTTCGATTGTGGATGACAGTCTTTAGTACAAGTTTCTATGCAATTCATGGTGGAGGGTACATAAGATTCGGTCTGGCCGAACTTACGGCCGTATATACTTGTTTTTTCTTTGTTTTTAATTTTAAAGCGGAGGAGAAAAATTACCAAAATCCGCGATTTCGTGTTGTCTAACCTTCATATGTATAAAATTCTAGAATTTCCTTCCAACTTTTTAGGTTATTTCCTTTGGTTTTGTTTTTCTACATTTTAAGATTGTTTGCTTAACTTCAAATGCAAGTTTATTAGCTGATAAATCCACTTGGATAATACTTTCACCCAAGTGTCATAACCTTTGTAATCCTCTTACCACTTGTTTTTGTTTTTGTTTTTTTTTTTATCGATAACAGAAATTTTACCCAAACTGCAAAGTTATGTCCTTATCCATTATTAAAAATTGTTTTTTCACTTTGTGTCCTCCTCCTTTCGTCAGGGGCTCTTTGGTATACATGTTTGTTTTAATTAGCACTTAATACACTAGAATGGAACTTGAACAAGTTCCATTGAGTTTAAATTAATAACGTCTCTCCGATGTTCACACACTTGAATTGTTGGTTACTGGTGATGAGAGAAAAAAACTATAGACTTCAATGACTATGATTAAATGAAGGTTATTGGATATAGTAGTTGTTTGTTGCACAAGGCAAGGATGGTGAGATAGAAAAGCACACAAAGAGAGGGTGAGAGAAGATTTACGATGGGTATATTGAGGCTAACATTGTTTGCCTCTGTTAGGGATAACATCATTTAGAAACTTTTATAAATTTCCCCAATGTATTATGCACCCACAGCAAAAGGCTTTTCTCTTTAGCATGTTCTTGCTCTTTCTCCCACCATTTGTCAGATCCTACATGACTCACATATACCACTTCTACACTAATACCTATGTATTCCATTATAAGCATAGAATATTATGCATCACTTTATATTAGAGAGTTTGGTGCGTTTGAGATAAACAAACTTGCCTAATCGTATCTCGTCTCTCATCATCTTTCCTACTTAGCTGAACAATCTCAACTACACACATACACATAGATTGATGCGAAATCTCACGTGCGTTCTCCCTCTTAAATATTGACAAGCATGTTATTGACGAGACTAATGGTGTTGATGTTATTATGTTTTTTTTTTGTTTGAAAGTTTTGTTATAGCTGCCAGAATTTTGTTCATTTTTCATTGATGGTTGTTAGCAGGCATTTGGGGAGAATGTCGATGTTTCCAAAAGGGATGTTGTTGTTGATGATGTTAGGGGGAATGCAAACAATTTCAAATGAACACGATTAGAGAGAGAGAGAGAGAGCCTATTTATGGCTACATGTGCATTTATGCGTGTGTATATGAATGTTCAATCACTCACATGAATAAATGGTAAAGTGGATGGTATGTATGCATGTGGGTCCTAATGAGAAGATATTGTGTATTTGCTTAGTGTTTTTATTTTGGTTAGCTATTTTGGTTGCTCTTAGCATTTTGCGTATATGGATGCAATTGATTAGCTTTTGAGTAATGTCACAGTGGTTAATGCTGGGGCTCTATCGGTAGTGGGTGCTCCTTTTAGGTTTATGTGTAGGTGTATAGTGACCCAAACAGATCAATGAAGTGGGAAATTACTAAATTTGCATACAGGGAAGTATCACTAAAGTCATGTTATCTGAACAAATGATACACCAGCTGAAGTAACGAATAAAAATAGGCATGGAAAGGACTTTAGAGGCTATTCCAAATCGTGAATACAGTGATCTACAATTTTCCTAATATGTCGATGTTGTCGAGAAGAATTTCCGGTGCATTATTGACCCGCCCAATACTAATTGGTTTATTTATTTAAGTGTGATCCAAATTTTCGGTAGAAATAGTAGAACTGGAGAATAAGTTGGAATAGATTCAATGTAGGAATCCCAAGATAGAGTGTGTATGGCATATTGTTGCATACAGGGTGGCTGATATGTAATTCAACAAAATAAAGTTTAATTTTTCTCAATTTTATTGTTCAAAGGGAGCCACCGTGGTGCAATGGTTAGCATGCCCACCTTGTATACACACGGTAGTGGATTCGATTCCTGCTTCGACCGAACACCAAAAAGTTTTTCAGCGGTGGATTATCCCACCTCAGGTAATGCTGGTGACATTTCTGAGTGTTTCAAAGCTTCTCTAAGTGGTTGCACTGCAATGTGGAACGCCGTTCGGACTCGGCTATAAAAAGGAGGTCCCTTGTCATTGAGCTTAACATGGAATCGAGCAGCACTCAGTGATAAGATAGAAGTTCACCACTGTGGTATCACAATGGACTGAATAGTCTAAGTGGGCCTGATACATCGGGCTGCCTAACCTAACCTAACCATTGTTCAAAAAAAAAAAAAAAAAATTCGAATCAGTTTAATTTTGTTCGAATTGGCCAACTTTAGTACGAATTATGGACTTCAAACGGCCGAAAAAGCCTGCATATGCTGCGCTAAAGTGGATCTGTGGTTTCTGGGCCATTCCCGGCAAACTCTCGTCTTGAGATGATCGACACTTTAGTAGTTTTAAGTGCCACGCTTGCTCTTCAAAATGCCTCAGACGCAAAAGTTCAACGTATTGAGATCCGGAAATTTTGGTGGCCATTGTGCCGAAATGAATCGAGAAACTTAATTTTTAAGTCATTTTTGGATGATGCATGCTGAGAGCGATGTCCTCTTTGAATGTCTATGGTCGGCGGCCGAAATGTTAGTCTGCTTAAGGCTTCAATATTGTATTTAGGATATTTTCCCGAGAATATTCGGCATTTATTTATGAGTGGGGAGCGCCCATCGCCAGTTCATACCAATACTATTGGCGGCGATTGAGCTTTGGTAGCCAATCGAAGGTGCACATTTTCAGTTGACCTATTTTGCAAGTAAACCTGATCATTCTGTTTCTTCACAAAATGATCAATTTGAAATGGCTTTTAATCGGTGAAAACCAAATTGGGTAATTGTTCACTTTCGTGCAAGTGAAATAAATCCTTGGGTCTTTCCAGTTAAACTTTTTTCTTTGCATTGGTGAGCTCTTGTTCTTTTTGGAAATTTAATGATTTTAGGCCAAGCACATTTTTCAATATGTGTTGAATCCGTTCTTATGTGATCACGATTGCCACAAGTTGAAGAATTCTACCAAAACTGGTAAATTTTTTATTGTTTGGTAGATTGGTAGAATTCTTGATGTTTTGGGAGATTTTGCAAAATATTCCTTCACAAATAAGAGGTACTTTACAATTTTCTCTAGAATACAATTCTGCACCCTCAAAAAAAATCGCTTCTTTAACATATGTTCCAAACATATTTTGCAGGAAGCACATATATTATTGGATACTTCCGAAACATTAATATGTTTGTTTTATGTGAACATATTATATGTTTGGAAGCATTTTGAGCCCAAAAATATTATATGCTTGGAAGAGTTTTCCCCAAAGACGATTTTGCTCATTCCCTAGCATACTCTTAATTTTCACTTCCACGAAATTTTTTAGTTCTTGGCACCTTTTTCTGTAATACAAATAATGTTGAAGAAATTATTCACTTTTATAAATTTTTAAAATTTTACCTTTCGCCTGCACGGAGAATCGAACCGAGGACCATATAGTTTGTAAGCCAACACACTATCCACTGGGCTACGTAGCTGTTATAGTCACCAGTAGATAATTATCGTTATAAGTTACATTTATATAGCATAGTTTGCAGCGCCCACGAGCCCATGCAAACATAACATTATTTAACAGAAACATACATTTGTTTGCCACGTGGAGCAGTGGTTAGCATGTCTGCCTTGCATGCAAAGGGTCGTGGGTTCAATCCCTGCTCCGACCGAACACTTTGTTTTTTTTTTTTTTTTTTAATTTACAAATTTTTATTTATATTTATACTATATTAATTTTTTATAATGAAACTTCGAAATGTGGGTTATTAAAGATTTACATTCAGAAAAGAACAGTGCTTGATATAAACGAAATGGTTGGTACTATCGCTCTAAAATGACCCTGTTTTGCCTTTTACTTTTCTTTAATAATTCATTTTAAAGAAAATAAACTTTTTCAATTGTTTTAGCTGCAAAACTCGAACTTAATGCCCGCTTTTATATTTGAAGGTGTCCGTCAACTCCTCTTTGACTACTTATTAATAAAGAGGAACTAAACTTTGTCTTTATACATTTTACTGTTTAATTTTTCACTATTTCCTCCTTTTTTCATTTTACTGTCCCAACTCCAAAAAAATGTAGTGCCTTTCGTTATTTTTATGAAGATCCCTTTGTAATTTTTTTGTATATTTTCCACCGTTTTTTTTTTTTTTAATTTCCTTTGCCTGAATATTTTGACTTACTCCTTGTACGTTCCGATTTCTTTTAACGAACCAAGAAAAAAATTGTGCCCATAATGCCAAAATGAAAACACATGTCCACACATACATAAAATGCTACTCTCAAGGCGAAAACACTTGCTGTTTTTTTTTTTCAAATGTCTATTCTCTTGGTTCCGAATGTCTATTTTCTTTACTTCGAATACTCATTCTAATATTCAAATTAAATAATATTTAGACTTAAGCATATCAAATTTTTGGCCTTATCATAAAACAGTTTTCCGAAACAACATACACAAATAGCTCTCTTTAGATTCTCTCGCCGTGTTATGTTGATATCTTTCGTCAACCCTTCCGGTTTCCATCTCTATTTCTTTCTCTATACTCTCTCTCTGTCGCTCTCTGTATAAAATATCACAACATATATATGTTTACTTGAAATTTGTAAATTTATATATGTTTACATTCACACATATTATTTTTATGAAACATTCATGCCCCAAACATAATATATTCTAACATATTAATATATGTGTCCCAAACATTTAGTGTTAGTTTAGGAACATTACATGTTTGAACTTAAATATATTGTGTTTCAAAATTGTGCCCGAAACACATTTTGTTTATATCGGAACATATGAAAAACATATTTTTCTAACAGTGTGACAAAATTTTCTATAGAATTAAAATTTTGACAAAATTTTGTATAGAAATAAAATTTGGCAAAATATTTTTTTTTTATAGAAATAGAATTTTGAGAAAAGTTTCTGTAGAAATACATTTTTTACAAAATTTTCTATAGAAATACAATTTTGACAAAATTTTCTATAGAAATAAAATTTTGACAAAATTTTCTATAGAAATACAATTTTTACAAAATTTTCTATAGAAATACAATTTTTACAAAACTTTCTATAGAAATACAATTTTTACAAAACTTTCTATAGAAATAAAATTTTGACAAAATCTTCTAAAGAAATTAAATTTTGAGAAGATTTTTTATAAAAATAAAATTTTGACAAAATTTTCTAAAAAAATAAAATTGTGCAAAATTTTCTATAGAAATAAAGTTGTGATAACATTTTCTTTAGAAATAAATTAAAAAAAAAGAATTCTATTTGACAAAAATTTCTATAGAACTAAAATTTTGACAAAATTTTCTATAGAAATAAAATTTTCTTTAGATAAATTAAAAAAAAGATTTCTATTTGACAAAAATTTCTATAGAAATAATAAAAACAATTTTGACGAAATTTTCAATAGAAGTAAAATTTTGACAAAATTTCTTTTAGAAATAGAATTTTGACAAAATATTCTATATAAATAAAATATTGAGAACATAAAATATTTAAAAAATTTTCTACAGAAAAAAAAAACTTTAACAATATGTTCTATAGAAATACAATTTTGATAAAATTTTCTTTAGAAATAAACTTAAAAAAAAATCTATTTAACAAAATTTTCTGTAGAAATAAAATGTTGACTAAATTTTCTATAGAGAAAAATTTTGCAAAATTTTCTTTAGAAATAAAATTTTGACTAAATTTTCTATAGAGAAAAATTTTGCAAAATTTTCTATAGAAATACAATTTTGACAAAATTTTCTATACAAATAAAATTGTAAGACAATTTTCTATGGAAATAAAATTTTGAGAATATTCAATAAAAAAAACATTTTGAGAAAATTTTCTATTGAAATAAAATTTTGAGAAAATTTTCTATAGAAATAAAATTTTGACAAAACATTCTATAGAAATAAAACTTTGAGAAAGTTTTCTATAGAAATAAAATTTTGGGAAAATTTACTATAGAAACAAAATTGTGAGAAAATTTTTTATAGAAAAAAATTTTTGAACAAATTTTCTATAGAAATACAATTTTGAAAAAAATTTTCTATAGAAATAAAATTTAGACAAAATTTTCTATAGAAATAAAATTTTGACAAAATATTCTATAGAAATAAAGTATTGAGAACATTTTCTGTAGAAATAAAAGTTTGACAAAATTTTCTATAGAAATAAAATTTTGACAAAATTTTCTATAGAAATAAATTTTTTTAAAAATTTTCTACAGAAAAAAATTTTGACAAAATTTTCTGTAGAAATAAAACTTTAAAAATATGTTCTATAGAAATAAAATTTTGACAAAATTTTCTATAGAAATAAAATTTTCTTTAAAAATAGATTTAAAAATGAGTTCTATTTGACAAACAATTCTATAGAAATAAAATGTTGACGATTTTTTTTTCTCAAGAAATAAAATATAAAATTTTGACAAAATTGTCTATAGAAATAACATTTTGATAAAGTTTTCTATAGAAATAAAATTTTGACAAAATTTTCTGTAGAAATAAAATTTTGATAAAATATTCTATAGAAATAAAATTTGGACAAAATTTTCTATAGAATGAAATTTTGACAAATTTTCTATAGGAATAAAATTTTGACAACATTTTCTACAGAAATAACGATATTGACAAAATTTTCTGTAGAGTTAAATTTTTGACAAAGACAGAAATAATATTTTGAACAATTTTTCTACAGAAATAAAATTTTGAAAAATTTTTCTACAGAAATAAAATTTTGACAAAATTTTCTATAGAAATAAAATTTTGACAAATTTTCCTATAGAAATAAAATTTTGACAAATTTTCTATAGAAATAAAAATTTTGATAATATTTTCTCTAGAGATAAATTTTTGACAAAGACAGAAATAAAGTTTGGACAAAATTTTCTATAGAAATAACATTTTGACAAAATTTTCTATGACAACATTTTCTGTAGAAATAAAATTTTGACAAAATTTTACATCTGGGTAGTTTAGTAGACTGAATTGATAATACTTTTTAATTGAGAAAACCCGACTTTGTGATCAATCCAAACGATAGCCATTATAAAACCAGTCTCCCTTGAATTCAATCATGAATAACTTTATTTCTGCATGCAATAGCTCCCAATGCTTCTCCAAGTTTGTAAACAATCAAATTAACTGTCACCGGAATAAATCTGTCATCTGTCAGATGAGCGGTTTAAAAATGATAGCAACCTCAAGTTAGTTGCGATGCATTTAGGCCACCTTTTATTATCTTAAAGTGAATTAATTAGTCCAGACTACAGTTGGTGAACTGTATCCTAATCAATGAAAGCTGCAAAGTAATTCACATTCATACCTCTTGGTTAACTGCTACTTTTAAAGTTTAACTATTCTATGTTTGGCTCAATAATAAAAAAATGTATTATTACATCAGAGTTCATTGTATAATAACATAGTAGGAAAATTTACAAAAATTCCTGCTTTAGATTTACTGAAATGATTAAAGCTCTCTGTGATTTTTTTTTGATATTTGATCAATTCTTACTGTCTTTTACTATTCGTTGCTTATTTTATTACTTAAACATTTAAAATTTGTAAATTCCCCAAAAATTTATTACAACTTTAACATTCCCAATGCAATACTAAATGTTAAACAATAACTATTAATTTGTATATATTTTGCAACATAAAAAAATCGTTGTTTATTGTTGAACTTGCTTTCAAGTGTTTTTCTCTCATTCTCAACAAGATTTGTATCTCACGTTGAGTGAAAACATATGTTACAACAATGCAACTTTTTGTTTTTGTACGCACACGTACATACAAACACTCTTTATTAATGAAGCTTGAAACTGAAGGGGTAGTAAAATGTAAACAAACATCTTTACTCACCCCACCGCCCTAACCAACAATGTAAAAATTTCGTCATTGTATTTAATAGAGCTGATGTTGTTGGTGTTGTAAATATTAAAATGTACATATATGTGCACATATGCAAAATATATATGTAATATATGAGTATGTATTTCCGTGCTACATGCATTCAAAAAAAAAAAAAAAAACGTAACATAGGGTGCTGTCACACATATCATGGTTGCCATTAGTGCCAAGAATAATCTATCAAAATTTTAAGAAAAATTTACCAAAAATCTACAAAATTTACAAAATGAAATTTTTGATCAAATTTACATAGAGTTTTTGTCAAAATTTTATTTCTGTAGAAAATTCTGTCAAAACTTTATTCCTATACAAAATTTCGTCAAAATTTTATTTCTGTAGAGAATTTTGTAAAAATTTTATTTCTGTAGAAAATTTTGTCAAAATTGTATTTCTATAAAAAATTTTGTCGAAATTGTATTTCTATAAAAATTTGTTGTCAATTTTGTCAAAATTTTATTCCTCTAGAAAATTTTGTCAAAATTTTATTCTATAGAAATTTTTTATCAAAATTTTATTTCTATAGAAAATTTTGTAAAAATTTTATTTCTATAGAAAATTTTGTAAAAATTTTATTCAAAATTGTATTTTTGACAAAGAGACGATATAGACACATGGAGACGATATAGACACATGGTGTCTTTGGCAATAATGCTCAGGGTGGGTCCCTGAGTCGATATAACCATGTCCGTCTGTCCGTCCGTCCGTCCGTCTGTCTGTGAACTAGAGGTGTGCACGTGACACGAAATTGTCGTGACTCACGAAAATTTTCGTGATTCGTGCGTGAGTCGTGAGTCACGCTCAAGACAACAGCGTGAGTGTGCGTGAGCGTGATTAACAAACCAAAATGTCGTGCGTGAGCGTGAGTCACGAAAATAATATCTTCGTGAGTGTGCGTGAGTAACGAATTACACTCACGAAAATATTCCTGCTCACCAATATAAAACGCTCAAGAGTTAAATTCAATTACAATTTTAGTGTCAGCTGGGATGTTAAGAGTTTAATAACACTCTCGATTTTAATAATGCTCATGTTTTCAGACACTTCGGTAAGGTAAATGAATCATAAAATTATTCGTGAGTCACGATATTTTTCGTGAGTCACGGTATTTTTCGTGAGTCACGACGTTTTCGTGCGTGAGTGTGCGTGAGTACAAATGTTCTTTTCGTGAGTGTGTGTGAGCGTGAGTCCTACCAAAAAATATCGTGCGTGAGTGTGCGTGAGTATGATTTTTCAGTCGTGAGTGTGCGTGAGTAAACTATTACTCACGTGCTCACCTCTACTGTGAACACATTTTTGTGATCAAAGTCTAGGTCGCAATTTAAGTCCAATCGCCTTCAAATTTGGCACATGTTCCTAATTTGAGTCAGAATAGAAAACTATTGATTTTGGAAGA
This sequence comes from Haematobia irritans, assembly GCF_050003625.1. Classification (NCBI taxonomy): domain Eukaryota; kingdom Metazoa; phylum Arthropoda; class Insecta; order Diptera; family Muscidae; genus Haematobia; species Haematobia irritans. Next base: position 16,619,474 of record NC_134399.1, on the reverse strand, counting down.
AATCGGTTCAGATTTAGATATAGCTCCCATATATATCTTTCGCCCGATATGCACTAATATGGACCCAGCAGCCAGAGTTTTATACCGATTTGCTTGAAATTTTAAACAAACATAATACTTAGTCGTATAGTCAAGTGTGCAAAATTTGATTGAAATCGGTTCAGATTTAGATATAGCTCCCATATATATCTTTCGCCCGATATGGACTTATATGGCCCCAGAAGCCAGATTTTTGGCCGAATTTGGTTGAAATTTTGCACAGGGAGTAGATTTAGCATTGTAGCTATGCATGCCAAATTTGGTTGTAATCGATTCAGATTTAGATATAGCTTCTATATATATCTTTCGCCCGATATGGACTAATATGGTCCTAGAAGCCAGAGTTTTGGCCCAATTTGTTTGAAATTTTGCACTAGGAGTACAATTAGTAGTGCAGTTAAGTGTGCAACATTTGATTGAAATCGATTCAGATTTAGATATAGCTTCCATATATATCTTTCGCCCGATATGGACTAATATGGTCCTAGAAGCCAGAGTTTTGGCCCTATTTGTTTGAAATTTTGCACTAGGAGTAAATTTAGCATTGTAGCTATGCGTGCCAAATTTGGTTGAAATCGGTTCAGATCTATATATAGCTCCCATATAAACCTTTCGCCCGATATGGACTAATTTGGTCCTAGAAGCCAGAATTTTGGCCCAATTTGTTTGAAATTTTGCACTAGGAGTACAAATAGTAGTGCAGTTAAGTGTGCAAAATTTGATTGAAATCGATTCAGATTTATATATAGTTCCCATATATAGCTTTCGCCCGATATGGACTAATATGGTTCTAATAGCCAGAGTTTTGGCCCAATTTGGTTGAAATTTTGCACAGGAAGTAGAATTTGCATTGTATCTATGTGTGCCAAATTTGATTGAAATCGATTCAGATTTATATATAGCTCCCATATATAGCTTTCGCCCGATTTACACTCATATGACCACAGAGGCCAAGTTTTAACTCCGATTTAGTTGAAATTTTTCACAGGGAGTAGAATTAGCATTGTAGCTATGCGTGCCAAATTTGGTTGAAATCGGTTCAGACGTAGATATAGCTCCCATATATATGTTTGTCTGATTTTGACAAAAATGGTCAAAATACCAACATTTTCCTTGTAAAATCGCCACTGCTTAGTCGAAAAGTTGTAAAACTGACTCTAATTTTCCTCAGCTTCTAATACATATATATCGAGCGATAAATCATAAATAAACTTTTGCAAAGTTTCCTTAAAATTGCTGCAGATTTAAATATTTTCCCATATTATTTTACTAACATTGTGTTCCACCTTAGTGCATTAGCCGACTTAAATTTTGAGTCTATACATTTTGTAGAAGTCTATCAATTTCTGTCCAGATCGAGTGATATTTAAATATATGTATTTGGGACAAACCTTTATATATAGCCCCCAATACATTTGACGGATGTGATATGGTATCGAAAATTTAGATCTACAAAGTGGTGCAGGGTATAATATAGTCGGTCCCGCCCGACTTTAGACTTTCCTTACTTGTTTTTGTTTTTAATTTTATTTCTATAGAAAATTTTGTCAAAATTTTATTTCTATAGAATGTTTCGTTTATAACTTTAGGTCGAAGATCTTTGTTGTTAGGACCTCCTCTATTTATTTTTTTAATCATTCACAAACGTACTTTTACTCTGTTCGTAAAACTACTCTCGTAGTTTAACCCTCTAATGCCCAAGCCCGCCTTTAGGCGGGCTTCATTTATTAAGAAAGGTTTTAGTAAAACACAACTTAAGACAACAAAAATGGGCAAAATAAAAACAAAACTTATTTGAAACTATTCAAGAGGCTTTGCAGCATATGCTGAATTTTACGGTATACATTTTTCCTGCTTAGTTATCTTGCTTTTGTGTCGTTAACATTGAAAATTTAATCAGATGGCAAAAAAATTGGGGCATTAGAGGGTTAATCAACACATGGTTTTAAGGTGAAAGCAAAACAATAATAACTAATTATTGTGATTTTATAAATAAAAAAATGTGAAATTTTCTATAATTTCTGTTTTTTCAAAGGTTTTAACTCTTTAACATATCCCTCTCTCTGTCTCTCTCTCTCACTCTCTCGCTATATATATGGGAAATAATATAACCTTAACTTTTTTCCTCTTCTTGTGTTTTTTTCGATCTATTACGCTATTTCCATATATTCCCATTCCTTGGAATCATTAGTTTAATAAAGAACATTTGATTACTATTATTTGATAATATTTGTTTTTCCCATGAGGGATACCCTAATGGCTAACAAAAACAACAAGAAAATGAGAGTAAACACCCCTTCGGTTAAGCAGCAGGCATTCACTTTCACATTCACGAAGTTAAACATTTATGTTATCCATCTGATGGAGAGCATGGCAAAGAGAAAAGGCGTATCACTGGTATGACATGAACATTGGACATATGCACACATACATATATGCACAAATACTTAAGAGTGTGTAAAACACTCACATGTTTACTCGTTTAGATACAAACTTCCAAATAAAGTGGACCCTATGGCAAACAAGTTTTGTTTTTGTTATTATTTTTCTTTTTTCATATGAAATATTTTACTTATAGGGAAGTATGTGTGTGTGTGTGTGTTTGTAAGTTGGGGTGATAAATGTGTGTTCATGTGAGGACTCATTTATGTCTTAAAGATATTTTGGCAGAGAAGATTCAAATACACACACACACAAACCCCATTTTATATGGCATAAGAAACATGGAGAAGTAAAACATTTATTTCAACATCAACTCATACTCATTCCCTCATGCCTTTGAAGTTTTGTAAATATTTTTGAGTCTTCATATATGTCATTTTTTATATGTATGTATATATGTATTTATTTGTACTTGCTTGTTTATGTATGCATGTGAGTCTGTGTTGCTTCATGTTAAGAGTGTCAAAATCATCATGATAAGAAACATAAACAGAATTTGTTCGTCCAACAGCTGGTGTGATGCTGATACATGGTGTCAAATAAATACGTCTTCACATTTCTTCTCAATGCTCCCCTCTTTTGAAGTATTTTAATAAGTTTCTAGCATGAATTCTATAGCATATGCGTTAGTGAGGAGGAATTAATTTTAAGGTAAGTTTAAAATTTCCATGCGAAATGAAATTTTTCCCCTTATTACCATAAGACCAGTAGAAGTAGTGAAGGTTTTGAGAACCCTTCATCATGAATGGTATGTCTAAACGAATTTCTCAACAGACACGGGATTAATAATGTGGAATGTGTTGAAAATAATATTTCATTAATTTCAAATACTCCAAAAAAGGGGTGTTATTCCCTCTATTATACATACAAAAAAAAAAAAGGTTTTTGAATCCAAAGATTTTGAGCTTCCCTTAAGGATTTTTATCATCATCAATTTAGAAATCTAACTTAAAGAATTTTCATTACCTTTTTGCGATATATTAACAAATTCACGTACTAAAATATCAATTTAAAAATTCAAATTATAACAAATGTTTCAAAGTAAACAAGTATATACGGCCGTTAGTTCGGCCAGGCCGAATCTAATGTACCATCTACTATGGATTGAGTAGAAACTTCTAATAAAGACTGTCATCCACAATCGAATTACTTGGGTTGTGGAAATACTAGCCGATGACCTTGCCATCTTAAAACATCTTAACATCGCCATCTAAATTGTAAGCTAGTCCATTCATGGTATATATTAGACAAAAAAACAAGTATATACGGTCGTAAGTTCGGCCAGGTGGAATCTAATGTACCCTCTACCATGGATTGCGTAGAAACTTCTTCTAAAAACTGTCATCCACAATCGAATTACTTGGGTTGCTGTAACACTGGCCGATGGCAAGGTATTTTAAAACCTCCTAACAACGTCTTCTAAATTGTAAGTTAGTCCATTCGTGGTATATATTAAACTAAAACAAGTATATAAGGCCGTAAGTTCGGCCAGGCCGAAGCTTATGTACCCTCCACCATGGATTGCGTAGAAACTTCTTCTAAAAACTGTCATCCACAATCGAATTACTTGGGTTGCTGTAACACTGGCCGATGGCAAGGTATTTTAAAACCTCCTAACAACGTCTTCTAAATTGTAAGTTAGTCCATTCGTGGTATATATTAAACTAAAACAAGTATATAAGGCCGTAAGTTCGGCCAGGCCGAAGCTTATGTACCCTCCACCATGGATTGCGTGGAAACTTCTACTGAAGACTGTCATCCACAATCGAATTACTTGGAGACTGTCATCCACAATCGAATTACTTACACTTGCCGTTGGCAAGGTATCTTAAAACTTCCTAACACCGTCTTCTAAATTACAAGGTAGTCCATACGTAGTATATATTAAACTAAAAAAGGCCGATTAAATACGTATATAATTAAGTTTAAAGTTTCTATAGAAATAAAATGTTGACAAAATAAAATTTTGACAACATTTTCTAAGAAGTAAAATTTGGAAAAAATTTTCTATAGAAATAAAATTTGACAAAATTTTCTATAGAAATAAAATTTTGACAAAATTTTCTATAGAAATAAAATTTTCTATAGAAATAAAATTTTTACAAAATTTTCTATAGCGATAAAATTTTTACAAAATTTTCCATAGAGATAAAATTTTTACAAAATTTTCTATAGAAATAACATTTTGACAATGTTTTCCATAAAAATAAAATTTTGGTAGATTATTTTTGGCTCGAGTGGCAACCATGAATATGAACCGATATGGACCAATTTTTGTGTGATTGGGGATCGGCTATATAACTATAGACCACTATGGACCAATTTTGGCATGGATATTAGCGGCCTAGTACTAACACCACGTTGCAAATTTCAACCGGATCGGATGAATTTTGCTCCTCCAAGAGGCTCCGGAGATCAAATCTGGGGAACGGTATATATGGGGCCTATATGTAATTATGGACCGATATGGACCAAATCTTGCGTGTTTGTTAGAGACGACATTCTAACACCATGTTCCAAATTTCATCCGGATCGGATGAATTTTGCTCCTCCAAGAGGCTCCGGAGATCAAATCTGGGGAACGGTTTATATGGGGGCTATATATAATTATTGACCGATGTGGACCAATTTTTGCATGGTTGTTAGAGACCATATACTAACACCATGTACCAAATTTCAGCCGGATCGGATGAAATTTGCTTCTCTTAGAGGCCTCGCAAGCCAAATTTGGGGGTCCCTTTATATGGGGGCTATACGTAAAAGTGGACCGATATGGCCCATTTGCAATACCATCCGACCTAAATCAATAACAACTACTTGTGCCAAGTTTCAAGTCGATAGCTTGTTTCGTTCGGAAGTTAGCGTGATTTCAACAGTCGGACGGACGGACATGCTCAGATCGCCTCAGAATTTCACCACGACCCAGAATATATATACTTTATGGGGTCTTAGAGCAATATTTCGATGTGTTACAAACGGAATGACAAAGTTAATATACCCCCCATCCTATGGTGGAGGGTATAAAAAAATCCATTAAATACGTATATAATTCAGTATGACAAAATTTTCTATAGAAATAAAATTTTGACAAAATTTTCTATAGAAATAAAATTTTGACAAAATTTTCTATAGAAATAAAACTTTGACAAAATATTCAATAGAAATAAAATTTTGACAAAATTTTCTATAGAAATAAAATTTTGACAAAATTTTCTATAGAAATAAAATTTTGACAAAATTTTCTATAGAAATAAAATTTTGACAAAATTTTCTATAGAAACAAAATTTTGGTAGATTATTTTTGGGGATCGGCTATATATAACTATAGACCGATATGGACCAATTTTGGCATGGTTGTTCGCGGCCATATACTAGCGCAATGTACCAAATTTCAACCGGATCGGATGAATTTTGCTTCTCCAACAGCTCCGGAGGTCAATTCTGGGGATGGGTTTAAATGGGGGTTATATACAATTAAGACCGGTATGGACCAATTTTTGCATGGTTGTTAGATGCCATATATTAACACCACGCACCAAATTTCAACCGGATCGGATGAAATTTAGTACTCCAGGAGGCTCCGAAGGTCAAATCTGGGGGTCGGTTTATATGGGGACTTTGTATAATTATGGACCGATATTGACCAATTTTTACATGGTTATTAAAGACCATATACTAAAACCACATACCAAATTTCAACAGGATCGGATGAATTTCGCTCCTCCAAGAGGCTCCGGAGGTAAAATCTGGGGAGCGGTTTATATGGGGGCTATATATAATTATGGACCGATAGTGACCAATTTTTGCATGGATGTTAGAGGTCGTAAAGTAACATCACGTACCAAATTTCAACCTGATCGGAGGAATTTTGCTCCTCCAAGAGGCTCCGGAGTTCATATCTGGGGATCGGTTTTTTTGCCTTTTGCTTTGCAACGGGTGTCTCAAAAATGTTTTATTTGCTTTTAAAGAAAAATGCTTAGCGTTGTTTGTCTAATATTTCGTTTGTTAGGAAAGAAAACTCTTCTTTCCGTGTATCACGCTTGAATTCCATCACGAATAACTTTATTTCTTAATGAAATAGATCAAAATGCTTTTGTAAGATTGTCAAGAATAAAATGAAGTCACTAGAATAAATCTGTCAGCTGTCAGACAAGCAGTTTAGAAATGATAGCAACCTGATGGTGGTTGCAATACATATCAGCCTCTTTGGATATTTTTGGTTGTAATGACAATTTGAGTCGATCTAGTGATGTCCGTCCGTCTGTATGTTGAAATCACGCTAACTTCCAAACGACACAAGCTAACGCCAAACTAACTCGGCACAAGCACCTTTTGTAGATGGGATGGTATCAGCGTTACCACAATGAATTTTTATTTTGGACCAACATTTTCCCAAAATTTGACCAAAATTCGTACCAGCGGACCATTTTTCCAAATTAAATTAATATAATTTAAAAGTTAAAATTTTTGCAAAATTTTACTTCGATAGAAAATTTTATAAAATTTTTGTCCATATTTTATTTCTATAGACAATTTTGTCAACAATTTATTTCTGCAGACGATTTTGTCAAAATTTTATTCCTATAGAAAATTTTGTCCAAATTTTATTTCTATAGAAATTTTTGTCCAAATTTTATTTCTTTGGGAAATTTTGTCCAAATTTTATTTCTTTAGTAAATTTTGTCCAAATTTTATTTATATAGAAAATTTTGTCAAAATTTCATTTTTTAAGGAAATTTTCCGAAAATTGCAAATTTTATTTCTTTAGGAAATTTTGTCAAAATTTTATTTCTATAGAAATTTTCTTTTTTTTAGGAAATTTTCCCAAAATTTCATTTCTTTAGGAAATTATGTCAAAATTCCATTTCTATAGAAAATTTTGTCAAAATTTTATTTCTATTGAAAATTTTGCGAAAATTTTATTTTTATAAAACATTTTTACCAAATTTTTCCATAAACAAATTCTCTTTGTTCTAACAATTTCTAAAAATTGAAATCCCTAATAGATAATATTTATAAACGTTGACAAAACAGGAAGACATCTCTTAGTTAGACTACGAGCAGATATTCTTCCTGTTTTGTTAAATTTGCTTTATCGTTTTATGAGTTTCTCATATGAAATAATTTAACATCCTTTGGTTATATATAAACCAAACAATGTATTTGGCCCTCCTTATAATTCTTTCCATAGCCTTTTCTAAGATGGCAGCATAAGAATCTTTAATATTACATCTTTGGTCAAACACCAAGAAGAAGAAGAAGACGAAGAAGAACTTTTATAATCCCTAACAGACAAGACAAACACACAAGTGAAAGAGAACAACAACTATTGCATAGTAAACAATATTAACAACTTTACATATTCCTATGGTATTCACCGAAACACACACACACACACCTTCTTAAGAAGAGACCCAAATAAGGATATGCCCTTGTCTTTACATGTGCTCATATTGGCTATGTCCAAATATGGTCACACACACATGCATATATAACCTCATGTTTTGAAGATGATATGTAAATATAAATGTCCTTGTTTCTGTTTCTATTTGAAATGTTAATGATTAAATAATTGCAAAACCAAATAGATTGTATTTTAAACGAAATAATTAAGAACATTACAACGAACTAACGAACGTACGAACATTAACTCATCATAGAAAACACATTTAGCAGACCAAGTTTTAGTCTAAATGGTATCAAATTGTGAAATATTTATACATATACAATAGGGTGGGCAGTGGTTATGTTAGAGAATTTTGATAGTTTTAGATTTTGTTTGGACAACCATAGAAATGAAATACGATTGTAAGGTATATATTAGGTGTGTTCCTTTACTTTACTCGTAGTAAAAAGTAGTAAAAGAGAGAAATAAATGTACAGGAACGAAAATATAGTAAAAATTGTAAAAATGTCAAATAAAAAACAAAAGAAGCATTGTGATTTGAATAAATATTTTCAAAACATGTAGGTAAATTAAATACTTTTATATCGAATTTTTTTTTTGACAAATGGCAGATTTTTTGCAGGAAACTTTGAAATCCTTATTACGATAGAAAGAAGCTATGGTTTTTACTTTGTTATAAAAAGTACTCCTTTTGCAAAATTTTTAATCAAAGTAAAACTCTGGCTTCTGGGCTATAAAGTAGAGTAATAGCGCATATTATCAGTATCTTATAAAGTGGGGTTTTTCATTCCGTTTGTAACACATACAAATAACGAATTCTGACTATAGAAAGTATATATAGTCTTGATCAGGGAGAAATTATAAGACGATGTCTCTCTGTCTGGCTATCTGTTGTAATCAGGCTACTTCCTTCAATAATGAACCTATAGTGCTGAAATTTTACCAGACACGTTTTTCTTCTACATGCAGGTCAATTTTGAAGATGGGACTACTTCGGCCTAAGTTTCGATTTTGCTTCCATATGAACCGACCCCCGTATTGGGGTCTTCATGACATAGACATTAAAACTTTTATCCGATATGCATGAAATTCAAAACGTAGAGGTACTTTTGGTCCATTAAAGGGTGTGCCGAATTTGGTGTGACTCGGTCAATGTTTTGGTACTTTTTTCGAAACAAGTGGTATTGGTTCGGCATTGTTTTGAAATTCCAAATTGTGGAGTCCACACGTTAAATCTAAAGCACAAAGGTGCACAAAATTTTCCTCCAGAATACGTAGAATTTTATAAGGTATGTAGTCCTTCTAGACTCAAAATACAGACCCCACTTTGTTCAAATTTTGCAAAAAAATTAATTGTAAGGTCCTATCTCGCAAATATTAGATATATTCGCACACATACACAATCTTTTTATGATAGTTTATAAGTTCTATCCAGCAAAGCAAAAATCATGAAAATCGGTGCATAATTGCGCGTTTGCCAAGTAACACTAAATTTCATACATCCGAGGTGTCCAACTTCCAACGTCTATAGACCAGCCCGTGAATCCACTAGGGACCTACAAACCTCTAAATATAGAGAAAAACATTTCAGCTTTGACACAAAGAAAAAAATATGATGATATCTTAATCCATTAAAAAGTTACAGAATTATTTCCAAAAAAAAAAGCGATTTGGAACTACTTTAGTTTCGAAAATTTGAAAACAAATAATTATTTTTGTCATGACATATCTATAACCTTTACTCGAAAAAATTTGTCGAGTAACTTGTAGTAAAAAAATTTAAAAGAGACATGCATTTTGACATTGTTCTCTTAAAATTGTTTACTACTTTTACTATTTTTTGGGGTTGAGGAACGGTCTCTAGTAAAAACTAGTAAAAGTAGTAACTAGTAGTACGTAAAGGAACACAACTATTGTTATTGAGTCAATTTTTAGATATTAATATGGCAGGAATTATTTATCATGGTGGAATGGAAATGGTAAACAAGCATCTTAAACTTAGGTACAGGAAAGAATATACCCTTGAGAGAACTTTGTCATAGGAAAAAAAAAAAATAAAAATTTGACAACTTTTTCTAAGGAAATAAAATTTTGAGAAAAGTTTCTATAGAAATACAATTTTGACAAAATTTTCTACAGAAATAAAAATTTGGCAACATTTTTTATTGACAAAATTTTCTATAGAAATAAAAATTTTCTATAGAAATAAAATTTTGACAAAATTTTCTATTCACATACTAGCGTAACCCGGCCCTCTTCGCTGCTCCTTGTAGCAACATTTTAACATTTGTTAAAATGTTTGACACGGAAAACATGCCTTTTCCGAACATACACCGAAAAATGATGCACCCTCTACTTTGTGTGCCAATTTCATGTAAATTACTTTAAAAAGTCTGGCAGAGGCCTGTGCAAAAATCATAAAATTATTTACCGAGTTCTCATTTACGGACAAATCTTTACTTTCAATTATCAAAAATGCACTAACTACTAGAGGTGTGCACGTGAGTAATATTTTACTCACGCTCACGCACACTCACGACGGAAAAATCTTACTCACGCACACTCACGCACGAAAAATTTTCGAACCGCTCACGCACAAGAACACTCACGAATGAATGTATTTTAAAAAATCACGCTCACGCACACTCACGATAGAAAAATTCTACTCACGCACACTCACGCACGAAAAAAATTCGAGGCATTCACGCTCACGCACACTCACGAAAGAAAATTTTTGCTCACGCACGAAAAATATTCGAGCCGCTCACACTCACGCACACTCACGAATGGATTTATTTTAAAAAATCACGCTCACGCACACTCACGAAAGAAATTTTTTGCTCACGCACACTCACGCACGAAAAAATTTCAAGGCGCTCACGCACACTCACGAAGGAATTTATTTTCCAAAACTCACGCACGAAAATTGTTCTTGACGCTCACACTCGCGACAGAGAATTGTTACAAATGCACGAAAAATTTTGTGAAGAATTTACGCACATTCACGACTGTAGAAATGCTAATTTGACGATAAATAATATATATACCCAGCAAAAACTAGGCAATCACATCTCATTAGAATTGACATTACCAGGAGTAAAGCTGTCACTACAAGTTGCATTACATTGCGGTGAGTTATAATGACTTATTTGTAATGACAAAAATAAATACTTCTTGGTAATTTTCCAATTGTTATTCTCAAATGTTTAGGCAGTTGGCTTAATTGAAAGGTTGAATACTTCTTAGTACGAATGAACTAAAATATTTTTCTATGCTAACTTAATGGAAATTAATATACATATATACCGATCGACTCAGAATCACCTCCTGAGTTGATCTAGCCCTTGGTGTCCGTCCGTCCATGTATTTGTTGTTCGCAGGATTCCGGTCGCAATTATTAACCGATTTTGATTACATTTGGTATGTGGGTCTTAATTGGCACAAGGACGAACGCTATTGAATTTAGATATAGCTCCCATATATGTATATGTATCGCCCGATTTCGATAAATGGGGTCAGATTGCGCTCATTTACTAACCGATCGGCGTCAAATTTGTCACAATGTAATCCACTGACTCTATGTGCAAAATATCATCCAAATCGGTGCAGATTTGGACATAGCTGCCATATATATGTAGCGCCCAATTTTCAAAATTTGCCCCTTATAACCTTATTGTTGACCATTGTGGCCTCATTTATTAACCGATCTTACTCAAAGTTAGCACAAGGTAATCTCCTGTAATTTCAACAAAACCTGCAAAATATAATCCAAATCGCCCGTTTTTTGAAAAATGTACCCCTTGTAACTTTATTTCTAACCATAGTAGCCTTATCTAATACCCGATCTTACTCTAATTTAGCACAAGGCAACCCTCTGTGGTATCAACCAATATATGGATATAGCTCCCATATAAATGCATCGATCAATTTTCCCAAATTTGACCATAATACTCTTATTTATTAACATATGTTGCTTAAATTTCAAATAAACATTACATAAATCTATTACCTTATTTTCAGAAATTTGAATTTATTACCCACACTAATTGAGCGATTTCCAGTTTTTTTAATAAAGGACTCAATATTAGTAGCATACTAAATAACTCTGTAGGTTCAGAATCAACTATACTCCTATGTTAATATCAGACATTTCTGTTCAGATTATGATAAAACTCCCATGTACCCAGTAATGTTATTAAATCTGGAAATGTGGTTTTCCCCAAACCTATATCATTGATACCCTATAAACAATGTTCACTAATTCAGTAGGGGTGATTTGGGGTATGATGTAGTCGGCCCGGCCTGACTTTCTACTTTACTCGTTAATTCGAATTTTATTTAATCTACCAATTTTTTATGGTACACTTTTTCGACAATATTTCTCATTTTCGTTAGAAAAAAAAAAACAAAGCAATATTTTATAAAAGGTTTTATTGTTTAAGGAACGGCACTATACTCGGTTTTTGCACCGAAAACCAGCGCTTCAACATTACTTTTTTAATCAATTAATTTTAAATGAAAAAAAAAAAACTATTACACAATCCATACATTGGAAGGTTTAGTGTGACCAATGTCGTGAGCGTGATTAAAATCGTGGGCGTGACTGACATCGTGAGTGCGATTGACATCGTGATCGTGATTCAAATCGAGATCGTGATTCAACTCGTGAGCGTGATTCAAATCGTGAGCGTGATACAAGTCGTGAGCGTGATTCAAATCGTGAGCGTGATTAAAATCGTGAGCGTGATTTAAATCGTGAGCGTGATTAAAGTAGTTATCGTGATTCAAATCTTGAGCGTGATTTTGTTTTCGTGAGTGTAGTTATCAAACATTTTTACTCACGCACATTCACGAAGAATTTTTTTTCGTGACTCACGCTCACGCACGAAAATTTTCAGCTTGATCACGCTCACGCACGCTCACGAGATTGACTCCATCGTGACTCACGGCTCACGCGTGAGTCACGAAAATTTTCGTGAGTCACGAAAATTTTCGTGAGTCACGAAAATTTCGTGTCACGTGAACACCTCTACTAACTACCCAAGGGTCCCTATAAATTCCAAGTAAATCGACAAAGTTTATGTCACTATTCCCCATCCCCAACCATATATCGAAAAATCATGTATTTATATAATTTATTCACATCCTCTCACGTTCCCTGTAAATGTCAAATAGATCGGAGAAGGTAAAATTTTGCTCTATTGTTTTGAATGGACGTCACTTTCCCCGATAAAATATCGACAAACACAGAATTGAATAGCACACTTAACCTTCCCTGAAAATTCCAAGAAAATCTATAAACTTTCCTTCAAGTGTGCGACAAGGAGAAAGTTCCCTCCCCGTCCTAATACCCAAGCAACAGGTATACCACATTGATTTCATAACCTTCCGCCCACGGGGAGGTCAAGAAAACTTGAGAATTTTATGTTTTGTTTTCAGTTTTAGAGGAGGTCCCCTCTTCACGACCAAATATCGAAAAGTGATGTAGCGTATCTTGTGTAAACGTTCCAGAAAATGTCAAGCAAATTATAAGCCCAATTTTCAAAAAGCAAGGGGCGGCCCCTCTTTTCGTCCAAATATCACAAAATCAGGTATCCAATATTAATTTCATATCCTCTGCCCACGTCCTCTGTAAATTACAAGTAAACTAGAAAAGTTTAATTGTTTCTCTATCGAAAAATATGTACTTGAGGGGAAGCGGATGTCTGCGTATGCCCTTTTATTTTTCCCCGGATAATTTTGTTCGAAGTTTCAAAAAGTCGGGGAAGGGGGATGTCCCCTTCCATATTAATTTCATAACCTCACCGCATGTTCTCTGTAAATCTCAGGTAATTTGGAGAATTTTAGCTTTTGAACTGTCGGACCAAATTTTCAAGCGTCTTTGTTCAGATGCTTGAAAATTTCAAGCAAATCGGTCAACTGTGGTCCAATTTTCAAAAAGTCGGACAAAGAGGAGACCTCCCTCCACGACTAGTTGTCAAAAAATGAGGTACCCTATTTTCACCACATGTGCGCCCCATACGATCTCTGAAAATTTCAAGTAAATCGGTTCAGCCGTTTCCGAGCTTACCAGGAACATAAAAACAAATAAACAAACATACTTTGAATTATATATAGAAATAAATTTTCTATAGAAATAAAATCTTGAAAAAAATTTTCTATAGATATAAAAATTTGACAAATGTTATGTAGAAATAAAATTTTTCTATATAAATAAAAATTTGACAAAATTTTCTATAGCAATAAAATTTTGACAAACATTTTGACAAAAATTTTGTCAAAATTTTCTATAGAAGTAATATTTTGACAAAATTTTCTATAGAAATAAAATTTTGTCAAAATTTTCTAAAGAAATAAAAATTTTACGCAATTTTCTATGGAAATAAAATTTTGACAAAATTTTCTATAGAAATAAAATTTTGACAAAACTCTCTATAGAAATAAAATTTTTTATGGGAATAAAATTTTGACAAAATTTTCCAAAGAAATAAAATTTTTACCAAAATAGAAATAAAATTTTGACAAAATTTTCTATAGAAATAAAATCTTGACAAAATTTTCTATAGAAAAAAAAATTGACAAAATGTTATGTAGAAATAAAATTTTTCTATAGAAATAAAAATTTGGCAAAAAATTCTATAGAAATAAAATTTTGACAAAATTTTCTATAGAAATAAAATTTTGACAAAATTTTTTATAGAAATAAAATTTTGTCAAAATTTCCAATAGAAATAACATTTTGACAAAACTCTCTATAGAAATAAAATTTTTTATGGGAATAAAATTTTGACAAAATTTTCGATAGAAATAAAATTTTTACCAAAATAGAAATAAAATTTTGACAAAAATTTTCTATAGAAATAAAATCTTGACAAAATTTTTTATAGAAAAAAAAAAATTGACAAAATGTTATGTAGAAATAAAATTTTTCTATAGAAATAAAAATTTGACAAAATTTTCTAGAGAAATAAAATGTTGACAAAATTTTCTACGGAAATAAAATTTTGACAAAATTTTCTACGGAAATAAAATTTTGACAAAATTTTATGTAGAAATAAAATTTTGCGACATTTTCTATAGAAATAAATTTTTGACTAAATTATCTATAGAAATAAAAATTTAACAAAATTTTCTATAGAAAACACGTGACTAATGAACATTTTCCTTGTTTTAAAGAACATTTTGCGTTATAAAAAAAATCCTTGTCTCAATTTTAATTAAATTTCTGTTTATGACCATCTCTAATATTTTTCATCAACCAATTTTATGGTAAGGGGAAGGAATATAATTAGTTTAAATAAACAAAAATTATGCATCTGAAGGACATAATTTCTTCCGTAAAATTTTGGAAGGGTGTAATCAAATATTCTGAAGATGATATGAAAATTAAAATTTAAAGAGGAAATAAATTGCTGAAGCAGAAAGTAATTATTGTTGTCGAATACGCTTCAGATATTGTGAAATGACATTTAGGTTAATATAGGATGGAATATTGTTTGTAATGCATTTGAAATTTGATAAATATCAAATGATTTATAAAGGCGAGATTATTCACATGTGGTATAGGTTTTGGCCACAGGACAGGATAACGAAAACCATACAAAAAGAAAATTCCATTAAAATTGGGGCAATGAAAATTAATGTATAGTATGAAATATTATATTTTTTTTTTAAATTGAAAGTTCATTGCAATTGCGAAAAGTTTCAATTAAATTGGAAGTAGGTTTTTTATATATTAAAATCCAAAAAAATCTGAAAAAGTTGTTGGCTAATTATTTTGCATACTACAGTTATAGACTATACTTCCAAATTAGATTTTTAACTGCGAAAAGAAATATCCAAACTCCAGTTGTTGGTCTAAAATTTCGTTTGGGAGGACGGTATTTTTTTGTTTGTGACATTTTTTTTAATCTTACTCCTTTAATATCATCTGTGTTTAGCATTTAAAGAAATAAAATTTTGACAATATTTTCTTTACAAATAAAATTTTGTCAAAATTTTCTATAGATATAAAATTTTTGCAAAATTTTCTAATAAAAATAAAATTTTGATTACATTTTCTATAGAAATAAAATTTTGACAAAATTGTCCAAAGAAATAAAATTTTGACAAAATTTTCTACAGATATTTTGTCAAAATTTTATTTCTACAGAACATTTTATAAAAATCTTATTTCTATAGAAAATTTTGTCAAAATTTTATTTCTGTAGAATATTTTGTCAAAATTTTAGTTCTATAGAAAATTTTGTCAAAATTTTATTTTTACAGAAAATTTTGTCAAAATTGTATTTCTGTAGAATATTTTGTCAAAATTTTATTTCTATAGAAAATTTTGTCAAAATTTTATTTCCAAAAAAATTGTCAAATTTTTGTCAAATTCTTATTTGTGTAGAAAATGTTGTCAACATTTTATTTCTATAGTAAATTTTGTCAAAATTTTATTTCTGTATAAAATTGTATCTTTATAGAAAATTTTGTAAAATTTTTATTTTTATAGAAAATTTTATCAAAATTTTATTTCTATAGAAAATTCTGTCAAAATTTTATTTCTATAGAAAATTTTGTCAAAATTTTATTTTTACAGAAAATTTTGTCAAAATTGTATTTCTGTAGAATATTTTGTCAAAATTTTATTTCTATAGAAAATTTTGTCAAAATTTTATTTCCAAAAAAATTGTCAAATTTTTGTCAAATTCTTATTTGTGTAGAAAATGTTGTCAACATTTTATTTCTATAGTAAATTTTGCCAAAATTTTATTTCTGTATAAAATTGTATATTTATAGAAAATTTTGTAAAATTTTTATTTTTATAGAAAATTTTATCAAAATTTTATTTCTATAGAAAATTCTGTCAAAATTTTATTTCTATAGAAAATTTTGTCAAAATTTTATTTCCAAAAAAAAATTGTCAAAATTTTATTTCTATAGAAAATTTTGTAAAATTTTTTCAATATGAACATTTTTTATGATCAGCGTCTGAGAGTGAAAAGAAGGTCATCACCCATCACATCACAGAAATAAATTTTTGACAATATTTTCTACAGAAATAAAATTGTGACAAAATTTTCTACAGATAGAAAATTTTGACAAAATTTTTTAAAGAAATAAAATTTTGACAAAATTTTCTATAGAAATAAAAATTTGACAAATTTTTTTATGAAAAAAAAATGTTGGCAAAATTTTCTATAGAAATAAAATTTTGACAAAATTTTCTATAGAAATAAAATTTTGATAAAATTTTCTATAGAAATAAAATGTTGACCAAATTTTCTATAAAGATACAATTTTCTACAGAAATAAAATTTTGACAAAATTTACTATAGAAATAAAATATTGACAACATTTTCTATACAAATAAGAATTTGAAAAATTTCTACATTAAATTAATATCATCTGTTTTCGCTTTTAAAGAAGTGAAATAAGCATTTATCATAAACATCCTGAAAATATGCCCCACAATTTTATTTTAAGGAATTATGTAGCAAGTAAAAGGAGTAAGTAATAAAATTATATCAATTAAAATTGAGCGAGTGTTGAGCTTTTACCGTATTTTGCTTTTGCTTGTTTCCGGTCATACACCAAAATTTAATATAATCAGATTTATATATCGTAAAGTTTACCTCAAATTGCCTCTGGATTATTGCATGTCCTTAAAGCTTTTGTTGTTTGTTGGGGAGAATTTTATTCATTTGGGTGTTGTTGTTTTTTTTTTGTATACAGATTTTGATTGTTTGCAATAAACAATACGGATATAAGGCATAAACAATGCACATTTGAGTGGGGAACGGGGTTGGTTGAGTGAATGCCTAAATCTTTGCTAAAATTTTATTAAGGTTTCAAGCCTAAAAGTATACACTGAATTTTATGCTGGGCACGATTTTCAATAAAATATGTAAACTTGTTTGTTGTTAATTAAATTTTTTTTTTGTAGGTGCTCGTTTGGCAAAACACAGGAAACCACAGACCGGATGTTATTGTTACTCCTGTCAGAGGGGGGTGTGGGGATATTAAGCTGTTACTCGAATTGCTTGTATACGAGTTAGAGGGATGAATGTGATCTTAGTCAATGTTTACATTACATGTTACTGCCAAAGTTTCTTTGTTGATGTTGATGTGCCCCGAAAAATTGAAAGGGCACATTGAAATATGCCATAACTTAAGGCAATTTTAGGCCGCACATCATTCATTTTCCATTCAGGCCTGTGGAATATTTACCATTGGTCCAATCACCAGATAAAAAAGAGTAGCAAAGGAAAAACACCAACAATCTAACGTAGACATACACAGCCATACACACCACAAGACAATGAGAGGAAATAATTTATGAAATGAAAACACCTCCTTAGGCTCCTTATGCCTTGCTACCATGGTTGCCATAGTTGATAGAATTCTACAAAAAATGGAAGATATTTTACTGTTTGGTAGATTGGTAGATTTTGCAAAATTTTCCTTTCTAACTAAGAGGTAATTCATAAATAGAAATAAAATTTTAGACAAATTTTCCATAGATATAAAATGTTGACAAAATTTTCTATAGAAATAAAATTTTGACAAAATTTTCTATAGAAATAAAATTTTGACAAAATTTTCTATAGAAATAAAATTTTTACAAGATTTTCTATAGAAATAAAATTTTGACAAAATTTTCTATAGAAAGGAAATTTTGACAAAATTTTCTATAGAAATAAAATTTTGACAAAATTTTCTATAGAAATAAAATCTTGACAAAATATTCTATAGAAATAACATTTGGACAAAATTTTATATAGAAATAAAATTTTGATAAAATTTTCTATAGAAATAAAATTTTGATAAAATTTTCTATAGAAATAAAATTTTGACAAAATTTCTTATAGAAAAAAAATTGTTTCATTATCAGGCTAACATGAAATATGAAAAAATTTCCATTAGAGAAAAATTTTTGAAAAAATTTCCATTAGAAAAAAAATTGACAAAATTTTCTATGAAAAGAAAATTTAGACAAAAATTTCTATAGAAATAAAATTTTGACAACATTTTCTAAAGAAATAAAATTTTGACACATATTTCTATAGAAATGAAATTTTAGAAACATTTCCATTAGAAAAAAAATTTGAAAAAATTTCCATTAGAAAAAAATTTTGATAAAATTTTCTATAGAACTAAAATTTTGTCAAAATTTTCTATAGAAATAAAATTACGACAAAATTTTCTATAGGAAAAAAAATTGAAAAAAATTTGTGCAGAAATAAAATTGTGACAAAATTTTCTATAAAAATAAAATTTTAACAACATTTTTAATAGAAATAAAATTTTGACAAAATTTTCTAAAGAAATAAAATTTTGACAGAATTTTCTATAGAAATAAAATCTTGACAAAATATTTTATAGAAATAACATTTGGACAAAATTTTATATAGAAAAAAAATTTTGATAAAATTTTCTATAGAAATAACATTTTGGCGAATTTTTCTATAGAAATAAAATTGTGACAAAATTGTCAATAGAATTTTTTTTACAGAATTGTCTATAGAAATAAATTTTTGACAAAATTTTGTATAGAAATAAAATTTTGACAAAATTTTATATAGAAATAACGTTTTGACAAAATATTCTATAGAAATAAAAATTTGACAAAATATTCTATAGAGATATAATTTTGACAAATTTTTCTATAGAAATAAAATGTTGTCAAAGTTTTCTATAAAAATTTTGTAAAATAAGATTTTTTGGCTGGTGGGTTTTTAGTCAAATTTTATTATTTTTGGCTCGATTGGCAATCGTGGCCCAGTTCTAAAAAGGCATACGATATTCCAAGGCAGTATGTTTGGGGCAAACACAAACAAAACAAAAAAGTGATACACTTACCCAGAAGCGTATAAGCCAGTAACAGGGCACAAATACCCAAATTGGTTAACACAGCCGACCAAAAGGTCTGCACATTGCGACGACTATGACTTTTGTGTCCTTTTTTGTGCGTATAGTTGTTGCCGGATGATTTCATTGATATCGATGAGGATTTGGTCGAGTTACGTCCTCCTCGATTATTTTGCCCCGATGACGACGACGATGAGCCACCACCAAAGCAGGAGCAGCATTTCGGTGAGGCGGGTCGTTGATGTAAATTACTTCTACTGCTGGTCTTACTGGAATTGGCAGTGGTGCTGTGAAGATTTAAAGGCACTGTACTGCTGCTGGGTGTATTGATGTTATTGCAATTGCTGGGAACCGCAATGGCAGAGGCCGAGACGCATGCTATGCCGCCGCCACCGCCGACGCCAGATGATGACATTGGGCCTACTGATGATGCTACATTGATATTGGCGGGTGTTTGTAATTTGGCTGAACTTTTCAGGGTACCACATGTGGAGGCGTCCATCAGAGAACCGGTTGGGGGTATTGATGTTGGACCCAAGGATAAATTACTTGGTGGCGGTGGTATTGACATACACTGTGTGTTGGCCGATACAAGGTTCGAGGAGGAGGAGGAGGAGCTGTGTATCGAGGGCATATTGGGAGCAGGTGGAGATGTCAAAGTTGTCATTGATGTGGGTGGTGGTGGTGGTCCTGGTCCTATACCTTGAGGTTGTGATGGCATAATGACCGTACTTGATGTTGATGTTGGATATTTCAAAATGCCCGGTGGCATGGCTGTATTGAGTGTCTGTCCTGTGTTGGAAGGCCCCAGGCCACCCTCAATGTCCTCCAAGGTTGGCATGGGCAGCAAAGGTGTCTTAAATGTCGTTGTCGATGAGTTGGGTGTTGATATGTTTGTGGGGCCACCCGAAGACACCGATGATGTTGGTGGTGGTGGCATCATTCCTATTGTCACATATGATGAGGGTACATTTACATACTCCCCACTGGAGTTGAGGGACGACGACATAACTGTTGTGCATAGCGATGTCGAAGAGGATGATCCCTGCTGTTGGTGCTGTTGTTGGTTAGGTGGTGCCGTTAGGCCCATGGAGTATTGTTGATGCTGAGTACTATCCATATTTACATTGGCATTATTTTTGCTTGCTTGCTATGGTCATTGGAATAGTTACCATAACCAAAAATGCTATGTTATCGAAGTTTATCTTGGCCAAGTTTGTTGGCCTTTCAGTTTGTTTGAGTTTTTTGTTTTGTTTTCTTTTGTCTTCCTGAACGTTGCTTTGTCGTTTATGGAAAGTGATTAAAATTTTCTTTCCATTTCTCCATTAGTATCCATTGACTGGTGATGTTGGCAGTCTTTTTTTTTTGTTATTTCGTTTTTTCTTTGTCCATTTTGGGCTTTTCATGCATCGGGAAATTCTATAATGAAAGAAACGACAAAAATATAAAGCAATTAGTTTTATTGGTCAATAATTGGATGAAGGTACTGTTTTTCACACTGCTGACATTGGATTGGCATAGAGGATTTGAAAGCATTTACCCAAATCGATAGTCATTTTCAGGTTTTTTTTGGCAATTAAATGCTTTGGTTAATTTTAATATAAAGAAAACTGAGATTTCGAAAAAACATTAAAAAAATGGGAATTATAAAATTCATAATAAAGAGAAAATAATTGGATAACTAAACGAGAAAAATAAAAAAACATATTAATTAAAAGCTTGAATGATGGCTTTATATAAAAAAAATGTAATCCTAAAAGTATGCAATAGATGTTTATTAATTTTTGATTAATTTGTGTAAAGAAATCAGATATTTCAGAAATTATTAAAATTAAAAATTCAACTGTCAAAGCGTTAACAAAACGGAAATAATTGGATAACTAAAAGAGAGAAATAAAAAAAAAAATATTAATTGAAGGCCTAAATGATGGCTTTAAATTAAAAAAAGTAAACTTAATCCTTAAAGTATGCAATAAATTTTTATTTATTTTTGATTAATTTTTTAAAGAAACCGGAGTTAAAAACAAAATTTTAAATAAAAAATCCAATTTTAAAAGATATAATAAAAAGGAAATATTTGATCAATCAAAGGACAGAAATAAAGTAAAACATTAATTAAAAGCCTAAAAGATAACTATATATATTTTTTTTATATGTATTAATGACAAAAGTATGCTATAACTTTTTAGTTATTTTTCAAATGATAATAAAAAAGGCCAATTATAAAATCTATAATCAAGAGGAAATAATTCGAAAAGCGAACGGGAGAAAGTACGTAAAATATTAATTGAAAGCCTGAAAGATAGTTTCATAATTAATCGGAAAAGTATGCTATAAAAGTTATAGTTATTATATATTTTTGATTAGTTCTTGTAAAAAAAACTGAAATTTCCAAATAATGTTAAAAAACAACAATTATGAAATCTATTATAAAGAGGAAATAATTAAATAACCAAACGATAGAAGTAAAACGAAAACACTAATTGAAAGCCCTAAAGATGCCTTTATAATTTGAAATTATTAATCGAAAAAGTATGCTATAGATATTTATTTATTTTTAATTAATTTTTTGTAAAGAAAATGGAAGATTAAACAAGTAAGGAAAGTCTAAAGTCGGGCGGGGCCGACTATATTATACCCTGCACCATTTTGTAGATCTAAATTTTCGATACCATATCACATCCGTCAAATGTGTCGGGGCTATATATAAAGGTTTGTCCCAAATACATACATTTAAATATCACTCGATCTGGACAAAATTTGATAGACTTCTACAAAATCTATAGACTCAAAATTTAAGTCGGCTAATGCACTAGGGTGGAACACAATGTTAGTAAAAAATATGGGAAACATTTAAATCTGGAGCAATTTTAAGAAAACTTCGCAAAAGTTTATTTATGATTTATCGCTCGATATATATGCATTAGAAGTTTAGGAAAATTAGAGTCATTTTTACAACTTTTCGACTACGCAGTGGCGATTTTACAAGGAAAATGTTGGTATTTTGACCATTTTTGTCGAAATCAGAAAAACATATATTTATATGGGAGCTATACCTAAATCTGAACCGATTTCAACCAAATTTGGCACGCATAGCTACAATGCTAATTCTACTCCCTGTGCAAAATTTCAACTAAATCGGAGCAAAAAATTGGCCTCTGTGGTCATTTGGGTGTAAATCGGGCGAAAGCTATATATGGGAGCTATATCTAAATCTGAACCGATTTGGCTGATATTTTGCAAGTTTTTCAAGACTCATAAAAATTCGAGACTCAAAAAAAAATATTCGGATGTACGGAATTTGAGGAAGATCGGTTGATATACACGCCAATTATGACCAGATCGGTGAAAAATATATATGGCAGCTATATCTAAATCTGAACCGATTTTTTCCAAAATTAATAAGGATCGTCTTTGAGCCGAAACAGGACCCTATACCAAATTTTAGGACAATCGGACTAAACCTGCGAGCTGTACTTTGCACACAAAAATACATCAACAGACAGACAGACGGACAGACAGACAGACAGACAGACAGACGGACATCGCTAAATCGACTCAGAATTTAATTCTAAGACGATCGGTATACTAAACGATGGGTCTCAGACTTTTCCTTCTTGGCGTTACATACAAATGCACAAACTTATTATACCCTGTACCACAGTAGTGGTGAAGGGTATAAAAATATGTTTAATAAAATATCCAAATATTAAAATTTTAATAAAAAGGAAATAATTGGATAACCAACAGAGAGAAAAAAGTAAAATATTAATTGAAAGCCTGAAAGATGGCTTTAAATTTGAAAATAATTAATCCAAAAACTATGCAATAACTTTTTATTTATTTTTCATTAATTCTTTAAGAAGCCCGAGTTTTGCAAAAAAACAAAAAATAAATAAAAAACTAAATTTTAAAAGATTTAATAAAGAGGAGATGAAGTGAAGTATTAATTGGACGCCTGAAAGATGACTTTATATTTTAAACTAAAATCTGAAAAGCATACACAAATTTTTATTTATGCTTGATTAATTTTTGTAAAGAAAACTAAATAAAAAATTCAAATATCGATGCTATAATAAAGAGGAAATAATTCGCTAAGCAAAAGAGAAAAATAAAACAAGAAAACCAATTGAAATTTTAATTAAAATTTTATATTTACAGTTCGTTTCTGAAGTGTGAATGTTCTTATGGGAATGTAATTAGATACCAAGTATATACGGCCGTAAGCTCGGCCAGTCCGAACTTCCACCATGGATTGCGTAGAAACAAAAGACTGTCATCCACAATCGAATTACTTGGGTTGTGGTATCTTAAAACTTCTTAACAACCTTTTCTAAATTGTGAGTTAGCCATACGTGGTAGAGAGCCTGAATTGAAATATGGTGGTCGCTTATATGGGGGCTATATACAATTATGAAATTGATATGGACCAATTTTTGTGTGATTGGGGATCGATTTATCTGAGTGCTATATATAACTATAGACCGAGATGGACCTAGTTAGGCATGGTTGTTAACGACCATATATGTTACTAGCACAATGTACCAAATTTCAACTGACTCGGATGAAATTTGCTCCTCCAAGTGGCTCAAAAACCAAATATCGGTATCGGTTTTATGGGGTCTATATATGATTATGGACTGATATGGACCACTTTTGGCATGGCTATTAAATATCATATACTACCACCACGTACCAAATTTCAACCAGATCGGATGAATTTTGCTTCTCCAAAAGGCACCGGAAGTCCAATCTGCTGATCGGTTTATATGGGGGCTATATATAATTATGGACTGATATGAACCTATTCCTGCATGGTTGTTGGATACCATATACTGACATCACGTACCAAATTTTAACCGAATCGGATGAATTTTGCTCTTCCAAGGGGCTCCGGAGGTCAAATCTGGGGATCGGTTTATATGGGGGCTATATATAATTATGGACCGATTTCAACCAATTTTTTCATGGGTGTTTGAGGCCATATATTAACACCACGTACCAAATTTCAACCGAATCGGATGAAATTTGCTTCTCTTAGAGGCTCCGCAAGCCAAATCGGGGGATCGGTTTATATGGGGGCTATATATAATTATAAACCGATGGGGACCAATTTTTGCATAGTTTTTAGATACCATATACTTACACCATGTACCAAATTTCAGCCGGATCGGATGAAATTTGCTTCTCTTAGAGGCTCCGCAAGCCAAATCGGGGGATCGGTTTATATGGGGGCTATATATAATTATGGACCGATGTGGACCAATTTTTCCATGGATGTTAGAGACCATATACTAACACCATGTACGAAATTTCAGCTGGATCGGATGAAATTTGATCTCTTAGAGTCCCCGCAAGCCAAATTTTGGGGTCTGTTTATATCTCTTTTAGTTATCCAATTATTTCCCCTTTATTATCGTTCTGACAGTTGAATATTTCTGAAATATCTGATTTCTTTACAAAAATTAATCAAAAATTAATAAACAGCTATTGCATACTTTTAGGATTACAATTTTTTTAATATAAAGTCATCTTTCAGGCTTTTAATTACACTTGTAGTTTAGTCAATGCATGGTTTTAAGCTGAAATCAAAAACAACAACAATTTTTATTTCTATAGAAAATTTTGTGAAAATTTTATTGCTATAGAATATTTGGTCAAAATTTATTTTGTTATAGAAACTTTTGTCAAATTTTATTTCAATAGAAATTTTTTTCAAAATTTTATTTTATAGAATCTTTTGTCAAAATTTTATATGTGGGGAAAAATTTGTCAAAATTTTATTTGTAAGGTCAATTTTGTCAAAAATTTATTTCTATAGAAAATTGTATTATAGAAAATTTTGTCGAAATTTTAGTCATTTAGAAAATTTTGTCGAAATTTTATTTCTACAGAAAATGTTGCCAAAAATTTATTTCTATAGAAAATTTTGCCAAAAAGTTATTCCCATATAGAATTTTGTCAAATTTTTACTGCTATAGAAAATTCTGTCAACATTTTATTTTAATAGAAAATATTGTCAAAATTTTTATTTCTATAGAAAATGTTGTCAAAATTTTAATTCCATAGAATATTTTGACAAAATTTTGTCGAAATTTTATGTCTATGGAAAATTTTGTCCAAATTTTATTATTATCGGAAATTTTGTCAACATTTTATTTCTATAGAAAATTTTGTCAAAATTTTATTTGTATAGAAAATTTTGTCAAAATTTTATTTGTATAGAAAATTTTTCAAAATTATATTTTTATAGATAATGCTGCCAGAAATTTATTCCTATAGAAAATTTTGTCAAAATTTTATTTATATAGAAAATTTTGTCAAAATTTTATTTATATAGAAAATTTTGTCAAAATTTTATTTTCATTGTCAATATTTTATTCCTAGAGAAAATTTTATTGAAATTTTATTCCTGCGTTTTGTTTTGTTATTGTTGGTTTTGTTCTTTAAGCGTTGTTGTTGTTTTTTATTGCAGCTTAGAACCATACATTGACTAAACTACAAGTGTAGCTTAATCAACAGAGGAAAATAATGTTTGTCAAATTTATTTGGACAAAGCCCTATAGACTGGAGGGTGGTTGGATGGACACACGTTTCGGAGTTACCACATTCCTCATCACCATCCTCTACTTGCAGCAAATATTATTCCTATAAAAAATTTGTGAAATACCTCTTAACTAGAGAGGAATATTTTGCAAAATTTTTGTTATTTCTATAGAAAATTTTGTGAAAATTTTATTGCTATAGAATATTTGGTCAAAATTTTTTTTTTTATAGAAAATTTTGTCAAAATTTATTTTTATACCCTAAACCACATAGTGGTCAGGGTATAATAAGTTTGATCGGCCAAAAATGTGCCTGCCAGAAATATTGATTTTAGACCCCATAAAATATATACCGATCGACTCAGAATCACCTCCTGAGTCGATCTAGCGCTTGGTGTCCGTCCGTCCGTCTGTCCATGTATTTGTTGTTCACAGGATTCCGGTCGCAATTATTAACCGATTTTGATAAAATTTGGTACAGGGAGGTTTTTGGGCACAAGGACGAACGCTATTGAATTTTGAAGAAATCGGATCAAATTTAGATATAGCTCCCATATATATGTATCGCCCGATTTCGACAAATAGGGTCACGTTGCGCGTTTTTTCAAACGGATCGTCACCAAATTTGGCAAAAGGTAATCTTTTCCATCGCCCTTCAAGTCTGCAAAATTTCATTCAAATCGGTTCAGATTTAGGTATAGCTCTCATATATATGTATCGCCCGATTTTCCCAAATTTGGCCACAAAACCTTTATTTATCAACCGATCTTACTCAAAGTTGGCTAAATATAATATTCTATAGCACTTACTATATGTGCAAAAAATCATCGAAATCGGTTCAGATTTATATATAGCTCCCATATATATGTACCGCCCGATTTTTCTAAATTTGGCCATAAAACCCTTATTTATCAACCGATCTTACCCAAATTTGACTAAATGTATTCTTCTATAGCACTAACTATATGTGCAAAAAATCATCGAAATCGGTTCAGATTTATATATAGCTCCCATATATATGTATAGCCCGATTTTCCCAAATTTGGTCATAGAACCTTTATTCATTAACCGATCTTACTAAAAGTTGGCTAGGTCGAGTACTCTATAGTACTAACTATATGTGCAAAATTTCATCGAAATCGGTTCAGATGTAGATATAGCTCCCATATATGTATCACCCGATTTTGAAAAATTCGCCCCTAACAACCTTATGTTTGACCATACAGGCCACATTTCTTAACTGATCTTACTCAAATCTTGCACAAGGTAACCTTTTGTGGTATTAATCAAGCCCGCAAAATATTATGCAAATTGGTTCAGATTTAGATATAGCTTCCATATATATGCATCGCTCGATTTTCCCAAATTTGACCATAGTACTCTTATTTATTAACCAATGTTACTCAAATTTCAAATTTTGATGTACTAGCCGATCGTACTTATACGTACTTGTAGCTCTTACATAAGAATATTGCCCGATTTTTTCAAATTTGTATTTATTACCCACACTAATTTAACGATTTTCTCTTTTTTAATAATGGGCTCAATATTTGTGGCATACTAACGTCGTAGGTGCAATATCAACACAGCCAGTGTTGCTAGAAGTTGGGGAAATTCCCTATATGTAGGGGTTTTCTAATATTTAGCGACTTGTAGGGACGTAGGGCCACAATGTAGGACATTTTCACTCAACACAATTTGTAATCATTTTTACATTTTGGGGGCTCTAGAGGAGGAAATTAGAAGCCGGCAAGGCTTGATCGTTAACAATGTGTGGTAAACTTTATTCCTGTAGAAAACTTTGTCAACATTTTATTTCTATAGAACATTTTGTCAAAATTGTATTTCTATACAATTTTTTTTCAAAATATTATTTCTATAAAAAATTTTCTCAAAATTTTATTTCTGTGGAATTTTGTCTCAAAATTTTATTTCTATAGAATTTATTGTCAAAATTTTATTTCTATAGAAAAATTTCTCACAAAAATTTGTTTATAGAAACTTTTTTCAAAATTTTATTTTTATAGAGATATAACAAAAAAGATTACTAATTTGGGTAGAATTCTACCAACTGTGGCAACCGTTGTCGTAATACAAATTTATATTCTAAGTTATATACGTTGCATATTCATGTTTTAAGATAATAAAGTACTTAGAACCATTTTTGTTTTGTAAAATTTTTTAAATTTAACGAAAAATATAGTAGGGAAAATTGTTTGGGAATGTATGGGAAAGTAGGGAACTTTTTTTGTCCTTGTAGGGTAAACCGAACATTTTCCCTGACAACATTGACTATGAGCTATAGTCAGATTGACACAAAGCACCCATAGACATGTACCCCTTAATTTTCTTAAATATGCAACTGCAGACCTATATGTTACCCCACAAATGCTTATGATTACTAATTCTGTAATGGTGGTTTAGGGTATGATATAGTCGGCCCCGCCCGACTTTCTACTTTACTTACTTGTTTATAGAAAATTTTGTCAAAATTTTATGTCTATAGAATCTTTTGTCAAAATTTTATTTCTATAAAATCTTTTGTCAAAATTTTATATGAAAGGAAAATTTTATTTGTAAGGATAATTTTGTCAAAAATTTATTTCTATAGGACTAAAATTTTGTCGTAATTTTAGTCTTATAGTAAACTCAAAAAGTATGCCATAATTGTTTATACCCACGAAAAATCAAAAGAATTGAAGTAAAATATTAGTTGAAAGTCAGAAAGATGGCTTTTATTTAATCTTTCATGCTACATTGATTACAACCTAAGCTTCGATAAAATGTAATATTACGAAAATATGTATATGAGTTAAGACAATTTCCTGTTTTAAGTTCAAAATATTAAGCCCAAAAATATACTATACTTCTGTGGTATAATATAATTAATTTTATATCGCTAATTTTGGCCTACATAGTATAGAGGATTTTGAAAGCATTTGCCTTAATCTTAAGGGGCTTTTGCAATTAAAAGTTTATATTAATTTTTTATAAAAAGGCTGCTTAAATATGTATATGAGGTAAGACAATTTCCTGTTTTAAGTTCAAAATATTAAGCCCAAAAATATACTATACTTCTGTGGTATAATATAATTAATTTTATAGGAATATATTTGGATGAAGATATTTTTCACATCGCTAATTTTGGCCTACATAGTATAGAGGATTTTGAAAGCATTTGCCCCTTAGGCTTTTGCAATTAAAAATTTATATTTTTTTTATAAAAAGCTGGTATTACAATAATGTATAACATAAAAAAACCCATACACAGTTATAAAAGCTTTGATAAATAGTAATAATTGGATAAAAAGGAAAGAGAAGCCAATAATTTAAGGCTTTAAATCGGTCAGTTTATTAAATATTTAAATATTAATAATCCCAAAAGTATGCAATAATTGTTTACACCCACCACCATACGATGGTGAGGAGGGTATAACAAGTTTGTCATTTCGTTTGTAACATATCGAAATATCGATTTCCAACTATATAAAGTATATGTGTTCTTGATTTTTTTCTATAGCCGAGTCCGTACGGCTTTGTACATTGCAGTTAAACAACTTAGAGATGCTTTGAAACACTCAGAAATGTCAGCAGTATTAATGAGAGGGGATAATCCATCGACGAAAAACTTTTTGGTATTTGGTCGAAGCTGAGAAACTCACGACCCTTGTTTTTCAGACGGGAATGCTAACCAGTGCACCACAGTGGCTCCCAATACAGACTACAGTTTGACTAAAGTATAACGACCATTGTCTAAGGATCCATATTAACCAAAAGCTACTCAAGACAATTATCTATAAACCTTCCCCCAATACAAGAGCACACATTTGAGAAATTTCTTCTTCTTCTTCTTCTTCATATTTATATTATTTTGTGTAATAGTTATATTATTTTGTTGTAATATAGAATAAATAAGATCTTCATCAAAAGGTATAAAATTACCAATTAGTCTAATGAGAGAATGAAATAAATTTGATTAGCAGATATATCCATATTTAATTAGCAGTTATAACAAAAATTATTCTTTATATAATTGAGGACAATAAAACTTTTATATTATTAACTAGAATGCAATTAGCAGAAAACTTCTCTTTTAATATCGTACAATAAAAGTTTCTTTCATATAATCAAATGTTTAAAAAGAACAATTACGTATGAATTGGAGGAGAGGCCAATTATATTCAATTAATTATTGCATACTTTTCGGCTGCTAGAGTATTTATATGTTAAGTTTTATATATTCATTATTAATGCCTTTTCTATTCGCTTTGACTATAGGCAAATAATGAAGTCTTGTAATAACATATATAAAATGGCTCCATAAAGTTTGATAATTTACCTATGTGGGTTGTTAGTTGAATTTTGTTTTTGGTTAATTATTTGCGAAATACCATAACAGACATTATTGAATGGAAAACACTAAAACCCAATTAACTTTATTTTAGTTAATGAAAACTATTATATTTTAGATTAAATTTTTGCAATATGACAAAGTTACCTTCATATTAATAATTTTTTAGTTGCTTTAGTTAAATGAAAATAAAAATGATTTATACACAAATGAACCATACAATTGTGCTAAATTCAAAACTCGTACCAAATGGTAAATATTATCAAAAAATAAGGCTACTTTGTATAGCACTTAGGAAACTTTTACAAAGTTTAACTCAAATTTTTATACCCACCACCACGGAATGGTGATGGCGGTCATCCCGTTTGTAACAATTCGGAATATCAATTTTCGACTATATAAATTTTGCATTTCACAATTTTTTTAATAGGAATAAAATTTCGACAAAATTTTCCCTAGGAATAAAATATTGACAAAATTTTCTATAGGAATAAACTTCTGGCAGCATTATCTATAAAAATATAATTTTGACAAATTTTTCTATAGAAATAAAATTTTGATTAACAGTTATCTTTAGCTGCCAAAAGTGTAGCGTTATCTATAGAAATAAAAATTTTGACAAAATTGAAGTAAAATTTTGACAAAATTTTCTATATAAATAAAATTTTCTATAGGAATAAACTTCTGGCAGCATTATCTATAAAAATATAATTTTGACAAATTTTTCTATAGAAATAAAATTTTGATTAAAAGTTATCTTTAGCTGCCAAAAATGTAGCGGTATCTATAGAAATAAAAAATTTGACAAAATTTTCTATAGAATTAAAATTTTGACAAAATTTTCTATACAAATACAATTTTGACAAAATTTTCTATACAAATAAAATTTTGACAAAATTTTCTATAGAAATAAAATGTTGACAAAATTTTCTATAGAAATAAAATGTTGACAAAAATTTCTATAAAAATAAAATTTGGACAAAATTTTCCATAGACATAAAATTTCGAAAAAATTTTGACAACATTTTCTATGGAAATAAAAATTTTGACAAAATTTTCTATTAAAATAAAATGTTGACAGAATTTTCTATAGAAGTAAAAATTTGACACAATTCTATATAGGAATAACTTTTGGCAACATTTTCTGCAACATTTTCTGTAGAAATAAAATTTCGACAAAATTTTCTATAGGACTAAAAATTTCGACAAAATTTTCTATAATAAAATTTTCTATAGAAATAAATTTTTGACAAAATTATCCTTCAAATAAAATTTTAACATTTTTTTTTTACATAGAAAATTTGACAAAAGATTCTATAGAAATCAAATTTTGACAAAATTTTCTATAACAAAATAAATTTTGACAAAATATTCTATAGCTATATAATTTTCACAAAATTTTCTATAGAAATAAAATTGTGACAAAATTTTCTAAAGTAATAAAAATTTTTGTTGTTTTTGATTTCAGCTTAAAACCATACATTGACTAAACTACAAATGTAGCTTAACTAACAGAGGAAAAGAATGTTTGTCAAATTTATTTGGGCAAAGCCCTATAGACTGCAATATGGCTGGATGGACGCACGTTTCAGCGCTTTGCCCAAATAAATTTGAGAAACATTCTTTTCCTCTGTTGGTTAAGCTACACTTGCAGTTTAGTCAATGCATGGTTTTAAGCTGAAATCAAAAAACAACAACAATGATTAAAAAAAAAACCAACAGTAACAAAACAAAACGAATGAAAAAAAAGAGGAAGCACGCTCAAAATAAACCCAGCCAATTGCACTCAAATCGATGATTTGACGGTGGCAAAGGAAAAGAGATATGTGTGTACGAATTTATTTCGGCATAAGCCGGCTATCATGTAAAACCTTTTTTCGGAAGGTGCAAGTGTGGTTTACTTTTGGGTTTAGTGAACTGCCTGAATTTATTCAGATAATTGGTTGATAGTTTTGCTGCAAGTAGAGGATGCTGATGAGGAATGTGGTAATTCCGAAACGTGCGTCCATCCAACCATCTTGCAGTCTATAGGGCTTTGCCCAAATAAATTTGACAAACATTCTTTTCCTCTGTTGGTTAAGCTACACTTGTAGTTTAGTCAATGTATGGTTTTAAGCTGAAATAAAAAAACAACAACAATGATTAAAGAACAAAAACCAACAATAACAAAACAAAACGAAAGAAATAAAAATTTTGACAAAATTTTCTCAATGTATAAAACTTTTACAAAAATTTCTCTAGGAACAAAATTTTGACAAAATCTTCTCTAGAATTAAAATTTCAACAAAATTTTCTCAATGTATAAAACTTTTACAAAAATTTCTCTAGGAACAAAATTTTGACAAAATCTTCTCTAGAATTAAAATTTCAACAAAATTTTCTCTAGGAATAAATTTTTGGACAAAATTTTCTATAAAAAAAAATTTGGACACAATTTTCTATAGAAACAAAATTTTGAAAATTTTTTTTTATAAAAATAAAATTTTTACAAAATTTTCTATAGAAATAAAGTTTTGACAAAATTTTCTATAGAAGTAAAATTTTGATAAAATTTTCTTTTTGGATAAAAGTTTAACAAAAATGTTACTAGTAATAGAATTTTGACAAAATTTTCTATAGAAATAAAATTTTGACAAAATTTTCTATGGAAATAAAATTTTAACAAAATTTTCTATAGGAATAAAATTTGATAAAATTTCCTATAGAATAAAATTGTTAAAAAAAAAAAATTTTACAAAATTTTCTGTAGCAATAAAATTTTGACAAAATTTTCTTTAAAAATAAAATTTTTTACAATATTTTCTATAGCAATAAAATTTTGACAAAATTTTCTTTAAAAATAAATTTTTTTACAAAATTTTCTAAAGCAATAAAATATTTTACAAAATTTTATTTAGCAATAAAATTTTTTACAAAATTTTCTATAGCAATAAAATTTTGTCAACATTTTCTATAGAAATAAAATTTTGACAAAATTTTCTTAAAAAAAAAAGTTACAAAATTTTCTATAGCAATAAAATTTTGACAAAATTTTCTTTAAAAAAAAAATATTTTACAAAAATTTCTATAGCAATAACATTTTGAAAAAATTTTCTATAAAAATAAAATTTTGCAAAATATTCTATAGAAACAAAATTTTGACAAAATTTTGTATAGAAATAAAATTTAGACAAAATTTTCTATAGAAATAAAATATTGACAAAATTTTGTATAGAAATAAAATTTTGACAAAATTTTCTATAGAAACAAAATTTTCTATAGAAATAAATTTTTGATAAAATTTTCTATAGAAATAAAATTTTGACAAAATTTTCTTTAAAAATAAATTTTTTTACAAAATTTTCTAAAGCAATAAAATATTTTACAAAATTTTATTTAGCAATAAAATTTTTTACAAAATTTTCTATAGCAATAAAATTTTGTCAACATTTTCTATAGAAATAAAATTTTGACAAAATTTTCTTAAAAAAAAAATACAAAATTTTCTATAGCAATAAAATTTTGGCAAAATTTTCTTTAACAAAAATATTTTACAAAAATTTCTATAGCAATAAAATTTTGAAAAAATTTTCTATAAAAATAAAATTTTGCAAAATATTCAATAGAAATAAAATTTAGACAAAATTTTCTATAGAAATAAAATATTGACAAAATTTTGTATAGAAATAAAATTTTGACAAAATTTTCTATAGAAACAAAATTTTCTATAGAAATAAATTTTTGATAAAATTTTCTATAGAAATAAAATTTTGATAAAATTTTCTATAGAAATAAAATTTCGACAAAATTTTGGCAAAATTTTCTATAGAAATAAAATTTTGACAATATTTTCTATTGAAGTAAATATTTTGACAAAGTTTCCAATTGAAGTAAAAATTTTAACAAAGTTTTCTATAGAAATAATATTTTGACAAAATTTTCTATATAAATAAAATTTTGACAAAATTTTCTATAGAAATAAAATTTTGCAAAATTTTCTATAGAAACAAAATTTTGACAAAATTTTTTATAGAAATAAAATTTTGACAAAATTTTCTATAGAAATAAAATATTGACAAAATTTTCTATAGAAATAAAATTTTGACAAAATTTTCTATAGAAATAAAATTTTGACAAAATTTTCTATAGAAATAAAATTTTGATGAAATTTTCTGTAGAAATTAAATTTCGACAAAATTTTGGCAAAATTTTCTATAGAAATAAAATTTTGACAACGTTTTATATTGAAGTAAAAGTTTTGACAAAGTTTCCAATTGAAGTAAAAATTTTAAGAATGTTTTCTATAGAAATAATATTTTGACAAAATTTTCTATATAAATAAGATTTTGATAAAATTTTCTATATAAATAAAATTTTGACAAAATTTTCTATATAAATAAAATTTTGACAAAATTTTCTATATAAATAAAATTTTGACTAAATTTTCTATAGAAATTAAATTTCGACAAAATTTCCTACAATAAAATTTTCTATAGAAATAAAATTTTGACAATAATTTCTATAGAAATACAATTTTAACAAAATTTTGCCTTACACATAAAATTTTGACAAAATTTTGACAAAATTTTGACAAAAGGTTCTATAGAAATAAAATTTTGAAAAAAATTTTCTATAGAAATACAATTTTGACAAAATTTTCTATAGAAATAAAATTTTGACAAAATTTTCTATAGAAATAAAACTCTGACAAAATTTTCTATAGGCAATTTTTCATCATTTCACCACACGTCTTTGGAACTCTCTTCCAAATTACATAGAAATGCTAAGCAATGCTAATGCATTTAAAAATGAGCTCTACAAATTATATTCGTAGTTCAATGGTTGTAATGTTATAAAGACACAAAAAGGTTTCTGTTTTCTAAAAAAGCGTACAACTATAAAACATACATATTGACTTATATTATATAAACTTTAACTGTTTTATTGATTATTGTTTATTTGTTGCACAATCATGTATTTTTAGTACATTCATTTATAAGATTTTATGTCTTGTTGTAATAAAATGACTCAAATAAATAAATAAAAATAAAATAAAATTTTAACAAAATTGTCTATAGAAATAAAATTTTGATAAAATTTTCTATAGAAATACATTTTGGACAAAATTTTCCATAGAAATAAAATTTTGATAAATTTTTCTATAGAAATAAAATGTTGACAAAATTTTCTATAGTTATAAAATTTTGACAACATTTTCTATAGAAATAAAATGTTGACCAACTTTTCATTAGAAATAAAATTTTGATCAAATATTCTATAGAAATAAATTTTTGATAAAATTTTCTATAGAAATAAAACTGTGACAAAGCATTTGTAGTTTTACTTAGTTCGAAGTAGTCCTGAAGACACATTTTTCTAAAAATGTGTCCTCAGGAACTCTGAATGGAACTAAGTGCATTTTAACAAATTTAAGTATGTCCAATTTTTTGCTTCAAGCATGCCGTGAAAGTTAAGGCACAATGAGGCACTATGTAATCAGCCTCCATTTGCCTAGTAACGAATACTTTTCGATCCGATTATGTGACTTCATCTAGAATGGAGCAATGATTCTCATGTCTCTTTATATCAGAAAAGTGGTAGTTATATCTGAAGCTGGAATGAATAATTTCCATTGTGGAAAACTTTCTTCAGGGGTTCTTAACAAAGACTCTGTTACAGTCTCGATTTTTCTAAGAATTTCCTCCATATATATAATCCATTTGTTTTTTCGAAGCTCTTAGGTTCGTATCACCTAGTTTCGTATCATGTTGCAGTTCCATATTTCTTAAATCAATTTACAGAGGAATTCAAATCTTGTTCATTTGTAAGAATCTCAGTTTATTTTCCTTTTAAAGATCCTAAAAGTAGGTTTCATTTTAATTATATACAAGCGTATTGTTAGAGCTTAAGTCTTAACGCTTGCATTGTTTTCATTTGAATTCAATCATGGATTGAATTCTCAAAATCAAATAGACATTGCAATGGAATTGGTTTGTAAGCATAATCAAAAAACCCCCACAATGTTTGTTGCTCTACTACTCCCTCTGGCTCGCATTTTATCTTTTTGCACATTATCCTAAAAGTATGCAATCAAAGCTTAACATGTTTTCTTTTCAAATGGTAAATTATGTAACATTCGTAATACACTTTCTGTTATTCATGTTGGCAATTGGCGAATACCAAAACAAGCCCGTTTTTTCCGTTTGTATCAGTTATGGTCCTTGCATTCTTGATAGCCATGGGTGCTTAAAATACAACGAACTGGATTAGGGTTTTCGAAAAAGAGCAGGCGGCAGAGGGGGGAGGGGAGAGTGAAGTGAGTTCCCATGTTTGTGGCATAGAATTTTCTCTACTCCCATTTGGCTTTGAAATGAACTGTGTGGGTGTTGTTATGCAAAACAGGTATGGAAAAGGATAAACATAAAATGTTCCAACTCTACAGTAGGCACTTCTCACTAGGCTGCTACATCTGCAGGATGACTTTTCATTATGTAGCAAATATACACACAGACACATACTTTCGGTTTCTATGTGTTCTCCCGAACATACTTTGGGGCGAGGCGAACAATGTGTGGAAATGTTTTTGAGTGTATGTCAGACCTGAAGGCAAAAGTGAAAGTTGTGTTATACAAATGCCAGGTGTACAGGAACTGTTGAAAATGCCACACAACATAGACTTGGGTATCCTATGCTAGCTTCCAATATCCTTTCTTCCGTCGGTTGGCTTGTGCACACCGGAAGCATTAGAGAGAAAGCCTAAAAGCATGTAATTAAAAATAAAACATACACCAGAAACAATTGAGCAACAACATTTTGACGAAGGCAACATCAACTCAGCAATGTCGACAAAAAGATCAACTCGAAACGTAGCCTTTACTATGTTCCTGTGTTATAAGGATTTAGAAAGCAAACAAAATTGGGTAGTAAGGTTAAGGATTCTTGCAAAATGCTTAAAGTCTATTTTTCCAGTGAATTTGGGTATGATTGCAAATAGGGTCTTAAAAAAAAACAAAAACAGAAGAGCCTTAGATTAACATGAAAAGATGCAGTTTAATTGCTTTTTAGAAGTGAAAAGATCCATTATTTCATGTATAGTTTTTGTGTGCATTGGATTTGAAAATTTTAAGCCTAATGGTAGGCATAATGTTAGTGTAAAAGATTAACGAAAAGTATAGCATATATTCAAGGGGCTTTTGTTGCTGAAGGCTTCCCTAATGTAAATGGGTTTGGGAGTGAGATGTCTTTTTATGAAATCAGAGAAAATCAATATGCGATTGTTTTATCAGAAACATAGAAAGAAGATAGAGAGAAGTGTTTGTTCAAGGATGTGACGCCTGGAGGAGAAAATATAACCTATGCTAAATACTTTGCAGACGACCTATAAGTTTAGCATAGACATGTGGAGAACCTGTCGAGAAATATTAAAATTGAAGAGGTTTCTATGTACTTCACTTCTATATGTTGCAGAGTGAAGGAAATTCCACCGGGTCATGATCTATTCACCCTGGTGAGACTGTAAGTTACAAAATACCCCATTGGAAAATTGGATCATCTTTTGAATACTCGTCTACCCACTATACAGTTGTAACCATTGTATGAAAGGAACCAGTGGTGTGTGGACAGCAGGCAGTTTAGCATAGGTGCCAGAGAACACATACATATATGCACCACTAGACAACATTGTTGCTACGAAGGACAGCTTGGCAACTGTGGTCAACCCCAATAAAATGGTTTTGGTTCACGCATAAGGAGTATCAATTTTCAACTAGTTCATCGGA
The DNA here is from genome assembly GCF_050003625.1 of Haematobia irritans. Lineage (NCBI taxonomy): Eukaryota > Metazoa > Arthropoda > Insecta > Diptera > Muscidae > Haematobia > Haematobia irritans. The sequence continues at coordinate 16,581,077 of NC_134399.1, read as the reverse complement.
TGAGTCGTATTCATTGCTGGAACGATAAGCAGACCCGAAAAAAAGAGAAAGATGGAAACCTGAGACTTTTTGTTTGCAGTAAAGGAATTTGTTCCTGGGGGCTGGAACACTAATACTGTACCACCGCTGAGTTCTTCGTGACTGTAGTTACACCACCGAGTTCTTCGAAACTACCTCAGATTTTTAGTTCTTCGGGTCTACGGTTTCCACAGTGAGTTCCTTGAATCCACAGTTTTCTCACTGAGCTCTTCAGATATACTGTTCCCCATTGAAGTCTTTGTGTATGTAGTTCCACCACAGACTTCTTAAAATCTACTACAGATATTCAGGGCTTCGGATCTACAATTTACCTATTAGGTTATTTTAGGTGGCAGCCCGATGTATCAGGCTCACATAGACTATTCAGTCCATTGTGATACCACATTGGTGAACTTCTCTCTTATCACTGAGTGCTGCCCGATTCCATGTTAAGCTAAATGACAAGGGACCTCCTTTTTATAGCCGAGTCCAAACGGCGTTCCACATTGCAGTGAAACCACGTAGGGAAGCTTTGAAACCCTCAGAAATGTGACCAGCATTACTGAGGTTGGATAATCCACCGCTGAAAAACTTTTTGGTGTTCGGTCGAAGCAGGAATCGAACCCACGACCTTGTGTATGCAAGGCGGGCATGCTAACCATTGCACCGCGGTGGCTCCCTCAATTTACCCATTGAGTTCTTCGGATTTACAGTCCACCACTGTGCTTTTCACATATACAGTTCCACCATTGATTTTTTCAGCTCTATAGTTCCACAGATGCAGGAATTTGTTCCTGGACGTGTAATACATAGAAGCGCAAAGACCTTCGTATCTTCCTTTCCACATTTAGTTCCTTTGATATATAGTCCCCCCACAGAGTTAATCGGATTTGCACTTCCACCAGTGAGTTAGTTACAAAACCCTACTGGTTTCTTCGTCCCTTTGTTCCACCACAGAAATTTTCAGATATACTACAAATCCTCAGTTCTCCGGATCTACAGTTTTCCCAGAGAGTTCAACGGCTCTACAGTCCACCATTGAGCCCTTTACATATAAGGTCCCACCATTTGTTCTTCGGATCCACAATTTTTCCACTGATCTCTAGTGTCTGTAGTTCCACCACTAAGTTATTCGGAACTAGAGTAGTATCCTGTTGTTGTATTATTGTTAGTATATTAATGTTAGAAATAAGAGAATTGTTTTAAGTAGTATTTAAAATGTTGATTTAAGTAACTGTATAAGGCCTTTGTAAGGCTTAGTTACATATGAAAATAAAATAAATTAAATTAAATTAAAGTTCCCCCAGTGAGTTCTTTGTATCTACACTTCCAGCCGAGAGGTCTTCAGATCAATAGATCTCCAATGAGTTCTTATAATCTTCTAGTTTCACTTTTAAGGTCTTCAGATCTACAGTTTCTCCAGATAGTTCTACGGATTTACAGACCAGTACTGAGCCTGAAGATATAAGGTTCCACCGCTAAGTTCTTCGTATCCATAATTTTCCCACTGATCTCTTCGTGTCTGTAGTTCCATCACTGAGTTTTTCGGATCTACAGTTCCCCCAATGCCATGTTTGGATCTACAGTTCCAGCCGTGAGGTCTTCGGATCAGTAGTTCCCCACTGAGTTCCTCGTGTTTGTAGTTAATCTCAGAATTTTTTGGATCTACAGGTCTCCAAATGAGTGCTTTGGATCTATAGCTCCACCCGTAAGTTTGGAACTACCGTTCCCACATAGATTTTGCGACTAATCACACTACTTTCGATCTAGGAAGCTGAAGCTAGTTCATTTGTACGAGACAGAAATATTTCGTCGACAAATTTTGTTTGTTTGTACTGATAACAAAAAGCCAAATATAGAGGAGGACGTCTTTGAATATGGTCCCAATTTGAAGAAGTTCACCAATGTGGTATGACAATGGACTGAATAATCAAAGTGAGCCTGATACATTGGGCTGCCACCTAACCTAACCTTGAAGAATCCAAAGATTCTTGGAGTTACGTTCGTTTGCCTGTTCCTCTGTATCAAGCAGGTTAATAGGGCATTGTTTGATGGTCTACACAGACTCCATCATTGATATGTAATGGAGAAACTGCCTAAACAGCTGTTCTGGAAATTGGTTGTCACTCAGAGACACCTAAGAAGCTTTTCCACGGGGTTCTTCGTATCTTTGTTCCAACACAGAGTTCTTCAGATCTACTATAGATCTCCAGTTCTTCGGATCTACAGTTCCTCAGCGAGTTCTTGGGATCCACAGCCCACCACTGGTTTGTACTGGTAACAACTAACAAACAATAATGGAAGACGTCCCCTCTGGAAGAATCCAAAGATTCTTACAGTGATGTTCGAGTGCCTGTTCCTATTTAGCAAGCAAATCAATAGGATTTTCTTTGTTATGCTATGATGTTTCCATCTGGACTTCAGCCTTTAGTGACGTGCAATGGAGAAACGGTCTAGAACACAGCGCTGCATCTTGCTTATCACTCAAGGACACCATAGACGCCTCCAGTCAGTGAGAGCCCATTGTACCTTCTTGATTCACCATCACATTTTGATGCATGGAAGCAATCGTAGCTATACCACAATTAGGAAGGGATCCTATCACGAACCTCTCCCATCATTTTCGAAAACAACTGAACTCCAGTAATCATCCGATCGGCGACAGTGATAAGGGTATACAAACGAAACTGATACTGGATCACAGAGAATAGCTTCAGAAGGGAATTCTGGCCAATCACTACCGGGTAGCGCTTGTTGGAAAACCACCCCCAATAAATGAAGGCAAGAGAAGATTGCTTAGAGAGATGAGATCGGTATAATACCAGCAAAGGTCTGGTACCTCTAGGTACTGGAACATCATCCTTCACTCATAAACCTGGTAATGTGACATCCAATGACCTACCAATTCTACAGAGAAGACAAGCGAATCTGTACGAGGACATATCATCCAGGTGGAATATTTTTGCATACCCTACCAATCTAACAGACCGGACAATTGAATCTTTATGAAGATTTACAGTTCTTTATCGTTAGCCGCTGATCCCCTCAACGTCATTTACATTTCTTAATAATTTGTATCTTTCTTCTCTCATTATACCCGTACACACATACGAAATAAAAACCAATTGCTGCCAACCGAAAAACTAACCAACACATGGTCACCTACGTATGAGAGAATACACAAATTCCCGGTTAAGAACAAATCAACTAAGTCAACAGTTCCCTATTATTAACGACCAGAAGTATTCATTAACCGCCCATTATCTTCTCAGCCTGAATTTTTCTCCAATTACATCATCTGGACACCAACCTACATACGATAAATGTAGATTGGAGAGTTCATCAACTACCGACTAAATTTTTTCGACCAACTACAAATCGATGAATACAACAGATTCCGGAGACGGTGGACGCCCGAAAGAGGTGGTTACCGACGAAAACATCAAAACAATCCACAAAATGTTTTTGAATGACCGTAAAGTGAAGTTGATCGAGATAGCAGAGGCCTTAAAGGAACGTGTTGGTCATATCAGCTCTGTGCAAAATGGGTGCCGCGCGAGCTCACATTTGACCAAAAACAACAACGTATTGATGATTCTGAGCGGTGTTTGCAGCTGTTAACTCGTAATACACCCAAGTTTTTCCGTCGATATGTGACAATGGATGAAACATGGCTCCATCACTACACTCCTGAGTCCAATCGACAATCGGCTGAGTGGACAGCGACCTGTGAACCGTCTCCGAAGCGTGGAAAGACTCAAAAGTCCGCTGGCAAAGTAATGGCCTCTGTTTTTTGGGATGCGCATGGAATAATTTTTATCGATTAGCTTGAGAAGCGTGACTATTATATGGCGTTATTGGAGCGTTTGAAGGTCAAAATCGCGGCATAACGGCCCCATATGAAGAAGAAAAAAGTGTTGTTCCACCAAGACAACGCACCGTGCCACAAGTCATTGAGAACGATGGCAAAAATTCATGAATTGGGCTTCGAATTGCTTCCCCAGCCACCGTATTTTCCAGATCTGGCCCTTAGCGACTTTTTCTTCTTCTCAGACCTCAAAAGGATGCTCGCAGGGAAAAAATTTGGCTGCAATGAAGAGGTGAGCGCCGAAACTGAGGCCTATTTTGAGGCAAAACCGAAGGAGTACTACCAAAATGGTATCAAAAAATTGGAAGGTCGTTATAATCGTTGTATCGCTCTTGAAGGGAACTATGTTGAACAATAAAAACGAATTTTGACAAAAAAATGTGTTTTTCTTTGTCAGACAACCTGTTAAATGCAAAGGAACATCATCTACCAATGAAGTAAATGCCAACATTTTTAATAGATTCCGGACTTGTACGAACCGAATTTATCACAAACTGTCGATTATCTCAGGTAACCAGCCCGCACACACCTGAGAACCGAAGTCTTTTCAAAATTCTGATCACCTATAGTTCAGGAAAGACACAATCACCGATTATCTTTGAACTGAATTGCTCTCCGATCATCTGAACACCAATCTACATACGACAACTGTAAAATGGAGAACTAATCAACTCCAAATAACTTACGTCTGCTCGAATGCACGAATTCTCCATCAACTACAAATCGACGAATATAACAGATTCCGGTTATGTACCTATACTAAGTTCTCAACAACTACCGATCACCTGGAAATCAACGAAAATCAGATTAAATGCAAGGGAACACCACCGCCCAAGGTAGTAAATATCAATAAATTCAACAGATTCCGATCTTCTATGCACCGAATTTATCGATTATCTCAGGTGGTCAATCCGCTCACACTTGAGAACCGAAGAGCTGTCAAACTTCTGATCTGCTACATTTCAGGAAACCAATAAAAAATCGATTCGCTGCTGGAGCTCATTCTCTTATCATCGTTTCCCGATGAAGTATATATAAAAGATTCAACAGACTCCGAATAGAATTTGTAACCAACTTTCGATCATCTGACAACCAAACAACCAGCACACACTTGAGACCGGAAGATCTTACAAAATTCTGATTACCTATGGCTCAGGTAAAAAACAAGTTCCCAATCAACCACAAATCGACGAATACTACAGATTCCGATTATCTACCCACCTAAGTTCTTATCGGCTATCGATGATCTGAAAGCCCCTCTGACTAAATTCAGGAAGTAAATATCGAATTCAACGGATTCTGATAAACTATAAATTGCTGAATTTTTCAGTTGGCGAGTATCTCGTCCACCATATTCTGACAATTTTTTTATACCCTCCACCATAGGATGGGGGTATATTAACTTTGTCATTCCGTTTATAACACATCGAAATATTGCTCTAATACCCCGTAAAGTACATATATATATTCTGGGTCGTGGTGAAATTCTGAGTCGATCTGAGCATGTCCGTCCGTCTGTTGAAATCACGCTAACTTTCGAACGAAACAAGCTATCGACTTGAAACTTGGCACAAGTAGCTGTTATTGATGTAGGTCGGATGGTATTGCAAATGGGCCATATCGGTCCACTTTTACGTATAGCCCCCATATAAACGGACCCCCAAAATTGGCTTGCAGACCCTCTAAGAGAAGCAAATTTCATCCGATCAGGCTGAAATTTGGTACATGGTGTTAGTACATGGTCTCTAACAACCACGCAAAAATTGGTCCACATCGGTCCAGAACTATATATAGCCCCCATATAAACCGATCCCCCGATTTGGCTTTCGGAGCTTCTAAGAGAAGCTAATTTCATCCGATCCGGCTGAAATTTGGTACATTGTGTTAGTATATGGTCTTTAACAACCATGTAAAAATTGGTCCACATCGGTCCATAATTATATATAGCCCCCATATTAACCGATCCCCAGATTTGGCTTGCGGAGCCTCTAAGAGAAGAAAATTTCATCCTATCCGGCTGAAATTTGGTACATGGTGTTAGTATATGGTCTCTAAAAACTATGCAAAAATTGGTCTACATCGGTCCATAATTAAATATAGCCCCCATATAAACCGATCCCCCGATTTGGCTTGAGGAGCCTCTAAGAGAAGCAAATTTCACCCGATCCGGCTGAAATTTGGTACATGGTTTTAGTATATGGTCTCTAAAAACTATGCTAAAATTGGTCCACATCGGTCAATAATTATATATAGCCCCCATATAAACCGATCCCCCGATTTGGCTTGCGAAGTCTCCAAGAGAAGCAAATTTCATCCAATCCGGTTGTAATTTGGAACATGGTGTTAGTATATGATCTTTAACAACCGTGCCAGAATTGGTCCATATCGGTCCATAATTATATATAGCCCCCATATAAAACGTTCTCCAGATTTGACCTCCGGAGCCTCTTGGAGGAGCAAAATTCATCCGATCCGGTTCAAATTAGGAACGTGGTGTTAGTATATGGTCGCTAACAACCATACCAAAATTGGTCCAATCACACAAAAATTGGTCCATATCGGTTCATAATCATGGTTGCCACTAGAGCCAAAAATAATCTACCAAATTTTATTTCTATAGAAAATTTTGTCAAAATTTTATTTCTATAGAAAATTTTTAAGAATTATTTTTCATAGTTTCGGCTATAGGTCGATTAAAAACATAGATATGATGTTTTTCTTTTATTTTTATTTCCAATATTTCGGTTGACTTCGTCAAAACCGTTTTCAAGGATTTGTTCTGGTATACACAGCTTCACACTCTGTTTTACACTGATTTGTCAAAATTTTATTTCTACAAAAATTTTGTTAAAATTTTATTCGGTTCATAATAAAATTTTCATCATAGTCAAAATTTTATTTCTATAGAAAATTTTGTCAAAATTTTATTTCTATAGAAAATTTTGTTCAAATTTTATTCGGTTCATAATCATGGTTGCCACTCGAGCCAAAAATAATCTACCAAAATTTTATTTCTATAGAAAATTTTGTCAAAAGTTTATTTCTATAGAAAATTTTGTTAAAATTTTATTTCTGCAGAAATTTTTGTCAAAATTTTCTTTCTATAGAAAATTTTGTCAAAATTTTTATTTCTATAGAAAATTTTGTGAAAATTTTATTTCTATAGAAAACTTTGTTAAAATGTTATTTCTGTAGAAAATTTTGTCAAAATTTTATGTCTACTTTGTCAAACTGAATTATATACGTATTGGATCGATCTTTTTTGATTTAATATATACCACGTATGGACTTACATACAACTTAGAAGATGGTGTTAGGAGGTTTTAAGATACCTTGCCATCGGCAAGCGTTACCGCAACTTAAGTAATTCGATTGTGGATGACAGTCTTTCGTAGAAGTTTCTACGCAATCCATGGTGGAGGGTACATAAGATTCGGCCCGGCCGAACTTAGTGCTGTATATACTTGTTATTTTGTGTTCCTGGTAAAGCAGGTCGAACATAATATGCCTCAAGATTATTAATCTACACTATTTTTTATAATCATAAACTAAATGGCAAAAAATTATAAAGCCTACTTTTTGCCCGCTATTTAAAATAACTTTAAGGCCTACATTCTGGCTATTATTTAAATTTTATACACAAATCTCATTTACAAATTAGTCCTACTATTTATTGTGTTAGCTAATTGTAATACAAACTTGGCATACTTAGCTATAATACCTTATTTGATTCGCTTCAGCATTTTCATGACAACATACCGTTCGAATGACATTTGTACATGTTTTCTAAAGCATACTTTTAGTCTGTGACAAAAAAAAATGCAGAACAACATGAGAAGAAAAACTTTCTAAATAAAATTTATTTAATTAAGGACAACAAGTTTTGTTGTTTTTTGCATACCGCTTGCTAATTGTAGCTTCTCAGTGAAATTGTTCGGTGTATAAACATCTGTTGAAGTTTTCGAGGACTTCTATGGGTAAGACTATGCTATAGATTGTCACGAGGTCTTTTATTGTTAAGTCCAAACATTTGGTTAATAAAAATAAAAAACATGCCAAAAATAATTGACTTTAGGACTTTATAAATTTTAATTAAAAGCCTGAGCGTATTGGGTTCTTTTTTTGACATTTTTAAAATCAAAGTTTTACTAAAGCATACTTTTAGGCGAATGCTTCTGAATATACCCTGAAGTTTTGAATTTGTTATAGAGATTTTGCAGTTTGGTTTTTTGTGTTTTTGCACAAACAATTTAATTAAAATGAAATATTCCATGGTAATGTTCTACTAAAACTTTGTGATAGATGCTTTTAATGAATCAAAGCAGATCTAGTTATGCTTCGTTTGCATTAGTTATACATCAAACAAATATGCCTTTTTTGGATTTAAATTAAATACCATAAAGTTTAGATAAAGTAAAAAAAATCAATGTAATGGAAATTTGGCCTGAATGAGAGGGTTTTTTTTGTTTTTGTCTATGATGTAGAAGGATAACGGAAGAGGTTTTTACTTGGATTTGGCTAAATGCACCTGATGCTTGTGGTTATTATGTTGCCTAGAGACATCTGTTGCTATACGAAGAATTTGTTTTTGTTGAATTTGCTTCCTAATTTCATTTCTACTAAAGCATAAGCAAACCCTCTGGGGTTATGTAAAATTATTGTGGATTGTTCGGAAATGTTCAAACATGCCTATGTTACTTTGGGGACAATGCGTTTAGTGGTTTTCCTTATGGATATATTTTACTTTCATCACTTTAAGGTAAGATAAGATAGGAAGATGTACAGTACAGAAAGATGTACAGTGGCATGGCGAATTTTTTTTGGAATTTTTTTTTTGTGTTTGGGAAAATGTATGAAATGACAAAAACTGAGTTTTTATTCTCATTGAGATTCTTCTAATGAATTTTGTATATTATGGAGATATAACACATCATGTATAGCGTATGATTACTTTTCGAGACTAATGAGATATGGTTCGGACGTATGTCCCCGAAATTATGTATGGTAATAGGTCCCCAAAATTAACTGATTTGCGCGCCAAAACGATAGGATTAATTTGAGAAAGCATTTTTCTGGGCATTTGCTTTTGAAATATCATTGTAGTTAAAATTTTAATTTGGGTTGGTCACTTTATACATTGGGGAAATGTATAAAGTTACCAAAATTGAGTTTTTGTCTTTATTGGGATCAAATGTTTTTTTATATGTTTTGGAAGTAAAATAAATCTGCATATATAGATTCCTGTTTTGAAACTAATGAGCTATATTTCGGGCGAATGTCCCCAAAATAACCTATGGCGGTTGGTCCCCAAAATTACAGGCCTTAAGTGCCAAAACTAACGTATTACTTTATGAAAGCATATTTTTAGGCCACTGTTCTTGAAATTTCATGGAGAATATTTTGGAAATAAATAAAGTGACCAAAAATGAGGTTTTATCTTCATTGAAATTATTTATCGGGACTAATGTGCTACAGTTGGGCACATGTCCTGGAAATAACCTCTAACATTTGGTCCCCAAAATTGAAGCCCTTGTGTGCCAAGACTAAGAGAAGTTCACCACTGTGGTATCACAATGGACTGAATAGTCTAAGTGAGCTTGATACATCGAGCTGCCACATAACCTAACCTAACCTAAGACTAAATTATCAGTTTATTAAAACATATTTTTAGACAATTGCTTTAGAAATTTAATTATATTTGAGATTTTATTGTTTGGGGAAAATTCGGAAAAATTTTGTGTGTTTTTGGGGAAATGTACAATATAAGGAGACTAAAATTGGGTTTTATCTTTATAGAGATTCTTCGAATGGTTTTTGTATATTGTGGAGATATGGTAAATCATCTATACTGTATGATTAGTGTTTTGAAATTCACGATTTGTACGTAGGGCATATGTCCCCGAAAGCAACCTTTGACATTTAGTCCCCAAAATTAAAGCTTTTGTGTGTCCAGACTAAAGTATTAATTTATGAAAGCCTATTTTTAGGCAATTGTTTTCGAAATTTAATTATAGTTGAGTTTTTATTATAGGTTACAGAGGCATGGGGAATATTTTGCGTATTTTTGAAAAATGTACAATATAAAGTGACCAAAAGTGAGTTTTTATCTTCATTCAAATTCTTTGAATCAATTTTGTATATTCTGGAGTTATGATAGATCATGCACGAAGAAGACGATTCTTAATGAAAATCTGAACTATTTTAAGGTTTTGTAAGATTATGACATGTTTGGGGACATGCTTTTTTGGAACCACCTGTTACTGAAGATCTGAACCGTGCCGATGTTACATCTACTACTGGTAGCCATTTTTGTTTATTGTGTTCCTGAATTATTTTTCCAGAATTTATGCTCTCTAAGCTGAGTAACAAATTTAATGTTTAATTTAAAGTTTTGCAAAGTTATGGCTTATTTGGGGACACGACATGTTTATGGGCATGACGTAATTGGGGATATTTTTATTTGATATCACTTTAGGGTTAGAAGTATTTGGGATCTTAATAGACAACCCAACAGTAGAAAGTCATCATTTGAAGGGATTACATAAAATCCATTATACCAGTAAGGAACCACTTTCAAACCCATAATACGGCCCATTTCCATGGATTTAAATGATTGGTTAATAACAGCAGAGAAAGGGATTTAAGAGAAATTTTGAACATTTGCCCATATAGAGTGGTTTGGTTCAGTCATTGGGTTTAAATTTTGAGGCTGAAGAAAATTCTTACTGAAGATCTTAACTTTTTAAAAGTTTTGTAAGATTATGACATGTTTGGGGACATATCCTGTTTGAAGTCATGACTAGTTTGGGGACATGATTATTTGTAACTACTTTAGGGTTAGAAATATTATGGATCTTAGTGGAAGTATGATCTATGATTGATTGATCTAAAAAAAAAAAAACATTAGAATTTGAATTTGATTACATAAAATCCCTTATACCAGTAAAGCTTTCAAATCCATCTTACAACCCATTTTTCAATAGGTTTCAATTCCAGAGTAGAGATCTTAAAATACTATTTGCACAATTGTTTTTAAATGAAGAATAAAATTAACAGGGTTATATAGAATGGTTTAGCGGGAAACTTGGGTTTGAATTTTGATGCAAGAATCCCTATTGCGGATATGAACCGGAAAATTACATTTCCGGATCTTATGAGTGACGTGGATGGCCAGTATGGGGTATAATGGGTGTGCGAATGCACACCTCCCACCCATACCGCCGTCAAGGGCAATTCAACAGCTTCAGGAATAGTAGAATGCCGCCTGCACGGCGCTCAGTCCATTAGCCCGTCCGTCTAAGTGTTCTACTTGTGTCGTATGTCCATCCAATGCGTGCGTATGCCCCACAAACACACACAGACTCACATATGTGGAAATACGACACAAATAGCATTGTCCGTGTGGGCTGGACGGGTGATAGGTTTGCATTTGCACAACCAAAATTTCCAATAAAGGCCACCCACGTTACTCTTATGCCCTTTAAGCTATATAAAAAAATATTTTAAGGTTTGATAAGTTTATGATATGTTTGGGGACATATCATGTTTCAACACATGATGTGTTTGGGGACATGCTTATGCCTTGGCCACCGCTGATATTTTTCCCACTCCGATAGAAAATTTTCTTGGCTAGCCAAATTCTAGGGTAATTCTAGGGCCGTGGTGCAATGGTTAGCATGCCCGCCTTGCATACACAAGGTCGTGGATTCAATTCCTGCTTCGACAGAACACCAAAAATTTTTCAGCGGTGGATTATCCCACCTCAGTAATGCTGGTGACATTTCTGAGGGTTTCAAAGCTTCTCTAAGTGGTTTCACTGCAATGTGGAACGCCGTTCGGACTCGGCTATAAAAAGGAGGTCCCTTGTCATTGAGCTTAACATGGAATCGGGCAGCACTCAATGATACGAGAGAAGTACACCAATGTGGTATCACAATGGACTGAATAGTCTAAGTGAGGCCGATACATCGGGCTGCCACCTAACCTAACCTAACCATATGAAGACATGGTCGAAGGGATATATCAGCTAGACTCAGTAGGTGAATTCGAATATTTTGTGGGGTCAAAAATCTGTAATTCTGGTAGGTATATTTTTTTCAAATTAAACCCTGACCACTGTTCTTTCAAATCAATTTAATTCCCTTCCTCTTTGCGATTTGCTAACTTTACAAAAATCATTCCTAATTGCAAAAATTATTCATTTATGAAAGCATACTTTTAGGTGAATATTTTTGATTCAGAATTGCAGTTTTCTTTTTGTCTTTTTCTGATTACCTAGTTTTTCATTGTCTATTTAATTAAATATGAAAAAAAATATTCCATGGAAATTTCCTGTTCAAACTTTGTTATAGATGCTTTTAATGAATCAAAACATTAATTATTCTTCGTTTAATGCAAAGTTATGATTAAATAGAAAAACATGAAACTATGGACTTTAATATTAAATTAAATATCATAAAGTTTGCGTTTATTGTAAGAAAATATTGCCTCTGTAGAAATTTGGTTTTGTCTATGCTGCAAATGGATTAAAGAAATAACTTTGCTTAGTTTTGGTTTAGACCACTTGTTATTGTTGACAATTATTTTGCTTAGAGACATCTGCAGATGTTTCAAAGAATTATTATTTGGTTATTTTGACAACAAAGTTTTCGTAGAATTACCACAGTATCCATACATCAATTTCTGGAGTTTTCATATATATTAGCTAAGAGACCATTTGGGAAAGTTTTTGTTTGGGGGCCATAAATAGTATGAATTGCTTAAGAGTGTTCTACAATATAAGAGCTTAAAAGGGATTAATCCCAAATTCCCATAAAAGAGACTTCATATCAGGTTTTTTGTTTGTTTCAAAACTATGCTGCATAAAAGGGAATAATTCCAAATTCCTATTAATCTAATTAATATCAGGTTTTTTGTTTGTGTCAAAATTATGCTGTATTCACTTTCCAAAGTTTAAGTTTTCTGGGAGTTTCAAAAAATATTTTTTTTTTATTTTTAACAGAAAATACTATTTATGATTTCAAAGAAACTAAGGAAGCTGAAACTCTGAGTATGCTTTATAAAAAATTATAATTTTTTAAAGCATACTTTAAGGGGAATCAAAAAAAAAATATTTATATAAAAAATGTATGAATATTTACTTTTTGTTTTTTAGATTTACTTTATCATGGCTATATTTAATTAAATATGAAATAAAAATTTGCATGGAAATTTGCTGTTCAAACTTTGTCATAGATGCTTTTAATAAGTCAAAAAAATACTTCATCATTTTTTTGCTTCATACAAAGTTATGTTTCAAACAAAAATATCCAATTTAGTTTGAAATTAAATACCACAAAGTTTAAATAAATATTTTTTTTATATAAATTAATTTTTTTATAGAGCCTGAAGAGAATATTTCTGAGTCTATAATATGAAAGGATAATAGAGTTACACTTGGTTTTGGTTAAGGATGTGTGATGAGATGATATTGCCTTGAGACATTCAATGCAATTTTCTAACACAAATATAATAATTTGTTCCTTCGAAATGAAATTCTAGATTTACGATGTTTTTTTTAAGGGTACAGGTGCCTCTTTCGTTTATAGTAACCGTGACGAAATTTGTCTCCAACGAAATTTAGGTGCCCTAAAATTTCGTTTTCCAGAAAAAAAGGAATTTTGGGGGTACTTGTAATCTGCTTTTAAGGTTTGACGTTTTGTAAACTTATAACTACGGCTATGGGTTTGAAGTTTTGTAAACTAATGACTATGCTAAAATTGTGACAATTTGTGGATACACTTAATTTTGGGGACATGCTAGTATTGAGACAATTTAATAATATGCTTAAGTTTGGGGACATGTTACATCTAAAGCTGAATTTGGTTAACGTTGCAAATAAATTATAATTTTTAGGTGCTTGAGTTTTGTGCACTAGTTGTCTCCAACGAAATTTTTTGAGCCTGAAAACAACAACTTTAATTGCAAAACAAAACTTCTTTGTTCTAAATTTTCGTTTCCCAGAAAAAAAAATATTTTTTCTGCGTGTACTAGTAAACTGTTTTGAAAACTGCCAGTGTTGATTTGAAACTTTATATACGTATTACTAAAATTGTGACAATTTGAGGATACGCTTTATTTTGGGGATATGCCAATATTGAGGCAATTTAGTAATATGCTTATGTTTGGGGACATGCTAAAATTTTAATATGAGTCTGGTTAACGTTAGAAATAAATTCAAATTTTTTGGTGCTTGAGTTTTGTGCACTTGTTGTACCCGGCGAAATTTATTTAACATGAAAGAAACAACTTTAACTACAAAAGAAAACTTCGTTGCTCTAAATTTTCGTTTCGCAGAAAAGAAACAAAAGTTTTGGGTGTACTAGTAAACCATTCTGGGGTTGTCAACGTGGGTTTAACATTTTATATACATATGGCTATGCTAAAATTGTGACATTTGGGGATGCGATTACATGCTAGTATTGATACAATTTAACGATATGCTTATGTTTGGGGACATGCTACATCTAAAGTTGAATCTGGTTAACATTAGAAAAAAATTGAAATGATTTGGTGCCTGAGTTTTGGGCACTAGTGGTCCCCAACGATTTTTTTTAGCCTGAAAACAACTACTTTAACTGCGAAAGGAAACATTTTTGTTTTAAATTTTCGTTTCGCAGAATAGAAATTAAAAGTTAAACATTGTGGAGGTTGCTAACGTGGGTTTAAAATTTTGTATACTTATGACAACTTGCGGATACGCTTAACTTTGGAGACATGCTAGTATTGAGACAATTTAATAATATGGTTAAGTTTGGGGACATGCTTCACCTAAAGTTGAATCTCGTTAACGTTAGAAATAAATTAAAAAAATTATGGTGCTTTAGTTTTGTGTACTAGTTGTCCCCAATGAAATTTGTTTAGCCTGATGGAAATAAATTTGACTACAAAAGAAAACTTCTTTGCTCTAAATTTTCGTTTCGTAGAAAAGAAAATAATGTTTTGCGTGTACTAGTAAAACATTCTGGAGGTTGCCAATGTGGGTTTAAAATTTTGTATACTTATGACTATGCAAAAATTATGAAAATTTGTGGATACGCTTAACTTTGGGGACATGTTAGTATTGAGACAATTTAAAAATATGCTTAAGTTTGGGGAAATGCTTCACCTAAATTTGAATCTTGTTAAGGTTAGAAATAAATTAAAAAATGTTGGTGCTTTAGTTTTGTGTACTAGTTGTCCCTAATAAAATTTGTGTAGTTTGAGGGAAATAAATTTAACTACAAAAGAAAACTTCTTTGCTCCAAATTTTTGTTTCGCAGAAAAGAAAATAATTTTTTGCGTGTACTAGTAAAACATTCTGGAAGTTGCCAACGTGGGTTTAAAATTTTGCATACTTATGACTATGCAAAAATTGTGACCATTTGAGGATACGCTTAACTTTGGGGACATGCTAGTATTGATACAATTTATCCATATGCTTAACGTTAGAAATAAATTATAATTTTTAGGTGCTTGAGTTTTGTGCACTTGTTGTCCCCAACGAAATTTTTTTGAGCCTGAAAACAACAACTTTAACTGCAAAGGGAAACTTCTTTGTTATAAATTTTCGTTTCCCAGAAAAAAAAAATAATTTTTTTTCGCGTACTGAAAACTGCCATTGTTGATATGAAACTTTGTATATGTAGGACTAAAATTGTGACAATTTGAGGATACGCTTTATTTTGGGGACATGCCAATATTGAGACAATTTAGTAATATGCTTAAGTTTGGGGATATGCTAAAATTTTAATATGAGTCTGGTTAAGTTTAGAGATAAATTAAAAATTTGTGTTGCTTGAGTTTTGTGCACTAGTTGTACCCAGCGAAATTTATTTAACATGACAGAAAAAAACTTTAACTATAAAAAAATTTTTGGGTGTACTAGTAAAACATTCTGGAGGTTGTCAACGTGGGTTTAACATTTTATATACATATGGCTATGCTAAAATTGTGACATTTGGGGATGCGATTAACTTTGGGGACATGCTAGTATTGAGACAATTTAACGATATGCTTCAGTTGGGGGACATACTACATCTACAGTTTAATTTGGTTAAAGTTAGAAATAAATTAACAGTTTTTGGTGCTTGAGCTTTGGGCACTAGTGGTCCCCAACGAAATTAGTTTTACCTGAAGGAAACAACTTTAACTCCAAAAAGAAAATTCTTTGTGTTAAATTTTCGTTTCCCAGAAGAGAAAATATTTGCGTCTACTAGTAAACTGTTTTGAAGGCTACCAATGTGGGTTTGAAGTTTTGGAAACTTATCACTATGCATAAATTGTGACAATTTGCGGATACGCTTAACTTCGGGGACATACTACTATTGAGACAATTTAATTTTATGCTTAAGTTTGGGGACATGCTAAACTTTTAAGGCGACTCTGGTTTACGTTAGAGATAAATTCAATTTTTTGTTGCTAGAGTTTTGTGCACTAGTGACCTCATTTGTCCCCATCGAAATTTGTTAGCCTGAAAGAAAAAACTTTATCTACAAAAAAATTTTTCATTGCTTTAAATTTTCGATTCCCAGAAAAGAAATTATTTTTTTTCGTGTACTAGTAAAAGCTGTCTATGTTGGCTTAAAATTTTGTATACCCATGGCAAAAGTTGTGACGATTTCAGAAAAACATTACTTTGGCGACATGCTAATATTGAGAAAATTTAATGATATGCTTAAGTTTGGGGACATCCTAAACTTTTAAGATGAGTCTGGTTTACGTTAGGAATATATTATTTGTTGGAACCTGAGTCATGAACACTAGCTGTTTTTTTATGTTTCCATTCTTTGAACAATGTTTGAGTGAAGATTTAATCTAATTATTAGAACTCACAACTTAAAAAAAAAATTATTTTGATAAATAAAAAATCAGCAATGTTGGGCTAATAAATGAGCCATTATATCATTGTATCTACAAATTTACGTTAAGTATACCTCGTACAACGAAGTAAATGATAAATGCATTTTAAATTAAATATATTCACCAAAAACTTTTAATTGAAAAAATGCGTGCCTTCCAATTTCTCTCGTTATTAGGGAAAATATACAAGTTCTGGTTGCAAAAGGTTCCCAAATGCAATCGCACACACACACGCATAAGTTTCTAGTATATCAACTATTTCATTCGTTATCATTAACAACTAAAAACCTTAAGAGAACAACAACTTTTCCTTCAACTGGATCTTCTATAGCTTACATTTGAGAGCTTTTTTTGTATTGGAAACTTTCTAAAGCCCATATCTCCAAAAAGTTCAGAGAAATGTGTTAGAGCAGAATGCTTTAAAAGCCTTTGATATCATTCATTTGGATGTTTTAAACTTTTAATAGGAAAACTGAATAAGCCTTTGGAAAAAAGTGAAGTATGCATTTATCAAAGCATACTTTTAGGTGAGTGTTTTTGAGTTTTCATAAAAAGTCAGATATTGAAGATTTGAAAAAAACTTTTTTTTTATTAAATATTATTTAACTAAATATGAAATAAAATAGTTGATGTGCAATTTTCTATTTATTGTGTTTGTTATATGTGTTTAGTGAAACGAAGCAATATTCATAGTTTAACCAACAAATGCCTTTTTTGGGGACACCATACTTTAGAGCTTCAATTTGTGTAGAAATAGTGGACAAAAATATATCTAATTTTGTGAAAGTTGTTAAAGACACCTTATTACTCTCATTGGCTTTTATGGAAAGCAGGAATAAAAGCATGGCTAACCATGTTTTCACTCATTACTTTTTTAACAACTTTGGGGACAATTCCAGGGTATCTGATATTTTGGAATATTCTTATCCATGATAATATTGAACTACTGATAATATTGAACTATTTTATTTCACGAAAATAATCTTGGTGTGATATTATGGTTATTGTAGCCTATAAGGATGTCTCTTTTATATGGTACTGGTTAGAGGTGCCATTTTCTTATTTCGGGGACATTTTCAGTTTAGTATATTTTGGGGACATTCCCAAATATTTGATTTTATTGACATTCCCAGCTTCACTAACTTTGTGCTCACTCTTCAGTTTATTTTATTTTGTTGACATTCGCAGTTTTACTTACTTGGTACTTATTGTCAGATAAACTTCTATGGACTGTTCTTATATAGGTGCCACATAGACCCTATTTCGGGGACATTCCCAGTTTAGTTTATTTTGGGAACTTTTCCAGTTTCATTGGGCATATTTCCATTTTCACTAATTTTAGATTCATTCATCAGATAAATTGTTAGAGGACTATACTAATTCAAAGATTTATATTTTAGAATGGTTGATTTTTGGGACATTTCCAGTTTATTTTATTTTGCTGATATTCCCAGTTTCACTTATTTTTCAGATAAATTTCTGACGAATAAAATAGCTATATTTAAGGATAGTCTACAAGAAATACACATACATACGCCGTACTTCGGGGACATTTTTTGTTTAGTTGATTTTGGGAACTTTTTCAGATTAATTGGGCATATTCCCGGTTTCACTGAGCCTAAGCTTATTTGTAATTATAATTTAAAGATTTTTAGGATAGACATGGGCCTACTTCCGGGATCTTTTCAGTTTAGGTAATTTTGGGGACATTACCAGTTATTTGGGCTGTTTTCCAGATTTTATGCTCATTTTCATATAAATTATTGGCTACTTTAATTTAAAGATTTATATTTTTGGGATAGTTTTAAAAAGTACAAATTTTCTATAGGTGATATATTGGTTCTAAATCGGTGATATTCTCTGTTTAGTAAATTTTGGGATTTTTCCAATTTAGTTAGGCAAATTCCTAGATTCATTAGTTGTAAAAAATATACATTTTCTTTAGATGCTACATGGGTCCTACTTCGGGGACACTCTCAGTTTAGTTCATTTTGGGGACATTACCAATTATTTGGGATGTGTCCCATTTTTAATATAAATTATAAAAGCTCGTTTTTAATATAAATTATTTGTGGCTCCTCTAATTTAAAGATTTATATTTAAGGTATAGTTTTAAAAAGTAAAAATTCATACTTCGGGGACATTCTCAGTTTAGTTCATTTTGAGGACATTACCAATTATTTGGGCTGTTTCCCATTTTTAATATAAATTATAAAAGCTCGTTTTTAATATAAATTATTTGTGGATCCTCTAATTTATAGATTTATATTTAAGGGATAGTTTTAAAAAGTAAAAATTTTCTATAGGTGGCATACGGGTTCTAAATCGGGGATATTTTCTTTTTAGTACATTTTGGGATGTTTTCTAATTTATTTAGCATATTTCTAGTTTTACTAGCTTTAAAAAATATACATTTTCTTTAGATGGTACATGGGTCTTACTTCGGGGACATTCTCAGTTTAGTTCATTTTGGGGACATTACCAATTATTTGGGCTGTTTCCCAGATTTTATGCTCATTTTCATATCAATTATTTATGGCTTTTCTAATTTAAAGATTTCTATTTGTGGGATAGTTTTAAAACATATAAAATTTCTATAGGATGTATATGGGCCCTAAATCAGGGCCCTATTCTCAGTTAGGTTGATTTTGGGGACATGCCCACTATGGTCGATTTTGGGGAAATTCCCAGTTTAATAGATTTTTTAAATGTTATTTCTATAGAAAATTTTGTCCAAATTTTATTTCTATAGAATATTTTATCAAAATTGTATTTCTATAGAAAATAAAACAATTTCTATAGTTTGGTGCTATTCTCAGTTAAGTTGATTTTTGGGACATTGTCAATTTTGGGGAAATTCCCGGTTTAATAGATTTTTATACCCTCCATCATAGGATGGGGGTATATTAACTTTGTCATTCCGTTTGTAACACATCGAAATATTGCTCTAAGACCCCATAAAGTATATATATTCTGGGTCGTGGTGAAATTCTGAGTCGATCTAAGCATGTCCGTCCGTCCGTCCGTCCGTCCGTCCGTCTGTTGAAATCACGCTAACTTCCGAACGAAACAAGCTATCGACTTGAAACTTGGCACAAGTAGTTGTTATCGATGTAGGTCGGATGGTATTGAAAATGGGCCATATCGGTCCACTTTTACGTATAGCCCCCATATAAAGGGACCCTCAGATTTGGCTTGTGGAGCCTCTAACAGAAGCATATTTCATCCGATCCGGCTGAAATTTGGTACGTGGTGTTGGTATATGGTCTCTAACAACCATGCAAAAATTGGTCCACATCGGTCCATAATTATATATAGCCCCCATATAAACCGATCCCCAGATTTGGCTTGCGGAGCCTAAAAGAGAAGCAAATTTCATCCGATCCGGCTGAAATTTGGTACATGGTGTTAGTATATGGTCTCTAACAACCATGCCAAAATTGGTCCACATCGGTCCATAATTATATATAGCCCCCATATAAACCGATCCCCAGATTTGGCTTGCGGAGCCTCAAAGAGAAGAAAATATCATCCGATCCGGCTGAAATTTGGTACATGATGTTGGTATATGGTCTCTAACGACCATGCAAAAATTGGTCCATATCGGTCCTTAATTATATATAGCCCCCATATAAACCGATCCCCAGATTTGGCTTGTAGAGCCTCTAAGAGAAGCATATTTCATCCGATCCGGCTGAAATTTGGTACATGGTGTTGGTATATGGTCTCTAACAATCATGCAAAAATTGGTCCACATCGGTCCATAATTATATATATCCCCCATATAAACCGATCCCCAGATTTGGCTTGCGGAGCCTCAAAGAGAAGCAAATTTCATCCGATCCGCCTGAAATTCGGTACATGATGTTGGTATATGGTCTCTAACAACCATGCAAAAATTGGTCCACATCGGTCCATAATTATATATAGACCCCATATAAACCGATCTCCAGATTTGGCTTGCGAAGCCTCAAAGAGAAGCAAATTGCATCCGATCCGGCTGAGATTTGGTACATGGTGTTGGTATATGGTCTCTAACAACCGTGCAAAAATTGGTCCACATCGGTCCATAATTATATATAGCGCCCATATAAACCGATCCCCAGATTTGGGTTCCGGAGCCTCAAAGAGGAGCAAATTTCATCCGATCCGCCTGAAATTTGGTACATGATATTGGTATATGGTCTCTAACAACCATGCAAAAATTGGTCCACATCGGTTCATAATTATATATATCCCCCATATAAACCGATCCCCAGATTTGGCTTGCGAAGTCTCCAAGAGAAGCAAATTTCATCCAATCCGGTTGTAATTTGGAACATGGTGTTAGTATATGATCTTTAACAAGCGTGCCAGAATTGGTCCATATCGGTCCATAATTATATATAGCCCCCATATAAAACGTTCTCCATATTTGACCTCCGGAGCCTCTTGGAGGAGCAAAATTCATCCGATCCGGTTCAAATTAGGAACGGGGTGTTAGTATATGGTCGCTAACAACCATACCAAAATTGGTCCAATCACACAAAAATTGGTCCATATCGGTTCATAATCATGGTTGCTACTAGAGCCAAAAATAGTCTACCAAACTTTTGTTTCTATAGAAAATTTTGTCAAAATTTTATTTCTATAGAAAATTTTGTCAAAATTTTATTTCTAGAGAAAATTTTGTTAAAATTTTATTCGGTTCATAATAAAATTTTCATCATTGTCAAAATTGTATTTCTATAGAAAATTTTATTCAAATTTTATTCGGTTCATAATCATGGTTGCCACTTGAGCCAAAAATAATCTACCAAAAGTTTATTTCTATAGAAAATTTTGTTAAAATTTTATTTCTGTAGAAAATTTTGTCAAAATTTTATTTCTAATTTGTCAAACTGAATTATATACGTATTGGATCGATCTTTTTTGATTTAATATATACCACGTATGGACTTACATACATTTTAGAAGATGGTGTTAATCGGCAAGCGTTACCGCAACTTAAGTAATTCGATTGTGGATAGCAGTGTTTAGAAGAAGTTTCTACGCAATCCATGATGGAGGGTACATAAGCTTCGGCCTGGCCGAACTTACGGCCGTATATACTTGTTTTAAATTAAAATTATTTCTATAGAAAATTTTGTCCAAATTTTAATTCTAAAAAAAAAATTGTCCAAATTTTATTTCTACAGAAAATTTTATCAAAATTGTATTTTATAGAAAGTAAAATATTTTCTATAGTTGGGGCTATTCTCACTTAAGTTGATTTTGAGGAAATACCCAGTTTAATAGATTTTTTAAATTTTATTTCTATAGAAAATTTTGTCCAAATTTTATATCTATAGAAAATTTTGTCCAAATTTTATTTCTATAGAAAATTTTGTCATAATTTTAATTCTAAAAAAAATGTTTGTCAAAATTTTATTTCCATAGAAAATTTAATTAAAATTTTATTTCTATAGAAAATAAAACATTTTTTTATAGTTAGGGGCTATTCTCAGTTAAGTTGATTTTGGGACTTTGGGACTTTTGGGAACATTCTTCAAGTAAACTGTTTATGATATTTCTAATAATCTACGTTATAACTGTTGATTATTTTAGGAAGGCAATGTGCTAAAATTGTATCAATTTTTTCGTTTTTCAATAATAAAAAACTCCAAAAATTTACTTGATAATCTTTCAAAAAATTATGTTTGGTATGTTTCCTTTGAGTCTTTGATAAAAAGTGCACATATATTTTGAATATTTTTTGTTTTTTAATAAATAAAATATTCTTAATTTTATATATTTATGGGACATTCCTTGTTATCCTAATTATGGGGACATTTCTAAGTAACCAAAGTAACAAATATAAATTTATCTCCATAGTTTATATTCACTCTACTATGAAATTTAATATTTTAGTAGAATTTATCTTTATTTTCCCCCTACGCTTTAAACGAATAACAAAGAATATTTTTTTTTTTAGATTCTCACTTATCTAGTGTTGGCAGTGGTGGTGATGACGATGAGGATGACGTTGACGTTATCCTGTTGGCATTTGTTGCCATTTCAAGTGGTTCTCTTACCCTTCTTGTTGCACTTCATGAATACCATGCCAAAGTTAAGTGCCATACGCATACTGACAAAACAAAAAAAAGACTGTTGTTGTGCTTGTGTTATATGTAGCTCCCATTTATCTACAAACACCTCTATGGTATGATGATTATGATGCTTAACTCTCTGGCCCTTTTCTCCCATACTACAGTTACAACATGTTTCTAGAATCTATTACAGCTGTGATGCCTAAAGGTAGACAAATGCAGCTTCAAACTACTACCCGGAGTAACTGGAGCGAACAAAAACAAATTCAAGTCCTTGAATTCGAAATATGTTTTTGCCTTTTGGCATAATAAATTATAAAGCATGGAGTATGTCTAGCAAGAGCTAAGCGAATGAACGAACAGAGAGAAAGAGTGAGTGTCTTGTTATCTTTTTTGTTGCATACTTTTGGGAAATTTCACCTTCTTGTGTCTTGACATCGTAACACCGTTAAAAAGACAGTTGAATTTGAAGAATTAAGTAGTTCCATCTTCTTCTGCTCTCATTACTTTGGAGAATGAAAGTAAAAGTGGGGGTATACATTCTATAGGGAAATACTGGGGCCTGCTTAGACTCATCACATTTATCAAAGTGAATTTTTGATATGTAGGACAAGTCATTCAATATTATATCAAATAATGAAGACTGATATTATTGCAGTAAGTAATATGAGATTTATTAAGTTACTATTTTTTAATTGGAAGAGCTTTATAAAAGAGATGACTGAGAAAGGCTACAGATATTGGGCATTGTGCAGAAGAACGGTGGCTTGTAAATGGGGCCTGAATCCAAAGGTGACATACGTGCCGATAGTGGGGTGGACAGCAATGGAGATGAAGTGCAATATAGCATTTTTACAACGGGTTCAATGGACGTGTTGGCTTGACATAACTGGGACGTCAACCAGAGCCTTGAACAAAATTGTATTTCTATAGAAAATTTTGTCAAAATTTTATTTCTATAGACATTTTTAGCAAATTTTTATTTCTATAAAAAATTTTGACAACATTTTATTTCTATAAAATTTCTTTTCAAAATTTTATCTCTATAGAAAACTTTATCAAAATTATATTTCTATAGAAATTTTTTTCAAAATTGTATTTCTATAGAAAATTTTGTAAAAATTTTATTTCTATAGAAAATTTTGTCAAAATTTCATTTCTATAGAAAATGTTCTCCAATATATAGAATATAGATTTTTTTTAAAGATTTTATTTCTATAGAAAATTTTGTCAAAATTTTATTTCTATAGAAAATTTTGTCAACATTTTTTTTCTATAGAAAATGTTGTCAACATTTTATTTCTATAGAAAATTTTGTCAACATTTTATTTCTATAGAGAGTTTAGTCTAAATGTTATTTCTATTAAAAATTTTGTCACAATTTTATTTCCAAAGAAAATTTTATTTATTTTATTTCTATAGCAATTTTTTCAAAATTTTATTTCCATAGAAAATCTTGTCAAAATTTTATTTCTATAGAAAATTTCGTTAAAATTTTATTTCTATAGAAATTTTTGTCAAAATATTATTTCTATAGAAAATTTTGTCAAAATTTTATTTCTATAGAAAATTTTGTCAAAATTTAATTTCTATAGAAAATTTTGTCAAAATTGTATTTCTATAGAAAATTTTGTCAAAATTTTATGTCTATAGAAAATTTTGTCAAAATTTAATTTCTATAGAAAATTTTGTCAAAATTGTATTTCTATAGAATTTTTTTTTATTTTTATTTCTATAGACAATTTTGTCAAAATATTATTTCTATAGAAAATTTTGTCAAAATTGTATTTCTATCGAAAATTTTGTTAAAATTTTATTTCTATAGAAATGTTTGTCAAAATTTTATTTTAATAGCAAATTATGTCAAATTTTATCCCTATAGAAAACTTTATCAAAATTTTATTTCTATAGAAAATTTTGTCAAAATTTTAATTCTATAAAAAATGTTGTCAAAATTTTATGCTTATAGAAATTTTTGTCAAAATTTCACTTCTATAGAGAATGTTCTCCAATATATAGATTAAAGAAATTTTTTTAAGATTTTATTTCTATAGAAAATTTTGTCAAAATTTTATTTCTATAGAAAATTTTGTCAAAATTTTATTTGTATAGAGAATTTAGTCAACATTTTGTTTCTATAGAGAATTTAGTCTATAGAAAATTTTGTCGAAATTTTATTTCCTAAGAAAATTTGGGAAAAATTTTATTTCTATAGCAAATTACGTCAAAATTTTATTTGTATAGATAATTTTGTCAAAATTTTATTTCTATAGAAAATTTTGTCAAAATTTTATTTCTATAAAAAATATTGTCAAAATTTGCAATTCTGTAGAATTTTTTTTTCAAAGATTTTATTTCTATAGAAAATTTTGTCAAAATTTTATTTCTATAGAATTTTTTTTCAAAATTGTATTTCAATAGAAAATTTTGTCAAAATTTTATTTCCATAGAAAATTTGGTCAAAATTGTATTTCTATAGAAAATTTTGTCAAAAATTTATTTCTATAGAAATTTTTTGTCAAAATTTTATTTCAATAGAAAATTTTGTCAAAATTTTATTTTAATAGCAACTTACGTCAACATTTTATCTCTATAGAAAACTTTATCAAAATTTTATTTCTATAGAAAATTTTGTCAAAATTTTATTTCTATAAAAAATTTTGTCAAATTTTTAGATTTATAGAAATTTTTGTCAAAATTTTATTTCTATAGAAATGTTTTTCAAAATTTTATTTCTATAGAAAATTTTGTAAAAATTTATTTCTATAGAAAATTTTGTCAAAATTTAATTTCTATAGAAAATGTTCTCCAATATGTAGAATATAAAATTTTTTTTTAAGATTTTATTTCTATAGAAAATTTTGTCAAAATTTTATTTCTGTAGAGAATTTAGTCAAAATGTTATTTCTATAGAGAATTCAGTTTAAGTGTTATTTCTATAGAAAATTTTGTCAAAATTTTATTTTCAAAGAAAATTTGGTAAACATTTTATTTCTATAGCAAATTACGTCAAAATTTTATTTGTATAGAAAATTTTGTCAAAATTTTATTTCTATAGAAAATTTTGTCCAAATTTTATTTCTATAGAAAATTTTGTCAAAATTTTATTTCTATAGAAAATTTTGTCAAAATTTTATATCTACAGAAAATATTGTCAAAATTGTAATTCTATAGAAATTTTTGTCAAAACTTTATTGCTATAGAAAATTTTGTCAAAATGTTATTTCTATAGAAAATTTTCTCCACATTTTATTTCTACAGGAAATTTTCTCAAAATTTTATTTCTATAGAAAATTTTGTAAAAATTTTATTTCTATAGAAAATTTTGTCAAAATTTTATTTCTACAGAAAATATTGTCAAAATTTTAATTCTATAGAAATTTTTGTCAAAACTTTATTGCTATAGAAAATTTTGTCAAAATGTTATTTCTAAAGAAAAATTTCTCCACATTTTATTTCTACAGGAAATATTCTCAAAATTTTATTTCTATAGAAAATTTTGTCAAAATTTTATTTCTATAGAAAATTTTGTCAAAATTTTATTTATATAGAAAATATTGTCAAAATTTTAATTCTATAGAAATTTTTGTCAAAATTTTATTTCTATAGAAAATTGTGTCAAAATTTTATTTCTATAGAAAATTTTGTTAAAATTTTATTTCTGTAGAAAATTTTCTCAAAATTTTATTTCTATAGAAAATTTTGTCAAAATTTTATTTCTATAAAAAATTTTGTCAAAATTTTATTTCTACAGAAAATATTGTCAAAATTTTAATTCTATAGAAATTTTTGTCAAAATTTTATTTCTGAAAATTGTGTCAAAATTTTATTTCTATAGAAAATTTTGTTAAAATTTTATTTCTATAGAAAATTTTGTTCAAAATTTTATTTCTATAGAAAATTTTGTCAAAATTTTATTTCTATAGAAAATTTTGTGAAAATTTTATTTCTATAGAAAATTTTGTCCAAATTTTATTTTTGTAGAAAATTTTGTCAAATTTTTAATTGTATAGAACATTTTGTGAAAATTGTATCTCTCGATGGATCAAAGATCCAGACACCGAGATCCTCTTCCGATTACCGAGTCACATCGTAATTCTGTACGCAGAAGTGCGTGTCATAATGGAATGTGTTAACTGGTTCAGCAACAACACGAGGCCACACAACATGAGCATTTTCCTAGCATAACCTGGAGCATAACTCTGCCGAATAGGAGCGACAGAGTTTGGTGCATGTAGTGAGGATGGCGAGACCTTGCCACTGGCCTGCCTTTACTAGGCAAACAGTTAAACATATCGCTGGAGAAGTGATTCATGACTTGGTCCTGCTTGGGAACCGGGACTGAAAACAAATTAAGGAATAGGTTAAGAAATCCTGGATAAAAGAAGACTACGATGGAAAAACGAAGTTAGAGCCCAAAACAAACAGAACACTGCCATATGTGATTGCCAGTCGGCATGAGACAGGGAAACCGGGATCCTTTTTTCAATCTAACCTGACCTAACCTAACCTGACCTAACCTAACCTAGCTAATATTTTATTTTTCATAATAAATCTACCAAAGGAAAGTGCTATGGGGATTGCCTTTAATATGTCGGAATTGGGCAAGCCTAGTGTTAGAACCATCCAAATGACATTTTTGAGGTTATACGTACTCAGAATGTTTTGACATACGAGTGTTGCTTAGATCAACTTAAAAAAATATGGAATGGAAAAAATATGGAATTAAATTGGGAACATTTTTGTGTGATTATTTTTTCAACTTTCAGCGTGGATTAACTTAATAACAGTGCATTGATGAATTAAAATTCAATTTTTTGCGATAAAGCTCCTTCAAGGACCAATGTTTATCGATGGTATATGGCCACAACCTTCGAACATATTTGAATTCAGGATTGACTTAATTAAAAAATCTTAGTCCTTAATAATAATTTTCCCAGTACCATCTTCAGAAGCCCATACACAATGGCCTCTTGGTTAGTCATTTATTAATATTTTTTTTTTAGTTTTTTCTCCTATTTGCTTGGATTTTGTAGCCGTTAGCAATTATATTTAATTACAATGCAATTAGTTGTTCTGTCTCCCCCCGCGAAAGTCCTCAAGTTAATGGCGTTGATTCCATTTGCTACTAAAAGTATGCTTCTTTTGTTTTGGTTTTTCTTGGTATTCCCCCCCCCCCCCCCCCAAATACCAATACAATGCAATCACTTTTAAAAATTAAATTAACTCTTATTTAGTTTCTCTACTCATTTTCGCATAGTTTTGCAAAAAACATATAAAACAGGAAACCAAACCCAAGTATTCAACGTCAATTGATCAAAATCTCAATAAGTGCAAATATTGCAAGATGTGGCAAAAAAAAAAAACAGAAGAAATCCTAATGGAAGGGAGAGACTTAAAAGTATGTAAGTGAGAAGAAACCAGAAAAAGACAAAAACTTCTTGACATAGAGAATGTAAACTCAGATAAAATGAAAATTATTTTATGGGTCGGTAGTGTTGACTGGTAACCGTGGTAGCCATGTTCGGGGACATGATTAATCAGAAACCATCGAGCAATGAAGATTTTAATTAGAATCAAAAAGTCGATATTTTGACTATACAGTCTAAAGTTTAGGATTATAAATTTCCTTAATATTAAGGACAAATTAGTCATATTAATTAGGATGGTTACAGGAAGTCATGAGACTGTCTTGAGATTCAAAACAACAAAGTTTTCACTTCAGGACACGATTGCCAAATGTTTTCGACAGAGATATCAACAAAAATTTAAATTATATACCCAAAAATCACAAACCGAAATACTTTTTCCTATGAAAACTCCCCAAAGAAAAATTGATATAATTATTTTATGTAGAAGAATTTTATTTTAACAAAAAAAAAAAAAAAAAAACAAGTATATACGGCCGTAAGTTTGGCCAGGCCGCAGCTTATGTACCCTCCACCATGGATTGCGTAGAAACTTCTACTGAAGACTGTCATCCACAATCAAAATTTTCTACAGAAATAACATTTTAACAAACTTTTCTATAGAAATTTTCTATAGAAATAAAATTTTGACTAAATTTTCTATAGAAATAAAATTTTGACAAGATTTTCTATAGAAATAAAATTTTAACAAAAATTTTCTATAGAAATAAAGTTTTGACAACATTTTCTATATAAGTAAAATTTGGAAAAAAAATCTATAGAAATAAAATTTGGAAAAAATTTTCTATAGAAATAAAATTTGGAAAAAATTTTCTATAGAAATAAAATTTTGACAAAATTTTTTATAGAAATAAAATTTTGACAAAATTTTCTATAGAAATAAAATTTTGACAAATTTTTCTATAGAAATAAAATTTTGACTAAATTTTCTATAGAAATAAAATTTTGACAAGATTTTCTATAGAAATAAAATTTTAACAAAAATTTTCTATAAAGATAAAATTTTAACAAAATTTTCTATAGAAATAAAATTTTGGTAGATTATTTTTGGCTCGAGTGGCAACCATGATTATGAACCGATATCATATGCTGACACCACGTACCAAATTTCAACCGGATCGGAGGAAATTTGCTTTCTTAGAGGATCCGCAAGCCAAATCTGGGGATCGATTTATATGGGGGCTATATATAATTATGGACCGATATGGACCAATTCCTGCATGGTTGTTGGATACCATATACTAACACCACGTACCAAAGTTCAACCGGATCGGATGAATTTTGCTTCTCTAAGAGGCACCGGAGGTCAAATCTGGAGATCGGCTTATATGGGGGCTATATATAATTACGGGCCGATGTGGACCAATTTTTGCATGGTAATTAGAGAACATATACCAATACCACGTACCAAAGTTCAACCGGATCGGATGAATTTTGCCCCTCTAAGAGGCTCCGGAGGTCAAATCTGGAGATCGGCTTATATGGGGGCTATATATAATTATGGACCGATATGGACCAATTTTTGAATGGTTGTTAGAGAGCATATACTAACAATATGTACCAAATTTCAGCCAGATCGGATGAAATTTGGTTCTCTTAGAGGCTCCGCAAACCAAATCGGGGGATCGGTTTATATGGGGGCTATATATAATTATGGACCGATGTGAACCAATTTTTGCATGGTTGTTAGAGATAATATACTAACACCATGTACCAAATTTTAGCCGGATCGGATGAAATTTGCTTCTCTTAGAGCAATCGCAAGCCAAATTTGGAGGTCCGTTTATATGGGGGCTATACGTAAAAGTGGACCGATATGAACCAATTTTTGCATGGTTGTTAGAGACCATATATTAACACCATGTACAAAATTTCAGCCGGGTCGAATGAAATTTGCTTCTCTTAGAGCAATCGCAAGCCAAATTTGGGGGTCCGTTTATATGGGGGCTATACGTAAAAGTGGACCGATATGGCCCATTTGCAATACCATCCGACCTACATCAATAACAACTACTTGTGCCAAGTTTCAAGTCGATAGCTTGTTTCGTTCGGAAGTTAGCGTGATTTCAACAGACGGACGGATGGACATGCTCAGATCGACTCAGAATTTCACCACGACCCAGAATATATATATACTTTATGGGTCTTAGAGCAATATTTCGATGTGTTACAAACGGAATGACAAAGTTAATATACCCCCATCCTATGGTGGAGGGTATAAAAAGACACTTTCATACTATCCAGCTCTTTAGGTTAGGTTAGGTTAGGTGGCAGCCCGATGTATCAGGCTCACTTAGACTATTCAGTCCATTGTGATAGCACAGTGGTGAACTTCTCTCTTATAAGCTCAATGACAAGGGACCTCCTTTTTATAGCCGAGTCCGAACGGCGTTCCACATTCCAGTGAAACTCTAAGTGGTAAGGACTTCCAAAAATTCTGTCAATTTTCTCACAATACTGGACGCTCCAGCTATGCAAATGACATAAAAATCAAAAATTATATATATTCAGACTAATCATGACTATATTTCCATATGCTATAAAATGAATAACAATTGCGTAATTCTCTCTTTCTATGCTAGAGGATATGAATAAAGGAAATGCTTGTTATAATGGCGTAGGGAAAAGGAACAATTTCAAACGGAAAACCACAGAGTTTTTTTCTCTCTTTCGTTTTTCGATTGTGGTATGCAATGCCAATTGCAGATTGTTCTTTGAATGCAATCAAACGTGACATGGCAATAGCAATTGCTAAATTTCGGTGGTATTTTCACTTTTGTAATAGACAATAGGGGAGGGATAGAATGTACGATAGAGTGAGAGTTTCAGAGGAGGTAACGAAAACCCAACCCAAACACACACACACAATCATTGACACCTCAATGTTGAATGAACTAACACCGGAAATGGTGTGTAACAAATGTTCAGGTAAATACATATGTGTACATTTTGTAAAATGTGCACGTGCTAGGCATGAACGCATTTCCGCCGGAAATCGCTTTTAAAACTCAATTCAAATATATTTTGAAATGGCGTAATGACATTAGGAAATAAAGTCAGTTGTATTACACAAAGTTGGTAGGGAGCATCGAACGAATTTTCTTCGTTATTTTTATAATTAGAAAATTATATTTTTATTGTATTAACATAATTATCATTAAAAATAAAAAGTTTTTCTATTATTAATGAAAATTAAACAGTGACACGTTTTGTTAAAATTAATTCATTTTTCATATTTTTAATGAAAATTGTTTTTGGTTGTGAAACAATGACATATTTGGTTTTTTTTTCCTAGAAATTTTTTTTCGGTGAAAAACTCCAAAATCATTTACTTGAACTATTGATTTGTACTGCAGTGAAGCTTTAATATTTTTACGCATTTAACAAGAACTGAGAATAAAACTTATGTCGCATAGGAGTGACTATATGATGCCCTAAACCTATCCCACTAGCTGTACATTACAGTGCTTAGATCTATAATGCTATGTGGAGGCAACAGGACAATTGTTATATTATACCCTCCACCATAGGATGGGGGGTATATTAACTTTGTCATTCCGTTTGTAACACATCAAAATATTGCTCTAAGATCCCATAAAGTATATATATTCTGGGTCGTGGTGAAATTCTGAGTCGAACTGAGCATGTCCGTCCGGCCGTCCGTCTGTTGAAATCACGCTAACTTCCGAACGAAACAAGCTATCGACTTGAAACTTGGCACCAGTAGTTGTTATTGATGTAGGTCCGATGGTATTGCAAATGGGCCATATCGGTCCACTTTTACGTGTAGCCCTCATATAAACGGACCCCCAAATTTGGCTTGCGAGGCCTCTAAGAGAAGCAAATTTCATCTGATCCGGCTGAAATTTGGTACATGGTGATAGTATATGGTCTCTAACAAGCAGGCAAATTGGTCCATATCGGTCCATAATTATATATAGCCCCCATATAAACCGATCACCAGATTTGACCTCCGGAGCCTTTTGGAAGACCAAAATTCATCTGATTCAGTTGAAATTTGGTACGTTATGTTAATTTATGGCCTCAAACACCCATGCAAAAATTTGGTCGATATCGGTCCTTAATTATATATGGGCCCCATATAAACCGATCCTCCGGAGCACCTTGGAAGAGCAAAATTCTTCCCATTCGGTTGAAATTTGGTACGTGATGTTAGTATAGGGTATCCAGCAACCATGCAGGAATTGGTTCCTATCAGTCCATAATAATATATAGCTCCCATATAAACCGATCCCCAGATTTGACCTCCGGTGCCTTTTGGTGAAGCAAAATTCATCCGATCTGGTTGAAATTTGGTACGTGGTGGTAGAATATGATATTTAACAACCATGTGAGTTGAAATTTGTGGATGACAGTCTTTCGTAGAAGTTTCTACGCAATCCATGGTGGAGGGTAAATAAGATTCGGCCTGGCCGAACTTACGGCTGTGTATACTTGTTTTTCCATTCTGATTTGATTGATACACAGATAGTTAAGTTCAAATCAAATCCTTCGGCGTTGCCTTCCTCAGCACGAAAGCAGCCATTAACTGCAGTAAATTTCTTAACGAGATGACGGAGCATGTACATTTTTTTCAATATTGGTACATGTCTTCAGAAGCATATTGCACTTCATTGATGTGACAATGCAATCAACTTAGTTATACCCTGCTCCACACTGTGGAACAGGGTATTATAAGTTAGTGCATATGTTTTCCGTCTGTCCGTCTGTCCGTGAACACATTTTTGTAATCAAAGTCTAGGTCGCAGTTTTAGTCCAATCGACTTCAAATTTGGCACAAGTATGTGTTTTGGCTCAGAATAGATCCCTATTGATTTTGGAAGAAATCGGTTCAGATTTAGATATAGCTCCCATATATATTTTTCGCCCGATATGGACTTATATGACCCCAGAAGCCAGAGTTTTACCCTAATTTGCTTAAAATTTTGCACAAGATTAGTACTATAGTTAAGTGTGCCAAATTTCATTGAAATCGGTTCAGATTTAGATATAGCTCCCATATATATCTTTCGCCCGATATGGACTAATACGGTCCCAGAAGCCAGAGTTTTACCCCAAATTGGTTGAAATTTTGCACAGGGAGTAGAATTAGCACTGTAGCTATGCGTGCCAAATTTGGTTGAAATCGGTTCAGATTTATATATAGCTCCCATATAAAGCTTTAGGCCGATTTACACAAATATGACCACAGAGGCCAATTTTTTGCTCCGATTTAGTTGAAATTTTACACAGAGAGTAGAATTAGCATTGTAGATATGCGTGCCAAATTTGGTTGAAATCGGTTCAGATTTAGATATAGCTCCCATATATATGTTTTTCTGATTTCGACAAAAATGATCAAAATACCAACATTTTCCTTGTAAAATCGCCACTGCTTAGTCGAAAATTTTAAAAATGACTCTAATTTTTTTATACTTCTAAAACATACATATCGAGCGATAAATCATAAATAAACTTTTGCGAAGTTTCCTTAAAATTGCTTCAGATTTAAATGTTTCCCATATTTTTTGCTAACATTGTGTTCCACCCTAGTGCATTAGGCGACTTAAATTTTGAGTCTATAGATTTTGTAGAAGTCTATAAAATTCTGTCCAGATCGAGTGATATTTAAATGTATGTATTTGGGACAAACCTTTATATATAGCCCCAACACATTTAACGGATGTGATATGGTATCGAAAATTTAGATCCACAAAGTGGTGCAGGGTATAATATAGTCGCACCCGCCCGACTTTAGACTTTACTTACTTGTTAATACTAAATTCGTGAAAAGTATCTGTGAATACACTTTTCATATAAAAAAACTATCTGCAAAGTGAGAAAAGTATCTAAAAGTGGCAGCAAAAACCTTTTGGAGACATTGCTCGGTGTAAATCCTTTTCCCCAAGTATCTGTGGAGACATTTTCCTATAGAGCAGCATCAGTATAGAAAATTTTCGCTTTAAAATTTTTCGGTGGATATTCGTTTCCTATATGAAAGTGTAGATACGTTCCCTACACCCATAGAAAACGATCCGTTCATGAAAGTGAATCAACACACATTTGGTGTCAAACGGAGAACTGAAGGTGTCAACCACACAACGATAAAATAACATTATGCGTTGTCAAAACAACAACCAGCGTTCATGATCTTAAAATGTAATGGTTACGAATTTATAACAAGTATATATGGCCATAAGTTCGACAAGGTCCTCCACCATGGATTGCGTAGAAACTTCTACTAAAGACGGTCGTACACAATTGAATTACTTGGGTTGCGGCCGATGGCAAGGCATCTTAAAACTTCTTAACATCATCTTCTAAATTGTAAGTTAGTCCATGCGGGATATATATTAGCCAAAAGAAAGTTCGATTAAATACGTATATATTCAGTTCTTGACCGGTATATATAGTATATACGGCCGTAAGTTCGGCCAGGACGAAGCTTATGTAACCTCCACCATGGATTGCGTAGAAACTTCTAAAGACTGTCATCCACAAACGAATTACTTGGGTTGCGGTAACATTGGCCGATGGCAAGGTATCTCAAAACCTTCTAACACCGTTTTATAATTTGTAAGTTTTTCCATTTCTATAGAAATAAATTTTGACAAAATTTTCTATAGAAATAAAATTTTGACAAAAATTTTTAACAAAATTTTGACAAAATCTTCTATAAAAATAAAATTTTGACAAAACTTTCCATAGAAATAGAATTTTGACAAAATTTTCTACGAAAATAAAATATATATATTTTTCATGGAAATAAGATGTTGACCAAATTTTTTATGGAAATAAAATTTTGACAAAATTTTCTATAGAAATGAAATTTCGACAAAATTTTCTATAGAAATAAAATTTTGACAAAATTTTTTATAGAAATAAAATTTTGACAAAATTTTCTATAGAAATGAAATTTCGACAAAATTTTCTATAGAAATAAAATTTTGACAAAATTTTCTATGGCAATAAAATTTTGACAAAATTTTCTATAGAATTATAAAATGTTGACAACATTTTCCACAGAAATTATATTATGACAAAAGAAATAAAATGTTGACAAAATTTTCTATAGAAATAAAATTTAGGCAAAAATTTTATAGAAATTAAAATTTTGACGAAATTTTCTATAGAAATGAAATTTTGACAAAATTGTCTATAAAAATAAAATTTTGACAAAACTTTATATAGAAATAAAATTTTGACAAATTTTTCTACGAAAACAAAATTTTGACCAAATTTTCTATAGAAATAAAATTTTGATAAAATTTGCTATAGAAATAAAATTTTTACAATATTTTTTATAGAAGTAAAATTTTGACAAAATTTTCTATAGAAATAAAATTTTGACGACATTTTTTATAGAAATAAAATGTTGACAACATTTTCTATAGAAATAAAATTAAAAAAAAAATCTATAGAATAAAATCTTGACAAAACTTTCCATAGAAATAAAACTTTGACAAAATTTTCTATAGAAATAAAACTTTGACAAAATTTTCTATAGAAAGACATTTTTGACAACATTTTCTATAGAAATAAAATTTTGACACAATTTTTCATAAAAATTATATTTTGACAAAATTTTCTATAAAAATAAAATTTTGACAAAATTTTCTATAGAAATAAAATTTGAACAAATTTTTCTATAAAAATAAAATTTTGACAAAATTTTCTATAGAAACTGACAAAATTTTCTTTAGGAAGAAATTTTTGCCAAATTTTCTATAGAAATAAAATTTTGACAACATTTTCCACAGAAATTCTATTTTGACAAAATTTGCTATAGAAATATAAAATTTGGACAACATTTTTTATAGAAATAAAATTTTTAACAAAATTTTGACAAAATTTTCTATAAAAATAAAATTTTTACAAAACTTTCTATAGAAATAAAATGACAAATTTTTCTACGAAAATAAAATGTTTACCAAATTTTCTATAGAAATAAAATTTTGACAAAATTTTCTATAGTAGTAAAATTTGGAAAAAATTATCTATAGAAATAAAATTTTGACAAAATTTTCTATAGAAATAAAATGTTGACAAAATAAAATTTTGGTAGATTATTTTTAGCTCGAGTTGCAATCATGATTATGAACCGATATGGACCAATTTTTGTGTGATTGGGGATCGGCTATAGACCGATATGGACCAATTATGGCATGGTTATAAGTGGCCTTATACTAACACCACGTTGCAAATTTCAACCGGATCGGATGAATTTTGCTCCTCCAAGATGCTCCGGAGATCAAATCTGGGGAACGGTTTATATGGGGGCTATATATAATTATAGACCGATATGGACCAATTCTTGCGTGTTTATTAGAGACCACATTGTAACACTATGTTCCAAATTTCATCCGGATCGGATGAATTTAGCTCCTCCACGGGGCTCCGGAGGACAAATCTGGGGATCGATTTATATGGGGGCTATATATAATTATGGACCGATATGGACCACTTTTGGCATGGTTGTTAAAGACAATATACTAACACCACGTACCAAATTTCAATCGGATCGGATGATTTTTGCTCCTCTAAGAGGCTCCGGAGGACAAATCTGGGGATCGGTTTATATGGGGGCTCTATATAATTATGGGCCGATGTGGACCAATTTTTGCATGGTCATTAGAGAACATATACCACCATCAATTTGTTTCTCTTATGGGTTCTGCAAGCCAACTGTGGGGGTCCGTTTATGTGGGGGCTATACGTAAAAGTGAACCGATATAACTCATTTGTAATACCATCGGACCTACATCAATAGCAACTACT
The DNA here is from genome assembly GCF_050003625.1 of Haematobia irritans. Taxonomy (NCBI): domain Eukaryota; kingdom Metazoa; phylum Arthropoda; class Insecta; order Diptera; family Muscidae; genus Haematobia; species Haematobia irritans. The sequence goes on along the minus strand of NC_134399.1, from coordinate 16,544,037 downwards.
TGTGCCAAGTTTCAAGTTGATAGCTTATTTCGTTCGGAAGTTAGCGTGATTTCAAAAGACGAATGGACGGACATGCTTAGATCGACTCAGAATTTCACCATGACCCAGAATATATATAATTTATGGGCTCTTAGACCAATATTTCGATGTGTTACAAACGGAATGACAAAGTTAATATACCCCCATCCTATGGTGGATGATATAAATAAAAATCAGAACAGCATAATCAAAATCGGCCGAGATTTAGATGTACCCAGCAAAAAAATTTGGAAGTTCTTCCTAAGGCACAACTTTAAAAGCACTTCCAGAAGATGCACTCCCAATGATGTTCTTAATTTTAACTACCCAGGAAGTTCTTTTGATTCAATTTTTATACCCACCACCATAGGATGGGGGTATATTAACTTTGTCATTCCGTTTGTAACACATCGAAATATTGCTCTAAGACCCCATAAAGTATATATATTCTGGGTCGTGGTGATATTCTGAGTCGATCTGTGCATGTCCGTCCGTCCGTCCGTCCGTCTGTTGAAATCACGCTAACTTCCGAACGAAACAAGCTATCGACTTGAAACTTGGCACAAGTAGTTGTTATTGATGTAGGTCGGATGGTATTGCAAATGGGCCATATCGGTCCACTTTTACTTATAGCCCCCATATAAACGGACCCCATAATTTGGCTTGCGAGGCCTCTAAGAGAAGCAAATTTCATCCGATCCGGCTGAAATTTGGTACATGGTGTTAGTATATGGTCTCTAACAACCATGCAAAAATTGGTCCACATCGGTCCATAATTATATATAGCCCCCATATAAACCGATCCCCCGATTTGGCTTGCGAGGCCTCTAAGAGAAGCAAATTTCATCCGATCCGGCTGAAATTTGGTACATGGTGTTAGTATATGGTCTCTAACAACCATGCAAAAATTGGTCGACATCGGTCCATAATTTTATATAGCCCCCACATAAACCGATCCCCCGATTTGGCTTGCGAGGCCTCTAAGAGAAGCAAATTACATCCGATCTGGCTGAAATTTGGTACATGGTGTTAGTATATGGTCTCTAACAACCATGCAAAAATTGGTCGACATCGGTCCATAATTATATATAGCCCCCACATAAACCGATCCCCCGATTTGGCTTGTGAGGCCTCTAAGAGAAGCAAATTTCATCCGATCCGGCTGAAATTTGGTACATGGTGTTAGTATATGGTCTTTAACAACCGTGCAAAAATTGGTCGACATCGGTCCATAATTATATATAGCCCCCACATAAACCGATCCCCCGATTTGGCTTGCGAGGCCTCTAAGAGAAGCAAATTTCATCCGATCTGGCTGAAATTTGGTACATGGTGTTAGTATATGGTCTCTAACAACCATGCAAAAATTGGTCTACATCGGTCCATAATTATATATAGCCCCCATATAAACCGATCCCCCGATTTGGCTTGCGAGGCCTCTAAGAGAAGCAAATTTCATCCGATCCGGCTGAAATTTGGTACATGGTGTTAGTATATGGTCTCTAACAACCATGCAAAAATTGGTCGACATCGGTCCATAATTATATATAGCCCCCACATAAACCGATCCCCCGATTTGGCTTGTGAGGCCTCTAAGAGAAGCAAATTTCATCCGATCCGGCTGAAATTTGGTACATGGTGTTAGTATATGGTCTTTAACAACCGTGCAAAAATTGGTCGACATCGGTCCATAATTATATATAGCCCCCACATAAACCGATCCCCCGATTTGGCTTGCGAGGCCTCTAAGAGAAGCAAATTTCATCCGATCTGGCTGAAATTTGGTACATGGTGTTAGTATATGGTCTCTAACAACCATGCAAAAATTGGTCTACATCGGTCCATAATTATATATAGCCCCCATATAAACCGATCCCCCGATTTGGCTTGCGAGGCCTCTAAGAGAAGCAAATTTCATCCGATCCGGCTGAAATTTGGTACGTGATGTTAGCATATGGTATCTAACAACCATGCAAGAATTGGTCCACATCGGTTCATAATTATATATAGCCCCCATATAAACCGACCACCAGATTTGACCTCCAGTACCTCTTGGAAGACCAAAATGCATATGATTCAATTGAAATTTGGTACGTGATGTTAATATATGGCCTCAAACTCCCATGCAAAAATTGGTCGATATCGGTCCATAATTATATATAGGCCCCATATAAACCGATCCCCAGATTTGACCTCCAGAGCCCCTTGGAAGAGAAAAATTCTTCCCATTCGGTTGGAATTTGGTACGTGATGTTAGTATATGGTATCCACCAACCATGCAGGAATTGGTTCCTATCAGTCCATAATTATATATAGCTCCCATATAAACCGATCCCCAGATTTGACCTCCGGTGCCTTTTGGAGAAGCAAAATTCATCCGATCTGCTTGAAATTTGGTACGTGGTGGTAGTATAAAAAAAAATCCTAACCTCAAAAGAATCACCCTTTATATGCAACCATGCCAAAAGTGGTCCATATCAGTCCATAATCGTACATAGCCCCATATAAACCGATCCCGAGATTTGGTTTTGGAACCTCTTGGAGGAGCAAATTTCATCCGAGTGAGTTGAAATTTGGTACATTGTGCTAGTATATGGTCGTTAACAACCATGCCTAACTAGGTCCATATCGGCCAATAGTTATATATGGCCCTCAGATAAATCGATCCCCAATCACACAAAAATTGGTCCATATCAAGTTCATAATTGTATATAGCCCCCATATAAGCGACCCCCATATTTCAATTCTGGCTCTCGACGTACAAAAAGTCCATATCGATTCGTAATTATTTGTAGACTTAATTATACATAACTTTTTTGTCTAATATATACCATGTATGGACTAAATCACAATTTAGAAAACGATGTTAAGAAGTTTTAAGATGCCACAACCAAAGTAATTCGATTGTGGATGATAGTATTTCGTAGAAGTTTCTACGCAATCCATGGTGGTGGGTACATAAGATTCGGCCTGGCCGAACTTGCGGCCGTATATACTTGTTATAACTTGGTTTTTTCATACTTTTAATGGTTAATTTTACCTTTTTATACCCACCACCATAGAATGGTGATGGGGGTATAATAAGTTTGTCATTCCGTTTGTAACACATCGAAATATCGATTTCCGACTATATAAAGTATATATATTCTTGATCAGGGAGAAATTCTAAGACGATATAACGATGTCCGTCTGTCCGTCTGTCTGTCTGTCTGTCTGTCTGTCTGTCTGTCTGTTGTAATCACGCTACAGTCTTCAATAATGAAGCAATCGTGCTGAAATTTTGCACAAACTCGTCTTTTGTCTGCAGGCAGGTCAAGTTCGAAGATGGGCTATATCGGTCCAGGTTTTTATATAGTCCCCATATAAACCGACCTCCCGATTTGGGGTCTTGGGCTTATAGAAATCGTAGTTTTTATCCAATTTGCCTGAAATTTGAAATCTAGAGGTATTTTATGACCATAAAGAGGTGTGCCAAAAATGGTGAGTATCGGTCCATGTTTTGGTATAGCCCCCATATAGACCGATCTCCCGATTTTACTTCTTGGGCTTATAGAAACTGCAGTTTTTATCCAATTTGCCTGAAATTTGAAATCTAGAGGTATTTTATGACCATAAAGAGGTGTGCCAAAAATGGTGAGTATCGGTCCATGTTTTGGTATAGCCCCCATATAGACCGATCTCCCGATTTTACTTCTTGCGCTTATAGAAACCGCAGTTTTTATTCAATTTACTTGAAATTGGAAATCTAGAGGTATTGTAGGACCACAAATACGTGTGCCAAAAATTGTGAGTATCGGTCCATGTTTTGGTATAGCCCCCATATAGACCGATCTCCCGATTTTACTTCTTGGGCTTATAGAAACCGTAGTTTTTATCCAATTTGTCTGAAATTGGAAATCTAGAGGTATTGTAGGACCACAAATACGTGTGCTAAAAATAGTGAGTATCGGTCCATATTTTGGTATAGCCCCCATATAGACCTATCTCCCGATTTTACTTCTTTGGCTTATAGAAACCGCAGTTTTTATTCAATTTACCTGAAATTGGAAATCTAGAGGTATTGTAGGACCACAAATACGTGTGCCAAAAATTGTGAGTATCGGTCCATGTTTTGGTATAGGCCCCATATAAAACGACTTCCCGATTTTGGGTCTTGGGCTTATAGAAACCGTAGTTTCTATCCAATTTGTCTGAAATTGGATATCTAGAGGTATTTTAGGACCATAAGAGGTGTGCCGAAAATGGTGAGTATCGGTCCATATTTTTGTATAGCCCCATATAGACCGATTTCCCGATTTTACTTGTTTGGCTTCTAGAATCCGAAGTTTTTATCCTATTTTCCTGAAATTGGAAATCTAGAGGTATTTTCGGGTCATAAAGAGGTGTGCCGAAAACGGTGAGTATCGGTCCATATTTTAGTATAGCCCCCATAAGAACGATCTCCCGATTTAACTCCTTGGGTTTCTAGAAACCGTAGTTTTTATCTGATTTGCCTGAATTTGTAAATATTCTGATATTTTAGGCTCACAAAAACGTGTATCGGATTAAGTTTTTATCGGTCCATTTGACAATACCTCCATATAGACCGACTTCACTTCTTGAGGGTGTAGAAGGCGCACTGATCATTTGCTTGAAACTCAAATTTGCTTGGAACTCAAGGTAAAATTTCCAGATTTTATTTCTCGGGTGAAAATCTACAGATTTAAAATTTCAAATCAAGACGTTATTTCATAATTTTCTTGCACACTTACAATAGATTTTAATTCCTCTAAAACTCAAACAAAAATGGTTCTTATAAATCCAAAATCTGATATAGTCTTCATAGGTGAAATCTTTAAATTTATCTTCGGGAAGTGTCCTCAAGTCCTCTAGCCCTCCTGAAATTTCAAAGGAAACCCTAATATTTGGTTCATGGTGGTGGGTATTTAAAATTCGGCCCGGCCGAACATAGTGCTGTATATACTTGTTTTGTTTCAAATAGGTTAAAAACAGAGTAAGAATTCATAAAATGATAGAAATCATTTAAATTTTGTCGAAAAAAATCCTAATTCCAATCTGAAAAAAATTGTGAATTTTTGAAAATATTTGTAGTCAAACGTTTCCGACAAGCGTTAGAATCCATTAAAATTATAAAAAAAAAATTAAAAAAAATATTTATTTGACAAAATATAACAGAATTTGTTTATTTACATCCAAAACATTGAATGCGGATCACACCTAAAGAAGTGATGCAAATTCAGTCCAACAGCTGTTGAAAAAGAGGACTTCTGTCCTATGACAAGCCCATGTTAAATTCATCGTTTTTGCGTCAATTTTGCACCACTTCCGGATACAAAAAGAACATTTTCATTACTTTTTTGGCGACGATTTTTTTGCTGGGTAGTAATGCGTGGTGAACGACTGTTGTTAGTAGAATACCACTGTTCTGCAATTCTTTGCCTTTTGGTAGTTCCATAGTTTATGGTTTTAAAACTTTAATACAACATTTACTTTAGATTATTTTACAATTGTATCATCATTATCATGTGCAGACCAAGTTGTTGATACTAGCAAATTAGTTTCTTTCTGATTTCACTCTCTCCCGCTCTCGCAGACAGTCCCTATATGCTACTCAATTTCTGTTTCCTTTTGTTCAAGAGCAAATATGTTTGCAAGTTTAAATTACGTGTCTGCCACACTATCATCTGTAGCTAAGCATGGCCGCGGGTACCGGCTAACTCTACTTGCGTATGGTGGCAGAACACAAACTCTCAGGTCATTGGTTTTAGTTTTATTTGTGTTTTCCTTTTTTGTTTTGGATTTTGTTGTTCTCTGTGTTGTTTGTGGCCCATACTTCTCTACTTTTGCAGCTATTTCAATTCGTTTTTTGGTTGGGAATATTTTCTTAACCAGCTCGCTCGCACACCATGGCCATGACTCTATTGGCTTCGGGTATTTGTTGCTGGGATTTACTGCTTGAATGAGGGTTTAGTTCTAGATTTTGGTATTTTACTGCTTAAATAAATCTAGTGGATCGTCACAAAAACACAAAAAAAAACGGGGAAAAATACCATCTAACTAAAAATATAACTACTCAGAAATTTGTTGGTAGCACAAAACAAACTAAATCGCTATGGACTAAGTGTATGTGAGTGTGTGGATGTGTTGGTTGTTTGGTTGGTTCCGTTTCCTTTACTCCTGACAATAGAGCTATTTGGCAAAGGTTATTTCTTGTTCAAGCCATTGTTGTTATTTTCCCATCTATGGTAACAAATGTTGCCGGTAATGGCTAAAGCATCAGCTGGAAAAAATCACTATGTCAAGTTTTATTGTCGATAAAATAAAAGCATTGAACCGACATTGGTATCAAGTGGAACGAAATAAATGAACAGTAGAGGAACGATAGTTGGTCATAAAATTGTAAGAAATATTTGATTTTTTTAAGGGGCAAATAATTATTTTATAATCTAATTTAATTTAATTTTTAATTTTAATAAAAAAAAATAAAATTAAGCATTTATAAATTATTTTTTTTTTGATATTATATCACAAAATATTATATTAAAGTTAATAAAATTTAATTTTTTGTTTCTTTTAAATTAAAAAAAATATATATATATTTAAAATAATTTAATATTGATTTTATTTAACATATTTATTTTTCTATTTAATTTTTTAATTTAACCCATTCGGAAAATACACCAAATTCTATTTTCCCACTTAGTTTCGATTTACTTCTCGATGTAATTTTAAAGTAGAGTAAGTTATAAATATTTTCCATATTGGTGAGAACTGAAATAGATTTTTATAAACTTCTTTAACAATAGACGAAAAATATGAAAATTTGAGACAATTATTCTATTGTATGTTTTTAGTAAATGGAAATTTTTACAAAAACTATAGCTGATACCTTCACGGTTTTTTTCCCACACTGTAAAAGATATTACAGGCAAAATAGGGCTTATTTTCGTAAGGCCACACTCAAAAAAAGTTTACTTGGATCCAAAGATTATGACCTTCCCTTAAGGATTTTGGTATTGATTCCGAGCCAAAGATGCGGCGTCTTTAAAATAAAGAAATTTTTTAGCGACCTATCTGGCTTTATATCTAGGACCAATAAAATTAAAATTAGGATACATATATAATGTATTAAATTTTCATTCTCTTTTCGCGGTTTATTAATAAAGGTACTCAAGTACAAACAAATGCCAGTTTAAAACTCCAAATTATAACGGATACTTCAAAATAAAAAATGTTTTCTTAATTCCAAAAAAAAAAAAAAAAAAAACCTAAATCCTCAAAATTAGTTTTAGCCTCTATTTGAAGCGTTTTTATCTTAAATCTAAAGTTTCAATATTTCAGTTAATTTAAGGACAATTTCTTAATATCAAAAATGTGTTTCTTTACTTTGAGGAAAATTAGCCTTAATTCAAAGACATGGGACTTTAACGGAGGAACTTAAATTTACAAAACTTGTGTCTTAAATTTAATGAAAAAAAATTTTTGAAGCAAAGATTATAAACTTTATTTTAATTAAAATTTCATTATTTTAAAGGAATTTGTCCTTAATATTTTGTAAATTTCGCATCTTAAAATTTAGGTTGTGAAATCTATAATTTCAGGTAAATATTTTTTTGAGTGCATTTGGACACAATTCAAGAATCAAGTTTTCAGAACAAGCTCATATAGCTCTTGAAGTAATTGAGGTAGGTTCTCAAAATCACAATTTTTGTTCTACATGCTCTAAGTACAAGTAAAAAGAGCAGAGAAATTTAATTTTTTAATATTAGGTTTATTTCGGTAGTGAAAGGGTTAATATAAATGTAATTAAATTAATTAGGATAATTTCTTTTATTCTTATTTCTATTAGTTTTATTTTGAATATAATTTAAAATTTAAATTAATTATATGGATATATTTCTATTTTTTTATACCCTCCACCATAGGATGGGGATATATTAACTTTGTCATTCCGTTTGTAACACATCGAAATATTGCTCTAAGACCCCATAAAGTATATATGTTCTGGGTCGTGGTGAAATTCTGAGTCGATCTGAGCATGTCCGTCCGTCCGTCTGTTGAAATCACGCTAACTTCCGAACGAAACAAGCTATCGACGTGAAACTTGGCACAAGTAGTTGTTATTGATGTAGGTCGGATGGTATTGCAAGTGGGCCATATCGGTCCACTTTTACGTATAGCCCCCATATAAACGGACCCCCAAATTTGGCTTGGGATTGCTCTAAGAGAAGCAAATTTCATCCGATCCGGCTGAAATTTGGAACATGGTGTTAATATATGGTCTCTAACAACCATGCAAAAAGTGGTCCACATCGGTCCATAATTATATATAGCCCCCATATAAACCGATCCCCCGATTTGGCTTGCGGAGCCTCTAACAGAACCAAATTTCATCCGATCCGGCTGAACTTTGGTACATGGTGTTAGTATATGGTCTATAATAACCGTGCAAAAATTGGTCAACATCGGTCCATAATTATATATAGCCCCATATAGACCAATCCCCCGATTTGGCTTTCGGAGCTTCTAAGAGAAGCAAATTTCATCCGATCCGGCTAAAATTTGGTACATGGTGTTAGTATATGGTCTCTAACAACCATGCAAAAATTGGTCCATATTGGTCCATAATTATATATAGCCCCCATATAAACCGATCCCCCGATTTGGCTTGCGAGGCCTCTAAGAGAAGCAAATTTCATCCGATGCGGCTGAAATTTGGTACATGGTGTTAGTATATGGTCTTTAACAACCATGCAAAAATTGGTCCATATCGGTCCATAATTATATATAGCCCCCATATAAACCGATCCCCAGATTTGGCTTGCGGAGCCTCTTGGAAGACCAAAATTCATCTGATGCAGTTGATATTTGGTACGTGGTGTTAATATATGGCCTCAAACACCCATGCAAAAATTGGTCGAAATCAGTCCATAATTATATATAGCCCCTTGGAAGAGCAAAATTCATCCGATTCGGTGGAAATTTGGTATGTGATGTTAGTATATGGTATCCAACAACCATGCAGGAATTGGTTCATATCAGTCCATAATTATATATAGCCCCAATATAAACCCATCGCCAGATTTAACCTCCGGTGCCTTTTGGAGAAGCAAAATTCATCCGATCTGGTTGAAATTTGGTACGTGGCGGTAATATATGATATTTAACAACCATGTCAAAAGTGGTCCACATCAGTCCATAATCATATATAGCCCCCATATAAACCGATCCCGAGATTTGGTTTTGGAGCCTCTTGGTACATTGTGCTAGTATATGGCCGTTAACAACCATGCCTAACTAGGTCCATATCGGTCTATAGTTATATATAGCCCTCAGATAAATCGACCACAAATCGCACAAAAATTGGTCCATATCAAGTTCATAATTGTATATAGCCCCCATATAAGCGACCCCCATATTTCAATTCTGGCTCCCTACCTACCGTGCAAAAGTCCATATCGATTCGTAATTATTTGTAGACTTACCTACACATATCTTTATGTGTAGGTAAGTCTACAACCACTACTGTGGTACACGGTATAATAAGTTTGTGCATTTGTATGTAACGCCAAGAAATAGTGGTCATAGACCCATCTTTTAGTATACCGATCGGCTTAGAATTAAATTCTGAGTCGATTTAGCGATGTCCGTCTGTCTGTCTGTCGGTCCGTCCGTCCGTCTGTCTGTATATGTAATTTTGTGCACAAAGTACAGCTCGCAATTTAAGTCCGATCGTCCTCAAATTTGGCATAGGGCCGTTTCTTGGGACAGAGACAATCGCTATTGGTTTTGGAAGAAATCGGTTCAGATTTAGATATAGCTGCCATATATATTTATCCCCGATGTGGTCATAGTTAGCGTGTTTATCAACCGATTTTCTTGAAATACCGTACATCCAAATATTTTATGAATCTCGAAAATCTTGCAAAATATCAGCCAAATCGGTTCAGATTTAGATATAGCTCCCATATATATCTTTCGTACGATTTAGACTCATATGACCACAGAGGCCAAAGTTTACTACCGATCTTCGTGAAATTTTGCACAGAGGGTAGAATTGACATTCTACCAATGCTTTGTAAATTTGATTGAAATCGGTTCAAATTTAGATATAGCTCCCATATATATCTTTCGTCCGATTTGAACTTATATGGCCACAAAAGCCAGAGTTTTGCCGTGATTTGCTTCAAATTTTGCACAAGGGAAGACCAAAATTCATCTGCTTTAGTGGTATCATTAAGTGTGTCAAATTTTGTTAAAATCGGTTCAGATTTAGATATAGCTCACATATATATCTTTCGCCCGATTTGGACTTATATGGTCTCAAAAGCCATAGTTTTGCCCTGACTTACTTCAAATTTTGCACAAGCGGTACTTGTAACGATACTATTGTATGTGCCAAATATGGTCAAAATCGATTCAGATTTAGATATAGCTCCCATATATATCTTTCGTCCGATTTGAACTTGCTCAAAATCCAGGGTTTTGCCGTGATTTGCTTCAAATTTCGCACAAGGAGTACGTTTTGGTAGTATCGGTTTGTGCCAAATTTAGTTGAAATCGGTTCAGATTTAGATGTGGCTCCCATATATATCTTCCGTCCGATTGGCAGAAGTAAAAAAATTGTCTCCTTTATATAGCTTCCAGCAAATGTCAAGTAGTTGAGATGGTAAAACAAATTTTGGCCTACATAGGGGTGAAGGGTATAATATAGTCGGCCCCGCCCGACTTTAGGTTTTACTTACTTGTTTTTGTTTAATATACACCACGTATGGACTAACTTACAATTTAGAAAACGATTTAAGATACCACAACCGAAGTAATTCTATTCTGGATGACAGTCTTTCGTAGAAGTTTCTACGCTATCCATGGTGGAGGGTACATAAGATTCGGCCTGGCCGAACTTACGGCCATATATACTTGTTTTACTTTTTTTTTCTTTAATTTTTATTAATTTAATTATTTTATATTAAGATAATTTTCTTTTATTGGTAAATGAAGAAATATATTCTTGTAAGTGTAGGGAGAAACATTTTTGCCAATTCCGTTCTATGGTTTCTTTTCGCATATTGGCCATATCGTTCGAATTAGAGCAATGACAAAGTATTATTTGCCACACCAGTTGACCATAAAGTTCAATTCCAATTGCACGGGTGCTGTTTGTTTTCATTTCATTGATTGCACTTGTATGGCCGGGGTTTTTAGTTTTGTGTTTGCTCGCAACGTTTTCATTTTATATTTCACCAAACCAATGTTTTTTTTTTGTGAGACATGTTCTTTTCCGTGGCATTATTTGTTTTGGAATGTTTCATTTCAATTTGTGCAATTTGTAAAGGCGGTAACTTTTCCTTTCTTGTTTTTTTTTAGTGCTCGACATTTTTTATCACCCGGCCATTGGTGAAGTAGGGCATAGACTCCAGGGAATTCACGGAATGAGAATGTACTAAAAACAGAGTAAATAACTCCAAATGCAATTTAATTACATTAGTGTTCGTTTAATTATTCATCTGTGGCATTGATGGGGGAGATCAATGCGAATAGGGGTGCCAAATGTTCAGGGGAATGTGTTGACGTAGAGTCTAGGGATGACGCTTAGATTGATTGTGCTCAATTTTTTTTTTAATATATCCTTTAACGTGTTGCAATTAAACCTAGGGTTTTACTCGGGAATCTTGGGTGATAAATTATTTCTTCTTAGGGGATTGATTGACAAGGATTTATATGCAGTTCATTATGGAAGATTAATGCAATTTCAATAAACTTCCATGGTATCTCAATTGGGAGAAAAACAAGAGAAACTTGAAATTTAAGAATAAGTTAAGCTAGTAACATTTATTGATGATTCTATTCCAAGATTATTTATTATTTCATGATACCAAAAAGGGGTAACACCCACGAGGAGTATTCAGTGACATTTATGGGCGTGCAATAATGGCAGGCACCTAGATAAAATGTTATCAATAAGGGGTTTTCATTTTGTTGTTAAAGGACCACCCACCCAAAATCCCAAATACATAGAACCACATGCAATGTTACATTAAGAATTTCCAATTTAACCGCATTTTTATTTCAATAGTCCTATATTAGTTAAAATTATTTCTTAAAGATTTTGCAAACAATTCTAGTTCATGTTTTCCTACTATTTTTCTTATATTCCATTTTTTTTGAAACTTAAATCCTTTTTACAACATTTTCTATAAAAAAAAAATATTTCGACAAATTTTTCTATAGAAATAAAATTTTAACAAAATTTTCTATAGGAATAAAATTTTGACAAAAATTTCTTTAGAAATAAAATTTTGACAAAATTTTCTATAGAAACAAAATTTTAAAAAAATTTTTCTTTAGAAATAAACTTTTGACAAAATTTTCTATAGAAACAAAATTTTGACAAAATTTTCAATAGAAATAAAATTTTGACAAAATTTTCTATAGAAATAAAATTTTGACAAAATTTTCTAGAGAAATAAAACTTTTACAGAATTTTCTATAGAAATAAAATTTTGACAAATTTTTTTCTAGAAATAAAATTTTGACAATATTTTCTATAGAAATAAAATTTGAAAAAAAAAATTCTAAGGAAATAACAATTTCAACAACATTTTTTATAGAAATAAAATTTTGACAAAATTTTCTATAGAAATAAAATTTTGACAAAATTTTCTTTAGAAATAAAATTTTAACGAAATTTGACAAAATTTTCTATAGAAATACAATTTGGCAATATTTTCTATGGATATAAAATTTTGACAAAATATTCTATAGAAATAAAATTTTGATAGAATATTCTATAGAAATAAAATTTTGACAAAATTTTTTATAGAAATAAAATTTTGACAAAATTTTCTATAGAAACAAAATTTTGACAAAATATTCTATAGAGATAAAATTTTCCATTTGTTTTGTTTTGTTATTGTTGGTTTTGTTCTTTAAGCATTGTTGGTGTTTTTTATTACAGCTTAAAACCATACATTGACAAAACTACAAGTGTAGCTTAACCAACAGAGGAAAAGAATGTTTGTCAAATTTATTTGGGCAAAGCCCTATAGACTGCAAGATGGTTGGATGGACGCACATTTCGGAATTACCACATTCCTCATCAGCATCCTCTACTTGCAGCAAAACTATCAACCAATTATCAGAATAAATTCAGGCAGTTTATTTAACCCAACAAAAACCACACTTGAACCCTACGAAAAAAGGAAAAGAGATATGTTTGTTTCGAATTTATTTCGGCATAAGCCGGCTATCAATGTAAAACCTTTTTTCGGAGGGTTCAAGTGTGGTTTTTGTTGGGTTTAATAAACTGCCTGAATTTATTCTGATAATTGGTTGATAGTTTTGCTGCAAGTAGAGGATGCTGATGAGGAATGTGGTAATTCCGAAACGTGCGTCCATCCAACCATCTTGCAGTCTATAAGGCTTTGCCCAAATAAATTTGACAAACATTTTTTCCTCTGTTGGTTAAGCTACACTTGTAGTTTAGTCAATGTATGGTTTTAAGCTGCAATAAAAAACAACAACAACGAAATAAAATTTTGATAAAATATTCTATAGAAATAAAATTTTGACAAAATTTTCGATAGAAATAAAACTTTTACAGAATTTTCTATAGAAATAAAACTTTTACAGAATTTTCTATAGAAATAAAATTTTGACAAAATTTTTTTATAGAAATAAAAGTTGGACAACATTTTCTATAGAAATAAAATTTTGACAAAAATTTCTATAGAAATAACATTTTGATAAAATTTTCTATACAAATAAAATTTTCGATAGAAATAAAATTTTAACAAAATTTTCTATAGAAATAAAATTTTGACAAAATTTTCTATAGAAATAAAATTTGGTCAAAATTTTCTAAAGAAAAACAAGTATATACGGCCGTAAGTTCGGCCAGGCCGAAGCTTATGTACCCTCCACCATGGATTGCGTAGAAACTTCTACTGAAGCCGATGGCAAGGTATCTTAAAACTTCCTAACACCGTAATATATACCACATAGTCCACACATGGTATACATTAAACTAAAAAAGGCCGATTAAATACGTATATAACTAAGTTTAAAGTTTCTATAGAAATAAAATTTTGGCAAAATACAATTTTGACAACATTTTCTATAGAAGTAAAATTTTGACAAAATTTTCTATAGAAATAAAATTTGGAAAAAAATTTCTATAGAAATAAAATTTTGACAAAATTGTCTATAGAAATAAAATTTTGTCAAAATTTTCCTTAGAAATAAAATTTTGACAAAATTTTCTATAGAAATAAAATTTTGACAAAATTTTCTATAGAAATAAAATTTTGACAAAATTTTCTATAGAAATAAAATTTTGACAAAATTTTCTATAAAAATAACATTTTGACAATGTTTTCTATAGAAATAAAATTTTGACAAAATTTTCTATAGAAATAAAATTTTGACAAAATTTTCTATAAAAATAACATTTTGACAATGTTTTCTATAGAAATAAAATTTTGACAAAATTTTCTATAGAAATAAAATTTTGACAAAATTTTCTATAAAAATAACATTTTGACAATGTTTTCTATAGAAATAAAATTTTGGTAGATTATTTTTGGCTCGAGTGGCAACCATGATTATGAACCCATAGGACCAATTTTTGTGTGATTGGGGATCGGCTATATATAACTACAGACCGATATGGACCAATTTTGGCATGGTTATTAGCGGCTTTATACTAACACCACGTTGCAAATTTCAACCGGATCGGATGAATTTTGCTCCTCCAAGAGGCTCCGGAGATCAAATCTGGGGAACGGGTTATGGGGGCTATATATCATTATGGACCGATATGGACCAATTCTTGTGTGTTTGTTAGAGACCACATTCTAACACCATGTTCCAAATTTCAACCGGATCGGATGAATTTTGCTCCTCCAAGAGGCTCCGGAGGACAAATCTGGGGATCGGTTTGTATGGGAGCTATATATAATTATGGACCGATGTGGACCAATTTTGGAATGGTTGTTAGAAACCATATGCTAACACCATGAACCACATTTCAGCTGGATCGGATGAAATTTGCTTCTCTTAGAGCAATCGCAAGCCAAATTTGGGGGTCCGTTTATATGGGGGCTATACGTAAAAGTGGACCAATATGGACCAATTTTTGCATGGTTATTAGAGACCATATACTAACACCATGTACCAAATTTCAGCCAGATCGGATGAAATTTGCTTCTCTTAGAGCAATCGCAAGCCAAATTTGGGGGTCTGTTTATATGGGGGCTATACGCAAAAGTGGACTGATATGGACAAATTTTTGCATGGTTGTTAGAGACCATATACTAACAAAATGTAGCAAATTTCAACCGGATCGGATGAAATTTGCTTCTTTTAGAGCAATCACAAGCCAAATTTGGGGGTACGTTTATATGGGGGCTATACGTAAAAGTGGACCGATATGGCCCATTTGCAATACCATCCGACCTACATCAATAACAACTACTTGTGCTAAGTTTCAGGTCGATAGCTTGTTTCGTTCGGAAGTTAGCGTGATTTCAACAGACGGACGGACGGACATGCTCAGATCGACTCAGAATTTCACCACGACCCAGAATATATATATGCTTTATGGGGTCTTAGAGCAATATTTCGATGTGTTACAAACGGAATGACAAAGTTAATATACCCCCATCCTATGGTGGAGGGTATAAAAATGTTGACGAAATTTGATAAAAGTTTTTATAAAAATAAAATGTCGACAGAATTTTCTATAGAAATACAAATTTTGACAAAATTTTCCATAGAAATAAAATTTTGACAATTTTTTTTTGGAAAAAAAATTGACAAGAATTTCTATAGAAATAAAATTTGACAGAATTTTCTATAGAAATAAAATTTTAACGAAATTTGACAAAATTTTCTACAATTTGCCAACATTTTCTATAGAAATAAAATTTTGACAAAATTTTCTATAGAAATAAAGTGTTGACAAAATTTTCTATGGAAATAAAATTTTGATTAAATTTTCTATAGAAATAAAATTTTGACAAATTTTTTTTATGAAATAAAATTTTGACAAAATTTTCTATAGAAATAAAAATTCTATAGAAATAAAATTCAAAGTATGTTTGTTTATTTGTTTGTATGTTCCGGGTAAGCCCGGAAACGGCTGAATCGATTTACTTGGAACTTTCAGAGATTGTAGAGGGCACTCATGTGGTGAAAATAGGGAACATAATTTTTGGATACTTCGTTGCGAAGTATCCCTTTGTCCGGGTTTTTGAAAATTGGACCAAAGTTGACCGATTTGCTTGAAATTTTCATTGAATGTTGGGGTTGGCATCTAGGCATAGATCCGCTACTTTATTTTTCGATATTTCGTCGCGGAGGGAGACCTTCCCTTTGTCCGACTTTTTTTAAGTACAGTGAAAAAAACTAAAGTTCTCTAATTTATATGAGATTTACGGAGAACATGCGGAGAGGTTATGAAATTAATATGGGGTACCTGATGTGTTCATATGTTTACGGTGAAGGGGACCTCCCCCTTTGACCGACTTTTTGAAACTTGGAACAAAATTATCTGATTTGCTTCAAATTTTTAGGAAGATTGAAGGGGCGTCTAACCAAATGAAATGAAATCAATATGGTGTACCTGTTGTTTGGGTATTTGGTCGGGGAAGGAACCTTCTCCTTACCCCACACTTGAAGGAAAGTTTCTAGAGTTACTTGGAATTTTCAGGGAAGGTTAAGGGTGCTATCCACTTCGGTGTTTGTCGATATTTTATCGGGTCCCTTAAAAAAAATTATCAAAATTTAACCTTCTTCGATCTACTTGAAATCTACAGGGAACGTGGGAGGAGATGATTAAAATAATTCAGGTACACGATTTTTCGATATCTAGTTGGGGATGGGAAATAGTGAAATAAACTTTGTCGATTTACGTGGAATTTTTTGGGATCGTTGGGTAGTTTGTGAAATTAACATAGGATACGTGATTTTCCGATATCAGGTCGGGGTGGAGCGAAGGTGGGAAGAGGGTTCCCTTTTGTCCAATATTTTGAAAATTTAAAGTAAATGGGATTTCGGTACATAATTTTGTGAGTTTGCTGAGGCTTCTGGCAGATTTTTTTTTTTGGCAGGAAACGTAGAGGGTGCATCATTTTCCAGTATATGTTCGGGAAAGGCATGTTCTCCATGTCCAAATTTTTTACTACTTTAGCTCTTTCCGATTTATTGGACGGGAAACAGTGATCCTTTTTATGTTGCTGTAATATAGTGCTTAATTTTCCGGTATGTTGCGGAGAAGGGTACCTTCCCGTGACAAACCACACTTAATATTCAGAAGAAATATAGAAGATTGTCCTCGTACTTGAATACAGAACATTATATAAAAAATTTGTTGGAAAAGGCACACCATCTCCCCGACATTTTTTAAGGCGGACCGTTTTACATCTGCATATCCGCCGCATTTCTATCTATAAACGAAAAAGCAATTAGTCCGATTTGTTTGAAAGAATTCAAACCATTTCGAATTTGTTTTCAGCACGAAGCATATGATTGACGAAGATAACGCAAAATGTTCCTACAAAGGCGTAGCGAAGTGGTCAGGGTTACGCTAGTTTTCTATAGAAATAAGATTTTGACAAAAATCCAAATACATAGAAGCCCCTGCAATATTACTTTCAGAGATCCTAGTATTTGCTAAAAAGTTAGTAGAGTTTCAAATTTAACTACATTTTCATTTCAATATTCCTACATTAGTTAAGAGCATTTCTTGAAGATTTTGCAAACAATTCTAGTTCATGTTTTCCTACCATTTTTTGTTTTATTTTCCATTTTCGTTGAAACTTAAATCCTTTTTTCGCCACATATATCATTCCATAAGCAAGGGTTATAATGGCTATTGTCTTACCATGTCATTTTCTTCATTTCCGTAAATTTTCACCTTACATTTCCTGAAAGGAAACTCCTTTTCATTGGAGGAAACCTCAACTTTTTTTTCCACTAAACAATTCCCCCACAACATTATTGTTTTCGCCTCCGGATTTTAACCCATATATTCGGTATTATTTTTGCTTCCTACATTACCATGAATAGGTCTTGTATTTGTGTTTCCCCCTTTCTCATTTTTTTCGTAAATATAATACGTGACATTATTTCATAAAGTAATGTGAGTGACATTTATAATCATGTTCCATGGAATTGTGCAACATGAAAAAAATGGAAAATAATGTAAACAAAATTTTCTTTTGTACCAGTAAACAAAAGTCGCAAAGAAATGAAGAAGGCAGAAAATAAGTAAATATGTGTTTTTTTCTACGCCCTAAGTCAAATCAAGGTACCAGCCACCAAATGCAGACATCCTATCCATGGGGTACACCTCAAAATCTCATCAAGGGATGATGGAAAGAAAGAATGACAAAAAATATTCAGGGATTTTTTTGTTATTCGTTACGGAAAAAACGAACCATAATGATACATAAATACTTCATCTAGGTATGTATAATGTGTTTGCATAACGGTATTTATGGGTATGTACATATATTTCTGGTGGTGTATATATATACTCATTTTTACCTTGTCCATATGTGTGTTTCTATATGCGAATGTTAAGGTAGATATGAACACGCACAAATAATGTCACATATTAGTGTCAACATTATGGCTGTTGCATAAATATAAAATGTCATTTACACACTCACCAAGACTTTGGAATTGCGTTGAAATGGCTATGATTATGTTTTTTGGTTGATCATATGTGGCATGTAATATAAACGCCTTAAGTATAGACATGCACAGTGATATAAGCATTCTGAAACGAAAAAGAAAATGTTGTGATTTTTTTAAATGTTTTTTTTTTATTATATTTAAAACTGTTTGACCTTAGGGTCGTATGATTTATAATAATTCTGGAACATTAGGGCGTATAAGTTATACCAATTAAAAATAAACAGGGTACATCATAGCGCATGATAAATAATAATAGTTACAAGGATGGTAAGTAAGGCCCTAAAATGTACTTGTTCAACTAATTTGCCACTTAATTTGAGCAAGATGAAGTAGGCTCCTTTGAAACTTCCGGCATGACTAACACTAGTACCAAAACTTTATCCACAATACTGACAAAATTTTCTATATAAGAAAATTTTTTGATAACAATTTTCTATAGAAATAAAATTTTGACAAAATTTTCTATAGAAATAAATTTTTGACAACATTTCTACAGAAATACAATTTTGGAAAAATTTTCTATAGTACTAAAATATTTATAAAATTTTTTATAGCAGTAAAATTTTAATAAAATTATCTACAGAAATAAAACTTTGATACAATTTTCTATAGATACAAAAATATGACAAAATTTCCTTTAGAAATAAAATGTTGACATAATTTTCTATAGAAGTAAAATTTTGACAAAATTTTCCATAGAAATAAAATGTTGACAAAAGTTTTTATAGAAATAAAATTTTGATAAAATTTTTATAGAAATAAAATTTTGACAAAGTTTCATATAGAAATAAAAGTTTGACAACATTTTCTATAGAAATAAAATTTCGTTTTGTTTTGTTATTGTTGGTTTATTCTTCAATCATTATTGTTGTTTTTGATTTTAGCTTAAAACCATGCATTGACTAAACTACAGGTGTAGCTTAACCAACAGACGAAAATAATGTTTGACAAATTTATCTGGGCAAAGCCCTATAGACTGCAAGATGGTTGGATGGACGCACGTCTCGGAACTACCACATTCTTCATCAGCATCATCTACTTGCAGCAAAACTATCAACCAATTATCAGAATAAATTCAGGCAGTTCACTAAACCCAAAGTTAACCACACTTGAACCTTCCGAAAAAAGGTTTACGATAGCAGTTTTATACCGAAATAAATTCTGAAAATTGGTTGATAGTTTTGCTGCAAGCAGAGGATGCTGTAGAGGAATGTGGTAATTATGAAACGTGCTTTCATCCAACCATCTTGCAGTCTATAGGGCTTTGCCCAAATAAATTTGACAAACATTCTTTTCCTCTGTTGGTTTTCTATGGAAATAAAATTTTCACAAAATCTTCTATAGAAATAAAATGTTGACAAAAGTTTTCTATAGAAAAAAAAAATTTGACAAAATTACCTATAGAAATAAAATATTCCCAATATTTTCTATAGAAATAAAATGTTGACAAAATTTTCTATAGAAATAAAACTTTGACAAAATTTTCTATATAAACTAAAATTTTAACAAAATGTTCTATAGAAATAAAAATTTTGACAACATTTTTTATAGAAACAAAATTTTGGTAAAATTTTCTATTGGATCAAATATTTGACAAAATTTTCGATAGAAACACAAATTTGACAAAATTTTAACAAAATTTTTTACAGAAATAAAATATTGAGAAAATTTTGTATAAAAATAAAGTTTTGACAAAATTTTCTATAGAAATAAAATTTTGAGAAAATTTTCTAAAGAAATAGAATTTTGAAAAAATCAGTAAAATAAAAAATTGACAAAATTTTCTATAAAAATAGAATTTGGGAAAAAAATTCTATAAAAATAAAATTTTGACAACATTTTCTATAGAAATAAAATGTTGACAAACATTTTCTGTAGAAAAAAAATTTTGACAAAAATTTCTGTAGAATTAAAATGTTGACAAAAGTTTTCTATAGAAATAAAATTTTGACAAAATTTTTCTATAGAAATAAAATTTTTACAAAAATTTTTATAGAAATAAAATTTGGACAAAATTTTCTATTGAAATAAAATTGTCATAAAATTTTCTATAGAAATAAAATTTTTACAAAATATTCGATAGGAATAAAAATTTGACAAAATTTTCTATAGAAATCAAATTTTGACAAAATTTTCTATGGAAATAAAATTTTGACAAAATATTCCATAGAAATAAAAATTTGACAAAATTTTTTATAGAAATAAAATTTTGATTAAATTTTCTATAGAAATATAATTTTGACAAAATTTTCTATAGAAATAACATTTAGCAACATTTTCTATAGAAAAAAAAATTCTATAAAAATAGAATTTGGAAAAAAATTTCTATAGAAATAGAATTTTGACAACATTTGCTATAGAAATAAAATGTTGACAAAAATTTTCTATAGAAATACAATTTTGAAAAAAATGTCTATGGAAGTAAAATGTTGACAAAAGTTTAATATAGAAATAAAATTTTGATAAAATTTTCTATAGAAATAAAATGTTGACAAAAATTTTCTATAGAAATAAAATTTGGCCAAAAATTTTTATATATATAAAATTTGGACAAAATTTTCTATTGAAATAAAATTGTCATAAAATTTTCTAAAGAAATAAAATTTTGACAAAATATTCGATAGAAATAAAATTTTTACAAATATTTCTATAGAAATAAAATTTTGACACAATTTTTTATAGAAATAAAAGTTTGTTAAAGCTTTCTATTGTAATAAAAATTTGACAAAATTTTCTATAAAACTAAAATTTTTACAATATTTCTATAAAACTAAAATTTTGACAAAATTGTCAGTGGAAATAAAATTTTCTGTAGAAATAAAAATTTGACAAAATTTTCTATAGAAATAAAATTTTGATAACATTTTTTATAAAAATTAAATGTTGGTAAAATTTACTATTGAAATAAAATTTTGGCAAAATTTTCTATAGAAATAAAATTTTAGCAAAATTTTCTATAGAAATAAAATTTTGGTAAAATTTTTAATGGAAATAAAATTTTGACAAAATATTACATAGAAATAAAAATTTGATAAAATTTTCTATAGAAATGAAATTTTGACAAAATTTTTTATAGAAATAAAATTTTGATAAAATTTTCTATAGTAATAAAATTTTGACAAAATTTTCTATAGAAGTAAAATTTTGACAACATTTTTTATAAATATAAAATGTTGATAAATTTTACTATAAAAATAAAATTTTCTAAAGAAAAAAAATTGGCAAATTTCTTTTAGAAATAAAATTTTCTTAAAATTTTTTATAGAAATAATATTGTGACAAAATTTTCTATAGAAATAAAATTTTCTATTGAAATAAAACTTTGACAAAATATTCCATAGAAATAAAAATTTGACAAAATTTTCTATAGAAATAATATTTTGACAAAATTTTTTGTAGAAATAAAATTTTGATAAAATTTTCTATTGTAATAAAATTGTGACAAAATTTTCTTTAAAAGTAAAATGTTGACAACATTTTCTTCAGAAACAGAAATTTGACAAAATTTTCTATAGAAACAGAAATTTGACAAAATTTTCTATAAAAATAAAGTCTTGACAAAATTTTTTATAGAAATAAAATTTTGACAAAATTTTCTACAGAAATTAAATTTTGACAAAATTTTCTACAGAAATAAAATTTTGACAAAATTTTCTATAGAAATAAAATTTTGACATAATTTTCTATTGAAATAAAATTTTGATAAAATTTTTTATAGAAATAAAATTTTGACAAAATTTTCTATACAAATATAATTTCGAGAAAATTTTCTATAGAAGTAAAATTTTGTCAAATTTTCTATAAAAATAAAATTTGGACAAAATTTTCTATAGAAATAAAATTTTGACAAATTTTCTATAGAAATAAAATTTTGACAAAATTTTCTTTAGAAACAAAAATTTGAGAAAATACTATTTTTTTGTTTGGCAGTTTTTTGTTTTGTAAAATTTGCATAATTTGGTAGAATTTTGTTGGCTCGTGTGGCAACCGCGTGCAAGTTTTACGATTTTATTTTGGCGATTTTTCAAATGGCTTTTAAAATACATATCACCACTGTACTTTATCGTTAAAGACATGCCGTATATGACATAGTTTGAAGCATATCACGTACCATCGCACTCTTTGGCATATTGACAGCCCACTCATTCAAGTTTTTCTCATACACAAGTACACATTTACACAATGCTGAGCATTGAAACCATTATCCTTGCAATAATTGACAACGAACTTAACATGGAAATTATTATGAAAACAAACAAAGACATGTGATGGTGTCGATATGGCTGATGAAAGTTTTCACCATAGAGCGAGAGACACAAGAGTGAGTGAGAGAAGGTAGGAGAGAGTGTCACGATGTGTGTTTTTGAAGCCTATAAGGCTTCAGAGGTGTACAAGCATAATGTCAAGAGTGAATATTGACGACCAATACTTATAAGCGCCCCCTCCACACACGAAACACGTACCGACACCCACACCTCTTTCATATATGAAAGCTTGAGAGAACAAAAAAAAAAAAAAAACCAACACACGTACAAGTATTTGTATTTGTTTATGTAATATGCTCATTTGTGGAAAATAAATGTTGAAGGTGTTGAAGTGTATAGGAAATAAGTTGGGAAACATGAATTAATTTTTTTTTTTTGTATTGTTTAAAAACAAAAGGCCCCACACACACACGCACAAAAGAAGAAACCTGTGAAAAAAATAATGAAGTAAATTGCAACGAAAATTTAATTGTGTGCGTTAATGTAGCGTATTTGTAAACAATTATTATGTGTGGGCTTGTGGCTGATGTTTCGTTAATGAGGGCGTGATGAAAGTTACTTATGTTTTTTTGGTTGGTTGACATTAATTATCTTTTATTTTTTTTTGCAATGAGGAAAATACACCATTGTATTTATTAAATTAATTTTTTCATGTTAAAAAAATACGTAGAAATACAAAGAATTTGTTTTAATATTTGTTAATTATTATTTTTGTGGAAAAGGGTGTATAGAGTGGCATTCGAAATATGGAACTCTTTGAAAGGCTGTAAAATTAAATTAAGGTATTTTAATTATTTTAAGGCCAATCAAAAGAGTAACTCAAATAGAATGACAAGTATTTGTTTTATATAATTTTTGGATCCTTTTTAGTTTTGAAGAATAGAAATAGGAGAATATTGGTTATGCTAGTGTTGGGGAGCTAAAATTGTATCTTTCCCATCGAAGTCCCATTAATTTTCCAATTTAGCAAAAAATGTGAAAAGTTTGCAGCTATGCACTTCCCTCATTTTCCTTAAAATTTACAGAGAACGTGAAGAGAGCCCATAAAATGAAAATACGGAATTCAACTCATTAGTATATGGACAGGAAGGGAAAAATTTCTTTATATAGCAATTCTTTCTATAGCAATTCATAATCATATATAGCCGCCATATAAACCGGCAAAGAACTAAAGTTGCTTATACATTTAATCTGTCTTTTTATCTAACATGGACAAAGTTGATATGGACTTTGTATCCAATCCATAGTGAAGAGAACATAAGATGCGGCCTGACCGAACTTTTGGCCATATATACTTGTTTCACTAATTTTTTTTTTGCAAATTGAAGTTCCCTTTGGCAACGTTAATTTAATTAAATTCTAAAAATTTTGTTTTTTTTTTTATTATATATAATTTTTCTCCTTTCCCTTTATTACGCCATTGAATCTCTTTTGCCTGGCAAACACATTTGCATAGTCGTATCTATTAACAAATTTTTGGCCAATATTACTGACACGAAATTATTTTCAAATAATTTTCAATTCAATTATAATAATTCATTGTATGAAGCTGTGAGAATACAACCATCAATACTTTCCCCCTTTTGAGTTTCACCATATTCCTTGCAATTTATTTTTGGGGGGAATAATGTATAATTTATGTGTGGCTGGTGGGGGATTAAAACTAACCAATTACCATGGAAATAATGCAATGGTATAATGAATGTGGTTTTCAGTAAATATCGACGAGCATTTATCGAAGGAAATGAGATATATTTCCCGTAATTTATGTGTGCTTATTAATGTTGTTTTTAATGTTGGTAGCGAATAAATAACAAAATTCGGATGTGAAAATTTATGAAAATAATTACATATCGAACAACATTTATTTTTAATTATAAATGAATGTAGTACACGTCACAGCAATAAAATTTATAGAATAATCCATAATAAGGAACTTACGGGGATAATTGATATTTTTCAAAAATATACTATTAAAATAATTTGCTTCATTTGAATTCAGGCGTATCCACATCTTCGATTACTGAAATTTCTAGATGCTCAATCAGTAAAATCAGGAAACGGCCCATAAACCTTGGCCTATTGTAGCTGTAGACTGATTTTTTAAGACATGTGCATTGACAAATAAGCGAAGGTAAAATGGCAATGTTTTAAACAATTTTGCTATACATTCCAATTTTAAAAAATTTTAAAATTTCTAAGTCATCACCTTTGAAGTACATTCATATAGAGGTGGACTTAATTTTCAGAAGAAATTCGTTTCAGACTTACTCTGTTTTTACAATAAATTAAAATTTTTGTATTTTACCTTGCGGTTAAATAAAATTAAGAAAATTTTATTAAAATTTTATTTCTATAGAAAATTTTGTAAAAATTTTGTTCCTATGGACAATTTTGTCAAAAATTTATTTCTATAGACAATTTTGTCAAAATTTTATTTCTATAGAAAAATTTGCCAAAATTTTATTTCTATAGAAAATTTTGTCAAAATTTTATATGTATCGAAAATTTTGTCAAAATTTTATTTCTATAGAAAATTTTGTCAAAATTTTATTTTTATAGAAAAATTTGCCATAATTTTGTTCCTATGGACAATTTTGTCAAAATGTTATTTCTATAGAAAGTTTTGTCAAAATTTTATTTCTATAGAAAATTTTGTCAAAATTTTATTTCTATAGAAAATTTTGTCAAAATTTTATTTCTATAGAAAACTTTGTGAAAATGTTGTTCCTATGAACAATTTTGTCAAAATTTTATTTTTTTAGACAATTTTGTCAAAATTCTATTTCCATAGAAAATTCTGCCAAAATTTAATTTCTATAGAAAATTTTGTAAATTTTTTTTCTATACAGAATTTTGTGTTGTTTGATTCTATAGACAATTTTGTCAAAACTTTATTTCTATAGAAAATTTTCCCAAAATTTTATTTCTAAATTTTGCCAAAATTTTATTTCTATAGAAAATTTTGTCAAAATTTTATTTCTATATAACATTTTGTCAAAACTATATTTTTATAGAAAATTGTATCAAAATTTTATTTCTACCGAAAATTTTGTCAAAGTTTTATTTCTATAGACAATTTTGTAAAAATTTTATTTCTATAGAAAATTTTGTCAAAATTTTATTTCTGTAGAATATGTTGTCAAAATTTTATTTCTATAGAATATTTTGTCAAAATTTTGAAAATGTTGTTCCTATGAACAATTTTGTCAAAATTTTATTTCTATATAACATTTTGTCAAAACTATATTTCTATAGAAAATTTTATCAAAATTTTATTTCTATAGACAATTTTGTAAAAATTTTATTTCTATAGAAAATTTTGTCAAAATTTTATTTCTATAGAAAATTTTGTCAAAATTTTATTTCTGTAGAATATGTTGTCAAATTGTTATTTCTATAGAATATTTTGTCAAAATTTTATTTCTATAGAAAATTTTGTCAAAATTTCATTTCTATAGAATATTGTTTCAAAATTTTATTTCTTTAGAATATTTTGTCAAAATTTTATTTCTATAAAAAATTTTGTCAAAATTTTATTTCTATAGAAAATTTTGTCAAAATTTTATTTTTATAGAAAATTTTGTTAAAATTTTTTAGAGAGATGGATTAAATCCCAAATAAACGAAAGTAAAATAACAATGTTTTAAAAAATTTGGCTATATATTCCCGAAAAAAATCTAAGTCATCACCTTTAACGTACATCCATATAGAAGTGGACTTAATTTTCATAAGAAATATGTTTAAAGATTACGCTGGTTTTACAATAAATTAAAATGTTTTTATTTTACCTTGCGATTAAAATAAAATTAAGAAAATTTTATTAAAATTTTATTTATATAGACAATTTTGTGGAATTTTTATTTCTTTAGAAAACTTTGTCAAAATGTAATTTCTATAGAAAATGTTGTCAAAATTTTATTTTAATAGAAAATTTGTCAAAATTATATTTCTATAGAAAATTTGTTAAAATTATATTTCTATAGAATTTTTTGTTAAAAATTTATTTATATAGAAAATTTTGTCAAAATTTAATTTCTATAGAAAATTCTGTCAAAATTTTGTTTATAGAGAAAATTTTGTTGAAATTTTATTTATATAGAAAATGGTGTTAAAATTTTATTTCTATAGCAAATTTTGTCAAGATATTATTTCTATGGAAAATTTTGTCCAAATTTTTATCGCTATCGAAATTTTTGTTGAAATTTTATTTATATAGAAAATTTTGTTGAAATTATATTTATATTGAAAATTTTGTCAAAATTTTATTTCTATAAAAAATTTTGTCAAAATTTTATTTCTAAAGAAAATTTTGTCAAAATTATATTTCTATAGAAATTTTTGTTGAAATTTTATTTATATAGAAATTTTTGTTGAAATTTTATTTATATAGAAAATTTTGTTGAAATTTTATTATATAGAACATTCTGTCAAAATTTTATTTCTATAGAAAATTTTGTCAACATTTTATTTCTGTAGAAAATTTTGTCAAAATTTTATTTCTATAGAAAATTTTGCCAAAATATTATTTCTATAGAAAATTTTGTCAAATTGTTATTTCTACAGATTATTTTGTCAAAATTTTATTTCTATAGAAAATTTTGTTAACATTTTAGTTCCCAGTTTCGTATATAAAACAAGTAAGGAAAGTCTAAAGTCGGGCGGAGCCGACTATATTATACCCTGCACCACTTTGTAAATCTACATTTTCGATACTATATCAAATCCGTCAAATGTGTTGGGTGCTATATTAAAGGGTTTTTGTCCCAAATACATACAGTTAAATCTGACTCCATTTGAACAAAATTTATAATCTATAGACTTAAAATTTAAGTCGGCTAACGCTCTGGGATGGTACACTATGTTAGTAAAAAATATGGGAAACATTTTAATCTGAACCAATTTTGAGGCAACTTCGCAAAAGTGTATTTGTGATTTATCGGTCGATATATATGTATTTTAAATAAAGGAAAATTTGAGTCACATTTGAGTTTACAATTTTGAGTTTGCGATTTTATACGAAAAATGTGGGTATTTTGGCCATTTTTACCCAAATCAGAAAAACGTATATATATGGAAGCTATATAGAAATCTGAACCGATTTCAACCAAATTTGACATGCATATTTAGCATTTTAATTCTACTCCCTAAGCAAAATTTCACATAAATCGGACAACAACTTTGTCCTCTGTGGTCATATGACGTAAAATCGGGCGAAAGATATATATGGGAACTATATCTAAATCTGAACTGATTTCAATAAAATTTTGCACAATTGACTATACGACCAAGTGTTATGTTTTTGCGAAATTTCAAGTAAATCAGGGAAAAATCTGGCTGCTGGGTCCATATTAGTGCATATCGGGCGAAAGATATATATGGGAGCTATGTCTAAATCTGAACCGATTTCTTCCAAAATCAATAGGGTTCTATTCTGACCCAAAACAGGAACTTGTGCCAAATTTGAAGGCGATTGGACTTAAACTGCGACCTAGACTTTGATCACAAAAATGTGTTCACAGACAGACGGACGGACAGACGGACATGGCTAGATCGACACAGGGACCCATCCAGAGCATTATTGCCAAAGACACCTGTGTCTATCTCGTCTCCTTCTGGGTGTTGCAAACATATGAACTAACTTATAATACCCTGTTCCACAGTGTGGCGCAGGGTATAAAAGCCAACAATAACAAAACAAAATTTTATTTCCATAGAAAATTCTGCCAAAATTTTATTTCTATAGAAAATTTTGTCAAAATTTTATGTGTATCGAAAATTTTGTCAAAATTTTATTTATATAGAAAATTTTTTCAAAAGTTTGTTCCTATGGACAATTTTGTCAAAATATTGTTCCTATGGACAATTTGTCAAAATGTTATTTCTATAGAAAATTTTGTGAAAATTTTGTTCCTATGGACAATTTTGTGAAAATATTATTTCTATAGAAAATTTCGTCAACATTTTATTTCTATAGAAAATTTTGTCAAAATTTTATTTCTATAGAAAATTTTTCCAAAATTTTATTTCTGTAAAAAATTTTGTCTAAATTTTATTTCTTTAGAAAATTTTGTCCAAATTTTATTTCAATAGAAAATTTTGTCCAAATTTTTATTTCCATTAAAAATTTGTTAAAATTTGATTACTATAGAAAATTTTGTCAAAATTTTATTTCTATTGAAAATTTGTTAAAATTTGGTTTCTATAGAAAATCTTGTCAAATTTTGATTTCCATTTTTGGTCAAAATTTCATTTCTACAGAAAATTTTGTCAAAATTTTATTTCTATAAAAAGTTTTATCAAAATTTTATTTCTATAGAACATTTTGTCAAAACTATAGTTCTATAGAAATTTTTGTAAAAATTGTATTTCTATACAAAATTTTGTTCTTATAGACAATTTTGTCAAAATTTTATTTCTATAGGAAATTTTGTCAAAATTTTATTTCTATAGACAATTTTGTCAAAATTTTATTTGTATAGACAATTTTGTCAAAATTTTATTTCTACAGAAAATTTTGACAAAATTTTATATCTAAAGAAAATTTTGTTGAAATTTTATTTATATAGAAAATTTTGTCAAAATTTTATTTATATAGAAAATTTTGACAAAATTTTATTTCTATAGAAAATTTTGTTGAAATTTTATTTATATAGAAAATTTTGTCAAAATTTAATGTTATTTCTATAGAAATTTTTGTTGAAAATTTATTTCTATAGAAAATTTTGTAAAATTTTTGTTCCTATGGACAATCTTGTCAAAATTTTATTTCTATAGACAATTTTGTCAATATTTTATTTTTATACAAAATGTTGTCAAAATGTTATTTCCTTAGCAAATTTTGTCAAAATTTTATTTCTATAGAAAAGGTTGTCAAAATTTTATTTCTATAGAAGATGTTGTCAAAATTTTATTTCTATAGCAAATGTTGTCAACATATTATTTCTATGGAAAATTTTGTCAAGAATTTATTTTATATTTATAGAAAATTTTGTCAAAATTTTATTTTTATAGAAAATGTTGTCCAAATTTTTATCTCTATCGAATTTTTTGTTGAAATTGTATTTATATAGAAAAATTTGCCAAAATTTTATTTCTATAGAAAACTTTGTGAAAATTTTGTTCCTATGGACAATTTTGTAGAATTTTATTTCTATAGACAATTTTGCCAAAATTTTATTTCTATAGAAAATTTTGCTAAAATTTTATTTCTATAGAAAGTATTGTGAAAATGTTATTTCTGTAGAAATTTTTGTTGAAATTTTATTTACATAGAAATTTTTGTTGAAATTTTATTTATATAGAAAATTTTGTCAAAATTTTATTTCTATACAAAATTTGGCCAAAATGTTATTTATTTCTATAGAAAATTTTGACAAAATTTTATTTCTATAGAAAAATTTGTTAAAATTTTTTAAGGAGATGGGTTAAATCCCAGTTTCGTCTATAAAAAAGTGGTCCCTTATCATTGAGCTAAAAATGGTGATCATCGAGCATTTAGTGATAAGAGAGAATTTCACCACCTGTGGTACCACCTGAATAG
The DNA here is from genome assembly GCF_050003625.1 of Haematobia irritans. Classification (NCBI taxonomy): domain Eukaryota; kingdom Metazoa; phylum Arthropoda; class Insecta; order Diptera; family Muscidae; genus Haematobia; species Haematobia irritans. The sequence goes on along the minus strand of NC_134399.1, from coordinate 16,513,509 downwards.
TCGAAGTGGGTCTAAAATAACGAGCTGTCACCTAACCTAATACGGGAATGAGTGTTACAATTTCTTTTGGAAATTGACCATTATTTTTAAAACCCTTTTTGAGGTAAAAACGCATCACTCTGTGGAATAGGGCATGGTTTTATATTTGTGTATTTGCTAGTTAATTTTCCAATATTTTTTGATGTTGACATTAATTTACATAAATGTATTAAAATAATTTTACAATTAATTGCTTTGATCAGAATTTTGCTGTTACAGTCTCATGTGTACATATGACTGTGTGTATGCGTTTCATGTACACAGAAAAAAATTTCACGAAAATTTTTCCAATTAAAATCTTAATTGAGTTTTAAAAAATATTCAATTAAAAATGTAATTGATTCAACAAATTTTTTAATTGAAATAAAAATCAATCACACAAATTAATAGTATCAATTAAATATTTAATTGGATCAATTAATTTTTTAATTGTCTGTCAATTAATTTTTTAATTGATACTATCAATTCTGTGATTGAAGACATTTCAATTAAAAAATTAATTGGATCAATTAATTTCGTGATTGAATCAGAAATTTTTTTTTTGTGTGTATAAAAATGTATGGCATATGATTAAATTACTCTCACATATACGGAGACAATAAACGTATTTTTATGAATTAGTTTAATTGTTGATTTTATGTTTGATTTCATTTTTAGATAAATATGGGGCTATAATTAAGATTTATTGTTATACATTCCATTCCACTCCGTTATAGGAGTATGGGGTTATATTTCAGTCAGTTCGTCAGTCAGTGTAACGCATAGAATTATTGGTCTGAGAGCTTAAAATATATACGTGTATATAGTCTTGGGATGAAATTGGCTCCCACAGAGGTCAAATCTAGGGATCGGTTTATATGGAGCCTATATATAATTATGGGCTGATATGGGTTAATTTTTGCATGCTTGTTGAGGCCCAGTAAAATAAAGCGAGGCCCAAAAAGCAATACAATTTTTTTTGATACGGAAGCTGGCTCTTGTCCCCAGATTAGGACGCTTTCATCGCCAAAAATTCCCAATTTAAATCAATAAGATCAAGATTTTTAAACACAACTCCTGGAGACCGGTGATTGTTTTCCAAATGTTAGAGAGCATAAACTTACATCACATACCAAATTTCGGATTGGATGAAATTTGCTCTTCCAACAGCAAAATCAATTAAATTTTTAAATACACTAAATACCAAATTAATTGCAAAGGCCGGAAAAGGGTTTTAAATTTATAATAGAAAATTTAAAAAAAACAAATAATAATAAGTTGATCAATTAATTTCGTGATTGACATTTTTTTCTGTGTACTAATACTATTTCCATACATACAATTTCTTATTCCCCTCATCGAATTGTGTAATTATGCTGCTAAAGCCATTGTACATCCGTTTGTTTTTGTATTTGTTTGTTTTTGTAGCCTAAGGATAAATATTTTATACAAATAAACATACATAGACACTTGATGGCATTGGCAGACAAAAAAATAAAATCTTAAATAAATATTTATTAAACATAAAATAGTTTTGTTTAATTTAGCAACGCAAAGGAAAAGGGAGAATAAATTTCGGAAATAATGGAAACGATGACCCCCACTCACCTCCACGAAAAAAACACAAAATATGAAAATAATTTTCATATTGGTGTTTTTCTCCTCACACCACTCTTTGCCCTTCACCTATAGAAAGTTTCTGTCAAATAATAATTATTTACATTTTTAATTCGAAATCTATGTTATTTGATTTTATTTACAAAAATTATTTACTCTCATTTATTCCCAATTAAAATTAGTCAATATTATAACATGAATCGCATTGTAATTACAGATGAGTAATATTATTTATGGTTTAGTAAATTGTATGCTTTATTTCAGTTTAATTTTTATATAAATCATATACAATTATTGTGTTAATTAAATAACACCGTAATAGACAAACAAGGATTTTTTTCTGTGGTCTTGTCCTAAATACATAAATAGTCATGTATTTAAATATGTGACCACCAACATTTGCTTAATAATAATTTATACCACGTGCCAGTTTATTTATTATATAAAGAGATAAATGATAATCGTAACATTTTATACACAGAAAATAGATCTTAATTTTAGTTGAATAACATAAACTAATATACCAAAAGTTTAGCCACGCCTTCCAGAAATTAAAATTTCAAATGGTGGGGAGTTTAAAATGTTTCCTATGTTTACCTAACATCAAAGATGGGAGCCACCATGGCACAATGCTTAGCATGCCCGCCTTGCATACACAAGGTCGTTGGTTCGATTACTGCTTTGACCGAACACCAAAAAGTTTTTCAGCGGTGGATTATCCCACCTCAGTAATGCTGGTGACATTTCTGAGGGTTTCGAAACTTCTCTAAGTGGTTTCACTGCACTGGGGAACGCCGTTCGGACTCGGCTATAAAAAGGAGGTTCCTTGTCATTGAGCTTAACATGGAATCGGGCAGCACTCAGTGATAAGAGAAAGGTTCACCAATGTGGTATCACAATGGACTGAATAGTCTAAGTGAGTCTGATACATGGGCTGCCATCTAACCTAAACTGACATCAAAGATTATGCAAAAGTCTGTCATTTGCCCCAGGCCCAATAAGTCCAACGCAAGAAATGAAACGAGAAACCACTCTTTTAAGTCATTCTTGATCCACAGGTGCTGAGTACGATTGTGCTGAATCCTGTCGGAAGGTCCATGGTCTATGGCCCAAATGTTTGTCTGCTTAAGGCTTTCCCAGCAAAAAATATTTCAGCAGTAAAATTTAGTTGCGCTTTTTGGTATACAATAAAGTAGGCAGTGCATCCGCACTGCATGTACCGGCGGCAATAACGTAAACGAGTAATCAAACTAGTTTATTCGTTTACGTTATTGCAACCAATTCATGCAATGTAGATGCGCGAAAGGTAGTGCTGTTTTCCTTTATACCAAAAACAATATTGCTCACATCTGAGCAATATTTCTATTAAAATGAGCAATTATATCAGCGCTATATAGAAGCTGCTCTAAATCGGGACATCGCCCACAAAAATCAGCACTGATTCGGTTGTTTTGTAAGCAGTTGGTACTGCCTCTCTTCCTTACAATCCTTCTGAAATAGTGCTCCATTTTTTGCTGGGTTAATACCTCCTTTAGAATATTTGCCCGATAATATTCGGTATTTTTTGACACCACGGTCGAGAAATACAAACAGGAAGGGACCATTGGCAGGTACGACGACCCACACCATTACTATCGGTGGTGTTTGAGTTCTGGGGTGCAAATATCCAGCTGACTTCTTTGGCTCTGCTCAATTTGGAATGGCTTTTTATCGGAGAAAAACAAATTTGGTAAATGGCCAGCGAACACGGTTGTCACAATTGGTAGAATTCTACCAAAAATGCTAGATTTTTTACTGTTTGATAGATTAGTACAATTCTTGATGCTGTGGTAGATTTTGCAAAATATTCCTCTCCAACTAAGAGGTACTTCACAAACTTTTATAGAGATACTTTTCTATAGAAGTAAAATTTTAACAAAATTTTCTATAGAAATAAAATGTTGACAAAATTTTCTATAGAAATAAAATATTGATAAAAATTTTCTATAGAAATACAATTTTGACAAAATTTTCTGTAGAAATACAATTTTGACAAAATTTTCTGTAGAAATAAATGTTTAACAAATTCTTCTATAGAAATAAAATTTTGACAAAATTTTCTGTAGAAATAAAATTTTACAAAAAAATTTTTATATAAATAAATTTCTGCCAAATCATTCTCTTTTGTAGTTCTTTGAGAAAAATTTCTATCGAAATAAAATTTTGAAAAAATTTCGTATAGAAATACAATTTTGAAAAAAATTTAATATTGAAATAAAATTCTGACAAAATTTTCTATAGAAATAAAATTTTGACAAAATTTTCTATAGAAATAAAATTTTAACAAATTTTTCTATAGAAATAAAATTTAAAAAAATTTTCTATAGAAATAAAATTTTGCCAAATTTTTTCTGTAGAAGTAAAACTTTGTCTATAGGAATAAAATTTTGAAAAAAAAAAATTTTCTATATAAATAAAACTTGAACAAATTTTCCATAGAAATACAATTTTGACAAAATTTTTTATTGAAACAAAATTTTGACAATATTTTCTTTAGAAATAAAGTTTATACAAAGTTTTCTATAGAAATAAAATTTTAACAAAATTTTCTAATTTCATGAAAATTCCTTTTATAGAAATACTTTTCTATAGAAATAAAATTTTGACAGCATTTTCTATAGAAATATTTTTTTTTTCGTTTTGTTTGTTATTGTTGGCTTCTCTTCAATCGTTATTGTTGTTTTTGATCTCAGCTTAAAGCCATGCATTGACTAAACTACAGGTGTAGCTTAACCAACAGAGGAAAAGTAGTCTATAGAGCTTTGCCCAAATAAATTTGACAAGCATACTTTTCCTCTGTTGGTTAACAACAATTACTGTGATAACTATATGAAACTGGTTTCAAAGGACACAACAACAATTCTAACGACAATATTAGTAATGTTTTTTCCTTATTTACGACGGGCTCCTCGTAGCTTACTATTTTTATGTTAGCCTGATATCAATGCAGGCTGGTTCAATATCCAAATCATTTAAACTAGAAATTATTACAATATTTATTCGAGCTTATTGGACAGGAAGATTAAGGGAATTGACATCATTAAGTTACTGATTAAGTTGGTACATTAGTGTAGTAACAAATCGAAATCTAAAAATAAGATTAAGGGATTGCAAAGTTATACGAAAAGATGATGCACAGTGCGGGTGAAAAATGGTTAAATTTGGGAAGAATAATTCTCGTATGTAAATTTCATAAGAAATTAACATAAAAGAACCAAATTGAATCATCTCACCCGGTCAGATCTCGCTAAAGACTATGGGAATGTGTAGTGGCCAACACTGAAACATATATGTATAGTCAGGCTTGCGAGATGGGTATCTGGCATTTTCTTTTCAGTAACTTAATGATGTCAATTCCCTTAATCTTCCTGTCCAATAAGCTCGAATAAATATTGTAATAATTTCTAGTTTAAATGATTTGGACATTGAACCAGCCTGCATTGATATCAGGCTAACATAAAAAAAAAATGTAGAAATAAAATTTTGACAAAATTTTCTATAGAAATAAAATTGTGACAAAATTTTCTATAGAAATAAAATTTTAACAAAATTTTCTATAGAAATAAAATTTTAACAAAATTTTCTATAGAAATAAAATTTTGACAAAATTTTCTATAGAAATAAAATTTTAACAAAATTTTCTATAGAAATAAAATTTTGACAAAATTTTATTTCTGTAGAAAATTTCGTCAAAATTTTATTTCTGAAGAAAATTTTGTCAAAATTTTATTTCTATAGAAAATTTTGTTAAAATTTTGACAAAATTTTCAATAGAAATAAATTTTTGACAAAATTTTCTATAGAAATACAATTTCGACAAAATTTTCTGTAGAAATAAATTTTTAACAAAATCTTCTATAGAAATAAAATTTTTACAAAATTTTTTATATACCCGAATTTATTCTGATAATTGGTTGATAGTTTTGCTGCAAGTAGAGCGTGCTGATGAGGAATGTGGTAATTCCGAAACAGCTGTACATCCAACCATCTTGCAGTCTATAGGGCTTTGCCCAAATAAATTTGACAAACATTCTTTTCCTCTGTTGGTTAAGCTACACTTGTAGTTTAGTCAATGCATGGCTTTAAGCTGAGATCAAAAACAACAATAACGATTGAAGACAAGCCAACAATAACAAACAAAAAGAAATAAAATGTTGCCAAAATTTTCTATAGAAATAAAATTTTGACAAAATTTTCTATAGAAGTAAAATTTTGACAATATTCTCAATAGAAATAAACTTTTGACAAAATTTTCAATTGAAATGCAACTTTGACAAAATTTGCTATAGAAATAAAATTTTGACAAAAAATTGTGTAGAAATAAAATTTTGACAAAATTTTCTATAGAAAAAAATTTTTTTGACAAAATTTTCTATAGAAGTACATTTTTGACAAAATTTTCTATAGAAATAAAATTTTGACAAAATTTTCTATAGAAATTAAATTTTGACAAAATTTTCTATAGAAATACAATTTTGACACAGTTTTCAATAGAAATAAAATTTTGAAAAAATTTTCTGTAGAAATAAATGTTTTACAAAATCTTCTATAGAAATAAAATTTGTTTTGTTTTGTTATTGTTGGTTTTGTTCTTTAAGCATTGTTGTTGTTTTTTGATTTCAGCTTAAAACCATGCATTGACTAAACTACCATGCATTGACAACTAAGTGTAGCTTAACCAACAGGGGAAAAGAATGTTTGTCAAATTTATTTGGGCAAAGTCCTATTTTGACAAAATTTTATATAGACATAAAATTTTACAAAAAATTCTATATAAATAAAATTTTGCAAAATAGTTCCCTTTTGTAGTTCTTTGTGAAAAATTTCTATCGAAATAAAATGTTGAAAAAATTTTCGATAGAAATACAATTTTGACAAAATTTAATATTGAAATAAAATTTTGACAAAATTTAATATTGAAATAAAATTTTGACAAAATTTCCTATAGAAATAAAATTTTAACAAATTTTTCTATAGAAATAAAATTTTGAAAAAAATTTCTATAGAAATAAAATTTGACAAAATTGTCCATAGAAATAAAATTTTGAACAAATTTTCTATATAAATAAAATTTTGAAAACATTTTCTATATAAATAAAATTTTGACAAAATTTTTTATTGAAACAAAATTTTGGCAACATTTTCTTTAGAAATAAAGTTTTGACAAAATTTTCTATAGACATATTTATAAATTTAAAAAAAATCCTTTTTTAGAAATACTTTTCTGTAGAAATAAATTTTTGACAAAATTTTTTTAGAGAAATAAAATTTTGACAAAATTATCTGTAGAAATAAATTTTTCACAAAATAAAATTTTGACAAAATTTTCTATATAAATAAAATTGTGCAACATAATTTTTTTGTAGTTCTTTGACAAAATTTTCTATCGAAGTGAAAATTTTCCATAGAAATAAAAACTAAACTTCACTAAAAACAAACTTTTGACAAAATTGTCTATTGAAATAAAATTTTGACAAAATTTTCTATAGAAATAAAATTTATACAAAATTTTCTTCAGAAATAAAATTTTGACAAAATTTTTTATAGAAATAAAATTTTGACAAAAATTTTCTATAGATATAAAATTTTGATAAAATTTTCTATAGAAATAAAATTTTGACAAAATTTTCTATATAAATAAAATTGTGCAAAATATTTTTTTATAGTTCTTTGACAAAATTTTCTATCGAAATAAAATTTTGACAAAATTTTCTATAGAAATAAAATTTTGACAAAATTTTCTTCAGAAATAAAATTTTGACAAAATTTTCTACAGAAATTACATTTTGACAAAATTTTCTACAGAAATAAAATTTTGACAAACTTTTCTACAGAAATAAAATTGTGCAAAATAGTTTTTTTTATAGTTCTTTGACAAAATTTTCTATCGAAATAAAATTGTGACAAAATTTTCTATAGAAATAAAATTTTGACAAAATTTTCTGAAGAAATAAATTGTTAACAAAATATTCTACAGAAATAAAATTTTGGCAAAATTTTTTTATATAAATAAAATTGTGCAAAATAACTTTTTTATAGAAATAAAATTTTAACAAAATTTTCTACAGAAATAAAATTGTGCAAAATAGTTTTTTTTTATAGTTCTTTGACAAAATTTTCTATCGAAATAAAATTGTGACAAAATTTTCTATAGAAATAAAATTTTGACAAAATTTTCTATAGAAATAAATTGTTAACAAAATATTCTACAGAAATAAAATTTTGGCAAAAGTTTTTTATATAAATAAAATTGTGCAAAATAACTTTTTTATAGAAATAAAATTTTAACAAAATTTTCTACAGAAATAACATTTTAACAAAACTTTCTATAGAAATAAAATTTTGACAAAATTTTCTATAGAAATACAATTTTGACAAAATTCTCTATAGCAATAAAATTTTGACAAAATTTTATATAGAAATACAATTTTGACGAAATTTTCTACAGAAATAAAATTTTGACAAACTTTTCTATAGAAATAAAATTTTAACAAAATTTTCTTCAGAAATAACATTTTAACAAAACTTTCTATAGAAATAAAATTTTGACAAAATTTTCTATAGAAATAAAATTTTCTATAGAAATAAAATTTTGACAAAATTTTCTAAAGAAATAAAATTTTTACAAAATTTTCTATAGAAATACAAGTTCACCAAAATTTCTATAGAAATAAAATTTTCTATAGAAACAAAATTTTGAGAAAAATTTTCTATATAAATAAAAATGTGCAAAATAATTTTTTTGGTAGTTTATTGAAAAAATTTTCTATCGAAATAAAATTGTGAAAAAAATTTCTATATAAATAAAATTTGGCGAAATAAGATTTTTTTTGCATAGTTTTTTGGTTAAATTTTCTCAAATTTTTGGTAGATTTTTTTTGGCTCGAGTGGCAACCATGATAGCGAAATATTTACTGAATTTGTTGTTTGTGCATCGGTAAGCCCTTGCAGTTTTTGGAACTTTAATGGCTTTAGTCCAAGCTCGTAACATATTTCAACATGTATTGTAGCCGTTCTCGCGATATGTTCAGCGATTTGAATTTCGATCAAATCTGGTCTTTACTTTTCGGATCATGTCTGATGTTGGTACCATTTTTGGACGCGATGCAACACTGCCAGTTTCACGGTAATGATCAGTGCTACAAGAAAAAATCGATTCCATTTAAATGCTTTGGGTTCAAACAAAAGCCTTAATTTCAGAATGCAGTACATCAAAATGTTTTTGTATGTTTCCAAACAATAAAATAAACTGTCACTGAAATAAATCTGTTAGCTTTCAAAGAAGAAGTTAAAAATAATAGCAGCCTGATGTTAGTTGCAATATATCTCAGCCACATTTTACTATGCCATTGGCAGAGCCGAATTTTTTATGACTCCATCATAAACATGGTGGAGTGATTTATGAACTTCAGCCAGGAGGAATTTTTTAGTCTTCTTTCCTAATCAAGTTTTCTAAAACGCTTATTCTAATAACCTGCTGCTTTTATTCGCTTTTATTTGAGGTATGTTATCTTAAAATAGACTCCATGGCATGTTTCCAATGCTAAAGACATCAAAAGTTTTCATTATCGTTTAAGAAGTACTTTCACCTAAACTCATTCTCATGCAGTCAACACATTCTTCATTTGCATAATTAATAATGAAGCCACCAAGAATGTGTATAAAGATTAAGTAAAGTACTTGAATAAATCTTAAGTTATTTACACGCAACATTAAATAATTATTTTGAACTAAAAGTGGAGTTGTGGGAGAGGAGATATTGGTATATAAAGCAAATGTTCTGCAAAGAAAGAATTCATCGCAGCTACTCCCGCCCCTCATCCCACTCACAAAATATACCCATGAAAGTCTTGGCAAAGAAAATTGACTCGACTCATCCAAGTTAACACTATTCGTATAGCTAAGGCATCCGTTAAATCCTTGCCTGCGTATGATTAATTTAAATTAATGTTCTTATGCGTGGGGCATATGAGTAATGCGAATTTTGTAATTAATGTTCATGCATAATTTACAAGTTTAGAAAATGAGTACATCTTTAAGTACTGCGTCAAAATGATATGAACTTTTGCCGTAACAGATGACTTCAAGATTAATTTTTGGCAGATTTTTGTAAGATTAATATTATGTAGGAATTATTTAATGAATATGGACTGACAAGGCATAGCATGAGAAAGAGGAAAATAAAATAGGCGAATTAAAAGAACTATAAATCACAGGCATTAGAATTTTAAAAATTAAATGATGGTTTTATTTAAATTATATGACTTATATGATTAGCAAAATGGGTTAATTAATAAGAATCATACGCTCTCTGGTACAAATAATTAATATTTATTATACGCTAAGAGGGGAAATTTTTTGTGTATATATCAATTATAAAAAAATTGTAGTATACTTTTAGAATTTGCATTCTTATTAGTTTAGTAATTATAATTTTATCTATTAAGTCTAAACGATAGAATAAAATTTGAACAAGAAATCTCTAGAATGGAATCAATTGTACGATATTTTTATAGTATAATATAACATAATTTTTTCCTGTTGATTAAACTACTCTTGTGGTTAGGAAATACATGGCCTTAAGCTGAAACTAAACAGTAATATGTTAATACAAAAATAATCTTGCCATTCCTACAAATGGAACCACGGTTGCCACAGTTGGTAGATTTCTACCAAAATTGGTAGATTTTTTACTGTATCGTAGATTTGTAGAATTCTTGATGTTTTGGTAGATTTTACAAAATATTCCACTCCAATTAAGAGGTACTTAAATTTCTACTGAAGACTGTCATCCACAATCAAATTACTTGGGATGTGGAAATACTTGCCGATGACCTTGCCATCTTAAAATTTCTTAACATCGTCCTCTAAATTATAAGTTACAAAAACAAAAAACCAGATTAAATATGAATATAATTCAGTTCTTAGCCCGGTATATGGTATATAAAGAAGGGTATAAATAATTACCAATGGATACGATGTTTTTAGTGGTAACTAGAGAGCCGAATTGAAATATGGGGTCGCTTTATAAGAGGGCTATATACAATTACGAACCGATATGGACCAATTTTTGTGTGACTGGGGCCTAAATATAACTATAGACCGACGTGGACCAATTTTGCCATGTTTGTTAGCGGACATATACTAGCACAATGTAACAAATTTCAACCGAATCGGATGAATTTTGCTCTACCAAGAGGCTCCGAAGGTAAAATCTGGGGATCGGTTTATATGGGGACTATATATAATTGGACCGATATAGACGAACTTTTGCATGGTTATTAAAGACTAAATACTTAGATCACGTACCAAATTTCAACCAGATCGATTGAATTTTGCTCCTCCAAGAGGATCCGGAGGTGAAATCTAGGGATCGGTTTATATGGGGACTATATATAATTATGGAGCGATACGTACCAATTTTTGCATGGTTATTTAAACCATATACTAAAACCACATTCCAAATTTTAACCGGATCGGATGAGTTTTGCTCCTCCAATAGGCTCCGGAGGTCAAATCTGGGGATCGGTTTATATGGGGTCTATATATAATTATTAACCGATGTGGACCAATTTTTGCATGGTTGTTAGATACCATATACTAACACCATGTACCAGCCGGATAGAATGAAATTTGCTTCTGTTAGATGCTCCGCAAGCCAAATCTGGGGATCGGTTTATATGGAGACTATATATAATTATGCGCCGATATGGGCCAATTTTTGCATGGTTGTTGGAGGCTCCGCAAGCCAAATCTGGGGGTCCGTTTATATGGGGGCTATGCGTAGAAGTGGTCCGATATGGCCCATTTGCCATATCGTCCGACCTACATCAATAGCAACTTCTTGTGCCAAGTTTCAAGTCCACAGATTGCTTTGTTCGGAAGTTAGCGTGATTTCAACAGTCGGACGGACGGACATGCTTAGCTCGACTCAGAATTTCACCACGACCCAGAATATATATCCTTTATGGGGTCTTAGAGCAATATTTCGATGTGTTACAAACGGAATGACAAAGTTAATAAACCCCCCCATCCTATGGTATAAAATTTGATAAAAACTGTTAAAAAATAAAATTTTGGCAGAAATTTCTATAGAAATGAAATTTCGACAAAATTTTCTGTAGAATAAAAATTTTGACAAAATTTTGTATAGAAATAAAATTTTGACAAAATTTTCTGTAGAAATAAAATTTTGCCAAAATTTTCTATAGAAATAAAATTTTGACAAAATTTTCTATAAAAATAAAATTTTCTATAAAAAAAAGAAATAAAATTTTGACATAATTTTCTGTAGAATTAAAATCTTGTCAAAATTTTCTATAAAATTAAAATTTTGTCAAAACTTTCTATAGAAATAAAATTTTTACAAAATTTGAAATATAAATTGAAATAAAACTTTGACAAAATTTTCTTTAGTAATAAAATTTTGATAAAATTTTCTATAGAAATAAAATTTTGACAAAATTTTTTAAAGAAATAAAATTTTGACACAATTTTCTATAGAAATAAAATTTGGACAAAATGTTCTATAGGAATATAATATTGCCAAAATTTTCTGTAGAATTAAAATTATGTCAAAATTTTCTGTAGAATTCAAATTTTGTCAAAATTTTCTATAAAATTAAAATTTTGTCAAAATTTTCTATAGAAATAAAATGTTGACAAAATTTGAAATATAAATTGAAATAAAACTTTGACAAAATTTTCTTTAGTAATAAAATTTTGATAACATTCTCTATAGCATTATAATTTTGTCAAAAATTTCTATAGAAATAAAATTTTGACAAAATTTTCTATAGAAATAAAATTTTGACAAAATTTTCTATAGAAATAAAATTTGGACAAATGTTCTATAGGAATATAATTTTCCCAAAATTTTCTGTAGAATTAAAATTTTGTCAAAATGTTCTATAAAATTAAAATTTTGTCAAAACTTTCTATAGAAATAAAATTTTTACAAAATTTTCTTTAGTAATAAAATTTTGACAAAATTTTCTATAGAAATAAAATTTGAACTGAATTTTCTATAGAAATAAAATTTTGACGAAATTTTCTATAGAAATAACATTTTGACAAAATTTTCTATAGAAATAACATTTTGACAAAATTTTCTAAAGAAATAAAATTTTGACAAAATTTTTTATAGAAATAAAATTTTGACAAAATTTTCTAGATAAATAAATTTTGTCAAAATTTTCTGTAGAATTAAAATTTTGTCAAAATTTTCTATAAAATTAAAATTTTGTCAAAACTTTCTATTGAAATACAATTTTGACAAAATTTTCTTAGTAATAAAATTTTGACAAAATTTTCTATAGTAATAAAATTTTGACAAAAATTTCTATTGAAATACAATTTTGACAAAATTTTCTTTAGTAATAAAATTTTGACAAAATTTTCTATAAAAATAAAATTTTCTATAAAAAAAAGAAATAAAATTTTGACATAATTTTCTGTAGAATTAAAATCTTGTCAAAATTTTCTATAAAATTAAAATTTTGTCAAAACTTTCTATAGAAATAAAATTTTTACAAAATTTGAAATATAAATTGAAATAAAACTTTGACAAAATTTTCTTTAGTAATAAAATTTTGATAAAATTTTCTATAGAAATAAAATTTTGACAAAATTTTTTAAAGAAATAAAATTTTGACACAATTTTCTATAGAAATAGAATTTGGACAAAATGTTCTATAGGAATATAATATTGCCAAAAATTTCTGTAGAATTAAAATTATGTCAAAATTTTCTGTAGAATTCAAATTTTGTCAAAATTTTCTATAAAATTAAAATTTTGTCAAAATTTTCTATAGAAATAAAATGTTGACAAAATTTGAAATATAAATTGAAATAAAACTTTGACAAAATTTTCTTTAGTAATAAAATTTTGATAACATTTTCTATAGCATTATAATTTTGTCAAAAATTTCTATAGAAATAAAATTTTGACAAAATTTTCTATAGAAATAAAATTTTGACAAAATTTTCTATAGAAATAAAATTTGGACAAATGTTCTATAGGAATATAATTTTCCCAAAATTTTCTGTAGAATTAAAATTTTGTCAAAATGTTCTATAAAATTAAAATTTTGTCAAAACTTTCTATAGAAATAAAATTTTTACAAAATTTTCTTTAGTAATAAAATTTTGACAAAATTTTCTATAGAAATAAAATTTGAACTGAATTTTCTATAGAAATAAAATTTTGACGAAATTTTCTATAGAAATAAAATTTTGACGAAATTTTCTATAGAAATAACATTTTGACAAAATTTTCTAAAGAAATAAAATTTTGACAAAATTTTCTATAGAAATAAAATTTTGACAAAATTTTCTAGATAAATAAATTTTGTCAAAATTTTCTGTAGAATTAAAATTTTGTCAAAATTTTCTATAAAATTAAAATTTTGTCAAAACTTTCTATTGAAATACAATTTTGACAAAATTTTCGTAGTAATAAAATTTTGACAAAATTTTCTATAGAAATAAAATTTTGACAAAATTTTCTATTGAAATACAATTTTGACAAAATTTTCTTTAGTAATAAAATTTTGACAAAATTTTTATAGAAATAATATTTTGACAAAATTTTCTGTAGAATTAAAATGTTGTCAACATTTTCTATAAAATTAAAATTTTGTCAACACTTTCTACAGAAATAAAATTTTTACAAAATTTTCTACTGAAATACAATTTTGACAAAATTTTCTATAGAAATAAAATGTTGACAACAATATGTATAGAAATAAAATTTTGACAAAATTTTCTATAGAATTAAAATTTTGTCAAAATTTTCTATAGGTTAGGTTAGGTTAGGTGGCAGTCCGATGTATCAGGCTCACTTAGACTATTCAGTCCATTGTGATGCCACATTGGTGAATTTTCTATAGAAATAACATTTTGACAAAATTTTCGATAGAAATAAAATTTTGGCAAAATTTTCTATAGAAATAAAATTTTGACTAAATTATCTTTAGAAATAAAATTTTGAAAACATTTTATATAGAATTAAAATTTTTGTCAAAATTGTCTATAGGAGTTAAATTTTGGCAACATTTTCTATAGAAATAAAATTTTTACAACATTTTCTACCGAAATAAATTTTTGACAAAATTTTCTATAGAAAAAAAATTTTGACAAAATTTTCTATAGAAATAAAATTTTGACAAAATTTTCTATAAAAATAAAATTTTGATAAAATTTCTATAGAATTAAAATTTTGTCAAAATTTTCTATAGAAATAAAAGTGTGACAAAATTGTTCACACATATAAAATTGTGACAAATTTTTCTATAGAAATAAAATTGTGACAAAATTATTTATAGTAATAAAATTTGGACAAAATTTTCTATAGAAATAAAGTTTTGAGATATTTTTCTAAAGAAATAAAATTTGACACAATTTTCTATAGATATAAAATTTTGACAAAATTTTTTAAGAAATAAAATTTTGCAAATCAAAACTTTTTGATTTGGTAGTTTTTTGGTAAAATGTTCTTTAAATTTTGGTAGATTATTTTTGACTCGAGTGGCAAACCGTGCTAGTATACCTTTAGGCTGTTGAATATCAAGACATTGTTTATTATATATGATATGTAAACTTTCTTTATTTGAAATACCCAACTATATATCGTTTTAAAGAACCCAGCAAAAAAAAGCGACGACAAAAAATTAGTGAAAATGTTCTTTTTGGATCCGGAAGTGGTGCAAAATTGGCGAAGAAGCGATGAAGTTAACATGGGCTTGTCATAGGACGGATGTCTACCATTTCAACAGCCGTTGCACTGAATAAACCACTTCTTTAGATGTGATTCGAATTCAGTGTTTTGGATGTGAATTAAAAAAATGTGTGGTATTTTGACAAATAATTAATTATTAAAATTTTTTGTAATTTTTAATGCAATCTAACGCTTGTCTGAAAACCTTGACCTCAAATATTTTCAAAATTTCGCAATTTTTCTAGAATGAATTTAGAATTTTTGTCGACAAAATTTAAATAATTTCGAGCGAGTTATAAAAAATTGAAGTAAAAGAACTTCCTGAGTAGTTAAAATAAAGAACATCTCTGGAAGGACATTTTTGGAAGTGCTTTTAAAGTTGTGCCTGTAGAAGTACTTCCAAATTTTTTTGCTGGGAAATTACTCATTTTCAGGATGTAAAAACATTTTCGAAGGCCTTGTAGATTTTATATTCAATGATTTATTTGATCGTAAAATTTGATTCAAGGGACATTGCCAATCACCATCAGCATTTCCAGAAATTACTTTGCATATTTATACGATACTATAACGACATTTTTGGCAGGAATAATAGCCATTGCAATTATTGCAATATTCAAATAATTTATATAGTACATTTTTAGAAATACGTATTGATTATTATAGAATCCACACACTCTATTGTCTAACAAAATAATTAATATTCATTATACGCTCTATAAACTACATACTCAATAAAATGTGTAGTATACCTTTAGGCGTTTCAATTTAAGGACTTCCTTTATATATATATATATATATTCTATGGAAATTTCCTTTCTTTGAAATACCCAACTATAGATCCGGTATAAAGAAATTACTTATTATCAAGATTACCAGCCATTATTGGAAACCTTTTAGAATTTAAATTCTATGCTTTAACCCATCGTAAAATTTGAATCAATGGACATTGCCAATAATAAGCAAAACTTTCAGTAATTACTTGCATATTTATTCAATACAATATAGACATTTTGAGCATGTTAAACATTCCATTAAAATAATTGCAATATTCAAATAAATTTGTATAGTAAAATTTTGTATGATAAACTTAATTTCAATAAAAGAAATCGTGCAAGTATTTCCTCTTTACTTATGTTATACGGCTAAATTATATGATTAGAAAGAATCACAATAGACTGAATAGTCTAAGTGAGCCTGAATCTTAATGGGGCTGCCATTTTATGATTAGAAATATATATTGATAATTATATAAACCCCATACTCTATTGTCTGGCGAATTATTTAATATAAATCATACGTACCATTGTGTTAATAATTAATATTCATTATACGCTCTACAGGGGGAAACCTACACATATATATGCTCTGTAAAATTTTGTAGTATATTTTTAGGCTCTGGAGTCTAATTAATTATAAATGTAAAGACTTCCTTTATTTAATGTGCTATGGAAACTCCCTTTTATTGAAATATCCAACTATACATTCGTTTTATAGAAATTACCTATTAACAAGACATACAGCCATTATAGAAATCCTTTTAGAATTTAGATTCAATGATTAAGTCTATCGTAAAATTTTAATCAATAGCCCATCATTTCCAGTAATTACTTTGCATATTCACTCGATACAATAAAGACCTTTTTGGGCATGAATAATAGCAATTGCAATAGCGTTCAAATCATTTTTATAAGGAATTTTATATACAATAATATTTCAATAAAAGAAATCGTGAAAGCCATGACTATTAACTTATCTTATATGATTAGAGGGATATATTAATTAGTATAAAATATACGTTCTATTCTTGAAATATTTAATTAATATAAATCATACGCTCTATTGTATTAATAATTAATATTCATTATACGCTCTATGGGGGCGGGAACCTACACCAGTGTTGCCAGTATTTTTCTGGCTCTTGTCCTCAAATTATGATGTGTTCGTCCCCAAAAATTCCCAATTTAAATTTAAATTCCTCACAAAAATCCCCAATACATTTGTGACAAGTTTTTTTTTTTTTTTTTTTTAAGCCAAAGGCTCTGCTGTAGCAGATCAGTAATATTTTAAAAATTAAAATTTTGTCAAATGCAGCAAGCTGCAATAAGATCAAAATTTCGAACCACAACACTATGAGACTGGTGATCGTCTTCCAAATGCTGGAGATATGAAAATGGGAGTCTGTCACCTTGTCTTTAAGCACGAAAAATTACTTCTAAATATTCAAGTAGTAAAATTGGGTTCCCAAAGTTGGTAGAATTCTACCAGAAATGGTCGATTTTTTATTATTTAATAGATTGGTAGAATTTTTAATGTTTTGGTAGATTTTGAGAAGACGTACTTCATAAATTTTCTATAGAAATAAACTTCTGACAAAATTTTCTGTATAGAAATAAAATTTTGAGAAATTTTTCTATATAAAAAAATTAGAGAATTTTTATTCTACATAAAGGGTGGTTAAATTTCAAGGGCGATGTTGAATGTGAGTCACACCTAAACGCAAAGTTTTTTTCCGAATTTTATTTGACATTTCTCTATTTCAGACTTACTCAATTTGAACCATGGGCGTCGTGAGTGGGCAGAATGGTTCCAAGAAATGGCAATTTTCGAAGAAAATCATCTTCAGTGATGAGGCACATTTTCACCTCAGTGGATTCGTCAATAAACAGAATTGCCGCATTTGGGCGAATGAGAATCCAAGAGTGATTGTCGAAAAACCAATGCACCCACAAAGAGTGACTATTTGGTGCGGTTTATGGGCTGGCGGCATCATCGGGCCGTATTTTTTCCAAAATGAGGCCGGTCAGGGAGTTACTGTGAAGGTTAGGTTATGTGTCAGCCCGATGTATTAGGCTCACTTAGACTAGTCAATCCATTGTGATACCACAGTGGTGAACTTCTCTCTTATCACTGAGTGCTGCCCGATTCCATGTTAAGCTCAATGACAAGGGACCTCCTTTTTATAGCCGAGTCCGAACGGCGTTCCACATTCCAGTGAAACCACTTAGAGAAGCTTTGAAACCCTCATAAATGTCACTAGCACTGAGGTGGGATAATCCACCGCTGAAAAACTTTTTGGTGTTCGGTCGTAGCAGGAATCGAACCCACGACCTTGTGTATGCAAGGCGGGCATGCTAACCATTGCACCACGGAGTTACTGTGAATGGTGTTCGCTATCATGAGATGATAACGAACTTTTTATGGCCCGAATTGGAAGATATGGATGTGGACGATATGTGGTTTCAGCAGGACGGTGCCACTTGCCACACAGCCAACGAAACAATGGCTCTTTTGGGCAACAAATTCAATGGCCGTGTTATCTCACGTAATGGCGATGTCAATTGGCCGCCAAGATCATGTGATTTGACACCGTTGGACTTTTTTCTTTGGGGTTATTTGAAAGAAAAGGTGTACGTCTATAAGCCAGCAACAATTCAAGAGCTAAAGGATGAGATAATTCGGCACATTAACGGCATAGAACCTCCATTATGCCTCATCGTCATCGGATGGACCATCGGATGAAGGTGTGCCACCGAGGTCGCGGCGCTCATTTGGCCGATATTTTGTTCCATACATAATTGAGTAATACCAATATATCATAATAAAATAAAATTACAATAATTCCCTAAATAGTTTGTGTTTTATTCAAAATCAACATCGGCCTTTGAAATTTTAACCACCCTTTAGAAATACAATTTTGACAAAATATTTTACAGTAATAAAATTTCGACAAAATATTCTATATAGAAATAAAATTTTGACAAAATTTTCCATAGAAATAAAATTTTGACAAAATTTTCTATAGAAATAAAATTTTGACAAAATTTTCTATAGAAATAAAATTTTGGCAAAATTTTCTATAGAAATAAAATTTTGACAAAATTTTCAATAGAAATAAAATTTTGGCAAAATTTTCTATAGAAATAAAATTTTGGCAAAATTTTCTATAAAAATAAAATTTTGGCAAAATTTTCTATAGAAATAAAATTTTGACAAAATTTTCTATAGAAATAAAATTTTGACAAAATTTTCGATAGAAATAAAATTTTTGCAAAATTTTCTATAGAAATGAAATTTTGACAAAATTTTCTATAGAAATAAAATTTTGACAAAATTTTCTATAGAAATAAAATTTTGACAAAATTTTCTATAGAAATAAAATTTTGACAAAATTTTCTATAGAAATACAATGTTGACAAAATTTTCTATGGAAATAAAATTTTGGCAAAATTTTTTAGATAAATAAAATTTTGACAAAATTTTCTATAGAAATAAAATTGTGACAAAATTTTCTATGGAAATAAAATTTTGGCAAAATTTTCTAGATAAATAAAATTTTGACAAAATTTTCGATAGAAATAAAAGTTGTACAAAATATTCGGCAGAAATAAAATTTTGAAAAAATTTTCCATAGAAATAAAATTTTGCCAAAATTGTCTATACAAATAAAATTTTGAAAAAATTTTCTATAGAAATAAAATTTTGGCAAAATTTTCAATAGAAATGAAATTTTGACAAAATTTTCTATAGAAATAAAATTTTGACAAAATTTTCTATAGAAATAAAATTTTGACAAAATTTTCTATAGAAATAATATTTTGGCAAAATTTTCTATAGAAATGAAATTTTCACAAAATTTACTATAAAAATAAAACTTTGGCAAAATTTTCTGTAGAAATAAAATTTTGACAAAATTTTCGATAGAAATAAAATTTTGGCAAAATTTTCTAGATAAATAAAATTTTGACAAAATTTTCGATAGAAATAAATTTTTGGCAAAATTTTCTAGATAAATAAAATTTTGACAAAATTTTCGATAGAAATAAAAGTTGTACAAAATATTCGGCAGAAATAAAATTTTGAAAAAATTTTCCATAGAAATAAAATTTTGACAAAATTGTCTATACAAATAAAATTTTGAAAAAATTTTCTATA
This sequence comes from Haematobia irritans, assembly GCF_050003625.1. NCBI lineage: Eukaryota > Metazoa > Arthropoda > Insecta > Diptera > Muscidae > Haematobia > Haematobia irritans. The sequence continues at coordinate 16,493,183 of NC_134399.1, read as the reverse complement.
GAAATAAAATTTTGGCAAAATTTTCTATAGAAATGAAATTTTGACAAAATTTTCTATAGAAATAAAATTTTGACAAAATTTTCTATACAAATAAAATTTTGGCAAAATTTTCTATATAAAATAAAATTTTGACAAAATTTTCTATACCAATAAAAATTTGGCAAAATTTTCTCTAGAAATAAAATTTTGACAAAATTTTCGATAGAAATAAAATTTTGACAACATTTTGTATAGAAATAAAATTTTGACAAAATTTTCGATAGAAATAAAAGTTGTAGAAAATATTCGGCAGAAATAAAATTTTGACAAAATTTTCTATACAAATAAAATTTTGGCAAAATTTTCTATATAAAATAAAATTTTGACAAAATTTTCTATACCAATAAAAATTTGGCAAAATTTTCTATAGAAATAAAATTTTGACAAAATTTTCGATAGAAATAAAATTTTGACAAAATTTTCTATAAAAATAAAATTTTGGTAAAATTTTCTATAGAAATAAAATTTTGACAACATTTTCTATAGAAATAAAATTTTGGCAAAATCTTCTATAGAAATAAAATTTTGGCAAAATTTTCTATAAAAATAAAATTTTGGCAAAATTTTCTATAGAAATAAAATTTTGACAAAATTTTCTATAGAAATAAAATTTTGACAAAATTTTCGATAGAAATAAAATTTTGACAAAATTTTCGATAGAAATAAAATTTTGACAAAATTTTCTATACAAATAAAATTTTGACAAAATTTTCTATACAAATAAAATTTTGGCAAAATTTTCTATATAAAATAAAATTTTGACAAAATTTCCTATACCAATAAAAATTTGGCAAAATTTTCTCTAGAAATAAAATTTTGACAAAATTTTCGATAGAAATATAATTTTGACAACATTTTGTATAGAAATAAAATTTTGACAAAATTTTCGATAGAAATAAAAGTTGTAGAAAATATTCGGCAGAAATAAAATTTTGACAAAATTTTCTATACAAATAAAATTTTGGCAAAATTTTCTATATAAAATAAAATTTTGACAAAATTTTTTATACCAATAAAAATTTGGCAAAATTTTCTATAGAAATAAAATTTTGACAAAATTTTCGATAGAAATAAAATTTTGACAAAATTTTCTATAAAAATAAAATTTTGGTAAAATTTTCTATAGAAATAAAATTTTGACAACATTTTCTATAGAAATAAAATTTTGGCAAAATCTTCTATAGAAATAAAATTTTGGCAAAATTTTCTATAAAAATAAAATTTTGGCAAAATTTTCTATAGAAATAAAATTTTGACAAAATTTTCTATAGAAATAAAATTTTGACAAAATTTTCTATAGAAATAAAATTTTGACAAAATTTTCGATAGAAATAAAATTTTGACAAAATTTTCGATAGAAATAAAATTTTGACAACATTTTCTAGATAAATAAAATTTTGACAACATTTTCGATAGAAATAAAATTTTTACAAAATATTCGGCAGAAATAAAATTTTGACAAAATTTTCTATACAAATAAAATTTTGACAAAATTTCCTATACAAATAAAAATTTGGCAAAATTTTCTATATAAAATAAAATTTTGACAAAATTTTCTATACCAATAAAAATTTGACAAAATTTTCTACACCAATAAAAATTTGGCAAAATTTTCTATAGAAATAAAATTTTGGCAAAATTTTCTATAGAAATAAAATTTTGGCAAAATTTTCTATATAAAATAAATTTTTGACAAAATTTTCTATAAAAATAAAATTTTGGCAAAATTTTCTATAGAAATAAAATTTTGACAAAATTTTCTATAGAAATAATATTTTGTTGTTTTTTATTTCAGCTTAAAACCATACATTGACTAAACTACAAGAGTAGCTTAACCAACAGAGGAAAATAATGTTTGTCAAATTTTAAATAATAATATTTTGGCAAGATTTTCTACAGAAATAAAATTTTGGCAAAATTTTCTATACAAATAAAATTTTGAAAAAATTTTCTATAGAAATAAAATTTTGGCAAAATTTTCTATAGAAATACAATTTTGGCAAAATTTTCTATAGAAATAGAATTTTGGCAAAATTTTCTATAGAAATAAAATTTTGGCAAAATTTTCTATAGAAATAAAATTTTGGCAAACTTTTCTATAAACATAAAATTTTGGCAAATTTTTTTATAGAAATAAAATTTTGACAAAATTTTCTATAGAAATAAAATTTTGTCAAAATTTTCGATAGAAATAAAATTTTGACAACATTTTCTAGATAAATAAAATTTTGACAAAATTTTCGATAGAAATAAAAGTTGTACAAAATATTCGGCAGAAATAAAATTTTACAACATTTTCGTTAGAAATAAAATTTTTACAAAATATTCGGCAGAAATAAAATTTTGACAAAATTTTCTATCCAAATAAAATTTTGGCAAAATTTTCTATATAAAATAAAGTTTTGACAAAATTTTCTATACCAATAAAAATTTGGCAAAATTTTCTATAGAAATAAAATTTTGACAACATTTTCTATAGAAATAAAATTTTGACAAAAATTTCGATGGAAATAACATTTTATTTATAAAAAATATTAAACCGATTTCTCGAAAAAAATCCCCAAAAAAATCTCCAAATTTATGGAAATTCCCCACCAAATCTCCAAGTCCCCAACTCAGAAATTTCGTCCCCATTTATGGAAAAATATCCCCCGTTTGGGGGAAATCCCCAATACTGGCAGCACTGACCTACACCTCTACATACTCAATAAAATTTATAGTATACCTTTAGGCTTTTGAGTCTTAAGACTTACTTTATTAAATTTACGACATGGAAACTCCCTTTCTTTTGACATTTCCAACTATACTTCCCTTTTGAAGGAATTACTTATCATCAAGATATACATCCATTATCGAAAATCTTTTAGAATTTAAAATTCCATGATTTAGTCCATCGTAAAATTTGAATCAATGGACATTATCAATCACCATTCACATTTCTAGCAATTACTTTGCATATTTATACGATACAATAAATACATTTTGGGCATGCACAGAAGCCATTGCAATCATTGAAATTTATATACTATTGACTAAGTATTCCATGTGATGATATAGAACTCTGTCTCTATTGAATATGACTCAATGAACACTACTACATTCCTAATCAATACATTTGGGTATTTGCAAGATACTCTTAATTCAAATGAGAATTATATTATTAATGATGTATGCGATTCTACAATAGTAGTGGTAGTGGCTGTATATTTGTTCATAAGATAATACATATGAATCATTATTGAAATCGATTTGTGGATATTCCTGTGGTCATTTGTATATTTGGTCGAGTAAATGTTGCAGTCAATGTAGAAATCGTATTTATGATACAAGCATGAAAAGGATATTTAATTTAAAGCCATGCTGATTAAAATTGAAATACGCCAAGGCTTATATTTAAATGAAGAGTCTACCAAAAATGAAAAAGAGTCTACCAAAATTTGAAGAAATTTCTACAAAAAATCTAAGAAATTAAAAAAATTTTATTCTGAAGTTTTTCATCAATTTTTTTTTACCCACTACCATAGAATGGTGATGGGGGTATAAGAAGCTTGTCATTCCGTTTGTAACACATCGAAATATCGATTTCCGACTATATAAAGTATATATATTCTTGATGAGGGAGAAATTCTAAGCATTTTCCGTCTGTCCGTCTGTCTGTCTGTTGTAATCACGCTACAGTCGTCAATAAAGGAGCTATCGTACTGAAATTTGACTCAAAATCGTCTTTTGTCTGCACACAGGCCAAGTTCGAAGATGGGCTATATCGGTCCAGGTTTTGATATAGTCCCCATATAAATCGACCTCCCGATTTGGGGCCTTGGGCTTCTAGAATCCGTAGATTTTATCCAATTTACCTTAAATAGGAAACCTAGAGGTATTCTAGGACCATAAAGAGGTGTGTCGAAAATGATGAGTACCGGTCCAGGTTTTTTGATATAACATAGCTCCCATAAAAACCGATCCCCATATTTAGGGTCTTGGGCTTATAGGTGTGCCGAATATAGTGTGTATCGGTGCAGCTTTTGATACAGCCCCCTTATAAACCGGCTCTTCGATTTGAGGTCTGGATTCTAGAACTATAATTAGATGTGTTGAATATTGTGTGTATCCCACCATGTTTTGGCATAGCCCCCCATTAGACCGGTCTCCCGATTTCACTACTAGGCTTTGTAGAAGTCGTAGTTTTTATCCTATTTGCCACAAATTGAAAATATACTGGTATTTTCGACCCACAAAAAGGCCTCCAAATAGACCGATTTTAGGGTATAGAAGGTGCACTGATCATGAAAATTGCTTAAAAGTGAATGTAAAATTTCCAGATATTATTTCTCGTAATCATTTAAATAATTGGTGTAAAAATCTACAGATTTTAGATTTCAAATCAAGGCGTTATTTCATTATTTTCTTGCAGAGTTATAAGGGATGTTTATGTTTGCTCTAAAACTCAAACAAAAATGGTTGTTATAAATCCAGAACCTAATCTAGTCTTTATAGATAAAATCTTTACATTTATCTTCGGGAAGCGTATTGGTTGAACTGAACTGCTTGGGAAAATATTTGTCATCAAACCCCCCTGAAATTTTCAAAGGAAACTATTTCATGGTGGTGGATATTTAAGATTCGGCCCGGCCGAATTTACTGCTGTATATACTTGTTTTGGTTACAAAATATTTGATATTGAAATTTATAGAATATTTTGTTATATTGTATAGGAAATGTTGATAAATATTTATTTCTATAGAAAATTTTCTCATGATTTTAATTCTATAGAAAATTTTCTGAAAATTTTATTTCTATAGAAAATGTTCTCAAATTTTAGGAAATTTTGTAGGAAATTTTGTCAAAAATGTATTTCTATAGACAATTTTGTCAAAATGTTATTTGCATAGAAAATTTTGTTAAAATTTTATTTCTGTAGAAAATGTTGTCAAAATTTTGTTTCTATAGAAAATTTGGTCAAAATTTTATTTATATAGAAAATTTTGTCAAAGTCAAAGAAAAATTTCTCAACATTCTATTTCTATAGAAAATTTTGCCAAAAATTTTATTTCTATAGAAAATGTTGCTAAAATGTTATTTCTATAGAAAAATTTTCTCCAAATTTTATTTTTATAGAAAATTTTCTCAAAATTTTATTTCTTTCAAAAATTTTCTCAGGATTTTATTTCTATAGAAAATTTTGTTCAAATTTTATTTCTATGAAAAATTTTCTCAGAATTTTATTTCTATAGAAAATTTTGTCAAAATTTTATTTCTATAGAAAATTTTGTCAAAATTTTATTTCAATAGAAAATTGTTTCAAAAATTTTATTTCTATAGAAAATTTTTGTCAAATTTTTATTTCTATAGAAAATTTTGTCAAAATTTTTTCTCTATAGAACATTTTCTCAAAATTTTTTTCTCTATTGAAAATTTTGTCAAAATTTTATTTCCATATAGAAAATTTCGCAAAATTTTATTTCTTTAGAAAATTTTGTCAAAAATTTTATTTCAATAGAAAATGTTATCAACATTTTATTTCTATAGAAAATTTTGTCAAAATTTTATTTCTATAGGAAATGTTGTCAAAGTTTTATTTCTATAGACAATTTTCTCAAAATTTTATTTCTATAGACAATTTTGTCAAAATTGTATTTTTATAGAAAATTTTGTCAAAATTTTATTTCTATAGAAAATGTGCTCAAAATTTTATTTCTATAGAAAATTTGCTCCAAATTTTATTTCTATAGAAAATTTCATCAAAATTTTATTTCTATAGAAAATGTTGTCAAAAGTTTATTTCTATAGAAAATTTTGTCGAAATTTTATTTCAATAGAAAATTTTGTCAAAATTTTATTTCTATAGAAAATTTTGTCAAATTCAAATTAAAATTTCTCAACATTCTATTTCTATAGAAAATTTTGCCAAAAATTTTATTTCTATAGAAAATTATAGAACGAAAAATTTTAGTTTTATAAAAAATTTTGTCAAAAATTTTATTTCTATAGAAAATTTTCTCAAAATTTTATTTCTATAAACAATTTTGTCAAAATTTTATTTCTGTAGAAAATTTTGTCAAAATTTTATTTCTATAGAAAATTTTGTCAACATGTGACTTCTATAGAAAATTTTCTCAAAATTTTATTTCTATGAATAATTTTCCCAGAATTTTATTTCTATAGAAAATTTTGTTAAAATTTTATTTCTATAGAAAATGTGCTCAAAATTTTATTTCTATAGAAAATTTGCTCCAAATTTTATTTCTATAGAAAATTTCATCAAAATTTTATTTCTATAGAAAATTTTGTCAAAAGTTTATTTCTATAGAAAATTTTGTCGAAATTTTATTTCAATAGAAAATTTTGTCAAAATTTTATTTCTATAGAAAATTTTCTCAAAATATTATTTCTAAGAAAATTTTGTAAAAATTTTATTTCCATAGAAAATTTGTTCAACGTTTTATTTCTATAGAAAATTTTGTCAAAAGTTTTATTTCTATAGAAAATATTGTCAAAGTCAAAGAAAAATTTCTCAATATTCTGTTTCTATAGAAAATTTTGCCAACATTTTTATTTCTATAAAAAATGTTGTTAAAATTTTATTTCAATAGAAAATTAAAGAACGTTTTGTCAAAATTTTTTTCTCTATTGAAAAATTTGTCAAAATTTTATTTCTATAGAAAATTTTGTCAAAATTTTATTTCTATAGACAATTTTGTCAAAATTTTGTTTCTATAGAAAATTTTGTCAAATTCAAATTAAAATTTCTCAACATTCTATTTCTATAGAAAATTTTGCCAAAAATTTTATTTCTATAGAAAATTATAGAACGTTTTGTCAAAAATTTTAATTTTATAAAAAATTTTGTCAAAAATTTTATTTCTATAGAAAATTTTCTCAAAATTTTATTTCTATAGACAATTTTGTCAAAATTTTATTTTTGTAGAAAATTTTGTCAAAATTTTATTTCTATAGAAAATTTTGTCAACATGTGACTTCTATAGAAAATTTTCTCAAAATTTTATTTCTATGAAAAATTTTCCCAGAATTTTATTTCTATAGAAAATTTTGTTAAAATTTTATTTTTATAGAAAATTTTGTCACAATTTTATTTCTGTAGAAAATTTTGTTAAAATTTTATTTTTATAGAAAATGTTGTCAAAATTTTACTTCTATAGAAAATTTGGTTAAAATTTTATTTCTATGAAAAATTTTCTCAGAATTTTATTTCTATAGAAAATTTTCTCAAAATTTTATTTCTATAGAAAATTTTGTCAAAATTTTTTTCTCTATAGAACATTTTGTCAAAATTTTTGTCTCTATTGAAAATTTTGTCAAAATTTTATTTCTATAGAAAATTTTGTCAAAATTTTATTTCTATAGAAAATGTTGTGAAAGTCATAGAAAAATTTCTCAACATTCTATTTCTATAGAAAATTTTGCCAAAAATTTTATTCCTATAGAAAATATTTATTTTTATAGAAAATTTTCTTAATATTTTATTTCTGTAGAAAATTTTGTCAAAATTTTATTTCTATTGAAATTTTTGTCAAAATTTTATTTCTGTAGAAAATGTCAAAATTTTATTTCTATAGAAAATTTTGTCAAAGTCGAAGAACATTTTCTCAACATTGCATTTCTATAAAAAATTTTCTTTCTATAGAAAAATTTCTCAAAATTTTATTTCTATAGAAAATGTTGTCAAAATTTTTTTCTCTATAGAACATTTTGTCAACACTTTATTTCTTTAGAATAATTTGTCAAAATTTTATTTCTATAGAAAATTTTTTCAAAATTGTATTTCTTTAGAAAATTTTGTCAAAATTTTATTTCTATAGAAAATTTTGTCAAAATTTTACTTTTATAGAAATTTTTCTCAAAATTGTATTTCTTTAGAAAATTTTTTCAAAATTTTATTTCTCTAGAAAATTTTGTCAAAATTTACTTCTATAGAAAATTTTTGTGAAAATTTTATTTCTATAGAAAATTTTGTCAAAATTTTATTTCCATAGAAAATTTTATCAAAATTTTATTTCTATAGTTTCAAAAGTTTACTTCTATAGAAATTTTTATCAAAATTTTATTTCTATAGTAAATTTTGTCAAAATTTTATTTCTATAGAAAATTTATTTCAAAATTTTATATCTATATAATATTTTCGCAAAATTTTATTTCAATAGTAAATTCTTGCAAAATTTTATTTCTATAGAAAATTGTACTTCTTAAATCCAAAAAATCTACCAGTCTACCACACAGTAAAAAATCTACAATTTTTGGTTAAATTATACCAACTGTGGCATCCGTGGTGAAAATTTTTAAAGAGGTAAGGCTTTTTTAAATTTTTTCCCTTTCCTTTCCCTCTATTGGAGTTTTTGTTTTTAACAATCGCTTAAAGTTTAATGCTCTTGATACATGATTTTTATTTAATATTCAACACAAATATTCTTTGCGAAAGCATAAAAGCAATCCTGATAACTTCTCTTTCACAATTCTTTTTTTTTTTGTGCGAAAACACCCACAAGTCCTTTTCATCCTTCAGTCATTCATTCAGGCATTCTTTCATCCGCCCCAGTATGCTTCCACTATTGTATGGCACTTTTTGTTTTTGAGTTTGTAGTGGTAGCTCTTGGCTTTACATTCAATTGTTTGCTTTGCTATTTTTCCCCTACACTTTTCATCGAGACTAGTAGATTTAAAAGTGGTGGCACAATTGAGAATGGTAAACATCTCAAAAGAACATATGTTCCCCTGGAGGAGATATATCAAACCATCATGATGGCATAAAGTATAAACACTGCAAGGATGATTTAAGTGAAGTTTTGTTCATTTCTTTCGTTTGGTTGCGTGTGTGTAACGCTTCGAGAAATTGCTCTAAACATTTCAAAATGCTTTGGTGCGTATGATTGATAAGAATGGAAATGGAGCATATGAAATGTGTCCAGTATGCGTGTGTGTGTGTGCGCATGTCAGAGTGCATTGAGATGTTGAATTTGTTGTTTTCTTTATGTAAAAAGCATTTTGAGTGATATGCATCTTTTTTGTGTAATTTTTTAAAATGAGTTTTTTAACTATATAGAATTTTTGTAAATATTTCCTCAGCATGTCTTATGATACGTATGATTGATGGCAGAGAGTTTGTGAATTATTATAACAAAGATGAGTTGATAAAAATTTAAGGCAGGTAAGTGGCAAAAACAAATTTAAAAGTTGAACCAAAATGAGAGCCCAGCAAAAAAGCGTCACCAAAAAAGTTGTGAAAATGTTCTTTTTGGATCCGGAAGTGATGCAAAATTGGCGCCGAAGCGATCCATTTAACATGGACTTGTCATAGGACGGATGTTAACCATTTCAACAGCCGTTGCACTTAATTTGCCTCACTTCTTAATGTTTGATCCCAATTCAATGGTTAGGATGTGAAATAAAAAATGTTGTGATATTTTGCCAAGTAAATATTTTTTTTTTAATAATTTTTTATGATTTATAGTGCATTATAACGATTGTCGGAAACGTTTGACTTAAAATATTTTCAAAAATTCTTTTTTTTTTAGCATTTCGAGAAAATTTTTAAATTATTTGTAGCCAACAAGTTGAAATTACCAACTAAAAATATAAAAAAGCTACGTATAAAAAAAAATTAAATTAAAAGAACTGCCTATGTTGTTAAAATAAAGAACTTATTTGGGAGGACATTTTGGGAAGTGCTTTTAAAATCGTGCCTTTGAGAAACTTCCAAATTTTTGGGCTGGGTTATTATGCGGGCTAACTTCTCTGTGTCTCTAATAAGTTCCCCAATTTGTTTCCAGTCCATGTTTTCAGGCCAGATCTCGAATCCCCTTTTCACCGATATGGTTAACTCTTTGGCTAATAAAGGGAGGCCAGTGACAAAGATAGTGTTCCAAGGTCTCATCATCCTCAAAACACTCCCTACAAGCAGCAAACTATGTTGCTCTTCGGCGTAGATGAGCTCCCAATTCAAGGTACCCGGTTGTGGTTCTCCACTCTTTTGTTGTCTGGGCCACCCCTATTGCATTTTCGTCACCATTCTTGCCGATTCTTTGGTACGCATCGCTTTACGTGTCTCCCGTGTCCATTCATCCAACTCGACCCGTATAGCCCTATTGGCTTTGTATTTTCTAAATTCACTTTCCTATGTTTCCTAGCTCTTATCGCCAGTTCATTTGCCTTCACATTTCCTCTTATGCCCATATGATGCGTATTACACGGCAGGAGTCTTGGGTTCAGGTAATTTCGGTGATCATGTTTTGTCATCCCAATCACGGTTGCCACAGTTGGTAGAATTCTACCAAAAATTGTAGATTTTTTTACTGTTTGGTAGGTTGGTAGAAGTCTCGATGTTTTGGTAGATTTTTCAAAATATTCCTCTCCAACTAAGAGGCATTTCACAAATTTGTTATTTCTATAGAAATAAAATTTTTCCAAAATTTTCTATAGAAATAAAATTTTTCCAAAATGTTCTATAGAAATAAAATTTTTCCAAAATTTAATATAGAAATAAAATTTTTCCAAAATTTAATATAGAAATAAAATTTTTCCAAAATTTTCTATAGAAATAAAATTTTGACAAAATTTTGTATAGACATAACATTTTGACAAAATTTTCTAAGGAAATAAAATTTTGACAAAATTTTCTATAGAAATAAAATTTTGACAAAATTTTCTATAGAAATAAAATTTGGACAAAATTTTCTACAGAAATAAAATTTTGCCATAATTTTCTATAGAAATAAAATTTTTCCAAAATTTTCTATGGAAATAAAATTTTGACAAAATTTTCTATAAAAATAAAATTTTTCCAAAAGTTTTTTATAAAAATAAAATTTTTCCAAAAGTTTTTTTATAGAAATAAAATTTTTCCAAAATTTTCTATAGAAATAAAATTGTGACAAAATGATCTATAAAAATCAAAATTTGATTTAGATATAAAATTTTGATATAGATATACAATTTTGACAAAATTTTCTGTAGAAATAAAATGTTGAAATAAAATTTTCGATAGAAATAAAAAGTTGACAAAATTTTCTATAGAAATAAAATTTTTCCAAAATGTTCTATAGTAATAAATTTTTGACAAAATTTTCTATAGAAATAAAATGATGACAAATTTTTCTGTAGAAATAAAATTTTGACAAAATTTTCTATAGAAATAAAATGTTTTATTTTGTTATTGTTGGTTTATTCTTCAATCATTTTGTTGTTTTTGATTTCAGCTTAAAACCATACATTGACTAAACTACAAGTGTAGCTTAACCAACAGAGGAAAATAATGTTTGTCAAATTTATTGGGAAAAAGTCCTATAGACTGAAAGATGGTTGGATGGACGCACGTTTCGAAATTACCACATTCCTCATCAGCATCCTCTACTTGCAGCAAAAATATCAATCAATTATCAGAATAAATTCAGGCAGTTCACAAAATTTTCTGTAGAAATAAAATTGTGACAAAATTTTCTATAGAAATAAAATTGTGACAAAATTTTCTATAGAAATAAAATTTTGACAAAATTTTCTATAGAAATAAAATTTTGACAAACTTATCTATAGAAATAAAATTTTGACAAAATTATCTATAGAAATAAAATTTTGACAAAATTTTCTACACAATAAAACTTTTATAAAATTTTCTATAAAAATAAAATTTTGATACAATTTTCTATAAAATATAATTTTGACACAATTTTCTATTGAAATAACATTTTGAGAAAATTTTCTATAGGGATAAAAATTTGACAAAAATTTTTATATAAATAAAAGTAAAAAAAAAAAATTATAGAAATACAATTTTGAAATTTGAAATTGAAATTTTGACAAAACTTTTTCTAGAAATAAAATTTAAAAAATTTTTTTATAGACATAAAATTTTGACAAAATTTTCCATAGAAATAAAATTTTGACAAAACTTTTTATATAAATAAAATTTTAAAAAAATTTTTTATATAAATAAAATTTTAAAAAAATTTTTTATAGAAATAAAATTTTGACAAAATATTCCATCGAAAATTTTAGCAAAATTTTCTATAGAAATAACATTTTTTCAAAATTTTCTATAGAAATACAATTTTGACAAAATTTTCTATAAAAAAAAATGCTTGCAAAGTTTTCTAAAGAAATATAATTTTGAAAAAATTTTCTATAGAAATAAAATTTTGACAAAATTTGTTGTAGAAATAAAATTTTGATAAAATTTTCTATAAAAATATAATTTTTACAAAATTTTCTATAGAAAAAAAAAATGCTTCCAAAGTTTTCTAAAGAAATTAAATTTAAAAAAAATTTTAATAGAATTAAAATTTTGATAAAATTTTCCATAGAAATAAAATTTTAACAAAATTTTCTGTAGAAAAAAAATGCGTCCAAAGTTTTCTAAAGATATATAATTTTGACAAAATTTTCTATAGAAATAAAATTTTGACAAAATTTTCCATAGAAATAACATTTTGACAAAATTTTCCATAGAAATAAAATTTTGACAAAACTATTTATATAAATAAAATTAAAAAAAAAAATTATAGAAATAAAATTTTGAGAAAAAATTTCTACAGAAATACCATTTTTCCAAAATTTTCTATAAAAATAAAAATTTGACAAATTTTTGTCTAGAAATACAATTTTGACAAAATTTTCTATAGATGTAAAATTTTGACAAAATTTTCTATAAAAATAAAATTTTGACAAAATTTTCTATAGAAATAAAATTTTGACAAAATTTTCCATAGAAATAAACATTTGACAAAATTTTCTAAAGAAATAAAATTTTGACAAAATTTTCCATAGAAATAAAATTGTAACAAAATTTTGTTATAGAAATAAAATTTTGGCAAAATTTTCTATAGAAATAAAATTTTGACAAAATTTCCTATAGAAATAAAATTTTTACAATATTTTCTAAAGAAATATAATTTTGACAAAATTTTCTATAGAAATAAAATTTTGACAAAATTTTTCTTTAAAAAATAAAATTTTGACAAAATTTTCTATAGAAATAAAATTTTGAGAAAATTTTCTATAGAAATAAAATTTTGACAAAATTTTCTATAGAAATAAAATTCTGACAAAATTTTCTATAGAAATAAAATTTTGACAAAATTTTCTGTAGAAATAAAATTATTTTTCTCTCGAGTGGCTTTATGTCTGCTATTGCCTACATTGCCCTCCGGAAATCTGTGAAAATTTTCTGGTGTCCGATAATCGAAATACGATCTCGGTGTCTGGGTCCTCCGAAAATAAGCCCAGTCCCGTTCTCTCATCCGTTTTCGATGCTTGGGTGTAGTTTTTATTTTCTTTTGGTATCTGTTTTGGGTTCCTATTCTCCCAGAACCGTCTTTTTGGCTTCAGACTAATCAGAGCGCATGATAGTTGGATCGATATAGACCAATTTTTGTATGGCTCTTAGGATTGTTAGATAGCCTCAGAATTTGACCACAATTATGAATATCCTTGTGGTGGGGATCTGAAATAGACCAGTTTTCCTATGACGGAATGACAATCTTAGTATACCCTCCCCCACCCTATATTATAACAAATAAAACTATGTATTCACTATCTTGTAAAGCCCAGGTAGGGGAACATAGGGACTGACGGTCAAAGTGTTGAACCAATAATTAGACAATGGCCTCGCTTATTGATCTTTTGTTGTATTTTGATTTTCAGTTGAACCAATTTTGTGGAGGAATAAGGATAGAGCAATTTAGTATCATAAAAATAATTTATTGCCATAGATAACAAACGTTTTTTAATGAGAAAAAATGCTTTAGTTTCAATCCTTTTTTTTTCAAACACTTTTATCTTTATTCTTTTTTTCATTATAATCATAATTGTTCGCAACTACTTTTACTTATACCTTTTCCCAGAAGTTTTTCTATTTTTTTGCAAAAAAAAAGAAAACTCGTAATTATATCACTGTAATAGATTTTCCCACATTATTCGTACTCCATTAATGTGAGAATGCAATTTTTTTCGCCTTCACTCTATTCATTCATTTAAAATAAAATCATGTCTCAAAGTCACCATTTTTGCTTTGTTGTCGTTTAGCTTTTAACGGTTCCATGGATAACCGCTGATGCTGATGCCTGATACTGTCGTCTACTGAAGCGACTTACATTATATAAAGTCGATTATCCATGCTTTTTTTCTATGCTTAAATTTCATTCCCTAGATATGTCCTGATTTCTTATGGTAGTGATCGCATACACTCTCTCTCACACACACACAAATCCTGTCGTATACAAGACTCTGTCAACGCAACATTAAGTGCAACGTTATATAAGCATTAAATTTAATTAAAACAGAAACCTAAATGCCAGCTCAGTCCTTTGTAAGCTATATCTGGATCATGTGCCAAAGTGTGGGCAAAGAATAAAAGAAAATGGTGGTCCAACCTAAATATGGATGAAAGAAGGAAACAATGGGTAAATGGTAGAAATCTAAAAGAAAGCAAAAAATAAAACTATATGCGATGCCATTATTATTATTGTTATTATTAATAACAGCTAAAAAAAAGTAAATGTACCATTGAAAGGGGTGGCGGCAGGGGAGACTGGATTGTGTTTTATATTCTAGTTGGGTCAAGGTATAGCATTAATGGACATATGCAATGGGGGGCTTTGTTGTTTTAATGCATTTCTTCAAGGCTGTTATGAAGCTTTGATTACAAAAAAAAATCGATCGAACTAAATGAGTGCAAAAGTGGGTCACTCTAATGTAAAGCTCCATGTGTATGCAACCTTAAAATGGGATTTTTGTTTCTTTTTCGTTCAGAAATAAATTTCAATGTTGTTACATATGGTCTAATTTACTTGGAATTTCTTTACATCAATATTGGGTTCAGGGTGGGGTATGATATGTGCATTTGATATCAAATGGGAATTTCATACGCCACCATGGCCAAACGCTTTAAAGACCCCTCAAGACAGGGCGTTGCAAGCACGGTTTTATATAGAAACAAGTAAGTAAAGTCTAAAGTCGGGCTGGGCCGACTATATTATACCCTTCACCATTATGTAGACCGAAATTTGTGTTACCATCTCAACTTCTTCAAATTTGTTGGGAGTTATTATCAAGGTTTATATTCCCATATACAAATATTTATATCTGAAACGATTTAGATACAATTTTTTGTACTTCTACAAAATCGCTAGAATTAAAGCTTAAATCTGCTAACACCCTGGGATGAAACACGATGTTATTAAAAAAATATGGGAAATATAAAGCTAGAGCAATTTTGATGCAAAAGAGCATTTATGATTTATCGAGCGATACATATGTATTCGAGATATAGGACAATTTGAGTAATATTTACAATTTTTGAAACATTCTACCATATGCCCCCTACTCTGGCGTACATATATATGGGACCTATATCTAAATATTAACCTATTTTGAGCAAATTTGACATGCATAGTTAGAATAATAATCCTGCTATCTCAGCAAAAAAACGTAAATGGGAGAATAATTTTGGCCTCCGTGGTCATATGGGTGTTAATCGGGCGAAAGATATATATGTAAGCTATATCTAAATCTGAAGCGATGTAAACCAAATTTCGCCCACTTGACCAAACTATTAAACGCAATCCTTTGGCAACTCATATATATATATATATATATATATATATATATATATATATATATATATATATATATATATATATATATATATATATATATATATATATATATATATATATATATATATATATATATATATATATATATATATATATATATATATATATATATATATATATATATATATATATTTAATAGTTTGGTCAAGTGGGCGAAATTTGGTTTACATCGTACCACTACTGTGGTACAGAGTATAATAATATGTTGGCCATCTTTTCTATAGAAATAAAATTTTCACAAAATTTTCTATAGAAATTAAATTTTCACAATATTTTCTATAGAAATAACATTTTCACAAAATTTTCTATAGAAATCAAATTTGGAAAAAAATTTCTATAGAAATCAAATTTGGAAAAGAATTTCTATAGAAATAAAATTTTGATAAAATTTTCTATAAAAATAAAATTTTCACAAAATTTTCTATAACATATATGGAAAATTGTGACAAAAATTTCTATAGAAATAAAATTTTCACAAAATTTTCTATAGAAATGAAATATAAATAAAATTTCTACAAAATCTTCTATAGAAATAAAATTTTGTCTAAATTTTCTATAGAAATAAATTTTTTTCTAAATTTTCTATAGAAATAAAATTTTAACAAATTTTTCTAGAGAAATAACATTTTGACAAAATATTGTATGGAAATAAAATTTTAACAAAATTTTCTATAGAAATAAAATGTCGGCAAATTTTTCTACAGAAATAAAATTGTGACATTATTTTCTACAGAAATAAAATGTTGATAAATATTTCTATAGAAATAAAATTTTCACAAAATTTTCTATAGAAATAAAATTTTGACAAAATTTTCTATAGAAATAAATTTTTCACAAAATTTTCCATAGAAATAAAATTTTCACAAAATTTTCTATAGAAATAAAATTTTGACAAAATTTTCTATGGAAATAAAATTTTGACAAAATTTTCTGTTGAAATAAAGTTTTGACAAAATTTTCTAGAGAAATAAAATGTCGGCAAATTTTTCTACATAAATAAAATTATGACAATATTTTCTATAGAAATAAAATTTTGATAAAATTTTCTATAGAAATAAAATTTTGACAAAATTTTCTATAGAAATAAAATTTTCACAAAACTTCCTATAGAAATAAAGTTTTCACAAAATTTTCTATAGAAATAAAATTTTGACTAAATTTTCTATAGAAATCAAATATACATAAAATTTCAACAAAATCTTCTATAGAAATAAAATTTTGTCTAAATTTTCTATAGAAATAAAATTTTAACAAAATTTTCTATAGAAATAAAATTTTGACAACATTTTCTATAGAAATAAAATGTATATGGAAATAAAATGTTTACCAAATTTTCTATAGAAATAAAATTGTTACAAAATTTTTTATAGATTTTTCTGTCAGAAATAAAATGTTGGCAAATATTTTCTACAAAAATAAAATTTTCGATAGAAAAATTTTCTATAGAAATAAAATTTTGACAAAAATTATATCTTATTATATATGCCACTGTCAAATCATCGATTTGAGTTCAGTTGGCTGGGTTTATTTTGAGGAAAATAGATATGTTTGTTTCGAATTTATTTCGGCATAAGCCGGCTATCATACAAAACCTTTTTTCGGAAGGTTCAAGTGTGATTCATTGTTGGGTAAATGAACTGCCTGAATTTATTCTGATAATTGGTTGATAGTTTTGCTGCAAGTAAAGAATGCTGATGAGGAATGTGGTAATTCCGAAACGTGCGTCCATCCAACCATCTTGCAGTCTATAGGGCTTTACCCAAATAAATTTGACAAACATTATTTTCCTCTGTTGGTTAAGCTACACTTGTAGTTTAGCCAATGTATGGTTTTAAGCTGTAATCAAACACTACAACAATGATTACAAAAAAAAAATAATAATAAAACAAAACGAATGAAATAAATTTGTGACAAATCTTTTTATAAAAATAAAATGTTGACAAATTTTTCTAAAGAAATTAAATTTTGACAAAATTTTCTATGGTAATAAAATTTTCTATAGAAATAAATTTTTCACAAAATTTTCTATAAAAATAAAGTTTTCACAAAATTTTCTATAGAAATGAAATTTTGAGCAAATTTTCTATAGAAATAAAATATAAATAATTTCAACGAAATCTTCTATAGAAATAAAATTTTGTCTAAATATTATAAAGAAATAAAATTTTGAGAAAAATTTCTATAGAAATAAAGTAGGGACAAAATTTTCTATAGAAATATAATGTTGATAAAAATTTCTATATAAATTGTGACAAAATTTTTTACAGGAATAACATTTTGAAAAATTTTCTATAGAAATAAAATGTTGACGAAATTTGCTCTAGAAATAAAATTATTACAACATTTTTTATAGTTTTTTCTGCCAGAAATAAAAAGTTGACAAATATTTTCTACAAAAATAAAATTTTGGATAGAAAAGTTTTCTATAGGAATAAAATTTTGACAAAAGTTTCTATACAAATTAAACTTTGACAAAATTTTCTACAGAAATTAAATTTTAACAAAATTTTCTATAGAAAAAAATTGTTATTTCTATAGAAATAAAATTTTGACAACATTTTCTATAGAAATAAATTTTTTACCAAATTTTATATAGAAATAAAATTTTGACAAAATTTTATATAGAAATAAAATTTTTACCAAATTTTCTATAGAAATAAAATTGTTACAAAATTTTTTATAGATTTTTCTATCAGAAATAAAATTTTGACAAATATTTGCTACAAAAATAAAATTTTCGATAGAAAAATTTTATCTAATTATACTATTATTTTTCGAGCTTTATGGACAGATATAGATTAAGGAACATGGTTAATAGAGCCATTGAAAAGAAAACGCCAGATACAAATCTATACACGCCTGGACTGTACATGTTTCGGTTCGGGCGAATGAACCTTTCCACAGCCTTTAGTATAGATATCTGTCCATAAAGCTCGAAAAATAATTGTATAATTAGATATAATGTATTTGGACGTCAATATCCTGTTTCGGTATCAGGCTAGCTTGAAATATAATAAGCGACGATGAGCCCGTCGTAAAACTAGGAAAAACACGACTAATGTACGCGTTAGAATTGTTGTTGTATCCTGGAAACCAGTTTCTGTAAGTTGTCACATGTTGATGTAGTTGACTGTAGAAACAATAAGCATTGTTCGACTGTTCACCACTTAGGTGAATTCTAACAAATTAGCTTTCTAAAATAAATTTCGTGTTGTTGCATTACAATGTAACAAAACGAAATAAAAATATGATTAAGGGACTTGTAAGTTATATGAAAAGATGATGTACAGTGGGAGAAAAGATAATTCAATTTGTAAGAGGGAAATTTCCCAAATGTTTTCTCCATAAGGAGTTAGCATAAAGGGCCCAAAATTGAGTTATCTCTTCCAGCCAGATCTATACTAAAGGCTGTGGAAAGGTTCATTCGCCCGAACCGAAACATGTACAGTCCAGGCGTGTATAGATTTGTATC
The DNA here is from genome assembly GCF_050003625.1 of Haematobia irritans. Lineage (NCBI taxonomy): Eukaryota > Metazoa > Arthropoda > Insecta > Diptera > Muscidae > Haematobia > Haematobia irritans. The sequence continues at coordinate 16,474,052 of NC_134399.1, read as the reverse complement.
TGGCGTTTTCTTTTCAATGGCTCTATTAACCATGTTCCTTAATTTATATCTGTCCATAAAGCTCGAAAAATAATTGTATAATTAGATATAATGTAGTTGGACGTCAATTGCCTGTTTCGGTATCAGGCTAACATGAAATATAATAGAAAAATTTTCTATAGAAATAAAATTTTGACAAAAATTTTTAGAGAAATAAAATTGTGACAAAATTTTTTATAGAAATAAAATTTTGACAAATTTTTCGGCAGAAATTAAATTTTGACAAAATTTTCTATGGGAATAAAATTTTGACAAAATTTTCTAGAGAAATTAAATTTTGACAAATCTATAGAATTAATATTTTGATAAAATTCCTTATAGAAATAAAATTGTGACAAAAATTGTCTATAGAAATAAAATTGTGACAAAATTTTCTATTGAAATACAATTTGGACAAAATATTGTAGAAATGAAATTTTTACAAAATTTTCTATGGGAATAAAATTTTTACAAATTTTTCTATAGAAATGAAATTTTGATAAATAAATAAAATTTTGACAAAATTTTTCTATGGAAATAAAATTTGGAAAAAATTTTTATAGAAAAAAAAATTGTGACCAAATTTTCTATAGAAATAAAATTTCTTAAAAGTTTTTTTTTTTATAGAAATAAAATTGTGATCAAATTTTCTTTAGAAATAAAATTGTGACCAAATTTTCTAAAGAAATAAAATTTTGACCAAATTTTCTATAGAAATAAAATTTTGACAAAATTTTCTGTTGAAATAAAATTGTGACCATATTTTCCATAGAAATAAAATTTGGATAAAAATTGCCTATAGAAATAAAATTTTGACAAAGTTTTCTATAGAAATACATTTTTGACAAAATTTTCTATAAAAATAAAATTTTGCTAAAATTGGCCATAGAAATAAAATGTTTGACAAAATTTTCTATAGAAATAAAATTGTTAAATTATTTTTTATGGATTTTGCTGTCAGCAGATAAAACAGGAAACGACATTATATGCCTTCAATCACGAAATTTATTCAATTAATTTGTGAACAAACATGTATTGTATAATGCTTTAAAAGTGAAAATTTTCCTCTAACCTTTACAGATTGTGCTCATGAAATTATTATTTTCTTAGTATCACTGAAATGCTAAACGTTTAGCCATTTAAAAGTGTCCTTGAGATGACTAAGAATGATTGGCAAAATTTTTATATCATCTTTTGTTATCTTAGCACACACATAATTGCATTTCTTCTTGTGCTCAATAATTCCTGGAAATTTTATAGGGCTTTTATGGTTTGATTTGATTTCGATATTCGTTCGTGTTTTTTTTTCTCTCGTATCATCCATCCCAAAGTATGACAGCATTCAACGTGAGGCATGATGGTCTTCAGTTCCAATGACCAGTGGAAATACAATAAACGAGACATCAATGAATAACATCAAGTCATCCCCGAAGCAATACAATTAAGAGCATAAAATCTTTATGTGTTAAAATGTCGATAAATGGAAATAAAAGTTTTCGTTGTACGTGATTTTTTCTTTCACATTTTTTTTTTGCTATTGACCCCACAATGTATCTTAGGAAAAGCTAAAAGCCATGACACGAAATCAAGGCGAAAACCAACCCACAAGCAAATACAATTCATTTGCAAGTGTCGAACTGGAGTATGATTTATTTGATCCCTAGAGAATGGTTGAGGCAACGAAAAATTTGTTGTTGCAGAAAAAAAGAAAGAAATTAGAAAGAGAAAAGGAACCTCTGGTGATTGATGTGTTTGAAGGAAGTAAGACCCAACTCTAATATTTTTATATATATCGCAGTGGTCAAATGGATTTTATGATGTTAAATTATGTTTATGGTAAATTTAAGATATTTATAGATTTTTTTTCCCACATACATTTTTGGGAATAATTTATTTCGTTGGAATTTTGTAAAATCATCACTGAAGTTGGATTCTGTGAGTCATGGGGGTGCATGAATATTTTTTGTGACATTTATCTCTAGGTAAGGTTTTGTTTTTACTATCGCAAATTTCTAATCATAGATATGAAGAAAAATTTCTATCCTCAGGAATTAAATTTTAGACAAACGAAATTCGCGTTTTGCAGATATTTTATTTAGGGGCAAACAAACCCATATTGATGGCAAATGATGGTCTCTAATTTCGTATTAGTTTTGAAGGAAGAAATTTTTTTGGCCTCAAAAGGAAACTTCTTTTGTCTGAAATATAGCTATAAGAAGTGATCTTTCACAATATGAAAATTAAATAATTTATAGCAATGCGATATAAATAAAAGCAATTAGAACTTCGTCTCTACAGTTCTCCAATTAATAACAAAGTGGCCCGTTTTATATTCTATTTCATATCAATCAATCGAAAGAGATATTCTTGGTCATCTTTAAGGCGAATTTTTATTCGAGTTTTTAATGATTTACCCCCATTTTCAGGAAGCTCCGTTAATGCTATGTTAGCTAACGAACTTTTAAACCGTACTATGGACATGTCTGTCATCATGTCTATATATAATTTTTATCAGAATATAATTTTGGATATAAGGACCTTTCGACTTTTTGAAAACGTAAAAATAAAACTTTTCGATCGTTCAATATTTTTTTTTTTAATTTAAACAAGTATATACGGCCGTAAGTTCGGCCAGGCCGAATCTTATGTACCCTCCACCATGGATTGCGTAGGAACTTCTACTAAAGGCTGTCATCCACAATCGAATTACTTGGGTTGCGATAACACTTGCCGATGGCAAGGTATCGTAAAACTTTTTAACACTGTCTTCTAAATTGTAAGTTAGCCCATACGGGGTATATATTAAACAAATAAAGGCCGATTAAATACGTATATAATCTAGTTTGACAAAATTTTCTATAGAAATAAAATTTTGACAAAATTTTCTATAGAAATGAAATTTTGATAAATAAATAAAATTTTGACAAAATTTTCTATGGAAATAAAATTTTGACAAACATTTGTATAGAAATAAACTTTTGACAAAACTTTCTATAGAAATGAAATTTTGACAAAACTTTCTATAGTAATAAAATTTGACAAAATTTTCTATGGAAATAAAGTTTTGGTAGATTATTTTTGGCGATATGGACCAATTTTTGTGTAATAAGTCATCGGCTATATATAACTAAAGACCGATATGGACCAATTTTTACATGGCTGTTAGAGGCCATATATTGACAAAATGTACCAAATTTCAACCGTATCGGAAGACTTTTGCTCCTCCAAGAGGTTCCGGACGTCAAATCTGGGGACGGTTTGTATGGGAACTATATATAATTATGGACCGATATGGACCAATTTTTGCATGGTTGTTAGAGACCATATACTAACACCATGTACCAAATTTCAACTGGATCGGATGAATTTTGCTCTTCCAAGAGGCTCCGGAGGTCAAATCTGGGGATCGGTTTATATGGGGGCTATATATAATTATGGACCGATATGGACCAATTTTTGCATGGTTATTAGAGGCCGTAAACTAACATCAGGTACCAAATTTCAACCGGATCGGATGAATTTTGCCCCTCCAAGAGGCTCCGGAGGTCAAATCTGGGGATCGGTTTATATGGGGGCTATATATAATTATGGACCGATATGGACCAATTTTTGCATGGTTGTTAAAAACCGTATACTAAGACCACATACTAAATTTCAACCGGATCGGATGAATTTTGCTCCTCCAAGAGGCTCCGGTGGTCAAATCTGGGGATCGGTTTATATGGGAGCTATATATAATTATGGACCGATATGGACCAATTTTTGCATGGTTGTTAGAGGCCGTATACTAACATCAGGTACCAAATTTCAACCGGATCGGATGAATTTTGCCCCTCCAAAAGTCTCCGGAGGTCAAATCTGGGGATCGGTTTATATGGGGGCTATATATAATTATGGACCGATATGGACCAATTTTGCATGGTTGTTAGAGACCATATACTAACATCAGGTACCAAATATCAATCGGATCGGATGAATTTTGCCCCTCCAAGAGGCTCCGGAGGTCAAATCTGGGGATCGGTTTATATGGGGGCTATATATAATTATGGACCGATATGGACCAATTTTTGCATGGTTGTTAGAGACCGTATACTAAGACCACGTACCAAATTTCAACCGGATCGGATGAATTTTGCTGCTCCGGGAGGCTCCCCAAGCCAAATTTGGGGATCGGTTTATATGGGGGCTATACGTAAACGTGGTCCGATATGGCCCATTTTCAATACCATCCGACCTACATCAATAACAACTACTTGTGCCAAGTTTCAAGTCGATAGCTTGTTTCGTTCGGAAGTTAGCGTGATTTCCACAGACGGACGGACAGCCGGACAGATGGACAGACGGACAGACGGACGGACGGACATGCTTAGATCGACTCAGAATTTCACCACGACCCAGAATATATATACTTTATGGGGTCTTAGAGCAATATTTCGATGTGTTACAAACGGAATGACAAAGTTAATATACCCCCATCCTATGGTGGAGGGTATAAAAAGTTGACTTCTCAAGTTCCTCCTTTTTTAATAAAATAGTCGGTACACACAAAAAATATTTTTTGTCTTCTATTAAAAAGATTGTTGAATCGATTAAATTTTTAATTGAATATTTTTCAAAACTCAATTAAGACTTTAATTGGGAAAATTTTCGTGAAATTTTTTTTGTGTGTATACGAATCAATCGAGAGTGATATTTCTTGACCATCTAGAAGGTGATTTTTTAGTCGAATCTTTAATGATTTAAACGTGGAATATCGGCCATTATTATTAGGCAAGATTAGGTATCAGGGTTGGCCTGTCACAAACTGTGACTTTTGCGACATACATTTGCGACGGTATAATACGTATGTCGCAAAAGTCGTAAACCTACTGTAGAAAACATAATTTTGAATAGAAGAAATCCTGAACATTTTTTAATTTAGCTTGACAGCATTCGCTGTGAGTTTCTGCAGAAATTTGTGAAAGTTTTCCCACGGTCAAGCCTATTTTCTTAGATGGTATCGAAATTCCCGTTGGGGAGTGTGCAAAATACCTTGGGGTTGTATTGGACAGGAGACTGAACTTAAAGCTAAGAAAGGATGAGAAAATCCACGGTTATCCTGTACTCGTGCAAAAGGCAATAGGGAAAATGTGGGGACTAAAACCTTCTCTTCGCACATACCATCGTCTTGGATATCATCGAATTTGCTGCCTAGCTGACGCGACTAAAGTATTATGAATTCGCCACTTTTGTTACTTTTTCTACATTTATGACACGTATGTGACGTTTACGACGTTTACAACTTTGCGACAGTCGCAAACCTAAAAAAGTTTGATACAGATCATCTCTGTTAGGTATAGAGGAAGCCCCTTATTATAGGTTCACTTATTCTCTTATGATGATGTCATTTCTATTGGGCATCACCATCCCATGTTTGGCTCCATGACAAGGGATCCCCTTTTTACAGACGCTTCCCATTAGGGTCGAATCTGACCCTAATATGACGGGCTAACCTTTGCATCACGGTGGCTCCTAAGCTGAAGCAAAATTGTGATTAGAATCAAAAATACACTTTTCGATTTTTCAAAATTTGGGAAATGTGTACGTTTAGTTTCGAAGTTTCCAACACTTTATGATTTAGAAAAGTCAATATTTCCATATTTCCATTTGCAGATCGCATTTTTGAAATTTTGAAATGCCAACTTTTGAAAATTTGGAATAGTCAACTTTTCGAAAATTTGAAAAATTCGACTTCTAGGTTAGGTTATGTGGCAGCCCGATGTATCAGTCTCACTTAGACTATTCAGTCCATTGTGATACCACATTGGTGAACTTCTCTCTTATCACTGAGTGGTGCCCGATTCCATGTTAAGCTCAATGACAAGGGACCTCGTTTTTATAGCCGAATCCGAACGCCGTTCCGCATTGCAGTGAAACCACTTTGAGAAGCTTTGAAACCCTCAGAAATGTCACCAGCATTACTGAGGTGGGATAATCCACCGCTAAAAAACCATTTTGGTGTTCGGTCGAAGCAGGAATCGAACCCACGATCTTGTGTATGCAAGGCGGGCATGCTAACCATTGCACCACGGTGGCTCCCTAGCCCCCATATAAACCGATTCCCAGATTTTACTTCCGGAGCCTCTTGGAGAAGCAAATTTCATCCGATCCGGTTGAAATTTGGTACGTGGTGTTAGTATATGGTCTTCGACAACCATGCCAAAATTGGTACATATCGGTCCATAATCATATATAGAATTACCACAACCCAAGTAATTCGATTGTGGATGACAGTCTTTTTAGTGGAAGTTTCTATTTAATCCATGGTGGATGGAACATAAGATTCGGCCTGGCCGAACTTACGGCCGTATATACTTGTTTAACTTTGAAAAGCTTTTTTTTTGAAAATTTTTAAAAGTCGACTTTTTTAAATTTCGACATTGAAAAGTCGGAATTTCAATTGATTAACAAAAAAAAAAAAAAACATTTGGAGAAATCGAGCTTTTGAGACTGTTTAAAATTGAAGAGTCGATTTTTCGAGTTTTAAAGTGATTGAAAATTTCGTTTGTACGATTTTTCAAAATTTTGTCGAATTTTCGAAGCTTTTATGAAAAAGTCGTCTTGTCCAAAATTTGAAAAAGTTGATTTTTCTAACTTTCGACCTTTAGCCAACATGGACAAGTCCACATTTCGACAGATTTTCAAAAAATTTGGAGAATTCGATTTTGCGACCTTGAAATTTTGGATAAGTCTACTATTGAAATTTTGGATAAGTCTTTCGAGTTTTTGACTGAGAGTTCCCAACATACAGAAAATTTTACGATTTTGCAAGATTTGGTCGACTTTTCGATTCTTTTTTTTATACCCTGCTCCACACTGTGGAACAGGGTATTATAAGTTAGTGCAATACCCAGAAGGAGACGAGATAGACACATGGTGTCTTTGGCAAAAATGCTAAGGGTGGGCTCCTGAGTCGATATAGCCATGTCCGTCTGTCCGTGAACACATTTTTGTAATCAAAGTCTAGGTCGCAGTTTTAGTCCAATCGACTTCAAATTTGGCACAAGTATGTGTTTTGGCTCAGAATAGATCCCTATTGATTTTGGAAGAAATCGGTTCAGATTTAGATATAGCTCCCATATATATATTTCGCCAGATATGGACTTATATGGCCCCAGAAGCCAGAGTTTTACTCTAATTTACTTAAAATTTTGCACAAGAAGAACAATTAGTACTATAGTGAAGTGTGCCAAATTTTATTGAAATCGGTTCAGAGTTAGATATAGCTCCCATATATAGCTTTCGCCCGATATGGACTAATACGGTCCCAGAAGCCAGAGTTTTACCCCAATTTGGTTGAAATTTTGCACAGGGAGTAGAATTAGCATTGTAGCTATGCGTGCCAAATTTGGTTGAAATCGGTTCAGATTTAGATATAGCTCCCATATATAGCTTTCGCCCGATTTACACTCGTATGACCACAGAGGCCAATTTTTTACTCCGATTTAGTTGAAATTTTGCACAGGGAGTAGAATTAGCATTGTAGCTATGCGTGCCAAATTTGGTTGACATCGGATCAGATTTAGATATAGCTCCCATATATAGCTTTCGCCCGATTTACACTCATATGACCACAGAGGCTAAATTTTAACTCCGATTTAGTTGAAATTTTGCGCAGGGAGTAGAATTAGCATTGTTGCTATGCGTGCCAAATTTGGTTCAAATCGGTTCAGATTTAGATATAGCTCCCATATATATGATTTTCTGATTTCGACAAAAATGGTCAAAATACCAACATTTTCCTTGTAAAATCGCCACAGCTTAGTCGAAAAGTTGTAAAAAGACCCTAATTTTCCTAAACTTCTAATACATATATATCGAGCGATAAATCATAAATAAACTTTTGCGAAGTTTGCTTAAAATTGCTTCAGATTTAAATGTTTCCATTATTTTTTTTACTAACATTGTGTTCCACCCTAGTGCATTAGCCGAATTAAATTTTGAGTTTATAGATTTTGTGGAAGTCTATCAAATTCTGTCCAGATCGAGTGATATTTAAATGCATGTATTTGGGACAAACCTTTATATATAGCCCCCAACACATTTGACGGATTGAGTCAATATTTTGACTCAAAACAGGAACTTTTGCCAAATTTGAAGGCAATTGGACTTAAATTGCGACCTAGACTTTGATCACAAAAATGTGTACACAGACAGACGGACGGACGGACAGACGGACATGGTTATATCGACTCAGGGACCCACCCTCAGCATTATTGCCAAAGACACCATGTTGCTATCTTTTCCCCTTCTGGGTGTTGCAAACATATGCACTAACTTATAATACCATCTTCCACAGTGTGGCTCAGTGTATAAAGATCTTTAATATTTGTGGAAAGATATTATGCTTAATCTTTCTCAAGTAAAACCAAAGAAACATTCAAAACTTTGGATTTTCTTGTTATTTTGGTTAATCGTGTGTCACTAGAAAATTCTTGCCTAATTCCTCAATTCCTTAAATATGGTGGAATTTTTAGTTTTGGTGGCTTCCTCATAGTTTTATCACTAACATTTGTAGCTATTAAAACTTTATTACCAAAAAAAAAAAAAAAAAAACTCATTCTCATCGTTATCGCATCCACTCCCCTCCCCCACTATTTAATATATAAATCCTTTTTATTTTAGTTTCTTTATCCATTATCTATCTTTTATGACACACAATTGCAAATCTTTGCTTTAATGTGTTTTCATGATTGGTAATCACACCCCAAAGAACAAGGCTATACGATTAATGTCGTCACAAACTGATGTTTATGAGAATTTTGCCTCCCAAAGAGCCCGCAAAGAGTTACATACATACCAACAGATGTGTATGTATTTCATTGTGTCACATTGTCAATCAGAGAATACATCCATTTTCCCGCATGAGCCCATGTGTTGCCATGTCAAAATCGTTTGTCATAGTTTAGACTATCCTAAAAGTATGCCACATAAACCATAGGGAATACTTTGAGTATTCACAAATAAAACCACAAAGGCTTTGGCGGGTCATAGCCTACTTGGGGTGGGGTGTGGGGCGAAAGAGTCGTAAGTAGATGATAAGAATTGTGGTTGTTTGCTGCAAATGCATTGGTGCGTATAGAAAATTAACTAAATCACGACTTAAATACCAATGTGATGCCATATTCAAGCTCCTTTTCTCCATTTAGGTAAAAACTGACATGTCTCCATTTACCCATCCATTCATTCATTCAAACATGAAACCCGCGGTTGGTGTGGCATTTAGAGCCTAACATAATCCTCAATAAGCCTTATGCCCCGTTTTCTTGGGCACATCCCCCTTCCCCTATAGTTAGGAGAATGTGCTATAAAATCGAATGCTCTTACACCCTCATTCACACACACACACACAGACACAATATAGAATATCAATAGCTCATGAACGGAAACGGATACTTTGTCTTTTCTAGAGACACAGCTCATAGAGGTCTCTTTGTTTTGTTAGTGGCTTTGGTTTGTTGTCTGCCTATGTGTGTGTGTGTGCGTTTGTGTTATCTTCTCTACATTCATTGCTAATACAATGAAACGTTTTCACTTATAAACAAAGCCGCTTCCGTTGAATTGAAAACAATTTGATTTTCCCAGAGAGATTGGTTACAAGGTACAGTGGCTGTGTAAGATTGAAGGTAATCGTAAACTAAATCAGGGATTTTCTTAATATGGTCTTGTATCTAAAGCCCATAAAACATTTATACATTTTCGAAGATACAAATAGTCAAAGTTATTAGGTTGGAAATAAAAACTATAAATACAAATGGTATCAAATGGAAATGATGATATCGCTCTAGAGGTAATAGAGTATCAAGGTGGACACAGTTGTTAAAATTCTACCAAAAATGACAGATTTTTTACTCTTTGATAGGGTGGTCGGATTCTCGGTGTTCTGGTAGATATAGACAATTTTGTCAAAATTTTATTTCTATAGGAAATAATAGATAATTTTGTCCAAATTTAATTTTTGTAGAAAATTTATTTCTACAGAAAATTTTGTCATTTTATTTTTATAGAATTTTTTTTTATTCTGTAGAAAATTTTGCTAAAAATTTATTTCTATAGACAATTATGTCAAAATTTTTTATCTATAGAAAATTTTGTTAAAATTTTATTTCTACAGAAAATTTTATTAAAATTTTATTTCTACAGAAAATTTTGTTAAAATTTTATTTCTATGGAAAATGTTAAACAAGTATACGTTGCCCTATTTATAAGCTAAGGAAATATGAGTCATAGCAATTTCCTACGCCCACTATTCTCCTCAATAGGTTCTTCTTTAATTCATTCCTTTACACTCTAATGTATGTGGTATTTTCTCAGATACGATATTATAACAAGCTTTTATTTAATACCAAAAGCACACATACACAAACACATATACACAAACACTCAATAACTTACACCATTATTTAATTAAAAAATTTTGTCACAATTTTATTTCTATAGAAAATTTTTTCAAAATTTTATTTCTATAGAAACTTTTCTCAAAATTTTATCTCTATAGAAAATTTTGTCAAAATTTTATTTCTATAGAAAATTTTATTTTTATAGAAAATTTTTTCAAAATTTTATTTCTATAGAAAATTTTCTCCAGACTTTATTTCTGCACATAATTTTCTCAAACTTTTTTATTCTATAAAAATTATGTCAAAATTTTATTTCTATAGAAAGTTTTGTCAAAATTTTATTTATATAAAAATTTTCTCAAAATTTTATTTCTATAGAAAATTTTAACAAAATTTAATTTCTAATTATATTTGCTTAGTTCGGCTTGAGGTCATGTGAATAAAAACAGATGTTGTTGTTTTTTGAGTTGTATTTTTATATTTAAAATTTTCCAATATTTCGAGACATCTCCGATGCTCGTCTTCAGGGAAATTACTTTAAACAAAAAGAAAAAAGAAAATTTTATCAAAAATTTTATTTCTATAAAAATTTTGTTAAAATTTTATTTTTATAGAAATTTTTGTCAAAATTTTATTTCTATTGACAATTTTGACAAAAATTTAATTTCCATACAAAATTTTGTCCAAATTTTATTTTTATATAAAATATTGTTCAAATTGTATTTCTATAGAAAATTTTGTTAAAATTTGATTTCTATAGAAAATTTGTCAAAATTTTATTTCTATAGAAAATTTTGTCAAAATTTTATTTTTATAGAAAATTTTATAGAAATTTTATTCCTGTAAATAAATTTTGTCAAAATTTAATTTCTATAGAAAATTTTTTCAAAATTTTATTTCTATAGAAAATTTTATTTCTATAGAAGATATTATGAAAACTTTATTTCTAGAAAAAATTGTAGCAAAAGTTTATTTCTATAGAAAATTTTGTCATAATTTTATTTTTATAGAAAATTTTATCAAAATTTTATTTCTATAGAAAATTTTGTCAAAATTTTTTTTATAGAAAATTTAGTTAAAATTTTATTTCTATAGAAAATTTTGTTAAATTTTTATTGCTATTGAAAATTTTGTCAAAATTTTATTTCTATAGAAAGTTTTGTCAAAATTTTATTTCTATAGAAAATTTTCTCAAAATTTTATTTCTATAATAAATTGTAGCATAATTTTATTTCTGTGGAAAATTTTGTCAAAATTTAATTTCTGTAGAAAATTTTATCAAAATTTTATTGCTATGAAAAATTTTATCGAAATTTTATTTCTATAGAAAATTTTATCATAATTTTATTTCTATAGAAAATTTTGACAAAATTTTATTTTTATAGAATGTGTTAAACAAGTATTCCTTGCCCTAATTATGAGCTAAGGAAATTTGAGTCTTTGCACTTTCCCACTCCTACAATTTTCTGTAGAAAATTTGTCAAAATTTTATTTTTATAGAAAATTTTGTCAAAATTTTATATCTATAGAAAATTTTTCAAAACTTAATTTATTTATATAGAACATTTGCCCAACATTTTTTATTCTAGAGAAAATTTTGTTAAAATTTTATTACTATAGAAAATTTTGTCAAAATTTTATTTCCCTAAAAAATTTTTTCAAAACTTTCTTTCTACAGAAAATTTTGTCAAAATTCTATTTCTATAGAAAATTTGGTAAAATTTTCATCTCTATAGAAAATTTTGTTAACATTTTATTTCTATTGAAAATTTTGTCCAAATTTTATTTTTATAGAAAATTGTGTTTAAATTGTATTTCTATGGAAAATTTTGTTAAAATCTGATTTCTATAGAAAATTTGTTAAAATTTTATTCCTGTAGAAAATTTTGACAAAATTTGATTTCCATAGAAAATCTTAAGAAAACTTTATTTCTATAGAAAATTTTGTCAAAATTTGGTTTGTATAAAAGGTTTTGTCAAATTTTTTTTTCTATAGATAATTTTGTTCAAATTGTATTTCTATGGAAAATTTTGTTAAAATCTGATTTCTATAGAAAATTTGTCAAAATTTTATTTCTATAAAAAATTTTGTTAAAATTTTATTCCTGTAGAAAATTTTGACAAAATTTGATTTCCATAGAAAATATTAAGAAAACTTTATTTCTATAGAAAATTTTGTCAAAATTTGGTTTGTATAAAAATTTTGTCAAATTTTTTTTCTAAAGATAATTTTGTAAAATTTTGTTTTTATAGAAAATTTTGTTCAAATTGTATTTCTATAGAAAATTTTGTCAAAATTTGATTTCTATAGAAAATTTTGTCACAATTTCTTTTCTATACAAAATTTTGTCAAAATTTTATTTTTATAGGAAATGATGTCAAAATATTATTTCTATAGAAAATATTGTCAAAATTTTATTTCTATAGAAAATTTTAGCAAAATTTTATTTCTATAGAAAATTTTAGCAAAATTTTATTTCTATAGAAAATTTTGTCAAAATTTTATTTCTATAGAAAATTTTGTCAAAATTTTATTTCTATGGAATTTTTTGCCAGAATTTGATTTCCATAGAAAATTTTGTCAATATTTTATTTCTATAGACAATTTGGTAAAATTTTCTCTCTATAGAAAATTTTGTTAAAATTTTATTTCTGTAGAAAATGTTGTCTACATTTTTATAGAAATTTTTGTTGTCTACATTTTTATAGAAATTTTTGTCAAAATTTTATTTCTATTGAAAATTTTGTCAAAATTTTATTTCTATAGAAAATTTTGTTAAAATTAGATTTCTATAGAAAATGTGTCAAAATTTTATTTCTATAGAAAATTTTTTCAAAATTTTATTTTTATAGAAAATTTTATCAAAATTTTATTCCAGTAAAAAAAATTTGTCAAAATTTTAGTTCTGTAGAAAATTTTGTCAACATTTTATTTCTATAGAAAATTGGTTAAAATTTTCTCTCTATAGAAAATTTTGTTAAAATTTTATTTCTATAGAAAATGTTGTCAACATTTTATTTTTATAGAAATTTTTGTCAAAATTTTATTTCTATAGAAAATTTTGTCAAAATTTTATTTCTATAGAAAATATTATGAAAACTTTATTTCTATAGAAAAATGTAGCAAAATTTTACTGTGGAAAATTTTGTCAAAATTTAATTTCTGTAGAAAATTTTTTTAAAATTTTATTGCTATAAAAAATTTTATCGCAATGTTATTTCTATAAAAAATTTTGTCAAAATTTTATTTCTTTGAAAATTTTGTCAAAATTTTATTTCTATAGAAAATGTTAAACAAGTATACTTTGCCCTAATTATAAGCTAAGGAAATTTGAGACTTTGAGATTTTCCACTCCAACAATTCTCCTCAGTAGGTTCTTCTTAAATTTATGCCTTAACACTCTAATGTATGTGGTATTATAGGTATTTTCTCAGATACAATATTATAACGAGCGTTTATTTAATACCTAAATCACACATTCACAAACACACACACACACATACTCAATCACTTACACCACACATATCATGAACCGTTTTAAATGTATTTTACACAGTAGTCCTTTTTGATGCATGCAAATACTAGAGTTGGTGTTTTTTTCGTTGTCGTCGTTGGAGAATGCTTTTAGTTTCCATTCTCTGGTTTGAGTAGCTGCTTGCCGCTGCCATGCTTTAACTAATCAGAGAGCTTTTTGTATTGCAAAATATTTGGCTCAATGACAAAAAAGGCTTAAAGTGTTTTACAAACAGCCTGAGCCATATATGAACATTTAGTCAGGCAGGATCTAAGCACTCACATACTCTTAATGCCAACACACATTTGCGTTTATCCAGTGTGGGGTATAAGTGTGGGATGGTGGGTGATGGGTGGTAAGTAACCCTATTGAATGGTAGGGGAAACAATTGGCAAATAATTTTTAGCCTAGAAATAATGTTGGAAAATCTGGCACATAGTATGCTTATGTCTTTGGGTAACAAAATGCTTTATGGTTTAAAGATTTCTACTCTTTTTGGTTCGGTGATTTAAATGTGAGCTAAGGGAGCTATTTGTTTTAATGGTAATCTTGCCTATAGGATCGTTTTTTGGTTGGGGGGAATTTTGATAAACCTTTATTTAAAAGTGAGATGGTGATTTGTTTATCACCATCATATGATGGAGGGAATACTAGGTATACCATTATGTTTGTCGGCCATTGACATATTGTGACAAAATTTTCCATAGAAAAAAAAATTGACAAAGTTTTCTATAGAAATAAAATTTTGACAAAATTTTCAATAGACAAATTTGGATAAAATTTTCTATAGAAAAATTTCTATAGAAATAAAAAATTTTGTATAGAAATATAATTTTCTATAGAAAAACAATTTAAAAAAATTTTCTATAGAAATAAAATTTTTTTATAGAAATAAAATTTTGACAAAATTTCCTATAGAAATAAAATTTTGACAACATTTTTAAAGAAATATAATTTTGACAAAATTATCTATAGAAATATGATTTCGATAAAATTTTCTATAGAAATAAAACGTTAACAAAATTTTCTATAGAAATAAAATTTTAACAAAATTTTCTACAGAAATAAAATTGTGACAAAATTTCTATTGAAAAAATTCTGACAAAATTTCCTACAGAAAAATAAAATTTTGACAAAATTTTCTATAAAACATTGACAAACTATTCTATAGAAAAACACTTTGACAAAAGTTTCTACAGAAATAAATTAAAAAAAATCTATAGAAATGAAATTTTGAAAAATTTTTTTATAGAAATAAAATTTTGAGGATGTGGAAAAAAATTTTATAGAAATGAAATTTTCTATCGAAATAAAGTTTAAAAAAAAATCTATAGCAATAAAATTTGGAAAAAAGCTTTTATAGAAATAAAATTTTGACAAAATTTGCTATAGGAATAAAATTTTGAAAAAATTTTCTATAAAAATAAAATTTTGACAAAATTTTCTATAGAAATAAAATTTTCTTATTATTTAGGCTTATTTGCACTATTCAGTCCATTGTGATACCACAAATAGAGAACCTATCATCCATCATGTGTTGTGTTGCCCGAAAGAAATAAATAGAAATAAATTTTTGACAAAATTTTCTATAGAAATAAAATTTTGACAAAATTTTCTATAGAAATAATATCTTGACAAAATCTTCTATAGAAAAAAAATTATATTTATATAGAAAAAAAATTTATAAAAATAAAATTTTAAAAAAAATTTTTATAGAAATAAAATTTTGACAAAATTTTCTATAGAACGAAAATGTTGACAAACTTTCTAAGGAAAAGTTTGGATAAAATTTTCTATAGAAATAAAATTTTGACAAAATTTTCTAGAGAAATAAGGTTTGATAAAAGTTTCTATACAAATAAAATTTTGACAAAATTTTCTATAGAAATAAAATTCTGACAAAATTTTCTAAAAAATAAAATTTTGACAAAATACATATAAACATAAAATTTTCTATACAAATAAAATTTTGACAAAATTTTCTATCAATAGAAATAAAATTCGGACAAAATTTTCTAAAGAAATAAAATTTTGACAAAAGTACGTATAAAGATAAAATTTTCTATAGAAATAAAAATTTGACAAAAGTTTTTAATAGAAATAAAACGTTAACAAAATTTTCTATAAAAATAAAATTTTAACAAAATTTTCTAAAGAAAAAAAAAATTGACAAAATTTTCTATTGAAAAAATTCTGACAAAATTTTTTACAGAAAAATAAAATTTTGACAAAATTTTCTATAAAAATTTGAAAAGTATTCTATAGAAAAAAAAGTTTGACAAAATATGCTACAGAAATAAATTTAAAAAAAAGTCTATAGAAATAAAATTTTGAAAAAATTTTTTATAGAAATAAAATTTTGAGAAAATTTTCTATAGAGATAAAATTTTGACAAAATTTTCTGTAGAAATAACATTTTGTATAGAAATAACATTTTGACAAACTTTTTCTATAGAAAAGTTGGGATAAAATTTTCTATAAAAATAAAATTATGACAAAATTTCCTATAGAAATAAAATTTTGAAAAAATTATCCACTAAAATAAGGTTTGATAAAATTTTCCATAGCAATAAGGTTTCGATAAAATTTTCTATAATAATAAAATTGTGACAAAATTTTCTATAGAAATAAAATTTAAAAAAAATCTATAGAAATGAAATGTGGAAAAAAATTTTGACAAATTTTTATAGAAATAAAATTTTGACAAACTTTTCTTAGAAATAAAATTAAAAAAAAAATCTATAGAAATAAAATTAAAAAAATCTATAGAAATAAAATTTGGAAGAAAAACTTTTTATAGAAATAACATTTTGACAAAATTTTCTATAGAAATAAAATTTTGACAAAATTTTCTATAGAAATAAAATTTTGACAAAATTTTCTATAGAAATAAAATTCTGGCAAAATTTTTTAAAGAAATAAAATTTTGACAACATTTTCTATAGAAATAAAATTCTGACAAAATTTTTTAAAGAAATAAAATTTTGACAAAATTTTTAAAGAAATAAAATTTTGACAAAATTTTGTATAGAAATAAAATTTTCTTATTATTTAGGCTCATTTGCATTATTCAGTCCATTGTGATACCACAAATAGAGAACCTATCTTCCATCAATATGTGTTGCACGACCTGAATTTCTGGACTATTTGTAACTGAGTCCAGAGATATTGGATAACTTAGACTTTTAGCACGTGTTTACGAAGGTTAAGTCCTTTAAATGTCCAATGTCTTGTAAATTTAATGTCGACTTTTAATTTTCTATAGAAATTTTTGTGAAAATATTCTTTCTGCAGTCATAGAAAATTACTTGTATATTATTTTCTTAGTTTTCGTCAAAGTTTAAAAATTCTTTAAGAAAGCTTTAAAGAATCTCTCCGTTTGTTTTGCAAAAAAAAAAAAATTAAACAAAGAAAAGAAAAGATCGACTTCTGACCGCTTTTCTCGTATTCGCACAACATTTTAAGAAAATTAAAAAAAATGATATTTCAAACAGCAACTTCATTTTACAATCATTTGAATTCCATTAGCAAAAGCTGAGAGTAAAAAAAAGATAGCAACGATTCTTTACCCATACAAAATCAAAAGAAATAAGGAGTTCTTTTGAATGCTCTCATTTCAGGAGGAGTAGTAGGAGGAATCACATCAAGTGTAGAAAGCGAATGCCGGCAATGGGACAAAAAATGCGAATGTAGTTATCATTTATCTGCCAAGAAAATGTTATTATCCAAAGTGAATATATTTAAATTGCAAGCAAAAACTAGTGCACTGACATTTCTCCATGCATGATTGTACTTTGCAAAAAGTAGTTGTATTTGAAAATTCCAAAGAATATGAAGAATTGCAAGGGGTGTTGGATTTAACAAAAAGGCATTTTGAATGAAATGGCTTCTTTTGATTTTAATTTAAAAAGTTTAAAGCGAAATCAAAGTTAACCTAGGTCAAGATGAAAGCCATAATGAAGAAGGGGTTGGAATTTCCAGTTACATCAGTTTTTCATTACATATCTAAAGAGCTGGTATGTAAAAGTTGGGGCAGTACATTTGTTGGTACAAATGAACTAAATTTAGTACACTTCACACATGAAAAGTACAGTGATAATACAGTGACCTATTTTTGTAAAATTTAAATTAGTCAAATCGTCAAATTAGTCTTCATAAAAGCAAAAAAACTCAAATTTTTGAAAACTGATTAAATTTTTAAAAACTGAATAAATTTCTATCCTGGGGTACGTATAAGTAATATTAATTTTTGGTTCCTTGGGGCGAATGATAAATTTGAATGAATGAATGAATGAATGATACTCTAAAGGAAATCATTTTAGAATTCCATGTTTCTTCAAAATTTGTGATAATTTTCTCTACAGAACCTTTGGAATATACAAGACCAAAGATTATCTTAAAGAAAATCATAATTTTATTTATTATATACGCTTATTTAATTTCTCACATTTCATATGATTGTCTCATATGTCCTCGTACTATATGTATGTGAATATAATTTTTTGGCTATATTTTCTTTCAAACTCTTGCCATGAATACCAAAAAAAAAAAAAACTTGTACGAAATTTAATGTGAGTTATATCTTAAGTGTACTTTCAGCCAAGGCGATTATGTGATGAGATATCAAAAATGTTCATAATTTGTTTTTCATTTTCTTTTTCAAGATATACCCGGTTTTCTGATATGAGTTTATATGATGCAAGTCTTAAAGTTTACTTTTGAATATTTATGTTAGTGAAAGTTTATTAATTGTTTCGCTGTTGAAGGTATGTTATTCAGAAAAAAAGTTTGTAATTATAAAACTATTAATGGAGAAAAGCTACACTTTGAAAGCTTTTATGAATTATTTTTATTTGGTAATAAAAATATATATTAAAACTTTCTAGATCATATGCAGACACTTTTATAATGCAAAATATGAAATTGAATAAGATGATAATGGTGTTTTATATGACTTCATATCTTTCACCATAGAAGGGGAATATGGAATTTTATTGAAAAATTTTGTCAAATCGAAGTAATCGAATTGTTATGATTGAACCACTTCTGATTCCAACCATAATCGAGTAAACGAATTTAGCAAAAAAAAAAAAAAAAAACAAGTATATATGGCCGTAAGTTACGCCAGGCCGAAACTTATGTACGCTCCACCATGGATTGCGTAGAAACTTCTACTGAAGACTGTCATCCAACTTTTGCCGATGACAAGGTATCTTAAAACTTCCTAATACCGTAATATATACAACGTAGTCCATACGTGATATATATTAAACTTTAAATGGCCGATTAAATACGTATATAATTAAGTTTGAAAACATTTTCTATAGAAATAAAATTTTGACAAAATAAAATTTGGACAAAATTTTCTATAGAAATACGATTTTAACAAAATTTTCTATAGAAACAACATTTTGACAAAATTTACTATAGAAATAAAATTTTTACAAAATTTTCAAAAGATTTAAAATTTTGACAACATTCTCTATAGAATTAAAATTTTGACAATATTTTATATAGAAATAAAATTTTGCCAAAATTTTCTATAGTAATAAAATTTGACAAAATTTTCTATAGGAATAAAATTTCGACAAAATTTTCTATAGAAATAAAATTTTGCTAGATTATTTGTGCTCGAGTGGCAAGCATAATTATGAACCGATATGGACAAATTTTTTGTGTGATTGGGGATCGGCTATATATAAATATAGACCGATATGGACCAATTTTTGCATGCTTATTAGCGGCCATATATTAACACCACGTTGCAAATTTCAACCGGATCGGACGAATTTTGCTCCTCCAAGAGGCTCCGGAGATCAAATCTGGGGAACGGTTTATATGGGGGGGCTATATATAATTATGGACCGATATGGACCAATTCTTGCATGGTTGTTAGAAAATATATACGAACACGACGTACCAAATTTCAACCGGATCGGATGAATTTTGCTCCTCTAAGAGGCTCCGGAAGTCAAATCTGGGGATCGGCTTATATGGGGGGCTATATATAATTATGGACCGATATGGACCACTTCTTGCCTGTTTGTTAGAGACCATATTCTAACACCACGTTGCAAATTTCAACCGGATCTGATGAATTTTACTCCTCCAAGAGGATCCGGAGATCAAATCTGGGGAACGGTTTATATGGGGGGCTATATATAATTATGGACCGATATGGACCAATTCTTGCATGGTTGTTAGAGACCAATACTAACACGACGTACCAAATTTCAACCGGATCAGATTAATTTTGGTCCTCTAAGAGGCTCCGGAGGTCAAATCTGGGGATCGGCCTATATGGGGGCTATATATAATTATGGACCGATATGGACCACTTTTGGCATGGTTGTTAGAGACAATATACTAACACCACCACCGTGGTGCAATGGTTAGCATACCCGCCTTGCATACACAAGGTCGTGGGTTCGATTCCTGCTTCGACCGAACACCAAAAAGTTTTTCAGCGGTGGATTATCCCACCTCAGTAATGCTGGTGACATTTCTGAGGGTTTCAAAGCTTCTCTAAGTGGTTTCACTGCAATGTGGAACGCCGTTCGGACTCGGCTATAAAAAGGAGGTCCCTTGTCATTGAGCTTAACATGGAATCGGGCAGCACTCAGTGATAAAAGAGAAGTTCACCAATGTGGTATCACAATGGATTGAATAGTCTAAGTGAGCCTGAAATATCGGGCTGCCACATAACCTAACCTAACCTAACCTAACACCACGTACCAAATTTCAATCGGATCGGATGACTTTTGCTCCTCTAAGAGGCTCCAGAGTTCAAATCTGGGGATCGGTTTATATGGGGGCTATATATAATTATAGGCCGATGTGGACCAATTTTTGAATGGTCATTAGAGAACATATACCAACACCATGTACCAAATTTCAGCCGGATCGGATGAAATATATGTAATTATGGACTGATATGGACCAATTTTTGCATGGTTGTTAGAGACCATAAACTAACACCATGTAACAAATTTCAGCCGGATCGAATAAATTTGCTTCTCTTAGAGACATCGCAAGCCAAATTTGGGGGTCCGTTTATATGGGGGCTATACGTAAAAGTGGACCGACATGGACCAATTTTTGCATGGTTGTTAGAGACCATATACTTACACCATGTACCAAATTTCAGCCGGATCGGATGAAATTTGCTTCTCTTATAGGTTCCGCAAACCAAATCGGGGGATCGGTTTATATGGGGACTATATATAATTATGGACCGATATGGACCAATTTTTGCATGGTTGTTAGAGACCATATACTTACACCATGTACCAAATTTCAGCCGGATCGGATGCAATTTGCTTCTCTTATAGGTTCCGCAAACCAAATCGGGGGATCGGTTTATATGGGGACTATATATAATTATGGACCGATGTGGACCAATTTTTGCATGGTCATTAGGGACCATATACCTACACCATGTACCAAATTTCAGCCGGATCGGATGAAATTTTCTTCTCTTAGGGGTTCCGCAAGCCAAATCGGGGGATCGGTTTGTATGGGGGCTATATATAATTATGGACCGATGTGGACCAATTTTTGCATGGTCATTAGGGACCGTATACCCCCATCCTATGGTGGAGGGTATAAAAATGACAATTTTAGCGGCTAAACTCGAACTTAGATGGAAAAGGATAGTAATTCATGACCACCCCCAGAAACTCGAAAACATTATCCAAATCGTATAAAAAATTTTTATATAAAAAACTTATTTATTCATCGATCTACGATAGGTTAGGTTAGGTTAGGTTAAAGTGGCAGCCCGATTAAATTTCAGGCTCACTTAGTCTATTCAGTCCATTGTGATACCACATTTAACTAAAAGTACCTATTACATATGGGCACTTCTAGTCTTAACCACTGAACCTTCTCTATTATTTACTTTTGTGGAACCAACCAGATTGCTCCAAAAACATTAACAAACTGCTTAAGTTAACGTTTTCCAGGTCAGCCAGTAATCTAAAGCTATATGCTCCTAAAATTCGCTTACGCCTTACACAAAAAGCAGGACACTCACACAAGAGGTGTTTAATTGATTCCTTTTCCTCCACATAATGACAGCTCATACAATAGTCATTATACTTCGCACCAATAGTTTTTGCAAATTCGCCTATCAAGCAGCGACCCGTTATAGCAGATATCAGGAGTGCTATCAGACGCCTTGAGAACACTAGCATATCTAGTGTGCGGTTTAAGTTTAAATGGGGCCATATTTGCTTGGTGACGCTACAACCCTTGCAATTTTCCCATCGAACATTGGCCATATTAACAGCTCTCGCACGCAGTAAGAGCTTGCAGGTGGCCAGAGGCATACCAACAGATTCTAGTTCGCCTGGAATATGTAAGGTAGTTCCTAGCCTTGCTAACACATCTGCTTCACAGTTCCCCGGTATGTTCCTATGACCAGGCACCCATATTAGGTGAATATTGTACTGCTCAGCCATCTCGTTGAGAGATTTGCGGCAGTCTATGGCCGTTTTTGAGTCAAGGAACACAGATTCCAAGGATTTTATTGCAAGTTGACTGTCTGAGTATATATTAATGCCAATATATGTTGGAACATTACTTCTTAGCCAATTCACCACCTCTCTTATTGCCAATATTTCAGCCTGAAAAACACTACAGTGATTAGGTAATCTTTTCGCTATTCGAATTTCCAGATCTTTAGAATATACTCCGAATGGACAAGTGGGCCATTCAATTTGGAGCCATCAGTATAGAAATCTATATATCTTTTATTCCCTGGGGTCTGTGTACACCACGCCTCACTGTTGGGAATTAGGGTTTCAAACTTTTTGTAGAAAAGTGGTTTTGCCAGGGTGTAATCCACTACGTTAGGCACATCTGGCATTACTTTGAGGACCGAACTATGACCGTACATTTTTTCCGACCACAGCGATAGCTCGCGCAACCGCACAGCCGTTGTTGCAGCTGACTGTTTGGCCAAAATGTCTAAAGGCAATAGATGTAGCATGACATTAAGGGAGTCTGTTCCTGTCTTACTAAATGCGCCTGAGATACATAAGCTCGCCATACGCTGAACTTTATCTAAACAAGTCGGTTTCTGAAGTTCCGGCCACCAGACTACAACACCATATAGCATTATAGGTCTAACCACTGCCGTGTATAGCCAATGCACAATTTTTGGTCTTAGTTCCCACTTTTTATACCCTCCACCATAGGATGGGGGGTATATTAACTTTGTCATTCCGTTTGTAACACATCGAAATATTGCTCTAAGACCCTATAAAGTATATATATTCTGGGTCGTGGTGAAATTCTGAGTCGATCTGAGCATGTCCGTCCGTCCGTCCGTCCGTCTGTTGAAATCACGCTAACTTCCGAACGAAACAAGCTATCGACTTGAAACTTGGCACAAGTAGTTGTTATTGATGTAGGTCGGATGGTATTGCAAATGGGCCATATCGGTCCACTTTTACGTATAGCCCCCATATAAACGGACCCCCAAATTTGGGTTGCGAGGCCTCTAAGAGAAGCAAATTTCATCCGATCCGGCTGAAATTTGGTACATGGTGTTAGTATATAGTCTTTAACAACCATGAAAAAATTGGTCCACATCGGTCCATAATTATATATAGCCCCCACATAAACCGATCCCCAGATTTGCCTTGCGAGGCCTCTAAGAGAAGCAAATTTCATCCGATTCGGCTGAAATTTGGTACATAGTGTTAGTATATGGTCTCTAACAACCATGCAAAAATTGGTCCACATCGGTCCATAATTATATATAGCCCCCATATAAACCGATCCCCCGATTTGGCCTGCGAGGCCTCTAAGAGAAGAAAAATTTCATCCGATTCGGCTGAAATTTGGTACATGGTGTTAGTATATGGTCTCTAACAACCATGCAAAAATTGGTCCACATCGGTCCATAATTATATATAGCCCCCATATAAACCGATCACCAGATTTTGCTTGCGAGGCCTCTAAGAGAAGCAAATTTCATCCGATCCGGCTGAAATTTGGTACATAGTGTTAGTATATGGTCTCTAACAACCACGCAAAAATTGGTCCACATCGGTCCATAATTATATATAGCCACCCTATAAACCGATCACCAGATTTGACCTCCGGAGCCTCTTAGAAGACCAAAATTCATCGGATTCGGTTGAAATTTGGTACGTGATATTAGTATATGGTAACCAACAACCATGCATGAATTGGTTCATATCAGTCCATAATTATATATAGCCCCCATATAAACCGATCCCCAGATTTGACCTCCGGTGCCTTGTGGAGAAGCAAAATTCATCCGATCTGGTTGAAATTTGGTACGTGGTGGTAGTATATGATATTTAACAACCATGCCAAAAGTGGTCCATATCAGTCCATAATCATATATAGCCCCCATATAAACCGATCCCGAGATTTGGTTTTGGAGCCTCTTGGAGTAGCAAATTTCATCCGAGTCAGTTGAAATTTGGTACATTGTGCTAGTATATGGCCGTTAACAACCATGCCTAACTAGGTCCATATCGGTCTATAGTTATATATAGCCCTCAGATAAATCGATCCCCAATCACACATAAATTGGTCCATATCAAGTTCATAATTGATTATAGCCCCCATAAAAGCGACCGCCATATTTCAATTCTGGCTCCCTACGTACCGTGCAAAAGTCCATATCGATTCGTAATTATTTGTAGACTTACATAGCTTTTTGTCTAATATATACCACGTGTGGACTAATTCACAATTTAGAAAACGATTTAAGATACCACAACCCAAGTAATTCGATTGTGTCTTTCGTAGAAGTTTCTACGCAATCCATGGTGGAGGGTACATAAGATTCGGCCTGGCCGAACTTACGGCCGTTTATACTTGTTCCCTATTGCCTTTTTGCACGAGTACAAAGCTACCGTGGCTTTTCTCGCCCTCTCTTCAATATTAAGCCTAAAATTCAGCTTCCTGTCCAAAATAACGCCAAGGTATTTTGCACACTTACCAAAGGGAATTTCAGTACCCCCTAAGGAAATGGGCCTAACCGTGGGAGTTTTGCGATCTTTGCAGTACATGACTATTTCTGTCTTTGCTGGATTTACACCAAGACCATTATCTTTCGCCCATTTCTCAGTCATCCGGAGAGCTCTCTGTATAATATCTCTGATTGTGGATGGGAATTTTCCCCTGACTGCTAGCGCCACATCATCTGCGTATGCCACCACTTGTATCCTTTCTTTTTCTAGGGAAACCAGAAGGTTGTTTATAGCAACATTCCAAAGAAGAGGTGATAGAACTCCTCCTTGAGGAGTGCCTCTGTTCACATACCTTTGTATGTTCGATCTACGATAATTCGTGACCTGAAAACCTCAAAACTCTCTCGAAGTCCGCTTCTAGCTTGAGTACCCATCAGGGCTGCCAATAAAATTTTAAGAAAAATCTTCACTTTTTCACCAAAAAGTCGTCATAATCGGCACTTGCATTATAAAAATCGTCCAAAAATCGGGAATTTAAATAATATTAAAATAAATGCATCCAGATTTTATATCCTAACCCACATAGTGTTTTGGGGATTAATAACTTTTATTGATTTTAGACTCCACAAAACATACTGATCGACTCAAAATCACCTCCTGAGTCGATTTATTCGTATTCGTCCGTTCATCGGTAGGTCTGTCTATGTATTGTTCGCAGGATGCCGGTCGCAATTATTTTGATGAAACTCGGTTCAGTGCTTTTTGAGCCCAAGGACGAACGATATTGAATTTGGAAAAAAAATCGGATCACATTTAGATATAGCCCCCATATATATGCATCGCTCGTATTGAGCTAAATAGGTCGTTTTCAAATTTAATACAAGATAATTAAGTACTCTTAAAGTAAGCAAAATTTAATCGAAATCGGTTAAGATTTCGGATTCGCTCGATTTTACCAAATTTTTGAACCGAGTAAATATCGTCATTTTCGAGGCAAAAATAGGAAACTGCTATTTTTTGAGTCAAAAATCGTCAAAATGCCGATAAATCGGCAAAATTGGCAGTCCTGGTACCCATAGTCTTGTAATCTTTGTTGAAAGCTACATATATGAGCTTCTATCCGCCTAAACTCAGTCTCGATTTTATTTTACTTCAAATGTCTTTAATATATATAAAAATTAATTTATGTTAGTGGTAAAACATTTTGAGCATATTATTAAAACACTTTACTAAACATCAAGGTTTAAGACCTCTTTTGAGATTGCCATATTTACCTAAAAAATCACTTATCTCTAAATTGAATATCAAATGAGTTTGCTTTATAATTTTTGCATTTTCATTTAAGAAAAAACAAACAAAAAAAAAACATCATTGTGAGTATTCGTTTTATTTTTGAAGGTCCTAAGAAGTCTGATGTGTGTGTGTGTGTTTGTTTGTGTGTATGTGTCATATCATTTTTGTGTTGGTGGTTTTGAGTACAATTTATTATTTTGAATACTTTTGTAAAGAAAGAAAACACTTTAACACTCTTATGAATAAAGAGAGCGCGAGAGAGCGGGAGAAAAAGGAGAAGAGTAAGTGAGAAAGATCTTATAAGAAATTCCTTGAACCTACAAAAACAATGTTGTTGTATACTTCATAATATGATATGTGAGTGGCGACCCATGCTCCTATGTATTCCCACAGCTTTTGTACAATGAAGAATTTTGCATTATATTTTATTTTGTGTGTATGTGTGTGCGTTGTTGTTGTTGTTTTTTTGTTCATGATGTTTAAGCACTTTCGCCAACTTGAATAGATAGTGTTGGCCCTGTTGAGGCAGGAGAAGATTGGCATATAAAAACAGGATACAAAATTTTCCTTGCAACAAAGGCAACTTTACAAGTCGCACACAAAAAAAATTGCCTCGTAAAATATGCAAATCTCATAAAATGTTATTTTAGCTTTACACGCACACCCATTCAGATACAAAATTATTCTATTACAAATGTAACCACACTAAAGACAACGCACGCACACATATATGTAGACAGTGGGGAAATTTAGAAGGTCGGCAAGAATAAGGCCTAGAAAAAAATCTAGGCATTTTAGAAATAAGTGACGATGAATTTTTGCATAGGAATAGCCATCGATGATGAACTTTTCTATAGAAAGAATTATCGACGATGAAATTTTTTTAAAGGAAAAGTCTTCGACAACATACTCCTCCATTAAAAAAGTCGACGATGATGATTGTTTAAAGGATAAATCATCGACAATGAACTTTTAGGTTAGGTTAGGTGGCAGCCCGATGTATCAGGCTCACTTAGACTATTCAGTCCATTATGATACCACATTGGTGAACTTCTCTCTTATCACTGAGTGCTGCCCGATTCCATGTTAAGCTCAATGATAAGGGACCTCCTTTTTATAGCCGAGTCCGAACGGCGTTCCACATTGCAGTGAAACCACTTAGAGAAGCTTTGAAACCCTCAGAAATGTCACCAGCATTACTGAGGTGGGATAATCCACCGCTGAAAAACTTTTTGGTGTTCGGTCGAAGCAGGAATCGAACCCACGACCTCGTGTATGCAAGGCGGGCATGCTAACCATTGCACCACGGTGGCTCCTTTTGAACTTTTCTATAGGAATATTTATCGAAAATTGGCATTTCTTAAGGAGAAGTTATCGACGTTTCACTCTTCTATGGAAAAAGTCATCGACAACATACTTTTCTATGGAAAAAGTCGACGATGATGAACTTCCCTATAGGAAAAGTCATCGACGATGGACTTTTTTATAGGAAACAATTAAATTTTCTATACGAAAAATCCTCGACGATGAACTTTTCTACAGCAAAAGTCGTTGATGATCAAATTTTCGATAGGAAAAATCGTTGACGATGAGCTCTTCTATAATAAAAGTAGTCGAAGATGAGCTTTTCTGTAGGAAAAGTCATCGATAATTAACTTTTCTATAAAAAAAAGTCATCGACAATGAATTTTTCCATAGGAAATGTATTCGACAATGAACTTTTCAATAGGAAAAATAATCGATGATGAACTTTTGTATAGGAAAAGTCATCGGCGATAAACTTTTGAATAGGAAAAGTTATTGATGATAAATTTTTCTATAAAAAAAGTCATCGACTATAAACTTTTCTACAATAAACGTAATCGAAGATGAACTTTTCTATCAGAAAAGTTGTCGACGATAAACGTTTCAATAGGAGAAGTCATTGACGACTATGAACTTTTCAATAGAAAAAGTCATCGATGATGGAAAAAAAATGTTGACGATGAACTTTTCTATAGGAAAAGTCATAGAGAATGAAATTTTCTATATGAAAAGTCCTCGACGATGAACCGTTAAGCAAAGTCATCGACGATGAACTTCTCTATAGCAAAAGTCATCGACGATGAATTTTTCTATAGGACAAGTCATCGACGATGAAATTTTTTATAGAAAAAATAATCGACGATAACTTTTCTATAGAAAAAGTCATCGACGATGAACTATTGTATAGAAACAGTAATCGACGATGAATTTTTCTGTAGAAAAAGTCATCGACGACGAACTTTTCTATAGAAAAGGTAATCGACGATTAACTTTACTATAGAAAAAATATCGACGATGAACTTTTCTATAGAAAAAGTTATCGACAATGAACTTTTGTATAGAAATAGTAATCGACGATGAACTTTTGTATAAAAATAGTAATCGACGATTAACTTTATTATAGAAAAAAAATCATCGACGATGAACTTTTTTATAGAAAAATCATCGACGATGAACTTTTCTATAGAAAAAGTCATCGACGATGAACTTTTCTATAGAAAAAGTCATCGACGATGAAGTTTTCTATAGAAAAAGTCATCGACGATGAACTTTTCTAAAGAAAAAATACTCGGCGATGAACTTTTCTAAAGAAAAAATCATCGACGATGAACTTTTCTATAGAAAAAGTCATCGAGGATTAATTTTTTTATAGAAAAAGTCATCGACGATTAACTTTTCTATAGAAAAAGTCATCGATGATTAACTTCTCTATAGAAAAAGTCATCGACGATTAACTTTTCTATAGAAAAAGTCATCGACGATGAACTTTTCTATAGAAAAATTCATCGACGATTAACTTTTCTATAGAAAAAGTCATCGACGATGAACTTTTCTATAGAAAAAGTCATCGACGATGAACTTTTCTATAGAAAAAGTCGTCGAAGATTAACTTTTTTATAGAAAAATTCATCGACGAAAAAAATAGTCATCGACGATGCACTTTTCTATAGAAAAACTCATGGACGATGAAATTTTCTATAGAAAAAATCATCGACGATGAACTTTTCTATAGAAAAAGTTATCGACGATGAATTTTCTAAAGAAAAAGTCATCGACGATGAACTTTTCTATAGAAAAAGTCATCGACGACGAACTTTTCTATAAAAAAAGGTCATCGACGATGAACTTTTCTATAGAAAAAGTCATCGAAGATTAACTTTTTTATAGAAAAATTCATCGACGAAAAACTTTTCTATAGAAAAAGTCATCGACGATGAATTTTTTCTATAGGACAAGTCATTGATGATTAACTTTTCTATAGAAAAATTATCGACGATTAAAAGTCACCGACGATGAATTTTTCTATAGGACAAGTCATTGATGATTAATTTTTCTATAGAAAAGTTCATCGTCGATGAATTCATCGACGATTAACTTTTCTGTAGAAAAAGTCATCGACGATGAACTTTTGTATAGAAAAAGTAATCGACGATGAACTTTTGTATAGAAAAAGTCATCGACAATCAACTTTTCTATCGAAAAATCATCGACGATGAACTTTTCTATAGAAGAAGTCATCGACGATGAACTTTTCTATAGAAAAAGTCATCGACGATGAATTTTTTATAGAAAAAGTCATCGACGATGAACTTTTCTGCTGAAAAAGTCATCGTCAATGAACTTTTCTATAGAAAAAGTCATCGACGATTAACTTTTCTATAGAAAAAATCATCGACGATGAACTTTTGTATAGAAAAAGTAATCGACGATGAACTTTTCTATAGCGAAAGTCATCGTCGATGAACTTTTCTATAGAAAAAATCATCGACGATGAACTTTTCTATCATCGACTTTTCTAATCATCGACGATGAACTTTTTTTATAGGAAAAGTCATCAACGGTGAACTTTTCTATAGGAATAGTCATCAACGATGGACTTTTCTACAGGCAAAGTCAGCGTCTATGAAATTTTGTATAGGAAATGACAGCTACGATGAACTTTTTGACAGGGAAATTGGTCGATGTTCGTTTTCTATAGGAAAAGTCATCTACGATGAGCTTTTCTATACGAAATGCCATCGAAGTTCGTTTTCTATAGAAAAAGTTATCGACTATGATTTTTTTTCTACAGGAAAAGTCATCGACGACAAAGGTTTTTATAGAAAAAATCATCGCCAATGAACTTTTCTTCAGGAAAAGACATTGACGATGAAATTTTGTAAAGGAAAATAAATCGACGATGAATTTTTCTTTAGGAAAAGTCAATCACTATAACCTTTTCTATAGGAAAAGTCATAAACGATGAAATTTTATGTAGGAAAATTCATCAACGATGAACTTTTTTAGAGGGAAAGTAAAAGACGTTGAACTATTCTACAGAAAAAGTCGCCAACGTTGAACTTTTCTACATGAAAAGTCATCGACGATAAAATTTTGTATAGGAAACGAAATCGACGATGAATTTTTTCCAAGAAAAGTCATCCACGATGAACTTTTCTATACACTGAAAAAAATATTTACATGGTATTAAAGATTATACAACCTAAATTTTAGGATGAGAATTTTACAAAATATTAAGGACGAATTTCTTTAAAATAATGAAATTTTAATTAAAATAAAGTTTATAATCTTTGCTTCAAAAAATTTTTTTCATTAAATTTAGGACACAAATTTTGTAAATTTTCGCCCCTTCGTTAAATTCGCTTGCCTTTGAACTAAGGCTAATATTTCTTAAAGTAAAGAAACATATTTTTGATTTAGAGAAATCGTTCTTAAATTAACTGAATTATTGAAACTTTAGATTTAAGATAAAAACCCTTCAAATATAGGTTAGGTTAGGTTAGGTTATGTGGCAGCCCGATGTATCAGGCTCACTTAGACTATTCAGTCCATTGTGATACCACAGTGGTGAACTTCTCTCTTATCACTGAGTGCTGCCCGATTCCATGTTAAGCTCAATGACAAGGGACCTCCTTTTTATAGCCGAGTCCGAACGGCGTTCCACATTCCAGTGAAACCACTTAGAGAAGCTTTGAAACCCTCAGAAATGTCACCAGCATTACTGAGGTGGGATAATCCACCGCCGAAAAACTTTTTGGTGTTCGGTCGTAGCAGGAATCGAACCCACGACCTTGTGTATGCAA
This sequence comes from Haematobia irritans, assembly GCF_050003625.1. Lineage (NCBI taxonomy): Eukaryota > Metazoa > Arthropoda > Insecta > Diptera > Muscidae > Haematobia > Haematobia irritans. The sequence goes on along the minus strand of NC_134399.1, from coordinate 16,442,784 downwards.
GGCGGGCATGCTAACCATTGCACCACGGTGGCTCAAAAATATAGGTTAAGACTTATTTTGAGGATTTAGAGTTTTTTTGGAATTAAAATTTTTTTTTTTTTAATTAGAAGTATCCATTATAATTTGGATTTTTAAACTCGCATTTGTTTGTACGTGAGTACCTTTATTAATAAACCGCGAAAAGAGAATGAAAATTTGATAAATGAGATCTGTATCCTAATTTTAATTTTATTGATCCTAGATTTAAAGCCAGATATGTCGCTAAAAAAATTCTTTATTTTAAAGAAACCGAATCTTTGGCTCGGAATCAATACTAAAATTCTTAAGAGAAGGTAAACATTTTTTTGAGTGTAGGATGCAATTTTGTATAGGAAAAGTCATCGTCAATAAAATTTCTATATGAAAAGCTATTAAATATGAACTTTTCTATAGATCGGTGGAACTTTTCTATTAAAAAAGTAATCGAAGATGAACTTTGCTATAGGGAAAGTCATCAACGATAAACTTTTGTTGTGTCAAAGTAATCGAATATGAAAGGCCATCACCAATGAACTCAACGATGGGAGCCTTTCGTCGATAAGGTTTCTAGTACAAGGATATTAAAGCCCATGAGACAAAACAAAGTATAAGCTTGGGATTAACCAGTCCTTCCCTATGTTATTTTCCCTCGAAGGATTAATGCCATATTCAGGGCTTATAGTTAGCGTTCCTGCATTTGTATTTTCCCCTCTGGGTATATCCACTCACACCACTGCACCCACAAGTTCCTTTGGCATGTGAATAGATCCATTTACCTTATCCAAAAAGACACAACACTTACATTTAGACCCACGCAAAATGTTTTTTTGTGTGTTTTTTTTTTTTCATTTATTCATTTATGACACTGGATTCATATACAATGTCAGCGCCCTCTAGTGGGTGGTAAACTAAAAAAAAAACATTTGTACTTGTCAGAGAATGTCCTTCGAAACTCGTGAATGTATATGGAAAGACGGTCTCTCTCCCTCTCTTATTTATTCTCCGAGTTGGTGTCTGCATTTTAGTGTTCATCATCTGGGGAACAATGAAAATATTATAAATATGTATTTACATAAATAAAAATCCTACTTCATATGTAAATTTGTTCTTTTGTTGCTTCTCTGATGTATAAGGAAGTGAAATGAGGCTTTGAGCAAAACAGAAAAAAAAAAACACCATGAAATTGTGAAACGTGAAACTAATTTGTGCTTTGTAGAAAATATTAGCAAAACAAATTTGCTTAGCTGTTATTTTATTTTTGCTCTGTTCTTCTGTTTCTGTTTTTTTGTTGTTGTATTATATATGGAAATCGTCTAAACGACGATTATGGTGATGGTGATGGCATTGATGATAATGGTGTCTTTGATGACTAGTTTAGCGTAAATATGGAAATTATGACAAATTCTAAAGCAATTTCGGTTTTACGAGCCTGGTGTTGGGGAAGCATAAATGAAAGCAATTTTGTGAGAAAGAGAAACTCCTTCATAAAAGTCTAGTTTTTATAAAAATCAAGGGATGAAAGTCATAGGCTATAAATAAATGATGTGAAAATGGTTATGGTATTTTAAGAGGCAAAGAAAATAAGCATACCCTATTGTAAGGGCGGGAGAAGCGTGTTAAGCTTTCGGAAGGAAATGATCTATGTCTAAAGGATTTATTGGTCCGTAGCCAATAAATCTATATTTAATATAGCAAAGGTCAGGGGGTGTGTATAATTAATATTTATTCATGTGACAAGGGGGCGTATAAGTATTAAAGACAAAATATTAAGTATAAGTTCCATAGGTTAGGAGGGCGTTTTATGTAGTCTTCTTCAAACAACAGAAAATTGATAGTTCTAAATATTTAATAAAGGTTATTAAAAAAAAGTTTTGACGAGGCGAAACTCGTATTAAAATCAGTGCTTTAAGCTATGGAAATAAAAAGGCCTTAAATCGAGAAAAACAAAATATGAAAGAATTATAAGAATTTTGTAGATTTAAAAGGCATCAACTCTCATATCAGCTATTTATTCCTTGTGATTTCATTATTTTGAAAATCTATTTAAATTCGGGTCTTGTCTTACCTTTCGGGTATATATGATAGCCGCTTTGCTTAATGTTTAAGAAAATTTCAGTTGAAAATATCTGCAAATATAAAAAGGGTAAAAAAATGGGTAAGTCATTAAGCAATTGAAGTAAAACTTTAATTTTCTATAAGGAAAGCTATTAGGGAGGAAAATTTCTCTAAGCTAAGTTATCGCCTATGAACTTTTCTATAGGGAAAGTCATTGTCTATGAACTTTTCTATAAGAATAGTCATTAACGATGAACTTTTGAACAGGAAAAGTCTTCGATTTTGAAATCTTCTTTAGGGAATGTCAGTGACGATGAAATTTGCTATAGGAAGAGTGAGTGGCGATGAAATTTTTTATAAGAAAATCATCGAGTATGAACGTTTCTATAGGAAGAGCCATCGATGATGAACTTGCCTATAGGAAAATTTCTCAACGATAAACTTTTTAGTTGGGAAAGTAGCTCATGTTTATTTTCGTTAGGAAAAGTCAACGATGTTGAACTTTTTTATAGAAAGTCATTGATAATGAACTTTTGTTTATAAAAAGTCCTCGATGTTAAAATTTTCCGAGTAGAAAAGCCATCGAGCATGAACTTTTCTATAGGAAGAAACATCGACGATGAACTTTCCTATAGGAAAATTTCTCAACCAAGAACTTTTTAGTTGGAAAAGTAGCTGATGATTATTTTCTATATTAAAAGTCATTGATAACGAACTTTTCTTTATAAAAAGTCTTCGATGCTAAAATTTTCCTATACAAAACTTCACCATCGAGGACTTTCCGTGTAGTAAAATTCATAGTCGATAACTTTTTTTATAGAAAATTTCATCATCATTGGCTTTTCCTATAAAAACTTTTTATCTATAGGAAAAATAATCAAGAATAAACTTTTCCATAGGAAAAGGCATCGGCGATGAACTTTCCTATAGGAAGATTCCTCAACGATGAACTTTTCAGTAGTAGCCAAAAGGACCTTAATTCGTGACCACCCCCAAAAAATCAAAATTTTGATGAAAATCCTCAAAAAATCAAATTTTTTATATGAAAAACTTAAATTGCCAATATCTCCTTAAATATGCGTCCTAGAGACAAAAGGACCTTATTTCGTGACCAGCCCTCAAAAATCAAAATTTAGATGAAAATCCTCAAAAAATCAAATTTTTTATATGAAAAACTTAAATTGGCCAAATCCCCTTAAATATACGTCCTAGAGCCAAAAGGACCTTAATTCATGACCACCCCTCAAAAATCGAAATTTTGATGAAAATCCTCAAAAAATAAAATTTTTTATATGAAAAACTTAAATTGGCCATATCTCCTTAAATATGTGTCCTAGAGCCAAAAGGACCTTAATTCGTGAGCACCCCTCAAAAATCAAAATTTAGATGAAAATCCTCAAAAAATTAAATTTTTTATATGAAAAACTTAAATTGGCCATATCTCCTTAAATATGTGTCCTAGAGCCAAAAGGACCTTAATTCGTGAGCACCCCTCAAAAATATAAATTTAGATGAAAATCCTCAAAAAATCAAATTTTTTATATGAAAAACTTAAATTGGCCATATCTTCTTAAATATGCGTCCTAGAGCCAAAAGGACCTTAATTCGTGACCACCCCTCAAAAATCAAAATTTTTCTGAAAATCCTCAAAAAATAAACTTAAATTGGCCATATCTCCTTAAATATGCGTCCTAGAGCCAAAAGGACCTTAATTCGTGACCACCCCCCAAAAATCAAAATTTAGATGAAAATCCTCAAAAAATCAAATTTTTTATATGAAAAACTTAAATTGCCAATTATCTTGGAAAAGTTATCGACGATGAACTTTTCTATACTAAATAGTACCGACGATGAACTTTTGTCGATACAAAAGTCATCGACGACGATGTTTTTATAGGAAAAGTTATCGACAATGAACATTTCTCTATGACGGTGAACTTTTCTAGAAAGAAAGTCATCGACAATGAATAAACAATAGAAAAAGTCACTAATGATGAACTTTTTATACGAGTAATCGAGAATGAAATTTTCCACAGGAAAAATCATCGACTAAGAACTTTTCGTTAGGAAAAGTGAGTTTTCTTTAGGGAAAGTTATTGATGATGATTTTTTCTTTAAGAAAAATCATTGATGATGAACTATTGTATAGGAAAAGTCATTGAAATTGATATTTTCTGTAGAAAAAATCACGGACGATGATCTTTATATAGGAAAAGTCAATGACGATGAAATTTGCTATAGGAAAATTTATCGTCGATAAACTTTTCTTTTGGAAAATGTATAGTCGATGTATTTTTTAATAATAAAAGCCGTGGAGAATGAACCTCTTAAGTGACTTTGAACCTCAAAGTCATCGACGGTGAACATTACGATAAGAAAATTCATCGACGTTGAACTTTTCTATAGGAAAATTCATCGAGAATAAATTTTTCTATAGGAAAATTCTTCAACGATGAATTTTTCAATAGGAGAAGTCAATGACGATGAAATTTTCTACAAGGAAAGTTATCGACTATGACCTTTTCTATAGGAAAAGTCATCGGCGATGAATTTTTATATGGGAGAAGTCATCGACGATGATCTATTCAATAGGACAAGTCATCTATGATGAATTTTTTTGTAGCAGAAGTCATCGATGACGAACTTTTCTCTTGGAAAAATTTTGGACAATGAACTTTTTAGTCATCGAGGATGAAACTTTTAATAGGCAAGGTCATCGACGGTGAAAATTCATTGAATAAATGTTTTTATAGGAAAATGCCTCAACAATAAACTTTTCAAGAGAAAAACTTTGAAGACGATGATCTTTTCTCTTGGAAAAGTTATCGACGATGAACTTCTTTATATGATTCGTCAACGGTAAAATTTTCTATAGGACGACGATGAACTTTTTCGTAGGAAAAATCATCAACTATGAAGTTTTCCATGGGAAAAGCCATTGGTGGGTCAATTTTCTATAAGAAAAGTCATCGACGGAGAAAATTTTGTATAGATGAAGTTTTTTGTAGGGAAAGTCAGTGTTTATAAAATTTTCTGTATTTTTCTGTAGGAAAAGTCGTCGACGTTGAACTTTTCCATAAGAAAATTCATTGAGAATATTTTTTTTTATATGGAAATTCTTCAACAATGAACTTTTCAATAGGAAAATTCAATGACGATGAAATTTTCTCTAGGACGACGATGACGATGAGAAAAATAGTCGACGAACTTTTCTATAGAAAAAGTCATCGGCGATGAATTTGTCTGTGGGAGAAGTCACTGACGAAGAACTTTTCTCTTGGGAAAGTTGTCGACGATGAACTTTTCTCTTGGAAAAGTTATCGACGAGATTTGGCCCGGCCGAACTTACTACTGTATATACTTGTTTTTGTTGCCTTGATAACATATACTTGAGGCTTGTATAGGTTTTGAACTATAATTAAAATTCGAAACACATTTCCATGGCCACATAATGTATGTGGTCCAAAACAATATTAATATTGTATATTTGTGGATAACTAAATTAGGAAAAACAAAAATCCCCAAAAAGATTTATGACATCCTTCCCCCCCCCCCCCCCCCAAAAAAAAAAATTATTAAAACAGAAAATTTCGTTTCCTCACTCCAAAAAAATATGCTAAGCGACAAGTTTGCACAGTTTGAAGCTGTTTTCATGTCTTCTCCATCTATCCTTTGTTTGCATTTTGTTGCCAATATTTTTGAGGATATTTCTAGACGATTGTGCTATGAACCATCTCAAAGCTCTCCATACAGTGTGAGAAAGGTTAGGTCTAAAGTCACTGAACTAACAATAACCATAAAGGCAACAAAAGCCAGCAAAAGAAAGAATGGCCGCTGTTAGAATACCACTATCACTACCACAGAGCCACTAGAAAGATCAAAGACAAAAGCAAAGTGGTAAAGCAGCCATTCCATGTACAGCTAAAAAGGTTACATGGCCTGTGGCAACGGCAATTGTTTTATGACTAAAGTCTAAGCCAATAATAACGAGCCGAAACATGAGCAGTAGCTTCAAAAGAGACCCCGGGGAGGTGGCGGTTTTTTTTTGGGAAAAACGACAGATACATGGTAAAAACGTGCCAAAATGGAAATTTAACTACCAGCATATGTAACCAGGATGTAAGGCTTTTCCAAAAACAACGTCAGATTCAGCGACTTTTTGGAGGCATAGAGGGAAGACCTAAGCAAATTCAAACCAGGAAAGGTCAAGTCAAACGGGCGGAAAATTCCGCAGAGTCATCAATTAATCATTTTTAGTGGTTTTAAGGGTAGAGGCATATGGAAAGTTTTCATCTTGCTACTGGCTTCTTGTGCCATCGCATAAAGGCCAACCTACCATAAAAATTCATATTTTAAAATACAAAAAACCAGGAAGAAGAAGAAAAACCAACCCAAGAAAAATACAATCCCCTAAGCTGTCTCCAAGGTAAAATTTTGCTAAAGAAAATCCAACCATTCAACTAAAACTACTATAAGGACAAAAACTTCGATGATGTGTCGTAAACAGCAAAAAGACGACTCGTTTTCTTTTTCCCTTTGCAATGCAATGAAAAAAACTTCATAATTTATACATTAGGGAAAATGCTATGACTTCGGTTTTTTCTTTCCTTTATCCACTGGAAAAGACATCAGCAACAAGACAACTTGTTTAGAGTTTTGTGAATAACATCTTAAATATGTGGATAATATTTTTCTTTTTTTCTACATTGCTATAGCAACGACTCAGGAGGAAAAGAAAAACTATAGCATACTTTAGGGATGGCTTTCAAGAAAAAGAATCTAAATGAAGAGCTTACTTCTAGATTTCTTTATAAAGCTCTTGTGGTTCAATGAATGATTTAAACTCAAGAGACCACAAACACTTGAAGAATTCTCTATAGAATGTGTTTACATTTCATAAAAAAAAAAAATATTTTCAATAAATTTTCCAATGCAATTCACTTGAGTTTTTGAATTGAGCAATACAAACTAAGAAATTGCAGGCATTTTACTTTTGTCAATTCATAGGATGAAGTACTTTTTTTGTACCCTAACCAACAATGTGAAAAGATGCATCGAAATATCAATACCAGCTGAAGTTCTATGACATCTCGTCATGACTTAACTATGAAGAAATCATTCAGATTTATGTATGGTAAAAAAAGAAAACTCGATGAGGGTTTGTGGTGATTGCTCTTTAATCGCATAAAACGTACTGTCCTACATTTCTACTTTCTAACAACTAATGTATGACCTTTCGATGACAAAATTCTCAATGATGAAATAATTCGTCTCGAAGATAATAAATGCTAATTTCTTTTGACCAGAACAAACTCTCCTGGTCCTGTCACGGTCGCCGACTATACTCTTCTCCACTTTGTATACCAAAATTTGTGTTACCATCTCATCTCCTTCATTTTTACATGGGTTTACGTTCCCATATACAAATATTTATATCTTAACCGGTTTGGAGACAATTTTTTGTACTTCTACAAAATCTCTAGAACTAAAATTTAAATCGGCTTATGTTCTGGGATGAAGCACAATGTTACTAAAAAACAAGTATATACAGCACTATGTTCGGCCGGGCCGAATCTTAAATACCCACCACCATGAACCAAATATTAGGGTTTCCTTTGAAATTTCAGGAGGGCTAGAGGACTTGAGGACACTTCCCGCAGATAAATTTAAAGATTTCACCTATGAAGACTATATCAGATTTTGGATTTATAAGAACCATTTTTGTTTGAGTTTTAGAGGAATTAAAATCTATTGTAAGTGTGCAAGAAAATTATGAAATAACGTCTTGATTTGAAATTTTAAATCTGTAGATTTTCACCCGAGAAATAAAATCTGGAAATTTTACCTTGAGTTTCAAGCAAATTTGAGTTTCAAGCAAATGATCAGTGCGCTTACTACACCCTCAAGAAGTGAAGTCGGTCTATATGGAGGCATTATCAAATGGGCCGATAAAAACTTAATCCGATACACGTTTTTGTTAGCCTAAAATATCAGAATATTTACAAATTCAGGCAAATCAGATAAAAACTACGGTTTCTAGAAACCCAAGGAGTTAAATCGGGAGATCGTTCTTATGGGGGCTATACTAAAATATGGACCGATACTCACCGTTTTCGGCACACCTCTTTATGACCCGAAAATACCTCTAGATTTCCAATTTCAGGCAAATAGGATAAAAACTTCGGATTCTAGAAGCCAAACAAGTAAAATCGGGAAATCGGTCTATATGGGGGCTATACAAAAATATGGACCGATACTCACCATTTTCGACACACCTCTTATGGTCCTAAAATACCTCTAGATATCCAATTTCAGACAAATTGGATAGAAACTACGGTTTCTATAAGCCCAAGACCCAAAATCGGGAGGTCGTTTTATATGGGGGCTATACCAAAACATGGACCGATACTCACAATTTTTGGCACACGTATTTGTGGTCCTACAATACCTCTAGATTTCCAATTTCAGGTAAATTGAATAAAAACTGCGGTTTCTATAAGCCAAAGAAGTAAAATCGGGAGATAGGTCTATATGGAGGCTATACCAAAATATGGACCTATACTCACAATTTTTGGCACACGTATTTGTGGTCCTACAATACCTCTAGATTTCCAATTTCAGGCAAATTGGATAAAAACTACGATTTCTATAAGCCCAAGACCCCAAATCGGGAGGTCGTTTTATATGGGGACCATACCAAAACATGGACCGATACTCACAATTTTTGGCACACGTATTTGTGGTCCTACAATACCTCTAGATTTCCAATTTCAAGTAAATTGAATAAAAACTGCGGTTTCTATAAGCGCAAGAAGTAAAATCGGGAGATCGGTCTATATGGGGGCTATACCAAAACATGGACCGATACTCACCATTTTTGGCACACCTCTTTATGGTCATAAAATACCTCTAGATTTCAAATTTCAGGCAAATTGGATAAAAACTACGATTTCTATAAGCCCAAGACCCCAAATCGGGAGGTCGGTTTATATGGGGACTATATAAAAACCTGGACCGATATAGCCCATCTTCGAACTTGACCTGCCTGCAGACAAAAGACGAGTTTGTGCAAAATTTCAGCACGATTGCTTCATTATTGAAGACTGTAGCGTGATTACAACAGACAGACAGACGGACAGACGGACATCGTTATATCGTCTTAGAATTTCTCCCTGATCAAGAATATATATACTTTATATAGTCGGAAATCGATATTTCGATGTGTTACAAACGGAATGACAAACTTATTATACCCCCATCACCATTCTATGGTGGTGGGTATAACAAGTATATACGGCCGTAACTTCGGCCAGGCCGAATCTTAAATACCCACTACAACAAGAGCTCCGGATGATTGGGACACTTACAAGATGAATCTGAGAACATATAAACGAGAACTGAAAAGGTCTCAACAAAACTCTTGTGGTGATTACTGTAGCAGTATTGAGAATACGTCAGAGGCTTCCAGTCAACGGAAGGTACTAGCATCCACTAACACCGCTCCAGGTTTCATTAAAACATCGGAGGGAAATTGGACAACGTCCAGTGAGGAGACGTTGGAGGTACTTTTGGACACACACTTCCCTGGAAATCAGACGGTTGAACCATGTTCTGGCGGTGTAACAGAGGCTCAGCGGTCATTTCCTATCGAGGAAATTGTGTCGGAATCTAGAATAAAATGGGCTTTAAATAGCTTTGGACCATTCAAATTCCCCGGACCTGATGGAATTACTCCGGCGGAATTACAAGCAGTGGCTGAAAGAATTATCCCCTGGTTGACGGTGATATATAAACGATGTGTAAACTTAGCATATATTCCAGAAAAGTGGAGGGAAACAAAAGTCGTCATCATACCTAAAGCAGGAAAAGCCTCTCACTCGAGTGTGAAGGATTTCCGACCAATCAGCTTATCCTCATTCCTACTTAAGACCCTAGAGAGAATGATAGACATGTATCTTAGAACTAGCGTGGATTCAAGTTTGCTCTCGAAACGACAGCATGCATACTCGATGGGCAGGTCTACTGAGATCGCATTGCATGAACTAGTCAGCTTTATTGAAAGCTCACTATCTGTCAAAGAATACACAATCGTGGCGTTTCTAGACATCGAAGGGGCGTTCAATAACGTCCATCCGAGCTCGATATTAAATGGACTGACAACTCTGAATGTTGATCCAGGTATACTTAGGCTGTTAGACGAACTTCTAATAAAGAGACGTATTTCAGCCACACTAGGACAAGCAAACATACAAAGGTATGTGAACAGAGGCACTCCGGCTGTGCGGTTGCGCGAGCTATCGCTGTGGTCGGAAAAAATGTACGGCCATAGTTCGGTCCTCAAAGTGATGCCAGATGTGCCTAACGACAAAAAGTTTGAAACTATAATTCCCAACAGTGAGGCGGGGTGTACACCCCGCCTCACTGTTGGGAATAAAAGATGGGGAATAAAAGATATATAGATTTCTATACTGATGGCTCCAAATTGAATGGACAAGTGGGGTTCGGAGTATATTCTAAAGATGTGGAAATTCGAATAGCCAAAAGATTACCTAATCACTGTAGTGTTTTTCAGGATGAAATATTGGCAATAAGAGAGGTGGTGAATTGGCTGAGAAGTAATGTTGCAACAAATATTGGCATTAATATATACTCAGACAGTCAACCTGCAATAAAATCCTTGGACTCTGTGTTCCATAACTCGAAAACGGCCATAGACTGCCGCAAATCTCTCAATGAGATGGCTGAGCAGTACAATATTCACCTAATATGGGTGCCATACATACCGGGGAACTGCGAAGCAGATGTGTTAGCAAGGCTGGGAACTATTTTACATATTCCAGGGGAACTAGAATCTGTTGGTATGCCTCTGGCCACCTGCAAGCTCTTACTGCGTGAGAAGGCTGTTATGATGGCCAATATTCGATGGGAGAATTGCAAGGGTTGTAACGACACCAAGCAAATATGGCCCCATTTAAACTTAAACCGCACACTAGATATGCTAGTGTTTTCAAGGCGTCAGATAGCACTCCTAATATCTGCTATAACGGGTCGCTGCCTGATAGGCGAATTTGCAAAAACTATAGGTGCGAAGTATAATGACTATTGTATAAGCTGTCATGACGTGGAGGAAAAGGAATCAATTAAACACCTCTTGTGTGAGTGTCCTGCTTTTTGTGTAAGGCGTAAGCGAATTTTAGGAGCGTATATCTTTAGATTACTGGCGGACCTGGAAAACGTTAACTTAAGCAGTTTGTTAATGTTTTTAGAGCAATCTGGTTGGTTCCACGAAAGTATATAATAGAGAAGGTTCAGTGGTTAAGACTAGAAGTGCCCATATGTAATAGGTATATGGGCACTTCTAGTCTTAACCACTGAACCTTCTCTATTATTTACTTTCGTGGAACCAACCTTCTCTATTATTTACTTTTGTGGAACCAACTAGATTTCTCCAAAAACATTAACATTAACTTTTAGTTAAATGTGGTACAGAATGGACTGCATAGTCTAAGTGAACCTGAAATTTAATCGGGCTGCCACTTTAACCTAACCTAACCTAACCATGTTACGCTCAATGACAAGGGACATCCTTTTTATAATCGAGTCCGAACGGCGCTCCACATTGCAGTGAAACCACTTAGAGAAGCTTTGAAACCACCGCTGAAAAATTTTTTAGTGTTCTGTCGAAGCAAGAATCGAACCCACGACCTTGTGTATGCAAGGCGGGCATGCAAACCATTGCACTACGGTGGCTGCCCTATGTATATTTCGACGAGCGTATCCGTACTGGCGGAAATGGTAAGTCTATCAGGGGATGCCCTATGTATATATCGATGATCGTCTTCTTTTCTTTGTCTCTGTCAGCAAGTGCCTTCAGGATTTTGCTCTTAAAGCTCTTGGTCATTAGTTCCTCATGTTTGCCAAAAAGGAATATGCAAGCGTACGTCACTGCAAGCATTTAACTTTTGTCAATTCATAGGATGAAGTATTTGATGTACCCTAAAGATAAAGCAACCATCTGCAGATGAATAACTGGTGGCGAAAGAGGGGACTCGGATGACCAGTTAAATTTTATTCCTTCCTAAAGTCGAATGTTCTCCACTGCGTATCGCTGACGCCAGGAGTCTAGATCTGAGCAACTTAGTCTATCAAGAGATGACTTATGTAGCTCCACAATCGTCTCCTTTTTTTTTGTCTCTGCCACCAAGCGCCTTCAGGATTTTGTTGTTTCTGTTAATGCTCTTGGTCATCAGTTACTCATGCTTGCTAAAATGGAACAGCAATTGAACATCACTGCAGGCATTTTACTTTTGTTATCCGCAGATGGATATTTGGAGGCGGAAGAGGGGACTCGGATGACAAATTCAATTTTATTCCATCCTAAAGTCGAATGTTTTGGGTTTATTAGGACTCTTGGCGGGCATGATGGAGTTGCTCCTCAGGTGTCTTTGAATGGCAAACTGTCGCTGTTGGTAACGCGGTGTTCTCTACTGAGTGTTACTTACGGAAAGAGTGCAGATACATAAGTTATACGTGGGACCCCCACGTATAACTTATGTATCTCTACGATCGTATCACTACCCATGCCTTTGCCAGCAAGCGATTTCAGAATTTTATTCCAGCTCTCAACGTCCTTTATGAACAGTTCCTCAATCTTGCTAAAAAGGATTAAGCAATCGAACGTCACTGCAGGAGTATTAGTACTCTTAACGATGGGTATCCACTGGCCAAAAATGTGAATATCGCGTCCAATGTTCACATCTTTAGTCCCAGATTTAAGGACACATAAAAACAAATTCCTATTGACGAAAATATTTCTAAACGGTGAAATGTAACCGATGATCATATGTATCGTTATTCCATAACGACAAATTTTCCCATAGAATTCTCCGAATGTTATACATTTTTACCATGGGGTTTTCCCAATTTACAATCTCATCATCGAATTCTTAGTGTATATAGATCCACCTGTGAAATCTTCAGATGTAAAGTTTTCCCATAGATTTCTAAGGATCTCATGGTTTCTACGAAACTATCGTTCCACCGCTGAGTTCTTTGGATTTCCACTTATGGGTTATGTTATCTATTTCTCCGACTAAGTTCTGTAACATAGCTCTACCACTGATCTTTCACAGTTCCACGACTGCGTTCTTCCGATCTGTACAATTCCTCCCCTCAGATTTTTCGGTTTTACAATTACACCATTGACTTTTTGGATCTAAAGTTTTCTTAATCTTCGGTTTTACAATCCCACCACTGAGATCTTCAAATCTACAGTTCCTCATGGAGTTCTTCGTGGCTGTAGGTCTACCACTAAGTTCTTCGGTGTTACTATTCCACTACTGAATTTTTGGGATCTAAAGATTCCCGATGAAGTTCTTCTGATTCTTTTAACATCCACGACAGATTTCTTTGGGGTTTCAGTTTCACCTCAGAGTTCTTTGCATCTTCTTCTTCGGATCTAAAGTTTTCTTAATCTTCGGTTTTACAACCCCGCCATTGAGATCTTCGAATCAACAGTTCCTCATTGAGTTCTTCGTGGCTGTAGGTCTACCACTAAATTTCTCGGTGTTACTAATCCACTACTGAATTTTTTGGATTTAAAGATTCCCGATGAAGTTCTTCTCATTCGGATCTACACTTCTATCTTGTAATTCTTCAATCAGTTCTTCATTACTGTAGTTCCACCACTGAGTTTTTTGAATCTTTTGCAGGTTTAGGTCTAAGTTCTTCCCACTTTTTTCATATCCTTTACAGTTCCACGACTGTTTTCTTCGGTTTTACGTATCCATTATTGAGGTCTTTGGATTTTTTACAGTTCCTCACTGAATTCTACACTGTAATGAACACGGAACTACAGTTCTGCATAGTCTTCGGTTTAAAGTTCCACCACTAAGTTCTTCAGATATGCAGTTTTCGACTGAGCTCCACCACTAAGTCCTTCGTATCTACAGTTCTCCACAGAGTTCTTCAGATCTAAAGTTTTCCCATGATGTTCTTCGGGTCTGTTACAATTCCACCTCTGATTTCTGCGTGGCTGTAGTTCCATGACTTCGCATTTGCAATGCTCCAGTTCCACCGCTGAGTTCTTCAGATCTAAAGTTTTCTCATGGTGTTCTTTGGATCTTCTACAGTTCTACCACTTTGTTCTTAGGATCTACTGTTCCCTAGTGAGTTTTTCGGATCCTTTACAGTTCTACTCTACTGAGTTCCTCGACCAAGTTATTTTTCCTCACTGAGTTCATCAGGTATATAGCTCAAGCCGTCAGTTCTTTAGATATACTGTTACTCACTGAGTTTTTCTGATCTTTTATAATTCTTTCACTGTGTTCTGCGATTTTATAGTTCAACCAATTAATTTATCGGACTAAGTTCCTGAGTTGCGCCACTCATTTTTCAGATCTAAAGTATCTCATTGAGTTCATCGGATCTGAGTTCTCCAGTTGCTTGACTAAGTTCTTCTTCCTCACTGCGTTCTTCATGTCTGTAGTTCAAGCACTGAGTTCTTTGGATCGTTTACACTTCCTTTATTGTGTTCTTTGGACTAAGTTCTTCTTTCTCACAGAGGTCTTCATGTCTGTAGTGCGCGACTGTGTTTTTTTTTATTTACAGTTCCTCACTGAGGTTTCCGGATCTTTTAAAATTGTACCACTGATTTATCTGATTTTATAGATCTACCCCAGAGTTCTTTGGATCCATCACTGAGTTTTTCGAATGTTTTACAGTTCACCGGCGAAGTTCTTTTCCTTCTTCAGGTTTTCGGAACTGTTACAGTGCTACCACTGAGTTCTCCGATTTTATAAATCGACCCAGAGTTTTTCGGATCTCCGGTTCCATTACTGAGATTTTCGGATCTTTTGCAGTTCATTGGCTAAGTTCTTCTTCCTCGCTGATGTTTTCAGATCTTCTACGGCTGCTCCACTGAGTTCTTCGGATCCACTGTTCCTTACTGAGTTCTTTGTATCTTTTACAGTTCTACCACTGAATTTTCCGATTTTATAGTTCCAGCACAGAGTTCTCCAGTTCTTCCTCACTGCGTTCTTGGTTTTTGTAGCTCAAGCACTGAGTTCTTTTGATTATTTACACTTCCTTCACTGTGTTCTTCGGACTAAGTTTTTCTTTCTCATTAAGGTCTTCGTGTCTGTAGTGCCGCCACAGCGATTTTCTCGTTCCACTGTTCCTCACTGGGTTTTTCGAATCTCTTACAGTTGCACCACTGAGTTCTCCGATTTTATAGATCTAGCCAAGAGTTCTTCGGATCTTCGGTCCCATCACTGAGTTTTTTGGATCTTCTACAGTTTATTGGCTAAGTTCTTCTTCCTTATTGAGTTTTTCAGATATTTTACAGTTCCACCACTGAGTTCTTCGGATCTACTGTTTCTAACTGAGTTCCTCGGATCTTTTAGTTGTTATTGGTTTATTAGGAAGGAATCGAACCGAAAATAATACCAATAATAATAAAAATATTGATTTAGATATATAAAAAGGAAAAAAAGTATATACGGCCGTATGTTCGGCCAGGCCGAATCTTATGTACCCTCCACCATGTATTGCGTAGAAACTTCTACGAAAGACTGTCATCCACAATCGAATTACTTGGGTTGTGGTATTTTAAAACTTCTTAACATCGTTTTCTAAATTATGAGTTAGTCCATACGTGGTAGAGAGCCAGAATTGAAATATAGGGGGCGCTTATATGGGGGCTACATACAATTATGAACTTGATATGGACCAATTTTGTGTGATTGGGGATCGATTTATCTGAGGGCTATATATAACTATAGACTGATATGGACCTAGTTTGGCATGGTTGTTAACGGCCATATACTAGCACAATGTACCAATTTCAACTGACTCGGATGAAATTTGCTCTTCCAAAAGGCTCCAAAACCAAATCTCGGGATCGGTTTATATGGGGGCTATATATGATTATGGACTGATATGAATCACTTTTGGCATGGCTGTTAAATCATATACTACAATCACGTACCAAATTTCAACCAGATCGCATGAATTTTGCCTCTCCAAAAGGCACCGGAAGTCAAATCTGTGGATCGGTTTTTATGGGGGCTATATATAATTATGGACTGATATGAACCAATTCCTGCATGGTTGTTGGATACCATATACTGATATCACGTACCAAATTTCAACCGAATCGCATGAATTTTGCTCTTCCAAGGGGCTCTGGAAGTCAAATTTGGGGATCGGTTTATATGGGGGCTATATATAATTATGGACCGATGTGGACCAATTTTTGCATGGTTGTTAGAGACCATATACTAAAACCATGTACCAAATTTCAGCCGGATCGGATGAAATTTGCTTCTCTTAAAGGCTCCGCAAGCCAAATCGGGGGATCGTCTTATATGGGGGCTATATATAATTATGGACCGATGTGGACCAATTTTTGCATGGATGTTAGAGACCATATACTAACACCATGTACCAAATTTCAGCCGGATCGGATGAAATTTGCTTCTCTTAGAGGCCTCGCAAGCCAAATCGTGGGATCGGTTTATATGGGGGCTACATATAATTATGGACCGATGTGTACCAGTTTTTCCATAGATGTTAGAGATCATGTGCTGACACCATGTACCAAATTTCAGCTGGATCGGATGAAATTTGCTTCTCTTAGAGGCTCCGCAAGCCAAATCGGGGGATCGGTTTATATGGGGGCTACATATAATTATGGACCGATGTGGACCAATTTTGTATGGTTGTTAGAGACCATATACTAACACCATGTACAAAATTTCAGGCGGATCGGATGAAATTTACTTCTGTTAGAGGCTTCGCAAGCCAAATTTGGGGGTCCGTTTATATGGGGGCTATACGTAAAAGTGGACCGATATGGCCCATTTGCAATACCATCCGACCTACATCAATAACAACTACTTGTGCGAAATTTCAAGTCGATAGCTTGTTTCGTTCGGAAGTTAGCGTGATTTCAACAGACGGACGGACTGACGGACGGACATGGCCAGATCGACTCAGAATTTCATCACGACCCAGAATATGTATACTTTATGGGGTCTTAGAGCAATATTTCGATGTGTTACAAACGGAATGACAAAGTTAATATACTCCCATTCTATGGTGGAGGGTATGAACATATCTATAGGTCCATTATTGGAATGTTACTCTAGGCGCCTTCATTTTATGTACCATTAACATTAAAACATGAACTTCATATTATTTACTAAATTTTTATTAAATTTCAAGTACTTAAATGTAACAAATTGCAAAACCCATAATGGACTTCTTTAATTTTATTCCCATTGTTTGCAAGACTTTTCGCATTTGTTCTTGTTTTGTTCTCTTTCACAAATTTAATTTCTTTGCCAAAGACATATTTTAACAAAGCGTAACAATAAAATACGAATACAAAAACACACACACAATACAATTTCATGCCCTTAAAGCTAAATGAAATCGCATAAATTTGACACCATATTAAAAGAATTACATTGAAGTGCCATAAAGTATGCTCTAATAACAGAAAATATAATAAAGAAAATCACCGAATTTTTAGCTTTGGGGGCAAATTAATGCCATCAACAATAGAATTTTAAGTGTGACAAAAGCAATAGCAATATGGATAATTCGAAGTCTTTACCTCCTCTTTGCCCTCTTAATATTATAGAGATTTTTGAAATACAATATCTATGACTTTATTATGAATGCCTTTTGAGGGGGGATGGGGTTCATTTACAAAGTACATTCAATTTTTCGGAGATCAGCCTGAAAGTATGCCAAAACAAATTCACAGCTTGTAGTCAAACAAACAATTTTCAATTTCATAATGTCAATACAGAGGTTTCCATTTATATCGATTCACAAATATACTCAAAGCCTCATCCCCCTCCGCCTACCCAGCAGGAAGATGCAAAAATATATTTGTTCCTTGCCATAGAGATTTCTTGCTAAATCAATACACAAATATTCTCGGTATCCACGGTATCACCAATATTTTTATACCCTCCATCCTAGGATGGGGGTATATTAACTTTGTCATTCCGTTTGTAACACATCGAAATATTGCTCTAAGACCCCATAAAGTATATATATTCTGGGTCGTGGTGAAATTCTGAGTCGATCTGAGCATGTCCGTCCGTCCGTCCGTCCGTCCGTCCGTCTGTTGAAATCACGCTAACTTCCGAACGAAACAAGCTATCGACTTGAAACTTGGCACAAGTAGTTGTTATCGATGTAGGTCGGATGCTATTGAAAATGGGCCATATCGGTCCACTTTTACGTATAGCCCTCATATAAAGGGACCCTCAGATTTGGCTTGTGGAGCTTCTAACAGAAGCATATTTCATCCGATCCGGCTGAAATTTGGTATATGGTGTTGGTATATGGTCTCTAACAACCATGCAAAAATTGGTCCACATCGGTCCATAATTATATATAGCCCCCATATAAACCGATCCCCAGATTTGGCTTGCGGAGCCTAAAAGAGAAGCAAATTTCATCCGATCCGGCTGAAATTTGGTACATGGTGTTGCTATATGGCCTCTAACAACCGTGCAAAAATTGGTTCACATCGGTCCATAATTATATATAGCCCCCATATAAACCGATCCCCAGATTTGGCTTGCGGAACCTCAAAGAGAAGAAAATTTCATCCGATCCGGCTGAAATTTGGTACATGGTGTTGGTATATGGTCTCTAACAACCATGCAAAAATTGGTCCATATCGGTCCATAATTATATATAGCCCCCATATAAACCGATCCCCAGATTTGGCTTGCGGAGCCTCAAAGAGAAGCAAATTTCATCCGATCCGGCTGAAATTTGGTACATGATGTTGGTATATGGTCTCTAACAACCATGCAAAAATTGGTCCACATCGGTCCATAATTATATATAGACCCCATATAAACCGATCTCCAGATTTGGTTTGCGAAGCCTCAAAGAGAAGCAAATTGCATCCAATCCGGTTGTAATTTGGAACATGGTGTTAGTATATGATCTTTAACAACCGTGCCAGAATTGGTCCATATCGGTCCATAATTATATATAGCCCCCATATAAAACGTTCTCCAGATTTGACCTCTGGAGCCCCTTGGAGGAGCAAAATTCATCCGATCCGGTTCAAATTAGGAACGTGGTGTTAGTATATGGTCTCTAACAACCATACCAAGATTGGTCCAATCACACAAAAATTGGTCCATATCGGTTCATAATCATGGTTGCCACTAGAGCCAAAAATAATCTACCAAAATTTTATTTCTATAGAAAGTTTTGTCAAAATTTTATTTCTAGATAAAATTTTGTTAAATTTTTATTAAAATTTTCATCATTGTCAAAATTTTATTTCTATAGAAAATTTTGTCAAAATTTTATTTCTATAGAAAATTTTGTTAAAATTTTATTCGGTTCATAATCATGGTTGCCTCTCGAGCCAAACATAATCTACCAAGATTTTATTTCTATAGAAAATTTTGTCAAAATTTATTTCTATAGAAAATTTTGTTAAAATTTTATTTCCGTAGAAATTTTTGTCAAAATTTTCTTTCTATAGCAAATTTTGTCAAAATTTTTATTTCTATAGAAAATTTTGTGAAAATGTTATTTCTATAGAAAATTTTGTTAAAATTTTATTTCTGTAGAAAATTTTGTCAAATTTTTATGTCTACTTTGTCAAACTGAATTATAACGTATTGGATCGATCTTTTTTGATTTAAAATATACCACGTATGGACTTACATACAATTTAGAAGATGGTATTAGGAGGTTTTAAGATACCTTGCCATCGGCAAGCGTTACCGCAACTTAAGTAATTCGATTCTGGATGGCAGTGTTTAGAAGAAGTTTCTACGCAATCCATGATGGAGGGTACATAAGCTTCGGCCTGGCCGAACTTACGGCCGTACATACTTGTTTTTTTTTGGTTCGTTATGCCTTATGGATTGTGGATATTTTTTGGGTGTTTTGTTTTTGCTATGTGCCATATTTGGCGCCTTATGGAAAATTGTTTCAAAACACCAACGAATCCTATACTCTCTTCGCTCCATAGCTTGACTGGCTTTTTCTATTGAGTACTCCTAGCTTGGATTGTCATAACATTAAATGACAATTTTTCATTTTTATGTTAACACTTATTCACAACGATTCCTCATCAGTGGTGTACTGCTGCTGCTACTGCTGGAGTAAAATCTCTGCAATTTATATGTTTTTTTCCCCTCTGTTTTCTATATGCGTATGAAGTCATATTTTTATATATTTATGACACGGATACATTGGGAAATGTTGTGCGGTATGAATATCCACATTGCTGGCATGCATGAGAAAGAAAACTTAATTTGAATGCCACCTGAAAGTATGCTAGCAATTTGATAGTGGAATAAATATGGGACAAAATACCATTTCCCTCAGCATATAATACCCTTTCATTTCAAATACTTATCTAACCTTCTTCTTCTTCATGGTAACCATAGCCGCTAGATGCTATGACATCTAGCAATGCAGACAGTCATTGCCAGCAATATAAAATAGTTCAGTGATTTTCCACTTGTTTTTTTGTTCTCGGTTCCATAGCATACCATAGGGCGCGTTGCATGGCATCAAGAAAAAGTATGGCAAATATTATCAAATATATGTAGGAGGTAGTATGTTAGTATTTTAGCTATGACTGATGGAATTTCCTTAGCATTCTGCTGTTTTCTTTTTTCTGAGCTGTCATAGGAATCTGTCATTCTTGGGCAAATAAAAGCTATGCTGGTGGAAAATTGATTTATTTAGAATCGAGAAAAACAAAATAATATTTATTTATTTGTTTTAGGTCCAACCACTGGGTCTGGTTTATGAGAAAGGTATTTTTGTGTGTTACGTTTTACACCTAAAAGAAGCTATTTGCAAGCATTTGGCAAAGTTCTGATAAGGTAAAATATAGTGATGCAGAAAATGGAATTTAATATAAAATATTCGTTGCATATTTTTGGGAATTACAATAAGACGCAAAATATATAGTATATTTTGTGGCTATCATTCATTTTGGAATATTTCTTTAATTCAAGGGTTTTTGGGTTGGCTTAAGATAAAAGGAAACTAAATTTATGTGAGAATAGAGAAGGAATGGAAAAAGGGGACTTTAAGGAGACTTGTATGGAATTTGAAAAATCACGAATTTGCATAATTTAGAAGAGTATGGAAGACTTCTATTTCGATTCAGGTAATGTGACCTTAGATTATATGTAAGCTACGTGACCCAAGTAATTAAAGCTGTTTCATATATCAATCACAACTGAACCAAGATGCTATATTACCTCATTGTAATAGGTGTATAGTGGCAGCCCGATTAAGTTTCAGGTTCACTTAGACCATTGTGATAAAGGTATATAGGTTAAACTCTTTTATTAAAGGATTCCGTATTTGTTGGTAAACAACCTTAACGTTAAGAATTTTTAAAAAGTGAAACAAAAAATGACATTCACAATAAAAGGTGGCACATAAAATTTAAAAAAAAGTGACACAATTTCTTGCAGACATTAAATACGAATTAAATCTATTTATTTGGATTTTTCCCATAGATCAAATTAAATCGAACAATTAAATAATCTCCTTATATTAAAATTTACTATTTGAAGTCGATAAATCTTATGAGTTACCAGATTTATCTTTTATAGAATTTTTTTATTGCATATTTTCAGGCGGTACTCATATCTGCTTGATGTTGTTTAATACTCTATGTATAATTAAGACAATACATTATAGTCTTAAGAATTTCCTGTTAACCTTTGATTGTACCATTTACGTAAAAAAAGAATCAATAAATAAATAAATGAAAAATATATATTGGAAAATGAACCTGAAAGTGCAATCACCCGTGCGACTGGGTGTTAATCTCACCCCTCGGCCGAGAGAAACACTTCAGCATACCGCACAAAAAAAAAACAACACAAAAACAAATTTTGTCGTCGATAATGGTCTTTTCCCTCAGGGTATGGTTACTACCCACGGTTAGTAGAATTCTACCACAAATGGTAGATTTTTTACTGTTTGGTAGATTGGTAGAATTTTTGGTGTTTTGCTAGAAAATTTTCTATAGAAATAACATTTTAACAATTTTGACAAAATTTTCTTTAGAAATAAAATTTTAAATAGAAAAGAATTATTCAAGCTTGAGATCGTTTTTTTAAATAATTATTTTCTATTTAAATAAAAAATAAAGATCGAATAAAATCAAAATTTCTGAAATAAAATTTTGAGAAAATTTTCTAAAGAAATACAATTTTGACAAAATGTTGGACAATATTTTCTGTAGAAATAATATATTGATAAAATCTTCAATAAAAAATATTTTGAGCAAATTTTCTATAAAAATAAAATTTAGGAAAAATTTTATATAGAAATCAAATTTTGAGAAAATTTTCTATAAAAAAAAAAAAAATTTTGAGAAAATTTTTTTATAGAAATAAAATTTTGAGAAAATTTTTTATAGATATAAAATTTTGCAAAATTTTCTATAGAAATATATTTCGAAAACATTTTCTATAAAAATAAAATTTTAACAAAATTTTTGACAAAATTTCTATAGAAATAAAATTTGGAAAAATTTTCTATAGAAATAAAACTTTAACAAAATTTTCTGTAGAATTAAATTCTGGCAAAATTGTTTTTAGATTTAATTTTGGACAAAATTTTCTATAGAAATAAAATTAAAAAAAAAATCTATAGAAATAAAATTTTGACAAAATTTTCTCTAGAAATAAAATTTGAACAAAATTTTCTATAGAAATAAAATTTTGACAAAATTTTCTATAGAAATAAAATTTTGACAAAATTTTCTATAGAAATAAAATTTTGACAAACTTTTCTATAGAAATAAAATTTTGACAAAATTTTTTATAGAAATAAAATTTTGACAAAATTTTCTATAGAAATTAAATATTGAAAAAATTTTCTATAGAAATTAAATATTGACAAAATTTTCTATAAAAAAATTGACAAAATTTACTTCAGAAATAAAATTTTGACAAAATTTTCTATAGAATTAAAATTTTGATACAAATTTCTACAAAAGTAAAATTATGACAAAATTCTCTACAGAAATAAAATTTTGACACAAAAGTAAAATATTGACAAAATTTTCTATAGAAATAAAATTTGGAACAAATTTCTACAAAAGTAAAATTTTGACAAAATTTTCTATAGAATTACATTTTTGACACAAATTTCCTATAGAAATAAAATTTTAACCAAATTTTCTATATAAATAAAATTTTGGCATAAATTTTTTATATAAATAAAATTTTGGCACAAATTTCAACCGAAGTAAAATTTTGATAACATTTTCTATAGAATAAAATTTTGACAAAATGAAATTTTTTTGTTTGGTAGTATTTTAGTAAAATTTTCTCCAAATGTTGGTAGATTATTTTTGGCTTGAGTAGCAACCGTTCTCCGGGGGCGAAACTTATGCGAAAGAGTTATATCTAAATCTGAGCCAATTTCAATAGACTGACCCAACATACATACTTGTGGTATATTCGAAGTTGATTGAACTAAAAGTACGACTTAGACTTTGTTTAAAAAATATATACTCAGACGGACAGACATAAGGGCATCGCTAGTCCTTAGGTTAGGTTGGGTAGCCACCGTGGTGCAATGGTTAGCATGCCCGCCTTGCATACACAAGGTCGTGCGTTCGATTCCTGCTTCGACCGAACACCAAAAAGTTGTTCAGCGGTGGATTATCCCACCTCAGTAATGCTGGTTACATTTCTGTGTGTTTCAAAGCTTTTCTAAGTTGTTTCACTGCAATGTAGAACGCCGTTCGTACTCGGATATAAAAAGGAGGTCCCTTGTCATTGAGCTTAACATAAGAGAGAAGTTCACCAATGTGGTATCACAATGGACTGAATAGTCTAAGTGAGCCTGATACATCGGGCTGCCATCTAACCTAACCTAGGTTGGGTATAGTGGCAGCCCGATATTTCAGGCTCACTTAGACTATTCAGTCCATTGTGATACCACAGTGGTGAACTTTTCTCTTATCACTGAGTGTTACCCGATTCTATGGTGAGCTCAATGACAAGGGAGTTCCTTGTTATAGTCGAGTCCGAACGGCGTTCCACATTGCAGTGAAACAACTTAGAAAAGCTTTGAAACCCTCAGAAACGTAACCAGCATTACTGAAGTGGGATAATCTACCGCTGAAATATCGGGCTGCCACTATACCCAACCTAGGTTAGGTTAGATGGCAGCCCAATGTATCAGGCTCACTTAGACTATTCAGTCCATTGTGATACCACATTGGTGAACTTCTCTCTTATGTTAAGCTCAATGACAAGGGAGCTCCTTGTTATAGTCGAGTCCGAACGGCGTTCCACATTGCAGTGAAACAACTTAGAAAAGCTTTGAAATCCTCAGAAACGTAACCAGCATTACTGAAGTGGGATAATCCACCGCTGAAAAACTTTTTGTTGTTTGGTCAAAACTGGGTTCGAGCCCACGACCCTGTGTATGCAAGGCGGGCGTACTAACCATTGCACCACAGTGGCTCCAGTGGGTCCTTAGCATATTTGCTAAATATACTGAGGCTATGTGTTTATGTCATCTCTTTGTGGGTGTTGCAAACACATACACTAACTTATATCGTAATGTATGGCATTTATTATTGTAATTTATTGTTTATTAATGGTGAAATGCCTCACTGAGAATTTACTAATTTCAATTGTGTTTTGTAATCATTTATCAAATATAGCCTTAAAGTATGCAGCAAATTATTCATATGTTATGATAATCAGTTAGGGCAAATGCAAAATTTGACAACTAAATCAAAATGTGCAATAATGGCAAATTTCATGATTCAATTGTTATTAAACATAATAGGTCCCACATACATATACACTAACAAATTAGGATGACGCCTAGAGCTATGCTTTAGTTTTGATATTTAAAAAGAGTGTAATAATAATATAATAGGGAATTAGATATTGATGTATGTTTGGTTGCAATTAAAATTTATTTCAAATTATAAAACTTTGTTTAATGATTGTAGAAACTAAATTGTAATTATTATTTTATACTATTAAAATTTGGGTTTTATACTATGAGTTATGAGTACTCTAATATTTTCTAATGATAAAAATCGGGTTTTGCAATACTAAACAGTAAAGAAAGGCTTTCGACAGGGCGGCCGATATGTAATGCACAACAAATTCAAAAACACCACTGTGGTATCACAATGGACTGATTGTCGAAGTGTGTGAAAAACTAATGGACTGTCATTATACGTATCCTAACCTGACAAATATTGACTATTGTCTCTTGGCCATTTATCATGATTCTATGTAGGTTATTATTAATATTTAACACTGGAGGTTATTTAATACGGAGCCACAAAGTATTTGTCTTGGTCTCACGCACATGTGAAAATAGGGTAAGCTGTTTTATCTTACATACAATTACTATTAATATTATCATAAACAATTATGGATTATTAGGGATGAAATACATCATTGAGAATTTGCTAATTTCTATAGTGTTTGTAATAATATAATGTTTATTACCTAAAAGTAGGCAATAGTCTCTACAATACATGCAATTAATTATTGCAAATACTTAGAATAGGAAAATCTAAAATATATATGCTGTGTGCAAATTTTATTATTCAATTATAAATGCAATATTAGGCCTAAGAATTATTAATTGCAAAGGCGCCTTTAGGTATGCTATAGGTTTGATTATTCTACAGTTTCTAATGAATCTGTTGAATAATCATCGAATATGAAGTTTTCATTACCATCTAAAGTCCTTCGAATTTGTAAGGAGCATTTTGTAAATATTTTCCTACATAAGCAGCTAAAAGCGCGCAGCCATGAAAGCAAAGAAAATGTGTAAAATCAAATGCCATTAGTTTGCCTCTCCAACTAAGAGTTACTTCACAAATTTTCTAAAAAATACAATTTTGACAAAAATTTTCTATAGAACTAAGACTTTGACAAAATTTTCTATAGAAATAAAATTTGGACAAAATTTTCTATAGAACTAAAACATTGACAAAATTTTCTATAAAAATAAAATTTTGACAAAAATTTTGAAATAAAATTTTGAAACAAAAACTTCTATAGAAATAAAATGTTGACAAAATTCCTATAGAAATAAAATTTTGACAAGATTTTCTATAGAAATAAAAATTTTAAAAAATTTTCTATAGAAATAAAATTTTGAAAAAATTTTCTATAGAAATAAAATTTTGACAACATTTTCTATAGAGATAAAATGTTGACAAAATTTTCTATAGAAATAAAATTTTGACAAAATTTTCTATAGAAATAAAATGATGACAAAATTTCTATAGAAATAAAATTTTGACAGAATTTCCTATAGAAATAAAATTTTGACAAAATTTTCTATTGAAATAAAATGTTGACAAGATTGACTAGAGAAATAAAATTTTGACAAAATTTTCTATAGAAATAAAATGATGACAAAATTTCTATAGAAATAAGATTTTGACAAGATTTTCTATAGAAATAAAAATTTTAAAAAATTTTCTATAGAAAAAAAATTTTGAAAAAATTTTCTATAGAAATAAAATGTTGACAAAATTTTCTATAGAAATAAAATTTTGACAACATTTTCTATAGAGATAAAATGTTGACAAAATTTTCTATAGAAATAAAATGTTGACAAAATTTTCTATAGAAAAAAAATGTTGACAAAATTTTTTATAGAAATAAACTTGTGACAAAATTTTCTATAGAAATAACATTTTGACTAGATTTCCTATAGAAATAAAATTTTGACAAAATTTTCTATAGAAATAAAATTTTGACAGAATTTCCTATAGAAATAAAATTTTGACAAAATTTTCTATAGAAATAAAATTTTGACAAAATTTTCTATAGAAATAAAATGTTGACGAAATTTTCTATAGAAATAAAATTTTGACAAAATTTTCTATAGAAATAAAATTTTGACAGAATTTCCTATAGAAATAAAATTTTGACAAAATTTTCTATAGAAATAAAATTGTGACAAAATTTTCTATAGAAATAAAATTTTGACAGAATTTCCTATAGAAATAAATTTTTAACAAAATTTTCTATAGAAATAAAATGTTGACAAAATTTCTATAGAAATAAAATTTTGACAAAATTGTCTATAGAAATAAAATTTTGACAGAATTTCCTATAGAAATAAAATTTTGCCAAGATTTTCTATAGAACTAAAATTTTGACAAAATTTTCTATAGAAATAAAATTTTGACAAGATTTTCTATAGAAATAAAATTTTGACAAAATTTTCTATAGAAATAAAATGTTGACAAAAATTCTATAGAAATAAAATGTTGACAAAATTCCTATAGAAATAAAATGTTGACAAAATTCCTATAGAAATAAAATTTTAACAAGATTTCCTATAAAAATAAAATTTTGACAAGATTGTCTATAGAAATAAAATTTTGACAAAATTTTCTATAGACATAAAATGTTGACAAAATTTTCTATTGAATAAAATTTTGACAAAATTTTTCTATATAAATAAAACTTTGACATAATTTTCTATAGAATTAAAATTTTACGTATTTTTGGGTTTTGTTGACCTAATTTATATTTATTGTGATTATACTCGTTTATTGTGATTATACGGTGACTTGAAAAACGAATAGCAGCACACGAACTCACATACAAAATCCCAGAAGATGGTTAGAGGCACTAACCGAAATATTGGAAATAAATATTTAAACAAATCAATAATCGATTGTTTCTATGACCTCAAATAAAATTTTGAAAACAATTTCTATAGAAATAAAAATTTGACAAAATTCTCTATAGAAATAAAAATTTGGCAAAATTTTCTATAAATATAAATTCGTGACAAAATTTTCTATAAAAATAAATTTTGACAAAATTTGCTATAGAAATAAAATTTTGACAAAATTTTCTATAAAAACACAATTTTGACAAAATTTTTTATAGAACTGAAATTTCGACAAAATTTCCTGCAGGAATTAAATTTTCTCTTGAACTAATATTTTTTCTATAGAAGTACAAATTTTACAAAATTTTCTATATAAATAAAATTTTGGCAAAATTTTCTGTATAAAAAATTTTGTCAAATTTTTATCTCTATAAATTTTTGTCAAAATTTTATTTCTATATAAAATTTTGTCAATTTTTTTTCTATAGAAAATTTTGTCAAAATTTTATTTCAATAAAAAATTTTGTCAAAATTTTATTTCTATAGAAAATTTTGTCAATTTTTTTTTCTATAGAAAATTTTTCAAATTGTTATTTCTACAGAAAATATAGATCTGAAATTTCGACAAAATTTCCTACAGAAATTAAATTTTCTAATGAACTTATATTTTTTCTATAGAAGTAAAAATTTTACAAAATTTTCTATAGAAATAAAATTATGGCAAAATTTTCTGTAGAAATAAAAATTTGACAAAATTTTCTATAGAAAAAAAAATGTGACAAAATTTTCTATAGAAATAAAATTTTGACAAAATTTTCTATAGAAATAAAATGTTGAAAAAATTTTTGGTTGAAAAAAAAATTTGACAAAATTTTTTATAGAGATAAAATTTTAACAAAATTTTTTATAGAAATAAAATTTTGACAACATTTTCTATAGGAAATTTTGTCAAAATTTTATTTCGATAAAGAATTTTGTCAAAATTTTATTTCTATAGGAAATTTTGTCCAAATTTTATGTCCATAGAAAATTTTGTCCCGTTATTATTCTATAGGAAAGTTGGTAAAATTCTACCAAAACTATTAAATTTTCAACTGTTTGATAGATTGGTAGAATTCTTGATGTTTTGGTAGGTCTTGAAATATATTCCTTTCCAACTAAGAGTTACTTCACAAAACTACAATTTTGACAAAATTTTCTATAGAAATAAAAATTTGACAAAATTCTCTATAGAAATAAAAATTTGACAAAATTTTCTATAGAAATAAAATTTTGACAAAATTTTCTATAACAATAAAATTTTGACAAAATTTTCTATAGAATAAATTTTTGACAAAATTTTCTATAATAATACAATTTTGACAAAATTTTGTATAGAACTGAAATTTTTACAAAATTTCCTACAGAAATTAAAATTTCTATTGAACTAATATTTTTCTATAGAAGTAAAAATTTTACAAAATTTTTCTTTAGAAATAAAATTTTGGCAAAATTTTCTGTAGAAATAAAAATTTGACAACATTTTCTATAGAAAAAAATTTGACAAGATTTTCTATAGAAATAAAATTTTGACAACATTTTTTATTGAAATAAAATTTTGACAAAATTTTTTATAGAGATAA
This sequence comes from Haematobia irritans, assembly GCF_050003625.1. NCBI lineage: Eukaryota > Metazoa > Arthropoda > Insecta > Diptera > Muscidae > Haematobia > Haematobia irritans. The sequence goes on along the minus strand of NC_134399.1, from coordinate 16,413,430 downwards.
AATTTTGACAAAATTTTTTATAGAAATAAAACTTTGACAATATTTTTTATGGAAATAAAATTTTAACAAAATTTTGTACAAAAATAAAATTTTGACAAAATTTTTTATAGAAATAACAACAACTTATTTCTATGCAAAATGTTAAAACTATTTTATTTCTATAGGAAATTTTGTCACAATTTTATTTCCATAGAAAATTGAAAATTTTCACAATATTTTTTATAGAGATAAAATTTTGACAAAATTTTTTATAGAAGTAAAATTTTGACAATTTTTTTTATAGAAATAAAATTTTAACAAAATTTTCTATAAAAATAAAATTTTGGCAAAATTTTTGATAGAAATAAAATTTTGACAAAATTTCCTATAGAAATAACAACAATTTATTTCTATACAAAATGTTGAAAAAATTTTATTTCTATAGCAAATTTTGTCACAAATTTATTTCCATAGAAAATTTTGTCCAATTTTTTATTCTATAAGAAATTTTGTAAAGATTTTATTTCGATAGAAAATTTTGTCAAAATTTTATTGCTATAGAAAATTTTGTCAAAATTTTATTTCTATAGGAAATTTTGTCAAAATTTTATTTCTATAGGAAATTTTGTCAAAAAAATTTTCTTTTCGATAAAGAATTTTGTCAATATTTTATTTCTATAGAAAATTTTGTCAAAATTTTATGTCCATAGAAAGTTTTGTCCTATTATTATTCTATAGGGGAGTTGGTAAAATTCTATTAAAACTATTAGATCTTCAACTGTTTTGTAGATTGGTAGAATTTTTGATGTTTTGGTAGGTCTTGAAATATATTCCTCTCCAACTAAGAGTTACTTCACAACAATACGATTTTGACAAAATTTTCTATAAAAGTAAAATTTTGACAAAATTTTCTATGGAAATAAAATTTTGACAAAATTTTTTCTATAGAAATAAAATTGTGACAAAATTTTCTATAAAAATAAAATTTCGACAACATTTTCTATAAAAATAAAATTTTGACAACATTTCCTACAGAAATAAAAGTTTGAAAAAATGTTTCCAGAGAAATACAATTTTGAAAAATTTTCTATGGAAATTTATATTGACAAAATTTTCTATAGAAATAACAACAATTTATTTCTATAGAAAATTTCGTCAAAATTTTATTTCTATAGAGAATTTTAATAAAATTTTTTTTCTATAGGAAATTTTGTCCCATTTTTATTCTATAGAAAATTTTTATTTCTATACAAAATTTTGTCAACATTTTATTTCTATAGGAAATTTTGACCCATTTTTATTTTTAAAAAAGATTTCTTTAGAACTTAAATTTTAACAAAAGTTTTTATAGAAATAAAATGGGACAAAATTTTCTATGGAAATAAAATGTTGACAAAATTTCTATGGAAATAAAATTCTGACGAAATGTCCTATATAAATAAAATTTTGACTAAATTTTCTATAGAAATAAAATCTTGAAAAATTTTTTATAGAAATTTATTTTGACAAAATTTTCTATAGAAATAACAACAATTTATTTCTATAGAAAATTTCGTCAATATTTTATTTCTATAGAGTATTTTATCAAAATTTTATTTCTATAGGAAATTTCGTCCCATTTTTATTCTGTAGGACATTTTTAGTTCTATACAAAATTTTGTCAAAATTTTATTTCTATAGGAAATTTTGCCCCATTTTTATTCTAAAGGAAATTTTGTAAACATTTTATTTCTATAGAACATTTTGTCAAAATTTTAATACTATAGAAAATTTTGTCAAAATTTTATTTCTATATGAAATTTTGTCAACATTTTATTTCGATAAAGAATTTTGTCAAAATTTTATTTCTATAGAAAATTTTTTCAAAATTTTATGTCCATAGAAAATGTTGTCTTATTATTATTCTATAAGAAATATTGTCAAAATTGTATTTCCATAGAAATTTTGTCTAGGAAAAATTGTATTCTTATGTAAAATTTTGGCAACAATTTATTTCTATGGAAAATTTTGTCAAAATTTTATTTCTATAGAAAATGCTTTTGGCAGCCGAAATGTATCAAAAAAAAGCACAAAAGTGTCAACTTTATTTACCCTGCCTTTTTATAATCATATACAGAGAAACCTCACAGAAGTGGACATCCGCGAATCTCTCATTAGTGGTAGGTGTCCACTAATGAGAGGTTAATTATAATGTGAAAATAATGTCTCCCGAAAACTGTCCACGATAATGTCTCCCGAAACTGTCCACTTTTGAGAGGTGTATGTCGCAGTTTGAGAGACTTCACTGTAGTAGATTCTGTTTAATTTGATCTCTTTCTCTCTTGTTAATTTAATATTCAGATCTCATTGTTTTGCCTTCAACATGGTCATTTGGTGTGTGTTTTCCCCCCAGCAAGTTAAATATTTTCGCCTAAAGTTATGCTTCAGTTTTTTTGTTATTCCATAAAACTACTTTATTCACACAATTTACTTCAATTATGAAGAGAATAATATTTATCACAAACAATTTAAATGTGGACATGCATATTTCCATATTTTGTAAAGCTCTCGTAAAATGACAGAAAAAAACAGCCTAGGGACATGGCAACATATCTGAAATGCACGGCCACACCAGTAGGTACATTTTCAACAATGGTACTTAAAATGTGCACCGATAACACCCACGGTGACAATATTAAATTGCAAAAAGACCAAAAAATATTAGACCATTTACGACAACGAATATTTGTTGTTGGCATGGGGTCTGTGTATGTGTTTTTGTGTGTTGCGGGAGTATATGCGTTTGGCCTGGCGAATTGGAATTTTAAACAATTGCCATTTGCATAAACAACAATGACCCACAAAATATGCAATCAAAAAACTATTTTGTGTTAAGTGCCAACGTATATTGCTTCATAGTTATTTTTCAGATTTTTGGTATTTTTTTTTTTGAGGGTGGAGTTCATGCAAATTCCGGTAGAAAACGTGAATTTTTATTGCAATAAAATTCTATTATATCTAATACATATAGTGCTCCATTTCATATCGTTGGTTTTATTTTAGCATAGACAAATGGTCGATATTATATGGCATATTTTATAGATATATTAAAATATTTTGCTTTGGAAATTTTTCAATTTAAGTCTCTTGGGTGGAACGCAAAAAAAAAACACCCCCGAGAGGATTCAATAATTTTTCTCGATTTTTATATGGCAAAATTTATTTGAAAAATTTCCTCTGTCATAAAAGTTTATCCTTGTTAGTTTAACAAAAAAAAAAAAAAGAATGTATATGAAACATATAATCCTTTTTCCAACATACAAACTACCGAATCCTAGTTATCAATTTTTGCAAAAAAAAAAAAAGAAAAAAAAAATATTTTGCAGCATACTTTTATGCTTTATATGGAAAAGAGAATTTAGTTTTTATATGCTTTTTCCTGTGCGTAACAGTTTCTACTTTTCTAACTATTCATACATGTGCATATTATCTGGGGAGTTTACGCTTAAACGACGAATTCTATAGATCGATACGAAGTTGGTCTTTAACTATAACAACAGCACCAAAACTCTAGCTTTTGTTAGAAAGTTTTTGCCTCAAATTTTGTCTTTTCACCCCAAATGTGAAAGCTTTGTTAAATGATAAATTACATAATAATTATTGCATACTTTTGGGGGATTTATATTGGGGGCCAAAAAAACAAAAAACAAACAAAAGTTTAGTGTTGTCTTTAAACATGTTTTAGGGCATATTTAGTAGATAGGATTCTGTTTTTTTTTAGTCCCAAATAAAACTTTCCCATGCATTTCATAGTTGTTGGCTAAATTTTTAGCCATCATTTTAATCATGATGCTCTAAAATGAGATTAAAAACTTTACCAGGGGCTATGCAGATTATGTTTTTGTTTCTATCAAAAACTGCCGTATTAAATTAAAATTGCAAACAACAAAAAGTTTTTTTTTTATATATTCAGGAAAAGATTAAATTTTGTAGATTGAGATATATGTAGTATATATTAAGGCATGAATATGCATATTAGTGAAGTATAGTTTTAGGATTGTTAAAAAAAATTAACAAGAAAGATATGCATATTTGTAGGCTACACCTTAAATTGTAATAAAGAAAATTAATACAATGTAATATGAAAATGTTTCGAAATAATAAAAAATATGAATGAAAATTTATTTAAACTGCGATAACAAAAGATGAGCAATTGTATCAATGTAAGTTATGGACTAACAAAATATTTATTAAACCCATCTGTCCGAGTATCTGATAGCAGATTTGTATGTGGGCAAAATAAAAAGAACTTTTTTTTTTCATTCTAAACAAAAATTGCAATGAACATTTAAAAAATATAAAATGAAATTATTTTGAAATATTTAAATAGCAACAAAAAATATAAGATATTGACCAGTTATTTAAATTGCGATAAGAAGAGATGAGGAATGGTACAGATGTAGTTTATGGTTTGGCTTGTAATGAAGCGAAATATTTATTAAATCCATCTATCTAAGTGTCTGATAGCAGATTTTTATGAGGGTAAAATAAAAAGATTGTGTTTTCATTCTTAACACAACAGAGGAATATGATAAAATAAGACGACCTGAGTTGTACAGAATCCAGCATTTATGTAAAATGGCACAATAGATAAATATGAGATTTTTTGTGTCAATCTTGTCATATGCGCTGTTTGCCTCTTTATCTAATTTTTATACCCACCTCCATAGTATAATGATGAGAGATTATAACACATCAAAATAACGATTTCCAACTATAAATTCTAAGACGATATTAGCATGGCCTGTCTGTCTGTCTGTTGTAAGCACGCTACAGCCTTCAATAATGAGGACAACTTCGAAGGTGCACAGGCAAAATTTCACGAAAATTTTTCCAATTAAAATTTTAATTGAGTTTTAAAAAATATTCAATTAAAAATTTAATTGATTCAACAATTTTTTAAATTGAAACAAAAATCAATCACAAAAATTAATAGTATCAATTAATTTTTTAATTGGGTCAATTAATTTTTTAATTTACCTTCAATTAATTTTTTAATTCATACTATCATTTCTCTGATTGAAGACATTTAAATTAAAAAATTAATTGGATCAATTAATTTCCTGATTGAACCAGAAAAAAATTTTTTGTGTGTGGGCTATATACACCGAAAACATTTTCACGAAAATTTTTCCAATTAAAATTTTAATTGAGTTTTAAAAAATATTCAATTAAAAATTTTATTGAATCAACAAATTTTGTAATTGAAACAAAAATCAATCACAAAAATTAATATATCAATTAATTTTTTAATTGGATCAATTAATTTTTAATTGACCGTCAATTAATTTTTTAATTGATACTATCATTTCTGTGATTGAAGACATTCCAATTAAAAAATTAATTGGATCAATTAATTTCGTGATTGAATCAGAAAAAATGTTTTTTTGTGTAGGTACTGGTTTTGATATAGTTCCCATAGAAGGCGATCATCATCTAGACTTTGCATTTTTATTCAATTTGCCTGAAATTGAAAATATTGAAAAATTTTAGGTCCACTAATAGGCGTGCCAAATACGTTTAATTGGGCGTTTAAACCCCCAATTTTTATCAAATTTGCCTGACAGTGGGATTATAGAGGTATTTTAGGTCCATCAACAGGTGTGCCACATATGGTGTCGATTGGTCTATAATTCGTTTTAGCCCCTATCTGGACCGATATCTCGGGAGCCACCGTGTTGCAATGGTTAACATGGCCGCCTTGCATACACAAGGTCGTGGGTTCGATTCCTGCTTCGACCGAACACCAAAAAGTTTTTCAGTTTTGTGAGTAGAGAGCCAGAATTGATATATGGGGGTCGCTTATATGGGGGCTGTATAGAATTATGAACTTGATATGGCCTAATTTTTGTGTGATTGGGGATCGATTTATCTGAGGGCTATATATAACTATAGACCGATATGGACCTAGTTAGGCATGGTTGTTAACGGCCATATACTAGCACAATGTACCAAATTTCAACTCGGATGAAATTTGCTCCTCCAAGAGGCTCCAAAACCAAATCTCGGGATCGGTTTATATGGGGGCTATATATGATTATGGACTGATATGGACCACTTTTGGCATGGTTGTTAAATATCATATAGTACCACCACGTACCAAATTTCAACCAGATCGGATGAATTTTGCTACTCCAAAAGGCACAGGAGGTCAAATGTGGGGATCGGTTTATATGGGGGCTATATATAATTATGGACCGATGTGGGCCGATTTTTGCATGATTGTTAGAGACTATATACTAACACCATGTACCAAATTTCAGCCGGATCGGATCAAATTTGCTTCTCTTAGAGCAATCGCAATCCAAATTTGGGGGTCCGTTTATATGGGGGCTATACGCAAAAGTGGACCGATGTGGACCATTTTTTGCACGGTTGTTAGAGACCATATACTAACACCATGTACCAAATTTCAGCCGGATCTGATCAAATTTGCTACTCTTAGAGCAATCGCAAGCCAAATTTGGGGGTCCGTTTATATGGGGGCTATACGTAAAAGTGGACCGATGTGGACCAATTTTTGCATGGTTGTTAGAGACCACATACTAACACCATGTACCAAATTTCAGCCGGATCTGATGAAATTTGCTTCTCTTAGAGCAATCGCAAGCCAAATTTGGGCGTCCGTTTATATGGGGGCTATACGTAAAAGTGGACCGATATAGCCCATTTGCAATACCATCCGACCTACATCAATGACAACTACTTGTGTCAAGTTTCAAGTCGATAGCTTGTTTCGTTCGGAAGTTAGCGTGATTTCAACGACGGACGGACGGACATGCTCAGATCGACTCAGAATTTCACCACGTCCCAGAATATATATACTTTATGGGGTCTTAGAGCAATATTTCGATGTCTTACAAACGGAATGACAAAGCTAATATACCCCCATCCTATGGTGGAGGGTATAAAAAGTGTGCCGAATATGGTAACATATCGAAATATCGATTTGAGACTATATAAAGTATATTCTTGATCAGGAAGAATTTTAAGGTGATATATGTATGTCCGTCTGTCTGTTTGTTTGTTGTAGTCACGCTACTGGCTTCAAAAATTGCAATATCGTCCTGAAATTTGGGACAGATTCGTGTTTTGTTTGCAGTCAGGTCCAGTTCGAAGATGGGTTATATTGGTCCAATTTTTCATATAGTCCCCATATAAACCGAACTCCCAATTTGAGTCTTGGGTTTATAAAAACCGTAATTTTTATCCAATTTCCCTGAAATTGGAAATCTAGAAGTATTTTAGAACCACAAAAAGGTGTGTTGAAAATGGGGTGTATCGGTACATGTTTGGGTGAAGTCCCCTTTTAGACCGATTTACTGTATTTACTATCCGATTTGCATGAAATTTGAAATCCAGAGGTATTCTGGGACCAAAAATAGGTGTAGCGAAAATGGGGTGTATCGGTCCATGTATTCGTATAGCCCCCATATAGACCGATCTCCCGATTTTATTTCCTGGGCTTCTAGAATCCATAGTTTTTATCCAATTTGGCTGAAATTGAAAATCTGGAGGTATTTTGGGACCATAAATTTGCTGTGTCGCAAATGGACCGATCTCCCGATTTTACTTCTTGGTCTTCTAGAATATGTATATTACCCAATTTGCCTGAAATGGGAAATCTAGGGGTATTTGAGGACCATTTAGAGGAGTGTCGAAAATGGTGAGTATTGGTCCATGTTTTGATATAGCCCCCATATAGGCATACCTCCCGAGTTTATTGCTAGGACTTCTTGAATCCGGCTGACCACAAAAAGGTGAGCTGAATATGGTGTGTGTCGACCCATGTTTTGGTATAACCCCCGATCTCCCGATTTAATTCCTTGGGCTTCTAGATTTGCTAGAAAATGTAAATATACTGGTATAGTAGACCCTCAAAAATCCTCCGGGATGAAATTTTAGACAAAATAACTCCCTTTTCGTGTAAAGTATTTTCTTTTAGAGGAAATTAATCTGAATATTTGATAAACGATTGTCTCTAAAATTTGTGTCAAAAGGGAACTTTGCTTGTCTAAAATTTCGTTCCACAGAAAACTCTTCTTTCAGTGTATAGCAGGCGCACTGCTCATGAAAATTGCTTGAAAGTGAAAGTAAAATTTCCAGATTTTACTTCTCGTAATCATTTAAATAATGGGGGTAAAAATATACAGATTTTAGATTTCAAATCAAGGCGTTATTCATCATTTGCACGATATGTATATGATTTCTCTACAACTCAAACAAAATTGGTTCTTATAAATCCAGAATCTGATTTGGTCTTCGTAGGTAGAATCTTTAAATTTATCTTCGGGAAGCGTACTTAATGAACTGATTTGCTTGGGAGAATATTTGCCATCAAACACCCTGGGTAATGGCTCCTCGGGGGTGAAACCTTTAATTTTAATTTTATTTTTATTAGTTCGTTTTTTTTTACTTTTCTTGTTCGAGACATTTCATTGTCCAAAATTTAAAGTTTGACTTTCAACGGCGTATTTTCTTAGACTTGTCCAAAAGAACTTAATCGGAAGTGGAAAACAATTGATGTTGGATCCCAGGAAAAAAATGTTTGCAGACCAACTTCCAATTGCTGGGAATACGCCCGAAAATTCTTAAAGTGACTCAAAAAGTCTTCCCTTTATTGCAAACCGAAAACAATGCAGTGGGGTTGGTTAATTATATCATAGAGATAACTTCTCCCGTCTTTTAACTTGTCCCTACTTAAATATAATATAGCTCAATTAAATTTCATATATACATTTACCCAACTATTAATTTATATTATCCATTAATCATAGTAGGCAATATGCTTCAATGTAATCATTATCCTTTAGTCTTCATATAAGGATTTTTGTTTTATGAGGTTTTCCCTCAAAAAGTGTAACGATCATAATTTTTCCAATGAAAAACTTTTGCTAATTTTCCCCCTTATGGTATAATAAAATATAATGATATGGTTACCTTTTTGTACAAAAATTTATTAGGCGCCATATGTGTGTGATCTAAACGGTGCATGTGGGGAGGCAGACACACTTTTAGTAGTTTTACTAGTAAAATTGGAAAGCTAAAATTCTGTATTATAAATTCTAATGATATAATCCCTAAGCTTTATTAAATATATACACCTGAATAACTTAAGGTAATCACTTGATGGTGGTAAGGAACAAAAAAATAAAATATGTTGCCTATATTGAGGCGTTCATCTTGTAATCTTTCACTGACTCTCTTGCATGAATTATATACTTGAGCTGTTATGGTATACGACAGGGATGGAAAACGCAATACTATAGTACTTTTTCCAATACTATAGAAAAAATTTATAGAAAAATAGAAAATGTTGTCAGAAATTTATTTCTATAGAAAATTTTGTTAAAATTTAATTTCTATAGAAAATTTTGTCAAAATTTTATTTTTATAGAAAATTTTGTCAATAGTTTATTTCTATAGAAAATTTTGTCAACATTTTATGCTATAGAAAATTATTTCTATAGAAAATGTTGTCAAAATTTTATGCTATAGAAAATTTTGTCAAAATTTTAGTTCTATAGAAAATTTTGCCAAAATTTTAGTTCTATAGAAAATTTTTTCAAAATTTTAATTCTGTAGAAATTTTTGTCAATAGTTTATTTCTATAGAAAATTTTGTCAAAATTTTATTTCAAAATTTTATTTCTATAGAAAATTTTGTCAAAATTTTATTTCTATAGAACATTTTGTCTAAATTTTATTCGGTAGACAATTTTGTCAAAATTTTAGTTCTATACAAAATTTTGTCTAAATTTTATTTTTATAGAAATTGTTGTAAAATTTTTATTTCTATGGAAAATTTTGTCAAAACTTTATTTCTATAGACAATTTTGTCAACATTTTATTTCTGTAGAAAATTTTGCCAAAATTTTAGTTCTATAAAAATTTTGTCAAACTTTTAATTTTGTAGAAAATTTTGTCAACATTTTATTTCTATAGAAAATTTTGTCAAAATTTTATTCCTATAGAAAATTTTGTCAGAAGTTTATTTCTATAGAAAATGTTGTCAAAATTGTATGCTATAGAAAATATTGTCAAAATTTTAGTTCTATAGAAAATTTTGCCAAAATTTTAGTTCTATAGAAAATTTTGTCAAAATTTTAATTCTGTAGAAATTTTTGTCAATAGTTTATTTCTATAGAAAATTTTGTCAAAATTTTATTTCTATAGAAAATTTTGTCAAAATTTTATTTCTGTAGAAAATTTTGCCAAAATTTTAGTTCTATAAAAATTTTGTCAAACTTTTAATTTTGTAGAAAATTTTGTCAACATTTTTTTCTATAGAAAATTTTGTCAAAATTTTATTCCTATAGAAAATTTTGTCAGAGGTTTATTTCTATAGAAAATTTTGTCAAAATTTTATGCTATAGAAAATTTTGTCAAAATTTTAGTTCTATAGAAAATTTTGCCAAAATTTTAGTTCTATAGAAAATTTTGTCAAAATTTTAATTCTGTAGAAATTTTTGTCAATAGTTTATTTCTATAGAAAATTTTGTCAAAATTTTATTTCTATAGAAAATTTTGTCAAAATTTTATTTCTGTAGAAAATTTTGTCAAAATTTTATTCCTATAGAAAATTTTATTCCTATATGGGGAGGCAGACACACTTTTAGTAGTTTTACTAGTAAAATTGGAAAGCTAAAATTCTGTATTATAAATTCTAATGATATAATCCCTAAGCTTTATTAAATATATACACCTGAATAACTTAAGGTAATCACTTGATGGTGGTAAGGAACAAAAAAATAAAATATGTTGCCTATATTGAGGCGTTCATCTTGTAATCTTTCACTGACTCTCTTGCATGAATTATATACTTGAGCTGTTATGGTATACGACAGGGATGGAAAACGCAATACTATAGTACTTTTTCCAATACTATAGAAAAAATTTATAGAAAAATAGAAAATGTTGTCAGAAATTTATTTCTATAGAAAATTTTGTTAAAATTTAATTTCTATAGAAAATTTTGTCAAAATTTTATTTTTATAGAAAATTTTGTCAATAGTTTATTTCTATAGAAAATTTTGTCAACATTTTATGCTATAGAAAATTATTTCTATAGAAAATGTTGTCAAAATTTTATGCTATAGAAAATTTTGTCAAAATTTTAGTTCTATAGAAAATTTTGCCAAAATTTTAGTTCTATAGAAATTTTTTTCAAAATTTTAATTCTGTAGAAATTTTTGTCAATAGTTTATTTCTATAGAAAATTTTGTCAAAATTTTATTTCAAAATTTTATTTCTATAGAAAATTTTGTCAAAATTTTATTTCTATAGAACATTTTGTCTAAATTTTATTCGGTAGACAATTTTGTCAAAATTTTAGTTCTATACAAAATTTTGTCTAAATTTTATTTTTATAGAAATTGTTGTAAAATTTTTATTTCTATGGAAAATTTTGTCAAAACTTTATTTCTATAGACAATTTTGTCAACATTTTATTTCTGTAGAAAATTTTGCCAAAATTTTAGTTCTATAAAAATTTTGTCAAACTTTTAATTTTGTAGAAAATTTTGTCAACATTTTATTTCTATAGAAAATTTTGTCAAAATTTTATTCCTATAGAAAATTTTGTCAGAAGTTTATTTCTATAGAAAATGTTGTCAAAATTGTATGCTATAGAAAATATTGTCAAAATTTTAGTTCTATAGAAAATTTTGCCAAAATTTTAGTTCTATAGAAAATTTTGTCAAAATTTTAATTCTGTAGAAATTTTTGTCAATAGTTTATTTCTATAGAAAATTTTGTCAAAATTTTATTTCTATAGAAAATTTTGTCAAAATTTTATTTCTGTAGAAAATTTTGCCAAAATTTTAGTTCTATAAAAATTTTGTCAAACTTTTAATTTTGTAGAAAATTTTGTCAACATTTTTTTCTATAGAAAATTTTGTCAAAATTTTATTCCTATAGAAAATTTTGTCAGAGGTTTATTTCTATAGAAAATTTTGTCAAAATTTTATGCTATAGAAAATTTTGTCAAAATTTTAGTTCTATAGAAAATTTTGCCAAAATTTTAGTTCTATAGAAAATTTTGTCAAAATTTTAATTCTGTAGAAATTTTTGTCAATAGTTTATTTCTATAGAAAATTTTGTCAAAATTTTATTTCTATAGAAAATTTTGTCAAAATTTTATTTCTGTAGAAAATTTTGCCAAAATTTTAGTTCTATTAAAAATTTTGTCAATTTTATTTCTGTAGAAAATTTTGCCAAAATTTTAGTTCTATTAAAAATGTTGTCAAACTTTTAATTTTGTAGAAAATTTTGTCAACATTTTATTTCTATAGAAAATTTTGTCAAAATTTTATTCCTATAGAAAATTTTGTCAGAAGTTTATTTCTATAGAAAATTTTGTCAAAATTTTATGCTATAGAAAATTTTGCCAGAAGTTTATTTCTATACAAAATGTTGTCAAAATTTTATGCTATAGAAAATTTTGTCAAAATTTTAGATCTATAGAAAATTTTGCCAAAATTTTAGTTCTATAGAAAATTTTGCCAAAATTTTAGTTCTATAGAAAATTTTGTCAAAATTTTAATTCTGTAGAAATTTTTGTCAATTTCGGTAGACAATTTTGTAACAATTTTAGTTCTATAGAAAATTTTGTCTAAATGTTATTTATATAGAAATTGTTGTAAAATTTTTATTTCTATGGAAAATTTTTGTCAAAACTTTATTTCTATAGAAAATTTTGTCAACATTTTATTTCTATAAACAATTTTGCGAAATTTTTTTTCTATAGAAAATTTTGTCAAAATTTTATTTCTATAGAAAATTTTGTCAAAATTTTAATTTTGTAGAAAATTTTGTCAATACTTTATTTCTGTAGAAAATTTTGTCAAAATTTTATTTCTATAGAAAATTTTACCAAAATTTTAGTTCTAAAAAAAATTTTGTCAAAATTTTTATTTCTATAGAAAAATTTGTCAAAATTTTATTCCTATAGAAAATTTTGTCAAAATTTTATTTCCATAAAAAATTCTTTCAAATTTTAGTTTAATAGAACATTTTGTCAAAATTTTATATTATAGAAAATTTTGTCAGAAGTTTATTTCTATTGAAAATTTTGCCAAAATTTTAGTTCTATAGAAAATTTTGTCAAATTTTTAGTTCTATAGAAAATTTTGTCAGATGTTTATTTCTATAGAAAATTTTGTCAATAGTTTATTTCTATAGAAAATTTTGTCAACATTTTATTTCTATAGTTCTATAGTATTTTTCCTCTGTTGGTTAAGCTACACTTGTAGTTTTCAATGCATGGTTTTAAGCTGAGATCAAAACTACAATAAAAATTTTATTTCTATAGAAAATTTTGTCAAAATTTTATTTCTGTAGAAAATTTTGCCAAAATTTTAGTTCTATAAAAAATTTGTCAAACTTTTAATTTTGTAGAAAATTTTGTCAACATTTTATTTCTATAGAAAATTTTGTGAAAATTTTATTCCTATAGAAAATTTTGTCAATAGTTTATTTCTATAGAAAATTTTGTAAAAATTTTATTTTTATAGAAAATTTTGTAAAATTTTATTTCTATAGAAAATTTTGTCAAAATTTTATGCTATAGAAAATTTTGTCAGAAGTTTATTTCCATTGAAAATTTTGTCAAAATTTTATGCTATAGAACATTTTGTCAGAAGTTTATTTCTATAGAAAATTATGTCAAATCTTTATTTATATAGAAAATTGTGTTAAAATTTTATTTCTATAGAAAATTTTGTCAAAATTTTATTTTTATAGAAAATTTTATCAAAATTTTATTTCTATAGAAAATTGTGTCAAAATTTTATTTCTATAGAAAATTTTGTCAAAATTTTGTTTCTATAGAAAATTTTGTCAAAATTTTATGCTATAGAAAATTTTGTCAGAAGTTTATTTCTATAGAAAATTATGTCAAAACTTTATTTATATAGAAAATTTTGTCAAAATTTTATTTCTATAGAAAATTTTGTCAAAACTTTAGTTCTATAGAAAACTTTATCAAAATTTTACTTCTGTAGAAAATTTTGTCAATAGTTTATTTCTATCGAAAATTTTGTCAAAATTTTATGCTATAGAAAATTTTGTCAGAAATTTATTTCTAAAGAAAATTTTGTCAACATTTTAATTATGTTGAAAATTTTGTCAATAGTTTATTTTTATAGAAAATTTTTTCAAAATGCTATAGAAAATTTTGTCAAAAATTTATTTCTATAGAAAATTTTGTCAAAATTTTATTTCTATAAGCAATTTTGCAAAATTGTTTTTCTATAGAAAATTTTGTCAAAATTTTAGCTCTATAGAAAATTTTGTAGAAAATTTTGTCAATAGTTTATTTCTATAGAAAATTTTGTCAACATTTTATTGCCATGGAAAATATTGTCAAAATTTTATTTCTATTAAAAAGTTTGTCAACATTTTATTTCTATAGAAAATTTTGTCAAAATTTTACGCCTATCGAAAATTTTGTCAACATTTTATTTCTATAGAAAATTTTGTCAAATTTTTAATTTTGTAGAAAATTTTGTCAATAGTTTATTTCTATAGAAAATTTTGTCAAAATTGTATGTTATAGAAAATTGTGTCAGAAGTTTATTTCTATAGAAAATTTTGTCAAAATTTTAGTTCTATAGAAAATGTTGTCAAGATTTTATTTCTATAGAAAATTTTGTCTAAATTTTATTTCTATAGAAAATTTTGTCTAAATTTTATTTTTATAAAAATTGTTGTCAAATTTTTATTTCTATAGAAAATTTTGCCAAAATTTTAGTTCTATAGAAAATTTTGTCAAAATTTTATTTCCATAGAAAATTTTGTCAAAATTTTATTTCTATAGAAAATTTTGTCAAAATTTTATTTTCATAGAAAATTTTGTCAAAATTTTATTTCTATAGAAAATTTTGTCAAAATTTTATTTTCATAGAAAATTATGTCTAAATTTTATTTTTATAGAAATTGTTGTTAAATTTTTATTTCTATAGACAATTTTGTAAAAATTTTATATCTACAGAAAATTTTGTCAAAATTTTATTTATATAGAAAATTTTGTCAACATTTTATTTCTATAAAAATTTTTGTTAAAATTTTATTTCTATAGAAAATTTTTTTCAAGATTTTATTTCTATAGAATATTTTGCCAAAATTGTATTTCTATAGAAAATTTTGTCAAAATTTTATTTCTATAGAAAATTTTGTCAAAATTTTATTTTCATAGAAAATTTTGCCAAAATTTTATTTCTATAAAAAATTTTGTCAACATTTTATTTCTATTGATACTGTTATTAAATCTTTATTTCTATAGAAAATTTTTTCAAAATTTTATTTCTATACAAAATTTTGTCTAAATTTTATTTTTATAGAAATTGCTGTAAAAGTTTTATTTCCAAAAAAAAATTGTAAAAATTTTATATCTATAGAAAATTTTGTCAAAATTTTATTTCAATAGAAAATTTTGCCAAAATTTTATTTCTATAGAAAATTTTTTCAAAATTTTATTTCTATAGAAATTGTTATCAAATATTTATTTCTATAGAATTTTTTTTCAAAGTTTTTTTTCTATAGAAAATTTTTTCAAAATTTAATTTCTACAGAAAATTTTGTCAATAGTTTATTTCTATAGAACATTTTGTCAAAATTTTATTTCTATAGACAATTTTTGTCATCTACAGTCTAGATGGCAGTCTAAAGGTGCTGTTGACAATAATCTTCCAATGGAATTTTTGTTGAAATTAGTGAAAAGTATTTGTTTGCTCAAAAAAAAATGTTTTTTGTACTTTCTTAAAAATTGTATTTTCCATCTCTGGTATACAAATACACATACACACGCACACATGCTCATACTTATAAATCCCCATACTCTCACGCAAAAGGTAAATCATGTGGAAATTATTAGATATGAAAATTGTTTTTACGTGTTTTGCAAGGAAAATATTCATTCATAGCTTATATTTTGATGAAAGTAGATGATGAAAATGTAGAAGAAGAAGAAGCAAAATATTGTTCTTTTTGATTCTTTTGGGGGAGTTTGTTTTTTTTTTTTGGTATAAATCACATAATTCAATGCGAAACAAAATGCATATAAGTTATACGGCACGTGTGGAAATGCTTATCACAAATATGATGATTATTTTGAGTTTTTTTTTCTTATTTTTTTTTTTTGCAGAAATACTAAGTGGCCTATATAGTTTTTATGCTCGGGTATATGAAAACCGTAATGAAATTATTTACTCTTTCTATTGGAATTTTAGTTTAGTTTTGCGTCATGTGTTATGAATTATTCATAAGCTTAGATTAAGTTTTCCTTCGTTATGAAACCAGGTGGGTGGAGATAAAGAAAATATTTTCTTGTAGTTGGAAGATTTTGTTTTAGTTTATTTATTTTCTTTTATTTGTTATGTGATGAATTTATTTCATTCTAAGGTAAATTGTAAGATAAGAAGCACGTACTTGTGTTTAAGTCGATGGGTATTAGAATGGCTATAGATTTAAATGAAAAATATGAAAAGTAATTGAAGAGAAATGCAGAAATGCCACTTGATATGTTGGAATATTATAAAGAAAAAAACTAATTTCATATTTTATTGGTATTTTATTATAGTTTTGTATTTTAAAGATTAATTTTGAAGAATCTGTTTGATAAGCCGATTTAAACATAGCTTAACAAACAAAACCAGTGCCTTAATTGAAGCATCTCCCCAGGCCAAAAGTAAGAGTATTTTGTTTCGTATTGTACAACTACACAGAGAAACAATTATATACGGCCGGGCCGAATGTTATGTACCCTCCACCATGGATTGCGTAGAAACTTCTATTAAAGACAATCATCCACAATTAAATTACTTGGGTTGAAGGCGATGGCAAGGCAACTTAAAACTTCTCAACATCTTCTTTTAAATTGTAAGTTAGTCCATGCGGGATATATAGTAGACAAAAGAAATGTCGATTAAATACGTATATATTCAGTTCTTGACCGGTATATATATAGGGAAGAAATAATTACGAACCGATATGAATTTTTGTGCGGTAATTATAGAGCCAGAATTGAAATATGAGGGTCGCTTTATATGGGGGCTATATACAATTATGAACAAGAATCTACCAAAAATGACAGATTTTTTACTGTTTGGTAGATTGGTAGAATTCTTGATGTTTTGGAAGATTTTTCAAAATATTCCTCTCCAACTAAGAGGTGCTTCATAAATTTTCTATAGAAATAATATTTGAACAAATTTTTCTATAGAAATAAAATTCTGCTAAAATTTCTTATGGAAATATAAAATTTTGACAACATTTTCTATGGCAATAAAATTTTGGTAAATTATTTTTGGCTCGAGTGACAATCGGGAGCCAACGTGGTGCAATGGTTAGCATGCCCGCCTTGCATACACAAGGTCGTGGGTTCGATTCCTGCTACGACCGAACACCAAAATTTTTTCAGCGGTGGACTATACCACCTCAGTAATGCTGGTGACATTTCTGAGGGTTTAGCAGTTTTTTTGGTCTTCTTTAGGTTCCGCTTGACAATAGCCCAGTATTTCTCAATTGGGCGGAGCTCTGGCGTGTTGGGAGGGTTCTTGTCCTTGGGAACCACCTGTACGTTGTTGGCGGCGTACCACTCCATGGCCTTTTTACCGCAATGGCAAGATGCCAAATCCGGCCAAAACAGTACGGAACAACCGTGTTTCTTCAGGAAAGGCAGCAGACGTTTACTCAAACACTCTTTCACGTAAATTTCTTGGTTGACAGTCCCGGAAGCTATGAAAATGCTGCTTTGACAGTGCTTGAAAATATCTGCTACCTTTCCCCTTCCTTTTGCCGTATAAAACTCCTGTCCCGGAAGCTGCTTGTAGTCGGCTTTGACGTCGGTTTCGTCGTCCATTACCACGCAGTCAAACTTCGTCAGCATCGTCGTGTACAGCCTCCGGGATCGCGCTTTGGCCGTCGTATTTTGTTTATTATCGCGATTTGGAGTCACTACCTTCTTGTAAGTCGATAGTCCGGCTCGTTTTTTGGCTCGTTACACGGTTGTAGACGATACACCCAGCTTATTTGCGGCATCTCAGAGAGAGAGGTTAGGGTTTCGCTTGGAACTACCGGCAACTCTCTTTGTCGTCTCAGCGGCTTCCGGCTTTCGATTTCCCCCCGAACCAGACTTCCTGGCTGTCGACAAACGTTCCCCAAACACTTTAATTACATTTGTAACGGTTGATTTGGCAACTTTTAGCGATTTTGCCAGCTTTGCGTGCGAGTAGCTCGGATTTTCGCGATGCGCGAGCAAAATTTTGATACGCTGCTCTTCTTGCTTGGACGGCATTTTGACAACTGAAGAGTGAATTCCAAAATCAAAATAGGAGCAACATTCTACACACACACCTTCAAAATGAGGGGTGTTCAGGTTTTTTTAAATGCAAAATTGAAAAAAATACGTCAAGTTTATATTGACCAAATTTTGACCGTATCACCCTTTAAACCGTTATGGACCAATTCTGGCATGGTTGTTGGCTTTCAACCGGTTCGGATGAATTATGCTCTGGAGCAAAATACATCCGATATAATCTGGTCAAATCTGGGGATAGGTTTATATGGGGGCTGTATATAATTATGGACCGATGTGGACTAATTTTTGCATGGTTGTTAGAGACCATATATCAACACCCAATTTCAACTGGATATGGAAAATTTTATTGCTAGCGAAGATTTTATCAAAATTGTTTTCACAGAGAAAATGTAAAAATTTTATTCCTATACAGAATGTTGTCAAAATTTTATTTCTTCAGAAAAATTTGTTAAACTTTCATTTCAATAAACAATTTTGTCAACATTTTATTTCCTTAGAAAATTTTGTTTGAATTTTATTTCCTTGGAAAATTTTGTTACAATTTGATTTCTTTAGAAAAGTTTGTTAAAATTTTATTTCTTTAGAAAATTTTGTAAAATTTTGTAAAATAACTTTGTCATTCCGTTTGTAACACATCGAAATATTGCTATAAGACCCAATAAAGTATATATATTCTGGGTCGTGGTGAAATTCTGAGCATGTCCGTCCGTCCTTCTGTTGAAAGTACGCTAACTTCCGAACGAAACAAGCTATAGACTTGAAACTTGGCACAAGTAGTTGTTATTGATGTAGGTCGGATGGTATTGCAATGGGCCATATCGGTCCACTTTTACGTATAGTCCCCATACAAACGGACCCCCAAATTTGGCTTGCGATTGTTCTAAGAGAAGCTTTCATCCGATCGGGTTGAAATTTGGTACATGGTGTTAGTATATGGTCTCTAATGACCATGCAAAAATTGGTCCACATCGGTCCATAATTATATATAGCCCCCATATAAACCGATCACCAGATTTGACCTCCGGAGCCTCCGGGAAGACCAAAATTCATTTGATTCAGTTGAAATTTGGTACGTGATGTTAATATATGGCCTCAAACACCCATGCAAAAATTGGTCGAAATCGGTCAATAATTATATATAGGCCCCATATAAACCGATCCCCAGATTTGACCTCCGGAGCCACGTGGAAGAGCAAAATTCATCCGATTGAGTTGAAATTTGGTATGTGATATTAGTATATGGTATCCAACAACCATGCAGGAATTGGTTCATATCAGTCCATAATTACATATAGTCCCCGTATAAACCGATCCCCAGATTTGGCCTCTGGTGCCTTTTCGAGAAACAAAATTCATCCGATCTGGTTGAAATTTGGTACGTGGTGGTAGTATATGATATTTAACAACCTTGCCAAAAGTGGTCCATATCAGTCCATAATCCCGAGATTTGGTTTTGGAGCCTCTTGGAGAAGCAAATTTCATCCGAGTCAGTTGAAATTTGGTACATTGTGCTAGTATATGGCCGTTAACAACCCTGCCTAGGTTATGTTAGGGTAGGTGGCAGCCCGATGTATCGAGCTCACTTAGACTATTCAGTCCATTGTGATACCACATTGGTGAACTTCTCTCTTATCACTGAGTGCTGCCCGATTCCATGTTAAGCTCAATGACAAGGGACCTCCTTTTTATAGCCTAGTCTTTTTATAGCCACTTAGAGAAGCTTTGAAACCCTCAGAAATGTCACCAGCATTACTGAGGTGGGATAATCCACCGCTGAAAAATTTTTTGGTGTTCGGTCGAAGCAGGAATCGAACCAACGACCTTGTGTATGCAAGGCGGGCATGCTAACCATTGCACCACGGTGGCTCCCTGCCTAACTAGGTCCATATCGGTCTATAGTTATATATAGCCCTCATATAAATCGATCCCCAATCACACAAAAATTGGTCCATATAAAGTTCATAATTCTATATAGCCCCGATATAAGCGACCCCCATATTTCAATTCTGGCTCTCTACGTACCGTGCAAAAAGTCCATATCGATTCGTAATTATTTGTAGACTTACCTATACATAACTTTTTTGTCTAATATATACCACGTATGGACTAAGTCACAATTTAGAAAGCGATGTTAAGAAGTTTCAAGATACCACAACCCAAGTAATTCGATTGTGGATGACAGTCTTTCGTAGAAGTTTCTATGCAATCCATAGTGGAGGGTACATAAAATTCGGCCTGGCCGAACTTACGGCCGTATATACTTGTTTATAGAAGATTTTGTCGAATTTTTAGTCCTAGGGAAAATTTTATCAAAATTGTTTTCACATAGGAAATGTCAAAATTTTATTTCTTTAGAAAAATTTTGTTAAAATTTTATTTCGATAGAAAATTTTGTCCAAATTTTATTTATTTAGAAAATTTTGTTAAAATTTTATTTCTTCAAAAAATTGTTTTAACATTTTATTTCTTTAGAACATTTTGTTAAATTTTTATTGCTTTAGAAAAATTTGTTAAAATTTAATTTCTTTAGAAAAATTTGTAATTTTTGTATAAAATGTTTTGTCGAAATTTTAGTCCTAGGGAAAACGTCAGATATCACTCTTGATATCTGCTATAACGGGTCGCTACCTGATAGGGGATTTTGCAAAAACTATAGGCGTGAAGTATAATGACTATTGTATGAGCTGTCATGATGTGGAGGAAAAGGAATCAATTAAACACCTCTTGTGTGTGTGTCCTGCATTTTGTGTAAAGCGCAAGCAACTTTTAGGAGCATATAGCTTCAGATTACTGGCGGATCTGGAAAACGTTAATTTAAGCAGTCTGCTAATGTTTTTGGAACAATCTTGTTGGTTCAACAAAGAAAAATAACAAGTAAGGAAAGTCTAAAGTCGGGCGGGGCCGACTATATTATACCCTGCACCACTTTGTAGATCTACATTTTCGATACCATATCACATCCGTCAAATGTTTTGGGGGCTATATAAGGGTTTGTCCCAAATACATACATTTAAATATCGCTCGATTTGGACAGAATTTGATAGACTTTTGCAAAATCTATAGACTCAAAATTTAAGTTGGCTAATGCACTAGGGTGGAACACAATTTTAGTAAAAAAATATGGGAAACATTTAAATCTGAAGCAATTTTAAGGAAACTTCGCAAAACTTTATTTATGATTTATCGCTCGATATATATGTATTAGAAGTTTAGGAAAATTAGAGTCATTTTTACAGCTTTTCGATTAAGCAGTGGCGATTTTACTAGGAAAATGTTGGTATTTTGACCGTTTTTTTCGAAATCAGAAAAACATATATATTGGAGCTATACCTAAATCTGAACCGACTTCAACCAAATTTGGCACGCATAGCAACAATGCTAGTTCTACTCCCTGTGCAAAATTTCAACTAAATCGGAGTTAAAAATTGCCCTCTGTGGTCATATGAGTGTAAATCGGGCGAAAGCTATATATGGGAGATATATCCAAATCTGAACCGATTTCAACCAAATTTGTCACGCAGAGCTACAATGCTAATTCTACTCCCTGTGCAAAATTTCAACTTAATCGGTGCAAAAAATTGGCCTATTTGGTCATATGAGTGAAAATCGGGCGAAAGCTATATATGGGAGTTATATCTAAATCTGAACCGATTTCAACCAAATTTGGCACGCATAGCTACAATGCTAATTCTACTCCCTGTGCAAAATTTCAATTAAATCGTAGCAAAAAATTGGCCTCTGTGGTCATATGAGTGTAAATCGGGCGAAAGCTATATATGTGAGCTATATCTAAATCTGAACCGATTTCAACCAAATTTGGCACACATAGCTACAATGCTAATTCTACTCCCTGTGCAAAATTTCAACTAAATCGGAGCAAAAAATTGGCCTCTGTGGTCATTTGAGTGTAAATCGGGCGAAAGCTATATATGGGAGCTATATCTAAATCTAAACCGATTTCAACCAAATTTGGCACGCATAGCTACAATGCTAATTCTACTCCCTATGCAAAATTTCAACTAAATCGGAGCTAAAAATTGGCCTCTGTGGTCATATGAGTGTAAATCGGGCGAAAGCTATATATGGGAGATATATCTAAATCTGAACCGATTTAAATCAAATTTGGCACGCATAGCTATAATGCAAATTCTACTCCCTGTGCAAAATTTCAACTAAATCGGAGCAAAAAATTGGCATCTGTGGGCAAATGAGTGTAAATCGGGCGAAAGCTATATATGGGAGCTATATCTAAATCTGAACCGATTTGGCTGATATTTTGCAAGTTTTCCGAGACTCATAAAATATTCGGATGTACGGAATTTGAGGAAGATCAGTTGATATACACGCCAATTATGACCAGATCGGTGAAATATATATAAGGCAGCTATATCTAAATCTGAACCGATTTTATTTCTTTCGAAAATTTTGTTAAAATTGTATTTCTTTAGAAAATTTTGTAATATTTTTTATAGAAGATTTTGTCGAATTTTTAGTCCTAGGGAAAATTTTATCAAAATTGTTTTCACATAGAAAATGTCAAAATTTTATTTCTTTAGAAAATTTTGTCAAAATTTTATGTCCTTAGAAATTTTTGTTAAAATTGTATTTCTTCAAAAAATTGTGTTAACATTTTATTTCATTAGAACATTTTGGTAATATTTTATTTCTTTAGAAAAATTTGTGTATTGAAAATGTCAAAATTTTATTATGAAAATTTTGTCAATTTTTTTTAATTTTATTTCTTTAGAAAAATTTGTAATTTTTGTGTAAAACGTTTTGTTGAAATTTTATTCCAGGAAACATTTTATCTAAACTTTTTTGCTAGAGAAAATTTTTTCAAAAATGTTTTAACAGAAAAATGTCAAAAGGTCATTTCTGTAAACAATTTTGTCAAAATCTTTGTTGTCAAAATTTTATTTCTTTAGAAAATTTTGTTAAAATTTTATTTTCTTAGAATATTTTTCAATATTTTATTTCTTTAGAAAATTTTGTCCAAATTAAATTATTTCTATAGAAAGTTTGTGAGTAACTTTTAGGTGGAGATGAATATTTTTGGTGAAATTCCGCCGACTGTGTCAACCGTGGTTAGATAGTACAGCAAGCCAAATTCTGGCTTCTATAGAAAAGTTTGCCCAAATTTTATTTCTATATGACATTTGGTCTAAATATTATTAATAGCGAAAATTTTGTCAAAATTTCGTTGCTATAGAAAATTTTGTCAAAATTTTATTTCTATAAAGTTTTGTAAAAATTTTATTGCTGTACTAAATTTTGTCTAAATTTTATTTGTATAGAAAATTTTGTCAACATTGTTTTCAAAGAGAAAATTTCAACATTTTATTCCTAGAGAAAATTTTATTTCTATGAACAATTTTGTCAAAATTTTATTTCTTTAGAAAATTATTTAATCTCTATAGAAAATTTTGTCAAAATAATATTACTATAGAATATTTTGCCAAAATTTTATTTCTATAAAAAATTTTGTCAAAATTTTATTCCAAGAGAAAATATTATCAACAGTTTATTTCTATAATTTTTTTTTTGTCAAAGTGTTATTTCTTTAGAAAATTTTGTTAAAATGTTATTTCTATAGAAAAATTATCTTATGTAAAATCTACCAAAATTTCAAGAAATCTACCAATAGTAAAATATCTACCATATTTGGAGGGAGCCACCGTGGGGCAATGGTTAGCATGCCCGCCTTGCATACACAAGGTCGTGGGTTCGATTCCTGCTACGACCGAACACCAAAAAGTTTTTCAGCGGTGGATTATTCCACCTCAGTAATGCTGGTGACATTTCTGAGTGTTTCAAAGCTCCTCTAAGTGGTTTCACTGGAATGTGGAACGCCGTTCGGACTCGGCTATAAAAAGGCACTCAGTGATAAGAGAGAAGTTCACCAACGTGGTATCACAATGGACTGAATAGTCTAAGTGAGCCTGATACATCGGGCTGCCACATAACCTAACCTAACCTACCATTTTTGGTGCAAATCCCAGTTTTTATTAAAGGGTCATTAGATTTCAGTCTATTTTCTTTTTTCCCTTTTTAGCCATAAGTCACATATTCTCTTTTTTGTTAAGGTATAAATCTCTTGATATGTTAACCAAATAAGTTCATTATATCACATATAGTAGACCAGTGGGTAAAGTGGCAAATCATATACTCCATAAATATGTAATTTTTTATATTCTCTTATTGTTTTGTTTGTATTTTTATCTGCTGTTTTCTTCTTTTTACACCGGTTCATATATGAAATATGAATCAAATCACACATATGAATCAACCATTCACCAACACCATGCCAAAATGAGAACACAAAAATGCAAGGGAAAATCGTGAAAAATTTTCACTTGATGAATGGTATTCCATGTATCTGGATTTTTTTTTAACGAATACTGGTTGCAGCATCAAGCCAGAGGCGTTTATTTTCATCTCTCGTTATTTAAATTTTTCCAAGGACATAGAGGAGATTCGTTGTTGAATAATTTGATTCATAGCCATGGGGAAATAATACGAAGCACAGTAATTCATCTTCAGTGAATGAAAGTTAAGGGCAAACTGGAAAGATTGCATAATCAAAATATTAAATTTGTAATGTTGTAAGGGTTTATTGGAAACAAAAAAAAAACAGTCAAGTGAACTAGGGTAAGGTCAATGGGTTTTAATTTTTAAAAAACCGTGGAATAAAATACCATGTAGAAATTTAACAAGTATATACGGCTTTAAGTTCGTCTAGGTCGAATGTTATAAGAGGACGTATCACGGCGAGGACGATCACCATAGAAAAAATCACAAATTTAACTTCTAGCCTTGCACAATATGTATGGCCAGTGTGCCTTCTTTTCTCTTAAGAAATTAAATCGGGTAAACAGTGTATATACGGATTATATCAAACCCATGCTGATATAAACCAGTGTTGTCAGTACTTTCCTGTTGTCTCTCCAGTGGGACGTTGTGGACCCCCAAATTCCCAATTTAAAGAAAATAATCCTCACGAAAATCCTTTATATAAATTTGATTAGGTTTTATAACAAAAAGGATAAATTCCCAATTTAAACAAAAAATCCTCACGAAAATCCTTTATATAATTTTGATTAAGTTTTATAACAAAAAGGATAAAGAATTAATAATTAAAAAAAAAAATGAAAAAATATATACAAACTTTTTTATCAATATTTCGAAACACAAAACCTGGATTCCGGTGATCGTTTTCCATATGCTCGAAATTAAAATGGGAGTTCAATCATCATGCACTTAATGAAAATTTTCCAAATTCATGTATGGTACTCCTGTGAAAATTGAGAGATCTAATTTGATAATGATTAGATCTCAAAATTGGCCCTTTCAGCAGATATACCCAGGCATGATAAGGTAGAATTTTATACGATTATATATATTTTTCGGATCTATTCATATCTAATCGTATCAAATTAGATCTATCAATCTTTAATCGGCTAATACAAACTGGGTGGCAGATAAAAAGGTAGGGGAACCATCTTCATAATTATACCATAAAACACATAGCGGTCAGGGTATAATAACTATGATCTGCCAAAACATCTGCATACGAGAAATATTGATTTTAGACCCTATAACATATATACCGATAGACTCACCTGAGCACGGTTGCCACAGTTGGTAGAATTTTACCAAAAATGGTAAATTTTTTACTGTTTGGTAGAATTCTTGGTGTTATGGTAGATTTTGAAAAATATTTCCCTCCAACTAAGAGGTACTTCACAAATTTTCTACAGAAATAAAATTTTGACAAAATTTTCTATAGAAATAAAATTTTAACTAAATTTTCTATAGAAATAAAATTTTGACAAAATTTTCCATAGAAATAAAATTTTGACAAAATTTGCCATAGAAATAAAATTGTGACTAAATTTTCTAAAGAAACAAAAATTTTGACAAAATTTTTTATAGAAATAAAATTTTGACAAAATTTTCTACAGAAATAAAATTTTGACAACATTTTCTATAGAAACAACATTTTGGCAAAATTTTCTATAGAAATAAAATGTTGACTAAATTTTATATAGAAATAAAATTTTGACAAAATTTACTAAGGAAATAAAATTTTGATAAAATTTTCTATAGAAAAAAAATTTGACAAAATTTTCTTAGAAACAAAATTTTGATGAAATTTTCTATAGAAATAAAATTTTGACAAAATTTTCTATAGAAAAAAAATTTTGAAAAAAAAACTCTACAGAAATGAAATTTTGAAAAAAAAAATTCTACAGAAATAAAATTTTGACAAAATATACCATAGAAATAAAATTTTGAAAAAACTTTCTGCAGAAATAAAATTTTGAAAAAATTTTCAGTAGAAATAAAACTTTGACAAAATTTTCAGTAGAAATAAAATTTTGACAAAATTTTCTATAGGAATTTTTTTTTTGAAAAATTTTTCTATAGATATAAAATTTTGAAAAATTTTCAGTAGAAATAAAATTTTGACAAAATTTCCTATGGAAATCAAATTTTGACAAAATTTTCTGTATAAATAAAATTTTGACAAAATTTTTTATACATATAAAATTTTGAAAAAATTTACCATAGAACTAAAGGCTTGACAAAATTTTCTATAGAAATAAAATTTTGACAAAATTGCCTATAGAAATAAAATTTTGACAAAATTTACTATAGAAATCAAATTTTGACAAAAATTTCTATAGAACTAAAGTTTTGACAAAATTTTCTATAGAACTAAACTTTTGACAACATTTTGTATGGCAATAACATTTTGGTAGATTGTTTTTGGCTCGAGTGGCAATCGGGATTTTTCTGTGATTGAGGATCGGTTTATCTATAACTATAGATCGTTACGGACCAATTTTAGCATGGTTGTTATCGGCCAGATACTAGCGCATGTACCATGTACCAAATTTCAACCGGATTGCATGAATTGGCTCCTTAAAGAGGCTTCGGAGGTCAAATATGGGGCTATATATAATTATAAACGGTTATGGACCAATTCTGGCATGGTTGTTAGAAACCATATACTAACACCACGTACCAAATTTCAACCTGATCGGATGAATTATGCTTCACCAAGTGAGAGCCACTTGGAGCAAAATAATCCAATTAAATCTGGTCAAATCTGGGTATAGGTTTGTGTGGGGGCTGTATATAATTATGGACCGATGTGGACCAATTTTTGCATGGTTGTTAGATACCATATACCAACACCATGTACCAAATTTCAGCCTGATAGGGAAATCTTTATTGCTAGGGAAGATTTAATCAAAATTGTTTTCACAGAGAAAATGTAAAAATTTTATTCCTATACAGAATTTTGTTAAAATTTTATTTCTTTAGAAAATTTAGTTAAAATTTTATTTCTTTAGAACATTTTGTTAAGATTTTATTTCCTTAGAAAATTTTGTTTAAATTTTATTTCCTTCGAAAATTTTGTTAAAATTTTATTTCTTTAGAAAATTTTGTTAAAATTTTATTTCTTTAGAAAATTTTATAGAATATTTTGTCGAATTTTTAGTCCTAGGGGAAATTTTATCAAAATTGTTTTCACACAGAAAATGTCAAAATTTTATTTCGATAGAAAATTTTGTCAAAATTTTATTTCCTTAGAAAATTTTGTTAAAATTTTATTTCTTCAAAAAATTTTGTTAATATTTTATTTCTTTAGAAAAACTTGTAATTTTTTTTATAAATTTTTGACAAAATTTTCTATAGAAATAAAATTTTTACAATATTTTCTATTGAAATAAAATTTTGACCAAATTTTTGATAGAAATAAAATTTTGCCAAATTTTCTATAGAAACAAAAATGTTGACAAAATTTTCTATAGAAATAAAAATTTGATAAAATTTTCTGTAGAAATAAAATATCACAAAATTTTCTTGAGAAATAAAATTTTGACAAAATTTTCTATAGAAATAAAGTTTTGACAAGGTTATCTATAGAAATAAAATTTTGAAAAAATTTTCTATAAAAATGTTTGACAAAATTTTCCATAGAAATAAAATTTAGGCAAATATTCTACAGAAATAAAATTTTGACAAAATTTTCTATAGGAATAAAATGTTGACAAAATTTTCTATAAAAAAAAAATTTTTTGACAAATTTTTTTTTTGGAAATAAACTTGTCACAAAATTTTCTATAGAAACAAAATTTTTGACAAATTTTTCTATAGAAACAAAATTTTTGACAAATTTGTTTTATAGAAATAAACTTGTGACAAAATTTTCTATAGAAATAACATTTTGATAAAATTTTCTATGGAAATCAAATTTTGAGAAAATTTTCTGTAGAAATAAAATTTTGACAAAATTTTCCATAGAAATAAAAATTTGACAACAATTTCTATAAAAATAGAATTTTGACTAAATTTTCTATGGAAATAAAATTTTGACAAAATTTTCTATAGAAATAAAATTTTGGCAAAATTTCCTATAGAAATAAAATTCTGACCAAATCTACTGTAGAAATCAAATTTTGACAAAAATTTCTAGTGAAATAAAATTTTGACAAAATTTTCTATAGAAATACAATTTTGACAAAATTTTCTATTGGAATAAAATTTTGACAAAATTTTCTATACAAATAAAATTGTGACGAAATTTTCTATAATAAAATTTTCTATAGAAATAAAATTTTGACAAAATTTTCTACAGAAATAAAATTATGAAAAAATTTTCTATAGAAATAAAATTTTTGACAAAATTTTCTATGGGGAAAAAATTGGCAAAATAAAATTTTTTGTTTGGGGCAGAAGCTTCTTCAAATTTTGGTAAATTATTTTTGGTTAATTTTGCTAAAATTTTATTTCCTTAGAAAATTTTGTTTAAATTTTATTTCCTTCGAAAATTTTGTTAAAATTTTATTTCTTTAGAAAATTTTGTTAAAATTTTATTTCTTTAGAAAATTTTATAGAATATTTTGTCGAATTTTTAGTCCTAGGGGAAATTTTATCAAAATTGTTTTCACACAGAAAATGTCAAAATTTTATTTCGATAGAAAATTTTGTCAAAATTTTATTTCCTTAGAAAATTTTGTTAAAATTTTATTTCTTCAAAAAATTTTGTTAATATTTTATTTCTTTAGAAAAACTTGTATTTTTTTTATAAATTTTTGACAAAATTTTCTATAGAAATAAAATTTTTACAATATTTTCTATTGAAATAAAATTTTGACCAAATTTTTGATAGAAATAAAATTTTGCCAAATTTTCTATAGAAACAAAAATGTTGACAAAATTTTCTATAGAAATAAAAATTTGATAAAATTTTCTGTAGAAATAAAATATCACAAAATTTTCTATAGAAATAAAGTTTTGACAAGGTTTTCTATAGAAATAAAATTTTGAAAAAATTTTCTATAAAAATGTTTGACAAAATTTTCCATAGAAATAAAATTTAGGCAAATATTCTACAGAAATAAAATTTTGACAAAATTTTCTATAGGAATAAAATGTTGACAAAATTTTCTATAAAAAATTTTTTTTGACAAATTTTTTTTTTGGAAATAAACTTGTCACAAAATTTTCTATAGAAACAAAATTTTTGACAAATTTGTTTTATAGAAATAAACTTGTGACAAAATTTTCTATAGAAATAACATTTTGATAAAATTTTCTATGGAAATCAAATTTTGAGAAAATTTTCTGTAGAAATAAAATTTTGACAAAATTTTCCATAGAAATAAAAATTTGACAACAATTTCTATAAAAATAGAATTTTGACTAAATTTTCTATGGAAATAAAATTTTGACAAAATTTTCTATAGAAATAAAATTTTGACAAAATTTCCTATAGAAATAAAATTCTGACCAAATCTACTGTAGAAATCAAATTTTGACAAAAATTTATAGTGAAATAAAATTTTGACAAAATTTTCTATAGAAATACAATTTTGACAAAATTTTCTATTGGAATAAAATTTTGACAAAATTTTCTATACAAATAAAATTGTGACGAAATTTTCTATAATAAAATTTTCTATAGAAATAAAATTTTGACAAAATTTTCTACAGAAATAAAATTATGAAAAAATTTTCTATAGAAATAAAATTTTTGACAAAATTTTCTATGGGGAAAAAATTTGCAAAATAAAATTTTTTGTTTGGGGCAGAAGCTTCTTCAAATTTTGGTAAATTATTTTTGGTTAATTTTGCTAAAATTTTATTTCCTTAGAAAATTTTGTTTAAATTTTATTTCCTTCGAAAATTTTGTTAAAATTTTATTTCTTTAGAAAATTTTATAGAATATTTTGTCGAATTTTTAGTCCTAGGGGAAATTTTATCAAAATTGTTTTCACACAGAAAATGTCAAAATTTTATTTCGATAGAAAATTTTGTCAAAATTTTATTTCCTTAGAAAATTTTGTTAAAATTTTATTTCTTCAAAAAATTTTGTTAATATTTTATTTCTTTAGAAAAACTTGTAATTTTTTTATAAATTTTTGACAAAATTTTCTATAGAAATAAAATTTTTACAATATTTTCTATTGAAATAAAATTTTGACCAAATTTTTGATAGAAATAAAATTTTGCCAAATTTTCTATAGAAACAAAAATGTTGACAAAATTTTCTATAGAAATAAAAATTTGATAAAATTTTCTGTAGAAATAAAATATCACAAAATTTTCTTGAGAAATAAAATTTTGACAAAATTTTCTATAGAAATAAAGTTTTGAAAAAATTTTCTATAAAAATGTTTGACAAAATTTTCCATAGAAATAAAATTTAGGCAAATATTCTACAGAAATAAAATTTTGACAAAATTTTCTATAGGAATAAAATGTTGACAAAATTTTCTATAAAAAAAATTTTTTTGACAAATTTTTTTTTTTGGAAATAAACTTGTCACAAAATTTTCTATAGAAACAAAATTTTTGACAAATTTTTCTATAGAAACAAAATTTTTGACAAATTTGTTTTATAGAAATAAACTTGTGACAAAATTTTCTATAGAAATAACATTTTGATAAAATTTTCTATGGAAATCAAATTTTGAGAAAATTTTCTGTAGAAATAAAATTTTGACAAAATTTTCCATAGAAATAAAAATTTGACAACAATTTCTATAAAAATAGAATTTTGACTAAATTTTCTATGGAAATAAAATTTTGACAAAATTTTCTATAGAAATAAAATTTTGACAAAATTTCCTATAGAAATAAAATTCTGACCAAATCTACTGTAGAAATCAAATTTTGACAAAAATTTCTAGTGAAATAAAATTTTGATAAAATTTTCTATAGAAATACAATTTTGACAAAATTTTCTATTGGAATAAAATTTTGACAAAATTTTCTATACAAATAAAATTGTGACGAAATTTTCTATAATAAAATTTTCTATAGAAATAAAATTTTGACAAAATTTTCTACAGAAATAAAATTATGAAAAAATTTTCTATAGAAATAAAATTTTTGACAAAATTTTCTATGGGGAAAAAATTTGCAAAATAAAATTTTTTGTTTGGGGCAGAAGCTTCTTCAAATTTTGGTAAATTATTTTTGGTTAATTTTGCTAAAATTTTATTTCCTTAGAAAATTTTGTTTAAATTTTATTTCCTTCGAAAATTTTGTTAAAATTTTATTTCTTTAGAAAATTTTGTTAAAATTTTATTTCTTTAGAAAATTTTATAGAATATTTTGTCGAATTTTTAGTCTTAGGGGAAATTTTATCAAAATTGTTTTCACACAGAAAATGTCAAAATTTTATTTCGATAGAAAATTTTGTCAAAATTTTATTTCCTTAGAAAATTTTGTTAAAATTTTATTTCTTCAAAAAATTTTGTTAATATTTTATTTCTTTAGAAAAACTTGTAATTTTTTTTATAAATTTTTGACAAAATTTTCTATAGAAATAAAATTTTTACAATATTTTCTATTGAAATAAAATTTTGACCAAATTTTTGATAGAAATAAAATTTTGCCAAATTTTCTATAGAAACAAAAATGTTGACAAAATTTTCTATAGAAATAATAATTTGATAAAATTTTCTGTAGAAATAAAATATCACAAAATTTTCTTGAGAAATAAAATTTTGACAAAATTTTCTATAGAAATAAAGTTTTGACAAGGTTTTCTATAGAAATAAAATTTTGAAAAAATTTTCTATAAAAATGTTTGACAAAATTTTCCATAGAAATAAAATTTAGGCAAATATTCTACAGAAATAAAATTTTGACAAAATTTTCTATAGGAATAAAATGTTGACAAAATTTTCTATAAAAAAAATTTTTTTGACAATTTTTTTTTTGGAAATAAACTTGTCACAAAATTTTCTATAGAAACAAAATTTTTGACAAATTTTTCTATAGAAACAAAATTTTTGACAAATTTGTTTTATAGAAATAAACTTGTGACAAAATTTTCTATAGAAATAACATTTTGATAAAATTTTCTATGGAAATCAAATTTTGAGAAAATTTTCTGTAGAAATAAAATTTTGACAAAATTTTCCATAGAAATAAAAATTTGACAACAATTTCTATAAAAATAGAATTTTGACTAAATTTTCTATGGAAATAAAATTTTGACAAAATTTTCTATAGAAATAAAATTTTGGCAAAATTTCCTATAGAAATAAAATTCTGACCAAATCTACTGTAGAAATCAAATTTTGACAAAAATTTCTAGTGAAATAAAATTTTGACAAAATTTTCTATAGAAATACAATTTTGACAAAATTTTCTATTGGAATAAAATTTTGACAAAATTTTCTATACAAATAAAATTGTGACGAAATTTTCTATAACAAAATTTTCTATAAAAATAAAATTTTGACAAAATTTTCTACAGAAATAAAATTATGAAAAAATTTTCTATAGAAATAAAATTTTTGACAAAATTTTCTATGGGGAAAAAATTTGCAAAATAAAATTTTTTGTTTGGGGCAGAAGCTTCTTCAAATTTTGGTAAATTATTTTTGGTTAATTTTGCTAAAATTTTATTTCTTTAGAAAATTTTGTTAAAATTGTATTTCTTTAGAAAATTTTGTTAAATTTTTATTTTTAGAAAATTTTGTTAAATTTTTATTTTTAGAAAATTTTGTTAAAATTTTATTTCTTTAGAAAAATTTGTAATTTTTTTATGGAAGATTATTTTTGGTTCGAATGACAGGCAACCGTGCTCCTGAGTCGATCTAGCCTTTGGCGTCCGTCCGTCTTTCCGTCCATATACTTGGTGTTCACAGTATTCCGGTCCAATTTGTACAATAAGTCTTTTATATATCAACCCACCATACTCGAAGTTGGCCAAATTTAATTTTCTGTAGTACTAACTATATGTGCAAAAAAAAAAACAAAATCGAAATCGGTTCAGATTTAGCTATAGCTCCCATATATATGTATCGGCCGATTTAGACAAATTTGGTCATAATAGTCTTCTCTATTAACCGATCTTACTCAAATTTAGCGAATGGTAGTCTTCTGTGATATCAGACAAAACTGCTAATTATCATCACAATCGGTTGAGATTTAGATATAGCTCCCATATATGTAGCTCCCGATTTTCAAAAATTTGTCCCTAGTAATTTTATTTGGGACCATAATGGCCTCATTTATTAACCGATCTTACTCAAATTTAGCACAATGTTGTACTCTGTAATATCAACCAAATCTATAAAATATCATCCAAATCGGTTCAGATTTATGTATAACTCTCATATACATGTAGCGCCCGATTTTGAAAAAATTCTCAGGTATATCACTTACTTGTGATATTCCTGATTTTAACTATACAATTTATTAAAGCAAGAGTCTTTCCTTCAAACTGAATATTGAAACCTCATTGCCATGAGAATGGGGCTAAATCAAAAGCTCCTTGTATTGATTACCCTCTTATATTTACACAACTGTAAAATAATTGAATAGAATCGATTTCATTAAACCTCCAATCTTTACAGAAAGCCACAGAATTTCAATTGATGTTATTTAAAGCCTCATGGTAGAAGACATTCTCAAAACATAATCTCTTCATTTGTTTCTTTCATTCATTAGAAATTCCATGGTTCTATTGCCCCCTTAAAGGCAATTATATCAGATTTGATTTGGACTCCACAATTTATCATTGAAATCCCAGGATGGTGGTGTTGTGGTGTTTATTTGCAACAAAAACAAAAACTGTTAACACTTTTCCCGGAAACAGATAAGACTCAATTTCCTTCATATACATTGTAATTTATTTATGAATTCATTAAGCGAAATTTATTGGAATTTCTGTAAAAGGGATAACGCCATGAAGCAAGTCTATGGTGGCCAGGATCTTTTGTTTGTCGGTTAGTCTTTTAGCCTGTTTGGCCAGTTTCAGCTGGCTCTTTTGATTATATCTTTGGGATAATTTATTTGCTTTGATGATGCGATTTGTTTTTGGAATATTTATTTATTTACGAGTATTGTTATTATTTTGTGTATACTTTGTATATGGAGCTTGCCACTAGTGGTGTTGGTCCATTTTTTGGCACTTTAATTTTGTATTTATTCCAAGTTTTATTGCCAGGATATTTCCCATTACAAAAATGGAGAGATAGAGAGAGAAAGACTTTGTTTCGGAGACATATACAAAACCAACAAACTCTTAAGCTTAGTATTTCAAAGAAAAAAATTGAGACAAAAGACTCGTTAGGATTCTGGGTTATATGGAAAACAAATTACTCTCTAAGGATTTTGGTAATGTAGTATGGCCAGATATATACGATAATGCCACCGTTCGCCATACTTCCACCCCGACTAAAAGTACTTAAAATTATGGCATAAATTATTTGTAATCATTGACCATGATTATGTTGTATGTTTATCTTTTGTTTCACTCTATGTTTGTTGTGGGGATAGGACACAATAGGGGATAAATCACAATTCGAAGAAGGTTATAATACAAGGTGTGGCCGTGGGAAGAAATAATTTTTATACCCTCCACCATAGGAAAGGGGGGTATATTATCTTTGTCATACCCTTTGTAACACATCGAAATATTGCCCTAAAACCCCATAAAGTATATACATTCTGAGTCGTGACGAAATTCTGAGTCGATCAAGGAACGTCTGTCCGTCCATCCGTCTGTTGAAATCAAGCTAACTTACGAACGAAATAATCTATCGACTTGAAACTCGACACAAGTAGTTGTTATTGATGTAGGTTGGATGGTATTGCAAATGGTCCATATCGGATCACTTTTATGTATAGCCCCCATATAAACCTATCCCTAGATTTGACCTCCAGAGCCTCTTAGAGGAATAAATTTCATTCGATCTTGTTGAAATTTGGTACGTGGTGTTAGTATATGGTCTCTAACAACCATGCACAAATTGGTTCATATCGGTTCACAAATATATATAGCCCCCATATAAAGCAATCCCCAGATTTGACCTCCGGAGCCTCTTGGAGAAGCAAATTTCATACCATGCTTTTGAAATTTGGTTCGTGGTGTAAGTATATGGTCTCCAACAACTATGGAAAAATTTATACATATCGGTCCATAATTATATATAGCTCCCATATAAACCGAACCCCAATCACATAAAAATTGGTCCATACGGGTTGATAATGTATATAGCCCCCATATAAAGCGACCCCCATATAGCAATTCTAACTCTCTAATTACTGCGCAAAAGTTCATATCGGTTCGTAATTATTTCTAGACTTCCCATATATACCGGTCAATAACTGAATTATGTACGTATTTAATCTGTCTTTTTGTCTAATATATACCACGACTGAATTAACTTAAATTTAGAAGACGATGTTAAGAAGTTTTTAGATACCTTGCCATCAGTAAGTATTACCACAACCCAAGTAATTCGTTTGTGGATGACAGTCTTTAGTAGAAGTTTCTACGCAATCCATGGTGGCGGGTACATAAGATTAGCGATTTTAAAGGTAGTGCTCGACAAAAAAGGAAGAACTTGCTCACTTTGGACTTTGATTTTAATTTCATGTTTGAAGTAACATGAAAATTAAAAATTTTAAAAATAATAAAAATATGAATAGAATATATAGAAAATTTTGTCACAATTTTATTTTTATGGAAAATTTTGTCAAAATTTTATTTTTATAGAAAATTTTGTCAAAATTTTATTCTTAAAGAAAATTTTGTCAAAATTTTATTTTTATAGAAAACTAGCTATACCCGGCCCGCTTCGCTGTGACTTTTTACCTTTATCGATGAATTGAATGTGTAAATGGAACTAATGCGCATTGTAAGACAAACACTATTTATTTTATATGTAAGAGGATTTGTTTATTGGAGTGCTCTTGGGTATACAATATTCTTAGTTTTACCATCAGGTTCTAATATATAAAGATCCGAGGGCGTACCTACTCGTGAACATGCTACATATAGTTGTCCATGCGAAAAGCAGGGGTTCGTTAAATTTAAGCCACATACTTGAAGAGATTGCCCCTGGGCTTTGTTGATCGTCATGGCAAATGCTAATCTAATAGGGAATTGCTGCCTTTTGAAATCGAAGGGTAAATCAGTTGGGATCATTGGAATGCGAAATTCTTTGCCGCTAGTAATGCTCGCTCTTGTAACCAATCTTGATTTTTGAAGTTAGTTTGAACATTAGGAAATACGCTTGAAATTAGATCTTCCAATGATTCCACCATTTTTCAAAAGTACGAAGGAAATGATATGCAGTTAGTTGAGGGTTCCGCAGGAATTTGTCCGTTTCCTAAATTTAAAAGCGCTTTTGAAAATTGTGCAGCTGAAGCATCATTTTGAAATTGAACTCTCATATTTGTTTTCAATTGCAAAGGTTTAACGTGTCGCCATAGAAATGACTTCAGGCAAGCGTTCAACTCGTCTGCAGGAGTTAATCGGGGAACTACTGCCAATGTCTGGCGAAAGTCTCCAGCTAGTAACAAAAGCGTTCCTCCAAATTTTGCCATTGCTCCTGAAGTCTTTTAATGTCCTATCCAGTGTC
Source organism: Haematobia irritans (assembly GCF_050003625.1). Lineage (NCBI taxonomy): Eukaryota > Metazoa > Arthropoda > Insecta > Diptera > Muscidae > Haematobia > Haematobia irritans. The sequence continues at coordinate 16,376,189 of NC_134399.1, read as the reverse complement.
TCCAAAGAATTTTTATGGGCCATGGTACGCTCATCCCATACAATTATCTTGCACTTCTGTAGAACTTTCCCCATCGAAGAATCTTTCCGGATGTTACATGTATGGGTTTCCTTATACTGAATATTTAGAGGTAATGTGAGAGCAGAATGAATGCGCTGTTCTACCGCCATCCAGAAGTGTTGTTGCATTTCCAGGAGATGCTATAGCCAAAGCCACGACTACTGTGTAAATTGTATTTGTAAACTGTGTTTTACTGTACAGTACTGTATTTAAAAAAAGTCGGGTAAAGGGGAGGCATCCCTCCACGACCAAATTTCGAGAAATAGATTGGCGGATCCTTGTCTATGTGCCACCGCTACCATCCTGAAATTTTTAAGCTAATCGGAGAGCTTATGCCCAATTTTCAAAAAAACGGGCAATGGGGAGGTATCCCTCCCCGACCAGATGTCAAAAAATGAGGTACCCTATTTTCACCACATGGTCACCCTGTACATTCTTGAAAAGTGAAAGTAAATCTGTTTGACCGTTTCCCAGTTCAAGCAAATCCGAAAAAGTAAGCCCAACTTGCAAACAGTTTGGCAAGGGGGAGGTACCCCTCCGGGTAAAGGGAAGGTCACTTTCCTGACCCAATTTCGAAAAATGAAGTTGCGGATCTTTGTTTCAAAGTCACCCCCAACTTTCACTGAAAATTTCAAGCAAATCGACGAACTTAAATCAAATTAACAAAAAGTTAGGCAAGGGGGAGGTACATCTCCTCGACCGGATATCACGAAATGGGGTACCTTTTTCAACCACATGATCATCCTCTTAAGTAAATCAGTTCAGCTGTTTTCGATTTCAAGCAAACCGGAAATTTAAGCCTTATTTTCAAAAAGCCGGGCAAGGGGAGGCACCCAGATATCCAGATATGAGGTACTTTTTTTTTACCACTTGATCACCCTTTAGATCTATAAAACGTTCAAGTAAATCGGTTCACCGGTTAACGAGTTCAAGCAAATCCGAAAACGTAAGTCCAATTCTAAAAAAAATCGTGCAAGGGGGAGGTACCCCTCTCCAGCCGGAAATCTAAAAGTGATTTACCCTATTTCTACCACATGTCATCCTTTAATTTCTCTTAAAATTTCAAGTAAGGCAGTTCAGCCGTTTCCGATTTCAAGCAAATCGGAAAATTTGAGCTCTATTTTCAAAAATTCGAGTAAAAATTTTTTGTAAAAACTTGTTTTCTATAGAAAATTTTGTTAAAATTTTTTCTATAGAGAAAGTTTTGTCAAAACTTTATCTCTATAGAAAATTTTGTCAAAATTTTATTTCTATAGAAAATTTTTTCTATAGGAAAAATTTTGTAAAAATTTTATTTCTATAGAAAATTTTGTCAAAATTTTATATTCATAGAAAATTTTGTCAAAATTTTATTTCTATAGAAAATTTTGTCAAAATTTTATCTCCATAGAAAATTTTGCTTAAATTTTATCTCTGTAGAATATTTTGGCATAATTTTATCTCTATAGAAAACTTTTGTCAAAATTTTTTTTCTATAGAAAATTTTTTTCAAAATTATACTTCTGTAGAAAATATTGTCAAAATCTTATTTCTATGGAAAATTTTGTCAAAATTTTATTTTTATAGAAAATTTTGTGAAAATTTTATTTTTATAAAAAATTTTGTAAAAATTTGGTTTCCATAGAAAATTTTGACAAAATTTTATTTGTGTAGCAAATTTTGTCAAAATTTTTTTTGTGTAGCAAATTGTGTGAAAATTTTATTTTGATAGAAAATTTTGTAAAAATTTGGTTTCTATAGAAAATTTTGACAAAATTTTATTTGTGTAGCAAATATTGTTAAAATTTTATTTGGTTAGCAAATTTTGTCAAAATTTTATCTCCATAGAAAATTTTGTCAAAATTTTATCTCCATAGAAAATTTTGTCAAAATTTTATTTTTAAAGAAAATTTTGTCAAAATTTGGTTTCTATAGAAAATTTTCCCAAAATATTTTGTTTCTATGAAAATATTCTCAAAAATTATATTTCTATAGAAAATATTCTTAAACATTGTATTTCTATAGAAAATTGTCTCAAAAATTATATTTCTATAGAAAATTTTCTTAAAAATTTTATTTATATAAAACATTTTTTCAAAATTTTATTTCTATAGAAAATTTTGTCAAAAATTTCCCAATAATAGCTAAGGTTGTCTCTACTCGTAATGCCTTTTGTGACTCTTAACTAAAATTGCTTTAATATAATGAGAAAATTGTTTGCCTAAAATTTCTTTTCAGGGGAAATGTCTTTATTTTTCGTATTTCAAAACTAAAAAACTTACTTTTAGTGAATTTAGTTTTTTTTTACCAACTACCAATTTATTTTCTTTGCTGACTTTAAACTAAAATACTTGCCATCTTGACCTAAGGCAAAATTGGCCAAAGCAACAACTTTCTCAAACGTGCTCTCATTAATTTTTTACCATCGTTTAGTGTAATTAGGCGTTTCAAGCCACTTACAAAAGGAAGTGTAAGATGTTCTTTCACTTTTAAGACCATTAAGAAATAGGAAAAAAGTCAAGAAGGCAAGGCTAAAGCTAAATAGCCACACATTGTATGGCTCATGGCTGGCATGTAAACTAAAAAACGGTGACTTCTTGACATAGTAATACAAAGGTAAAAAAAAAAAACACAAAAATGATACTGCATCTAGAACCTTTAAATAACAAAAGAAATTTTCCTAAGAAAATGAAAGGCATCATGAAGGCCTTTCGAAGTAAAATATTCTATGATGGCTTTTCGTGCGTAAAAATGGAAATATGTGACATTTTTATTGTTAATTTCGTATTTGTTACAGGCTATTGCTTACAAAAGAAAAAAATCCAAATAAGGAGAGTAAGGAGTCTAAGGACTATATTTCCCTGCAAAGATTAAAAAGGATAATGTAAGAGACCATGCTAAACCAGTTATAGTTGCTATTTCCGGTAATGCTTACCTTCTGGCAATTGTTTTGCTTTGTATTTTGTTTGAAAAGAGGGGTGAAGATGGCAATCCTGTCATTTATCCTTATGGCAACTATCGTCAATAAGGACATTTGAGTGCTCTCTTGTCTCATTAGTTGAATAAACGAAGATACCATGGGTCACGTAGCCTCAAAGCATCATGTCTCTGTGTTACGCTTCCATTCACTGTCTCAGTTTCCGTTTCCGTATCCGTTTGGTCTGTTGCTATTCCGCTAATGTTTTGGCTTCGTTTGCTGCCACTACTTGTCCCAGCCTTTCAAAAAAAAAAAACCCTCAACTACTTTGGCAAAATGTCCTAATAAAGTGAAGAAAGTTATGCCAAAAACTTTGCAATTATTATCACTCATGTTCCTTGATAGTTAGACTAAAAAAAAAAAAACGAAATCGAGGAAGAGCAACAGATTCCACTAAAACGAGAATCTCTTTTGGGATGGGGTGAAGTGAACATAATGCTCCCAATCCATTAGAGCTGATGTACAACAAACGTGAAATCTTAACGGATATGATAGTTACAACGTGCCTGTTCCCCTGGACTATGTTGGTTGCCAACATATCATATCACTCGATGAGATTCATGGGATCCAAGGGATTTCAATTAATATCAACATGTATATATCATTCTTTGAGTGGTCTTTGAGGATATAGAAGATAAAATGTCACTTCATGACATCATAACTATGCCCAGAAATAATAATTGGCTATCAATATCACATGTAAGGCATGTAAGTATTTCTATGTACATACTAAGTTTCTCATATTTGGAAAGACAATCGTACCACATATACGTCTGCAATAGAAATAGAGTGAAGACATACAACTAATCAGCCATGCAAAAGTTATGAAATGTGTGGGATTAAAATATGGGAATTGTGAGAATTTCCTATATAATCCAGAGTTTTAAAAATGAACCTAAATTCTAAGTTTTGCATTAAAGATATATATCATAGAAGAGATTTGAAATCTAAATATACGTTAGCTACTTACATGGCTTATGATTTAAGAAAAGAACAAGTATATACGGCCGTAAGTTCGGCCAGGCCGAAGCTTATGTACCCTTCACCATGGATTGCGTAGAAACTTCTTCTAAACACTGCCATCCACAATCGAATTACTTAAGTTGCGGTAACGCTTGCCGATGGCAAGGTATCTTAAAACCTCCTAACACCGTCTTCTAAATTGTATGTAAGTCCATATATATTAAATCAAAAAAGAACGATCAACTACGTATATAATTCAGTTTGACAACATTTTCTATAGACATAAAATTTTGACAAAATTTTCTACAGAAATAAAATTTTAACAAAATTTTCTCTAGAAATAAAATGTTCAAAAAAATTTTTATAGAGATAAAATTTGACAAAATTTTTTACAGAAATAAAATTTTGACAAAATTTTCTATTAAAATAAAATTTTGACAAAATTTTCTGTAAAAATAAAATTTTGACAAAATTTTCTATTAAAATAAAACTTTGACAAAATTTTCTATAGAAATAAAATTTTGACAAAATTTTCTATTAAAATAAAATTTTGACAACATTTTCTATAGAAATAAAATTTTGACATATTTTCTATAGAAAAAAAAAAATTTATACAAAATTTTCTATAGAAATAAAATTTTGACAAAATTTTCTATAGAAATAAAATTTTAACAAAATTTTTTATAGAAATAAAATTTTCTATAGAAATAAAATTTTGACAAAATTTTCTATTAAAATAAAATTTTGACAAAATTTTATATAGAAATAAAATTTTAACAAAATTTTCTATAGAATTAAAATTTTCAAAAAAATTTTTATAGAGATAAAATTTGACAAAATTTTCTTTAGAAATAAAATGTTGACAAAATTTTCTATAGAAATAAAATTTTGACAAAATTTTCTATAGAAATAAAATTTTGACAAAATTTTCTATAGAAATAAAATTTTGACAAAATTTTCTATAGAAATAAAATTTTGACAAAATTTTCTATAGAAATAAAATTTTGACAAAATTTTCTATAGAACTAAAATTTTCAAAAAAAATTTTATAGAGATAAAATTTGACAAAATTTTCTTTAGAAATAAAATTTTGACAAAATTTTCTACAGAAATAAAATTTTAACAAAATTTTCTATAGAAATAAAATTTTAACAAAAATTTTCAATAGAAATAAAATTTTAAAAAAATTTTTTATAGAAATAAAATTTTGACAAACTTTTCTATAGAAATAAAATTTTGACATATTTTCTATAGAAAGAAAATTTTGACAAAATTTTGTATAGAAATAAAAATTTAACAAAAAATCTTATAGAAATAAAATTTTGACAAAATTTTCTATAGAAATAAAATTTTAACAACATTTTTTATAGAAATAAAATTTTCTATAGAAATAAAATTTTGACAAAATTTTCCATAGAAATAAAATTTTAACAAAATTTTTTATAGAAATAAAATTTTGACAACATTTTCTATAGAAATAAAATTTTAACAAAATTTTTTATAGAAATAAAATTTTCTATAGAAATAAAATTTTGACAAAATTTTCTATTAAAATAAAATTTTGACAAAATTTTCTATAGAAATAAAATTTTAGCAAAATTTTCTATAGAACTAAAATTTTCAAAAAAATTTTTATAGAGATAAAATTTGACAAAATTTTCTTTAGAAATAAAATTTTGACAAAATTTTCTACAGAAATAAAATTTTGACAAAATTTTCTTTAGAAATAAAATGTTGACAAAATTTTCTATAGAAATAAAATTTTGACAAAATTTTCCATAGAAATAAAATTTTAACAAAATTTTCTATAGAAATAAAATTTTGACAAAATTTTCTATAGAAATAAAATTTTGACAAAATTTTCTATAGAAATAAAATTTTGACAAAATTTTCTATAGAAATAAAATTTTGACAAAATTTTCCATTAAAATAAAATTTTGACAACATTTTCTATAGAAATAAAATTTTGACATATTTTCTATAGAAATAAAATTTTTACAAAATTTTCTATAGAAATAAAATTTTGACAAAATTTTCTATAGAAATAAAATTTTAACAAAATTTTCTATAGAACTAAAATTTTCAAAAAAATTTTTATAGAGATAAAATTTGACAAAATTTTCTTTAGAAATAAAATTTTGACAAAATTTTCTACAGAAATAAAATTTTAACAAAATTTTCTTTAGAAATAAAATGTTGACAAAATTTTCTATAAAAATAAAATTTTAACAAAAATTTTCTATAGAAATAAAATTTTAACAAAATTTTTTATAGAAATAAAATTTTGACACAATTTTCTATAGAAATAAAATTTTGACATATTTTCTATAGAAAGAAAATTTTGACAAAATTTTTTATAGAAATAAAATTTTGACAAAATTTTCTATAGAAATAAAATTTTGACAAAATTTTCTATAGAAATAAAATTTTAACAAATTTTTTTATAGAAATAAAATTTTCTATAGAAATAAAATTTTGACAAAATTTTCTATAGAAATACAATTTTGAAAAAAATTTCTATAGAAATAAAATGTTAGTAGATTATTTTTGGCTCGAGTGTCAACCATGATTATGAACCGATATGGAGCAATTTTTGTGTGATTGGAGATCGGCTATATATAACTATAGACCGATATGGACCAATTTTTGCATGGTTGTTAGCGGCCATATACTAACACCACGTTCCAAATTTGAAACGGATCTGATGAATTTTGCTCCTCCAAGAGGCTCCAGAGGTCAAATCTGGAGAACGGTGTATATGGGGGCTATATATAATTATGGACCGATGTGGACCAATTTTTGCATGGTTATTAGAGACAATATTCTAACATCATGTACCAAATTTCAGCCGGATCGGATGAAAATTGCTTCTCGTTGAGGCTCCGCAAGCCAAATCTGGGGATCGGTTTATATGGGGGCTATATATAATTATGAACCGATGTGGACCAATTATTGCATGGTTGGTAGAGACCACATACCAACAGTATGTTCCAAATTTCAGGCAGATCGGATGGAATATGCTTCTCTTAGAGGCTCCGCAAGGCAACTCTGGGTGCCGTTTATATGGGGGCTATACGTAAAAGTGTTCCGATATTGCCCATTTGCAATACCATCCGACCTACATCAATAACAACTACTTGTGCCAAGTTTGAAATCGATAGCTTGTATCGTTAGTTAGCGTGATTTTAACAGACGGACGGACGGACATGTTTGGATCGACTAAGAATTTCACCACGACCCAGAAAATACTTTATGGGGTCTGAGAGCAATATTTCGTTGTGTTACAAACGGAATGACAAAGTTAAGGATGGGGATATCCTATGGTGGAGGGTATAAAAAAGCTTTGGTCGAAGCAGGGATCGAACCCACGACCCTGGGCATGCAAGTCTGACGTAGCAACCACTGCTCCACGGTGCCTTTGTTTATTCGGTTCGTGGGCGCCACAAGCTATGCTATATTAATATAACTTATATGAATATTTATCTATTGATGACCATAACAGGTACATAGCTCAGTGGTTAGTATGTTGCATGGTCCGAGGTTCGATTCTCCGTCCAGGCGAAAGGTAAAAAAATTTAATAATTTATTAAATCGTATAATTTCTTCTACATTGTTGGTATTACATGAAAAGGTGTTAAGAACTAAAAATCCTCGTGGATGTGGGAAGGATGTGAGGGAAAAGCAATTAGCAAGAAAACAATGTTTTTTTTTTTTTTTGAATTAGTCTTTATGAAATTGTGTTTACATCCTGGAAAAGAATAAACGTTTATCACAAAAAGTATATACTTTTCTTCCAAATACACTTCCTTACAGCGAAAAGCAAATGAGAAACGAACTTTGTCTAAAATTTCGTTTGGGAAGAAAGAATTATTTTTTTTGCGTGTAGAGATAAAATGTTGACAATATCTTCTATAGAAATAAAATTCTGACAAAATTTTCTGTATAAATAAAATTATCACAAAATTTTCTATAGAAATATAATTTGACAAAATTTTCTATAGAAATATAATTTGACAAAATTTTCTATAGAAATATAATTTGACACAATTTTCTATAGTAATAAAAACGTTTCAAAAATTTTGACAAAATTTTCTATAGCAATGAAACTTTTGAGAATATTTTCTATAGAAAAAAATTGGCAAAATTTTCTATATAGAAAAGAAAATTTTACAAAATTTTCTATCGAAATAAAATTTTGACAAAATTTTCTATAAAAATAAAATTTTTACAAAATTTTCAATAAAAATAAAATTTTCACATAATTTTATATAGAAATAAAATTTTTGCAAAATTTTCTTCTATTCATGTTTTTAATATTTTTAAAAAATTTTAATTTTCATGTTACTATCAAACATGAAATTAAAATCAAAGTCCAAAATCCAAAGTGAGCAATTTCTTCCTTTTTGTCGAGTACTCCCTTTAGAATCGCTAAATTATTTAAAATTCGAATTAATACAAGAGATCATAATATATAATATTGCAATTACTGAAA